>NC_037668.1:200248259-200856401 GCF_003255815.1 Theropithecus gelada | reverse complement strand
ATTTTTTTTTTTTTTTTTTTTTTTTTGAGACGGAGTCTCGCTCTGCCACCCAGGCTGGAGTGCAGTGGCCAGATCTCAGCTCACTGCAAGCTCCGCCTCCCGGGTTCACGCCATTCTCCTGCCTCAGCCTCCCAAGTAGCTGGGACTACAGGCGCCCGCCACCTCGCCCGGCTAGTTTTTTTTTTTTGTATTTTTTAGTAGAGACAGGGTTTCACCATGTCAGCCAGGATGGTCTCGATCTCCTGACCTCGTGATCCGCCCGTCTCGGCCTCCCAAAGTGCTGGGATTACAGGCTTGAGCCACCGCGCCCGGCCCCCAAAATAATTTTTAAGACAGTAAATTATTTCCAATCTAGAATTCTATACTCAACCAAACTGTCAATCAAATATGAAGGTAATAATCGAGAATAAATACATACATACATAAGATAGCCAAAAATTTCCTTCCCATGTACTCTATTAATACTAGGGACTAAGCTAAGAAACAGGAAAATTTGGGATCCAGGAAACTGGGGATCCTATCTAAGGGAGGCAAACATAGTGTTCAGGATATGGTAAGGAGGAGTTTCAGGATGTCAGCTTGAAGCCACAGTACAGATTAGAGCAGAAGTATGGAGAGTTCAAAGAAAGATATTTTCAATAAGCAATTAGAACTAATGGATTACACGATGGATTTGATCCTGTGGAATGGCATTTAGAGTTCTGTAAGGTTCAAAAACATTAGTGATAGGTACAAAGAAAACAAAATTTTTAAAGGACAACTACTAATTGCAGATTTTTGTTTAACTACAGAGAAATGAAAACATACTATTATATCACACAACTTAGCTATAAGAAATATTTACATTGTAAGGCCAGGTGTGGTGGCTCACTCCTGTAATCCCAGCACTTTGGGAGGCTGAGGTGGGAGGATCGCCTGAGCTCAGGAGTTTGAGGACAGCCTGGGCAAAATGGCAAAACCCCATCTCTACAAAAAATACAAAAATTAGCTGGGTGTGGTGGCGCACACTTGTAGTCCCAGCTACTCGGGAGACTGAGGTGGCACAATTGCTTGAGCCCAGGAGGTAGAGGTTGCACTGAGCCGAGACTGCACCACTGCACTCCAGGCTGGGTGACAGTTGAGACTCTGTCTCAAAAATAAAAAGAAAAATGAAAACAAAAGAGAAAGAAGAGAAGAGGAGAGAAGAGAAAAAGAAAAGAAAAAAGAAAAGAAATAAAGTAAGGACTGTGTACTGGTTAAAACAGAAAATATGATGGAGCTGTATTGGAAGGTTGGGGAGGATGATCTGTAAGAATAGCGGTAGTGTAAGACAGCAAACTCTTAAACTTGGATGGTAGGAAATTAATACAATGTTTTAACTGAAAAAGAAATAGCAATTTAAACGTAAATGTGCTATTTAAATATAAGAGCCCATTAAAAAAAATACCATAAAAGTATCTAGCATTGCAGGTTATTGTTGCCTCTGGGAAGTGGGATACCAGTGAAAGGGACAAAGGGAGGACTAATGCTCTTGGTTAAATGCATTAAAGTAGAACCGGACATCTTAAATTATGTAAATGTTACTTTGATTTAAAAATAAAAATAAAAATAAAAATTAGGCCGGGTTCTGTGGCTCATGCCTGTAATCCCAGTACTTTGGGAAGCCAAGGCCAGTGGATTGCTTGAGCCCAGGGGATGGAGAGCAGCCTGGGCAACATGGCAAAACCCCATCTCTACCAAAAATACAAAAGAATTAGCCTGTTGGCATGGTGGCTTGCACCTGTACTCCCAGCTATTTGAGGGGCTATGGCAGGAGAATCACTTAAGCCCAGGGAGGTGGAGATTTCAGTGAGCTGTGATTGAGACACTGCACTCTAGCCTGGTGACAGAGTGAGACCCTGTCTCAGAAAAACAATAAAAATAAATGTAAAAATTGCAACCAATTGGCTGGGCACGGTGGCTCACGCCTATAATCCCAGCACTTTGGGAGGCCGAGGTGGGCGAATCATCTGAGGTCAGGAGTTCGAGACCAGCCTGGCTAACATGGTGAAACCCCGTTTCTACAAAAAATACCAAAAAATTAGCTGGGCAAGGTGGCGTGCACCTGAAGTCCCAACTACTTGGGAGGCTGAGGCAAGAGAATTGCTTGAACCCGGGAGGCGGAGGTTGCAGTGAGCCAAGATCGCACCATTGCACTCCAACTTGGGCAACAGGTGTGAAACTGTCTCAAAAAAAAAGCAACCAATTTAAGACATAATGCACCAATAGCAAGGAGTCTTTCCACAAATTTGTTATCATTCCAAATATATGCTTTAGTTCCAAGGCAGTAATTACCTTGCCAATCTTTGGGTGGCAATCAGACTTTTCAGCAGTATATATTTCAGTGAACTCTAGAAATATACTAATCTTAATAACCTTTAATAAGTCATAGTGAGATAGGCATGGGACTCAACTCCAGAAACAGGCCTAGGACATCTGACTAAATTGAGAACTTGCTAAAACAGGGATGAGGCAGAAGCAGCTTTCCATAAGACACGTGCACTGGTGCACTACCTCAGTTTACCATTGCCATGGCAACATCTGGAAGTTACCACCCCTTTCCATAGCAACGACCTGATAATCCAGAAGTTACCACCCTTTTCTAGAAGTTTCTATATAAATCACCTCTTAATTTGCATGTAATTACAAATAGGTATAAATATGAGTGCAACACTGCCTCTGAGCTGCTCCTCTGGGCACACTGCCTATGGGGTAGCCCTGCTCCAAAAGGAGCAGTAGCTCTGCTGCTGCTGTGCACTGCAATTGTGTCTATTAGGCCCTCAAATTTTCTGATTTATTTGATATTAGACTGAATATTATAGTTTCTTTGAAAAAAATGGAGTTTTTCATTGACAGAATCTTATTAATATGTATAGTTACTAGAAACTTTCACTTTCAATGCCCAACCACTGCACCCCTTCCTGAATCTATCAGTATGTATTTGTGTGCCTTTTTCTTTTCTTTTCTTTTCTTTTTTTTTAAAGAGTCAGGGTCTCTGTCTTGACCCAGGCTCGGGTACAGTGGCACACCATGGCTCACTGCAACCTTGAACTCCTAGGCTCAGGCAGTTCTCCCACCTCAGCCTCTGCAGTAGCTAGGACTACAGGCTTGTGCCACCATTCCTAATTGTTTTTATTTTTGTAGATATGAGGTCTCGCTGTGTTGCCTAGGTTGGTTTCGAATTCCTGACCTCAAACAATCCTCGCACCTCAGCCTCCCAATGTTTCACTTAGTACTTACTTTTTAAAACCTGCCTTGAGAATGTATTACCCACTTATTCTGGGTCCTAGGCATTACTTGATTATTGATCATAACTCTCCAAGGTTGGTATTATATTTATTTAGTTTAGTTTTGTTTTGTTTTGTTTTTTTGAGATGGAGTTTTGCTCCATTGCCCAGGCTGGAGTGCAATGACGTGATCTCGGCTCACTGCAACCTCTGCCTCCTGGGTTCAAGTAATTCTCCTGCCTCAGCCTCCCAAGTAGCTGGGATTACAGGCACCCACCACCACACCTGGCTAATTTTTCTATTTTTAGTAGAGATGGGGTTTCACCATGTTGGTCAGGCTGGTATGGAACTCCTGACCTCAAATGATCTGCCCGGCCTCCCAAAGTGCCAGGATTACAGGCGTGACCCACTGCGGCCAGGCTATATTTATTTTATAGAAGAGAAAATGGAGGCTCCGGAGTTTAGTACATCGAATTGCGTCCCCAAAAATGATATACTGGAGTCCTTACCTTCAGTACCTGTGAATGTTTTTGTAAGTATAAACACGCTAAAATGCAGTCATATTGGATTAGGGTAGGCCCTAAATTCAATGACTCATGTCCTAAACCCAGTGACTGGAGAGGGAGATTTAGAGACACAGAGATCCAGAGTAAAGATGCCTGTGTCAAAATGAAGGCAGAAATTGGAATGATATACCTATTACCAAGGTATGCCAAGGATTGCCAACAGCTTCCAGAAGCTATGGAGAGTCAAAGAAAGTTCTTCACAAGCTTTCAGAGGGAGCGTTGTCTTGCTGAAAACTTGAATAAATTGTTGTTTTGAGCAATTCAGTTTGTGATAATTTGTTATGGCAGCCCTTGGAAACTAATACTAGGGGTTGAATAATTATCTCTATTATCACACAATTAAAAAGTATCAAGGCCTAGATTAAAACATTTTCTTAGACTTGAGCATTGGGTCAGCATCAGTTTTGCCCAGATATAGTGAGTTGAACATGTAATGAAAGGTCCAACTGCTCTAGACTCTTCAGTTGTTCTATAAGTCTCTTAAGTACTGCTACAGTCTGAGGATACAAAGAAGGCTATGATACAGTCTCTGCTTCCAACTGAGACCACCATTGCAAAGTTATAACTGAGAATTTCTACAGTGAAAGAGATCTGACCTAACCAACTCCATCTTGCTTCTAACCTCCAAGCTGTCCTTGTTCCTCCCAGGGTGTAGGCTGAACTAACTTTGGGAGGAATTTAGTTTACAGTTTATAGTTTGAAACAAAGACAGCTCTTTCCCAAAACAAACCCATTCCTGCCTGGGGGCTAGACTGCCTTTGCCAGACTAACTAATTAGCCCAAGATTAGAAATAACGATTTGGGAGTCATGCAGCTGGAGGCTACAAGATTCTGACCCTCCCCAAATTGTTCCTGGAGATAATGTAACTGTTGTAAAGCCTAAGATCAGTGCTTGAGGTATTTTGCAGACTCTGTACTTCATGGATCAGCTGGCACTACCCAGATGGATAAACTGTCTCATCCGATCTTGTGGCCTCCACCCAGAAAGTAACTCTGAGCAAGAGGACAGCTGTGATGTCATCTGTGATCCAACCAATCAGCACTCCTGACTCATTGGCCCCCTCCCCACCAAATTATTCTTAAAAATTCTCATCCCCTGAATTCTTGATGAGATTGATTTGATTAATAATGAAATCCCAGACTCCTGCAAAGCCAGCTCTGTGGGAATAACTCTTTATTGTAATTCCCCTGTCTTGATAAATCTGCTCTGTCTAGGCAGAAAGCAAGGTGAACCTACTGGGTGGTTACACAAGGAGCTCACAATATTTTATGCTGTTACTGAATAGCAGCACAAGGAAACATTATTTCCTACTCTGTCTGCCTTGGTATCACCACCATGCTATTCTTCTTAGGTATAGATATCTAGTTTAGTTTCCCTTTCTTTTTCAGCAGTTTACAATAATTATTCCTGTCTTTTGGCTTAAAATGTTTCTATTAAAAAGATAGCTTTGGCTGGGCGCAGTGACTCATGCCTGTAATCCCAGCACTTTGGGCTGCCGAGGTGGGAAGATCACCTGAGGTCAGGAGTTCGAGACCAGTCTGATTAATATGGTGAAACTGCAACTCTACTAAAAATACAAAAATTAGCCAGGCATGGTGGCGGGCACCTGCAGTCCCAGCTACTCAGGAGGCTGAGGCAGAAGAATCACTTAAACCCGGGAGGCAGAAGTTACAGTGAGCTAAGATTGTGCCACTGCACTCCAGCCTGGGTGACAGTGCAAGATTTGGTCTAAATAAATAAATAAATAAAATAAAAAGATAGCTGTTAATCTTATTGTTGAAAGTAATGTATATATTTCCTCTGACCGTTTTTGAGATTTTTTTTCCATTGTTTTTCAGCAGTTATACCATCACATACCTAGGTGTGGTTTTAATTCATCCCGATATAAGTTCATAGATATTCTTGGATTTTTGGCTTGATGCCTTTCATCAGCTTTGGAAAATTTTCTGTCAATTTCTTTTCAGGTAGCAGTTTTTCCCCTAATTTCTCTCTCCTCCCCTTCAGGACTTCTATTACAAGTATATTAAATCTTGCCACCATGTTCTATTTATTTTGTAGGGTCTTTCATTTCCACCTCTTTTCTCTCTGCTTCAGTCTATACTGACCTTTCTTCTGGTCTTCTGGCTTACCAGTGCCCTCTTCAGCTCTTTCATTTTCCTAGTAAACTTTAAAAAAAAAAGAAGAAGAAGAAGCAGGGTCTCACTTTGGTGCCCAGGCTGGAGTTGTGATCATAGCTCACTGCAATCTTGAATTCCTGGGGTCAAACAATCCTACTGCCTCATGCTCCTGAGTAGCTAAGACCACAGATGAGTGCCACTATGCTCAGCTTTTTTTTTTTTTTTTTTTTTTGGAGAGATAGGAGGTTACTATATTGCCCAGGCTGGTGTCAAACTCCTAGCCTCAAGCAATGCTCTGGCCTTTGCCTCCCAAAACACTGGGATTACAAGTATAAGCCACTATGCCCAGCCACACTCTCTTTTTTTTTTTTTTTTTTTTTTTTTTTTGAGGCAAGGTCTCACTCTGTCACCCAGGTTATGGTGCAGTGGCATGATCATGGCTCACTGCAGCCTCAACTTCCCAGGCTCCAGTGATCTTCCCACCTCAGCCTCTGGAGTAGCTGAGACCACAGGTGCGCACCACCACACCCAGTTTATTTGGGGTAGAGATGGGGTTTCACCATGTTACCCAGGCTGATCTTGAACTCCTGGGCTCAAGTAATCTACCCACCTCAGCCTCACAAAGTGCTGGGATAACAGGCATGAGCCACCATGCCTGGCCCACCTTTTTTTTTTGTTTTGCTTTTTTTTTTTTTTTTTGTCAATTTGAGAGCAGGTACTGTTTATTAACTGACCAGCTTAGAAAAATAATCATGGTAGACACCTTAGTTCATTCTTCTAATAAGCCTGTTGATCTGGTCCTCCCTGTTGCCAGCATCTCCACCTTCTACAAAATGGGTGGTCTTTTTCATCATTCCACCTCGTGGAGAAGATCATTTGAAGGGCCACAGGAAGTTATTTGCCTCTGAAGCATTTTCCAACAGTATAGATCTCATGAATCAGATCCTCCATGCAGATGATACCATATTTACCAAGAGATCGAGCAATCAAAGCGTTATCTGTCAAAGCAATTCGCTTCTTATTGATTTTGCCATAACCACGCTTGTAGATTAGCTCATTTACTGACTTCAGATTGGGGTACCCCCATGCAATATATGGCTCTACAATCCTCAGCACATTAATTGAAGCCTTGTTGAGCTTCACAAAGGTTCCATTGAAGATTTGACGAAGGCGAAGAAGCTGCAATACCTTTCGGACCTTTGGGCTCATGCCATAGATACCTCTGATCCTGATGACAAATGCCAGTTTGGGTTCAGCAGGTACATAGAAGTTGCCAGCTTTTCTTGCCATCCTCGCCATTCGAATTTCAGTTCTGTACATCTGCCTATCTTCCTTGTGATAGTGTTTCGCTTTTTCATGGATAAGCTTCCTCCTTGCCTTTTGAAGCATCTTTTGGGCAAACTTCTTTCTCAGGCGCTTGATCTTCAGCTCTGCGAAATTCCTTCGCTTTTTCTTAAGGGTTTCTGGCACAGCAGGAAGCGTCTCCTTCTTCTCTTCTACACCCTCCATGCTTCCGGCCAGAAAAAGAGCTGCTTTGTTTTTCAATTAACCCCATATACATTTTTATTTTTCTCCTTATAGCTTTTTCTCCAGAGTACCTTTTACAATCTAACATGCTATTTACGAATTTGTTTACGTTTGTTTATTATTACTAGAATGTGTGCTCCAGGATGGTCAATGTTGTCTGTTTTGTTTACAGCTGTATCCCTAATGCCTATGATAGCCTGGTACATAATGTGCAAATAAATGTTTGTTGAATGAATTTTTTTTGGGTGGGGTTGGATTTTTTGGAGACAGAGTCTCTCGCTCTGTCGTCCAGGCTGGAGTGCAGTGGCATGATCTCAGTTCACTGCAACCTCTGCATACTGGGCTCAAGTGATTCTCCTGTCTCAGCCTCCCAAGTAGCTGGGGCTACAGGCACCCACCACCACGCCCAGTTAATTTTTTGCATTTTTAGTAGAGATGGGGTTTCAACATGTTGGCCAGGCTAGTCTCGAACTCCTGACCTCGGCCTCCCAAAGTGCTGGGATTACAAGTGTGAGCCACCATGCACAGCCATGAATATTGTTAATCAAAGAAATGCAAATTAAAGTGATACATTTCTCGTGGGAATGCAAAATGATACTGATATGAATGGGGAACAGTAGCTAAGGCTTCTCCTGAGGTCAATCTAAGGGTCCTCGGAAGAACAGCATGTTCATGCATGGTTCAGTTTGCAGCACCATTTGGAATTTGATTGCTTTCCATTACTTATCTTTTGTGATTTTCAGTTTAAGGTCTCCTATTTCTTCGCACTGATATTCAAGTCGTTCCTCTGGCTGTCAGGGGTTGCTCCCTCAGCTTTCCAGGCTTTGACTGGAGTGTGATGTATCCAAGAGCCTATTCCTGTAACACTCTGACGAAGGCTCTACCTCGGATTCCCAGCCAACGCACCAAAATGATACAGCTCTGATGAGTGGAGGAACACCTGGTTCTTCGTCTAGAGTCAAATTAGAAAAAATGACACAAACACACATGGAATAGTTTTCAGGAGCAAGGAGTTTAATGGGGAAGAAAGAAAGCAGCAGCTCCCCTGTCCAGAGACAGAGGGAGGGGGGCTCCATAGAAGCTCCCCTGTACAGATGGGGGAGGGGAGGGGTGGCGGTTCCAAAGCTGAAAAACAGAACCCTCCACTTTCTTAATTTTAGTTATTAGATTGTTCAATTCCAGAATATCTTTTTATTTTATTATAGATTATAATTCTCTGCTGAAATTCTCCGTATTTTTTCTATTTTTCTGGAACATAAACATGACAGTTGAAGTCCACATGTAATAATTCCAATATCTGGGCATTTTCCATGTGGGTCTGACACTACTATTTTTTCTTTCTTTTTTTGTTTTGTTTTGTTTATTTCACATGTTTACTCATATGTGTACTAATTTTTTGATAATAATGAATATTGAATGTAGAAAATTCTGGAGATAATTTAAGATCCGGGTTGATGTTATCTCCTTCTAGATATCACTACCAGGGTTTGTTATCAGTGTTATCACTTCTGAGAGGCAGATAAGCAGAATCAGGTAAATTTTTTTTTTTTTTTTTTTTTTTGAGATGCATCTCGCTCTGTCGCCCAGGCTGAAGTACAGTGGCCCGATCTTCACTCACTGCAACTTCCACCTCCCGGATTCAAGCAATTCTCCTGCCTCAGCCTCTTGAGTAGCTGGGATTATGCGCCACCACGGCTGGCTAATTTTTGTATATTTATTAGAGATGGGGTTTCACCATGTTGGCCAGGCTGGTCTTGAACTCCTGTCCTCAAGTGATCCACCCGCCTCAGCCGCCCAAAGTGCTGGGATTACAGGCGTGAGCCACCACTCCTGGCCAGATCAGGTCGATTTAATCCAGTCTAGAATTTTGCTAATTAGAATCTGGATTTTAGGGTTTATGAGGCTTATTTCATTTTTTGGTTCATCTCTATTCTTAATGCAGCAGCGGTGAATGTAAGAAACCCTCCTGGCCGGGCACGGTGGCTCGTACCTGTAATCTCAGCACTTTGGGAGGCCAAGGCGGGTGGATCACAACGTCAGGAGATGGAGACCATTCTGGCCAACACGGTGAAACCCCGTCTCTGCTAAAAATACAAAAATTAGCTGGGCGTGGTGCTGCTTGCCTGTAATCCCAGCTACTCACGAGGCTGAGGAAGGAGAATCGCTTGAACCCAGGAGGCAGAGGTTGCAGTGAGCCAAGATGGCGCCACTGCAGTCCAGCCTGAGCAATAGAGCGAGACTCCGTCTCAAAAAAAAAAAAAAAAAGAAAGAAAGAAAGAAAGAAAGAAAGAAACCCTCCTTCTTAGCGGCCCTTCAATATAATGTTTATCTACCTGACTTTGTGACTCTTGACAGCCACTTAAAAATCAGCAAATGACTCAGAGAAAAACACTGAAAGTGAGACTTACCTCTCTGGACTCCCCTTCTCTCCTGGATCTTAGGGCCATAGGTCTTCACTGGCTTTTTAATTCTCAAATACCTTCAAAAATATGTATTTTTAAATTTAACCCTTTCTAGTTGTTATTGTCAGTAACAATTGACTGATATGAGCTGGTCTGCCATAACCAGAGGTGGAAATCTAGAGCTGCTTTTTCTTTGTGTCCTTGGAGAATTGAGCTTGACGGGACTTTTTTTTTTTTTTTTTTGAGACAGAGCCTCACTCTGTCGCCCAGGCTGGAGTGCAGTGACACAATCTTGGCTCACTGCAACCCCGGCCCCACTCCACCCCTCTACCTGCCCGGTTTCAAGCAATTCTGTTGCCTCAGCCTCTGGAGTAGCTGGGATTACAGGCACCTGCCACCACACCCGGCTAATTTTTGTATTTTTAGTAGAGACAGGGTTTCACCATCTTGACCAGGCTGGTCCTGAACTCCTGACCTCATGATCCACCGGCCTCAGCCTCCCAAAGTGCTGGGATTACAGGTGTCAGTCACCACACCCGGCCAGATGGATCTTGCTTTATAGTAAAAAGGACAAACAAATTTCAGTTCTTCTGTTCATAAAAAAGCCTCCATTATAGAGCATGAGCTTTCATATATTGGCACAGGATAAAGAAAGATCGGTTTTGTATGGGAAGCAGTAAGGTGTTATATGTTCATGTGTTGCAGTTCTCATCTATATTTCACTCCCAGTTTGTCCAGACAAAAAGAACTAAATCTAGGAAAAATCATGAAGTCGTATTCTCTCACTATTTTTTGATCTATTTGATAAGTACTGTCTTGCTGTCAGCTACATCATAATTTGGGGAAGTGTCAGATAAAATAATTCTTTAATCCCAACTAATGGAGGTACTTAATATTGATTTACAAAAGATGGTTGCTATGAACTTATATATTTGCTATTGACTTTACAAAACTTGATGTAATGAAGAGAAACATAAAGCTTTCCATCATTTTATCATCTTTACTTAGTCTATTAAACTATTTTATGCTGCCTTGAAATTTATTGAAATCCGAAGTGCTAATTCGAGAATGTAGAATTCATTGATTATTCTCGTTTTTGTTTTGGTTTTTTGAGACAGTCTTGCTCTGTCACCTAGGCTGGAGTGCAGTGGCTCAATCTTGGCTCACTGCAACCTCTGTCTTCCAGGTTCAAGTGATTCTCCTGCCTCAGCCTCCCAAGTAGCTGGGATTACAGGTGTTCACCACCATGCCTGGCTAATTTTTATATTTTTAATAGAGACGTGGTTTCACCATGTTGGCTAGGCTGGTATTGAACTCTTGGACTCAGGCAATCCACCCACCTCGGCCTCCCAAAGTGCTGGGATTATAGGCGTGAGCCACTGCGCCCGGTAATTATTCTTTACTTTTATCTACATATAAATTCAAAGTAACGAAAAGATTTCAGTCAATTAGTTCTATAATTGAGCTCTACTAATTTCTTATTTTAAAATATTTTGATACAGCAGTTTACAAAAGCTGCATAGAATGTTGGAGCTAGAAAGGATCTTAGATGTCTCTGTAGCCTTGCCCTTTTCTGAAGCATGAACCCCTTCCACCAAAAATATCCTTCACTTTGTATGAGAAGATACAGACTCGACTTAATGTTAATTACAGGCAATAAGCTTTTTTTTTAAAAAAAAAAAAAAAAAGAAAGAAAGAAAGAAAGAAAAATGGCCAGGTGTGGTGGCTCACACCTGTAATCCCAGCACTTTGGGAGGCTGAGACAGGAGGATCACGAGGTCAGGAGTTCAAGACCAGCCTGACCAACATGGTGAAACCCCATCTCTACTAAAAATACAAAAATTAGCTGGGCTTGACGGAATGCACCTGTAGTCCCAGCTACTTGGGAGGCTGAGGCAGGAGAATCGCTTGAACCCGGGAGGCAGAGGTTGCAGTGAGCCGAGATACTGCCACTGCACTCCAGCCTGGTGACAGAGCGAGACTCTGTCTCAAAAAAAAAATTTTTTTTAATAAATAAATAATAAAAAGAAAAAAATCTGTAGTAGGAATTCTCTCCTCTTTTTTCTTCTTTCTTCGATGTACTCAGATGTTTCCATGTGCCAGCCAACCAGGCCCTGAAGCTCCTCTCAAGGTATTCACTGTCCTTGGGTAGATATTCATAAACAAAGAGTTATATGAACAGTTGGCAGAGGGACAAAAATAATTAGTAATCCATTTGCCTGGAATAGTCAGAAAGGAATTTGAGCTGGATTTAGCCAATGAGAGGAGACAGAAAAATATTTGGGCCTCTTGCATGTGGGTCTGATACTACTGACTGTATTTCTGGTATAGCACATACAAATTCATAGACTTATGCAAGTGCATGGCACACATGGGAAGCAGAAGTTCATGTAGAAGTAGTAATAAGAAATAAGGCTGGAGACCAGCCTGAGGATAGATTTCCAAAGTCCTACAATGGCATGCAAACAAACACAAAGCTTCCAGGTATCCTAGAGCAAGAGAGCGACAAGAAACGTGTTGGGTTTCAGAAATACAATTTTGTCAGTATTTTAGATTGAAGTTGAGGACGTGGGCATACTGGGGACTGGGAAATTGATATGGTTATCCAGACGAGAGACGATGAGACACCAAGATTTCTTGAGCAGTGATTTGTAATTGTCTTTATACGTCTGTCTTCCTCATCCACATATGCCTCTGAGTTAAAGAGGTACTCTCAAGAGGATTTGGTGGTCAAGTGGCTGTGGGGTTGAAGAAGAAAATATTTTTTGACTAAGCTGAATGGTTAGGTAGTGATGACCTTAATTTAGATAATAGATAAGGAAGTTTGCAGGCTTTGGTGATGCATAATATTTAAAACCAAACAAAACAAAAAAGATAAGAAAGAAGTACAAGAGGAGAATGATGAATTTAGTCAGTTTCCAGCTGACTTTTCAGTGTGGTATTCAGAGAAAAGTTTTGATAAGGTAGACATCTATAGAATGGCTTACCAATCCTTCCTTTCTCTTGACATCTCTTTACCCCATCCACATAGCTACTGCAAGATTTTCCTTCCTTTTACATGATTCTCATCCGCTGCCCAGAGTTGATGAACCAGAGAGAAGTGACATACTCTTTTTTTTTTTCTAAACAGGGTGGAGTGCCATGGTACAATCATGACTCACTGCAGCCTCAACCTCCTAGGCTCAAATGATCCTCCCACCTCAGCCTTCTGAGTAGCTGGAACCACAGGCATATGCCACCATGCCCAGTTAATTTTTGCATTTCTTGTAGAGATTGGGGTCTTGCTATGTTGCACAGGCTGGTCCTGAACTCTCGTGCCCAAACAATCCTCTTGCCCCAACTTCCCAAAGTGGGATTACAGGTGTGAGCCGCCATGCCTGGCAGCAACATACACTTAATGATAGCTTGCTTTTGGGGAGGAAAATGAATTCTTTATTTTTTCTTTGAGCCACTTGTATTGCTAATATCAATTTGTACTCTTGTGATCAACTTCAGTTGCCGTGTTGGTTAAAATAGTGTTTGGGTACATGTATTAGTAGAACAATCACAGTTTTTTCAGAAAATAGATAATTATTGTTCTTATATAATAAGTCCAGAGGTGGGTGGTCAAGGACTGATACGGTTTTACATATTGTTTGGAAATCCATATAGTTTTCCTTGAAATCAAGGATCCAAGACATTTTTAGTTTCCTCCTCTTCCATCCCTAATGGCACCTTTAATTCTTCTGATCTGAAGACGACTATTTTATTTTCAGACATCACATTTATGCCCCAGGCAGCAATAAGAAAGAAAAGGGCAAAAGGCATGAACATGTGGAGTCTGTCCATTTTTACCACTTAAAAAAAAGAAAAAATAGCTTTCCCAGAAGTTCAGCCCAAGAAACTGCGTCTCAGATTGCATTGCCCAGAACTAAGACACATGATCACACCTAAATGCAAGGAAGCCTGGGAAATTAAGTTAGTTCTCTGGGTACGTTGCTGTTAAACTAAATTGCGATTTGTAAGGAAGAATGTATGTTAGGGGTATACAACTAGTTGGGCCTGCCAGCCACACATTTTCCTTTTAAATGTAGAAAGTGGAATGCTTTCTTACTGGCTACAATTTCTATTGATCTTTTTCATATATAAGTACTAAAGATGGAGGAAAAGAAGGCTGGAGGGTCCGAAGGGAGGAGAGTCACCTGGAAATAAGAGGTTAACTTGTTTTCTCCAGCCACAGTGCCTTTCGAACGTCTCCTCTCCCGACTCCTTCAACTTTTCACTTTCATAGGGGAAAAGAAGTGTTCAGGGCTCCAAAATTATAGTAATTCAGAGAAGCTGGACTTGAGGGAAGCAGAGCAGCCTGGCTAATATTACTGGGGCAAACCGAAGTAGGCTAAATTTCACATATTGACTGACTAGAGAATGGGGGAAGGATACTTGGGGTAAGCAAGGGCAATCAGAATGCCACAGGTCAAGGGTCCATTCTGATTGTGAATTTCAAAAATGTTACCAATTCTTCTTTTTTTTTTTTTTTTTTTTTTTGAGATGGAGCCTTGCTCTGTCACCCAGGCTGGAGTGCAGTGGCAGGATCTTGGCTCACTGCATCCTCCGTCTCCCGGGTTCAAGCAATTCTCCAGACTCAGCCTCCTGAGTAGCTGGGATTACAGGTGCCTGCCACCACACCTGACTACTTTTTGTATTTTTTAGTAGAGATGGGGGTCTTAGCATCTTGGCCAGGCTAGTCTTGAACTCCTGACCTCAAGTGATTCACCCACCTTGGCCCTGAAAGGGAGGTCTTGGGAAGTTGAAACTGCTGGGATTATGGGTGTGAGCCACCACGCCTGGCCAATGTTTCCAATTCTTCACCCCTTCCTTTGCAATTGCAATGTGATTTCGTAGCTGCTACCTTCAAGAGATGGTATTGGTGGTGTCCATTTTCCAATCTTTGAATCTTGGGTGGCTTTGGGACTTCCTTTTATTGATAGAATGCTTTGGATATGTTCCAGTTCCAAGCTTAGGACTCTTTTGCACTTTAGGACATTTTGCACTTTCACTCTCTCTCGGAACTCTGTCTCTACTGTGTAAGAAAGTCTAAGCTGGAGTGATGGATGTTGAGAAATGCAGGAGCCAATCACTGTCGGAGCCCCAGACTAACGCATAGCTAGCCAACTGTCAGGCATGTAAGCGAAGCCATCTTTAACTAGGCAGGTGCCAGCCCACCTTCTGGCTATCTTAATAAGCACAGCTACATTCAGCTCATCATGACCCAGTTCAGCAGAAGCAGCTAGCTATCTGTAGATTTGTAAGCAATTACAAATGGTTATGCTTTGAAGTCAGTAATTTGGGACAGTTTGGTATACAACAGTAGATAATTGATGTAGTGACAACGGGGATTCCCTAAAATAAAGCTCCCTTTTGGGATTCTACAACTATCTCAGGGGCTTACATGTATATTTTATCTATACTGTAAGATAAATTGCTTTAGTTAAATATGAACAGGAACAGTCTCAATGGAAAGGCAGTGTGGTATGGAGGCTAGACAGAGAAACTATACAGGCAGGTTACTACCTGAATGGGTTGTGAGATTTAGGAATCATGAAAGAAAAGTATAATTTTATTAGTAGTCTCCAAGGCAGGGAAGAACAAAGGGGAAATAATACAGTTCTAGAAGAAACCACCCAAGAGTAATGGAAGGAATCAGAAAATTGGCCATTTATTGAATGTTTATTCTCTATCAAGCACTATACTAAATGCTTAACATTCATCATGATCTGATTTCAAACTAACCACAATCTGAACAGTTCTGAAAATGAGGTTTCAGATAAGTTAACTTACTTGGCCAAGGTCACAAAACTGGTGAGTTTCAGAGCCAGGGTCTGCTTGATCTCTAAGCACTGGGCTCTGCTGTTCACCTTGTGCTTGTGTCTAGGACTCTGGTGGTAAATTGCCATGTGACTGAAAATCTTTTCTGCACTGCATTTAACATCATAGATGATAAACATTTGAGTTGCTAAGTCAGGACTTTTTGTTCCACTGTCAACCTCAGTATACCAATGTTCATTCTAGTATCACCAGCACAAGCTAGTCTTAAGTCCAAGGTTTTCTCATTTTCCACTATCATGTCCCTTCATAGATGAAGAGAAAGGAAGGGATAAGACCATAGGATAGTCGTTTCTGACACCTTTCTCACCAAGATTGTCAGAACACAGGTATACACAAGGGCACATAAACATACATGCACACACACAGACTGTACATATGCTGTGAGACTACTTCTTTGACTTTGCCTTATATGTTCTTTTTTTCTAAACGATCAATCATATTTAGGTAGCTCTCACTCCTGGTGAAAATGTGGTAGAGAAAGCATATGCTTTGAAATTATACTTGTTGAACCCTAGTTTCCTCACTTGTAAAATGGGAGTGATAGTATTTATCTTACAAAGGATATTTTCTCCATCTCATTAAGTATCAACACCACATATTTAGTTAGAAAAGCCAAAATCCAGAAATGAGCTCTGACTTCACCTCCAAAAATGTCATGAAGCTAACTAATCATTTTACACCATGCCTAGGACTTCTGCCCTTGTCCAGGTTACCATCATTTCTGGCCTAAGCTACTGTATCATGCCTTCAGGATTCTTCCTGCTTGCATTTAACCCCACTCCTACCCCTGCAATCCATTCTTCATTAATCTAAAACCTACCTACCTCCTTGACCTTGGCTTTATGCCACGCTCCCCTCTTGCCACACTGACTTCAGTTCTTTTTTTTTTTTTGAAACTGAGTTTCTCTCTTGTTGCCCAGGCTGGAGTGTAATGGCGTGATCTCAGCTCATTACAACTTCCACCTCCGAGGTTCAAGCAATTATCCTGCCTCAGCCTCCCAAGTAGCTGGGATTACAGGCATGCACCACCACACCCAGGCTAATTTTGTATTTTGAGTAGAGACGGGGTTTCTCCATGTTGGTCAGGCTGGTCTTAAGCTCCTGACCTCAGGTGATATGCCCCCCTCAGCCTCCTAAAGTGCTGGGATTACACGCGTGAGCCACCGCACCTGACCTTGACTTCAGTTCTTATCCCTCAAACATTCTAGGCACTTTCATGCCTCACAGCCTTTGGATTGACCGTTTCTTCTGCCTGGCCTTATGTGACTTACTCCCTCCTACCACTTATGTCAGAGCTTACATGTCTGTCCTCCATGTGTCCTTCATGACCACTCCATCTAAAGTAACTTCCAGGTCACTTTCCATCACACCTTTGTGCTTTGTTTTCTTTGTAAAACTTATTACTTCCTGACATTGACTTCTTGCTGTGTTCATGTATATTTCATTAGGATGTGAGTTCCATGACAGCAGAGACTGTGCCTGGCACATCCACTGCTGGTATAGCTGGTATATCCACTAGTGACTAGAAAGTGCCTGGCATATAGTAGGTGGTCAAAAATGTGTGTCGGATCAATGTGCAATATCATTCTCCCAATTAGCATCATCCAGGGGACTGCCAATGCAATGAGAATAAAATCCAAATGCCTTACTTTGTAAGTATGATCTTACAAAAGTTCATACGCTATCTGGTCTCTGCTCCCCACTCTGATTTTATTTTTGTATACTCTTTCTCTTGCTCATTATGTTCCAGTCTCTCTGGCTTTCTTTCCTTCAAATTATCTGCACTCAAGACCTTTGTGCCAGTGGCTCCCTCCTTCTCACCTCTTCCAATTGCTCTTTCCCAGAGCAATTTGGATATTTGCATATTTGGCTTCTCATCACTCAAGACTAACCCCAAATGTGAGCTTTGGGAAGGTCCTTTCCTGACCATCTTATCTGATGTTGCCTCCCTAAATTCATGTTATATTACCCTGTATTATGTTATTCATAGCATTTAGGAATCTCTGAGCTTATTTATTTCTTTTTTTGCTTATTGTTTTTTCCCATACAAGAATAGAAGCTCCATGAAATTAGGGAATTCGGTCTGTTTTATCACCACTATATTCCCAGTGCCTTGAACAATATAACAATGTCAATATTCATCTGCACAACTCCATCCCCTTTCCTTCTGATTTACGTTCAAGGTTCACACCTGTGGCTCTTTAGCCCTGATATTGATATTGGATTGACTATCACTCAATAGCCAGTCCTAATGAGCTGTTGACAGTCTGTGAGCTTGCTTACTTTGGAAATAGAAGCAGATATTTCCTAGAAAAGCTCATCTGTTAAGAGTCACATGGTTTCCCCAGACTAGCAACTTAAAGTTGTAGCATTTACTTTACTTGATAATCCAAAGCTAATAGCTGTTACCTTTTCTGGGTCTTTAAATTTCTTGAGACTTTGATTAACATAATGGAGACTGCTCTAAGAATAATGTAAAGTAGCACATACCACCTGTATTAGTCCATTTTTCACTGCTGATAAAGATATCCAAGAGTGGGAAAGTTATAAAAGAAAGAGGTTTAATTGGACTTACAGTTTACATGGCTGGAGAAGCCTCACAATCATAGCAGAAGGCAAGGAAGAGCAAGTCAGGTCTTACACAGTTGGCAACAAGCAAACAGAGTTTGTGCGGGAAAGCTCCCCCTTATAAAAACCATCAGATCTCGGCCGGGCGCGGTGGCTCAAGCCTGTAATCCCAGCACTTTGGGAGGCCGAGATGGGCGGATCACGAGGTCAGGAGATCGAGACCATCCTGGCTAACACAGTGAAACCCCGTCTCTACTAAAAATACAAAAAACTAGCCGGGCGAGGTGGTGGGCGCCTGTAGTCCCAGCTACTCGGGAGGCTGAGGCAGGAGAATGGCGTAAACCCAGGAGGCGGAGCTTGCAGTGAGCTGAGATCCGGCCACCGCACTGCAGCCCGGGCGACACAGCAAGACTCCATCTCAAAAAAAAAAAAAAAAAAAACCATCAGATCTCGTAAGACTTACTCACTATCACAAGAACAGCATGGGAAAGATCTCCTCCCATGATTCAGTTACCTCTC
Organism: Theropithecus gelada; assembly: GCF_003255815.1. Lineage (NCBI taxonomy): Eukaryota > Metazoa > Chordata > Mammalia > Primates > Cercopithecidae > Theropithecus > Theropithecus gelada. Next base: position 200,837,591 of record NC_037668.1, on the reverse strand, counting down.
ACCAGATCACTCCCACGACATGTGGGAATTAAAGATGAGATTTGGGTGGGGACACAGCCAAACCATATCATTCTGCCCCTGGCCCCTCCCAAATCTCATGTCCTCACATTTCAAAACCAGTCATGCCTTTCCAACAGTCCCCCAAAGTCTTAACTCATTTCAGCATTAACTCAAAAGTTCACAGTCCAAAGACTCATGCAAGACAAGGCAAGTCCCTTCTGGGCCTATTCACCTGTAAAATCAAAAGCAAGCTAGTTACTTCCTAGATACAATGGGGGTATAGGCATTGGGTAAATACAGCCATTCCAAATGGGAAACCTTGGCCAAAACAAAGGGCCTACAGGCCCTGTGCAAGTCTGAAATCCAGCAGGGCAGTGAAATGTTAGAGCTCCAAAATGATCTCCTTTGACTCCATGTCTCACATCCAGTTCAGGCTGATGCAAGAGGTGGGTTCCCACAGTCTTGGGCAGCTCTGCCCCTGTGGCTTTGCAGGGTATATCCCCCTCCTGGCTGCTTTCATGGGCTGGCATTGAGTGTCTGTGGCTTTTCCAGGTGCACAGTGCAAGCTGTTTGTGGATCTACCATTCTAGCGTCTGGAAGACCGTGACCCTCTTCTCACAGCTCCACTAGGCAGTACCCCAGTAGGGACTCTGTATGGGGGCTCCAGCCTCACATTTCCCTTTCGCACCGCCCTAGCAGAGGTTCCCCATGAAGGCCTCACCCCTGCAGCAAACTTTTGCCTGGGCATCCAGACATTTCCATACATCTTCTGAAATCTAGGCCGAGGTTCCCAAACATCAATTCTTGACTTCTGTGCACCTGCAGGCTCAACATCATGTGGAAGCTGCCAAGGCTTTGGGTTTCCACCCACTGAAGCAAGAGTCCGAGCTGTGCCTTGGCCCCTTTTAGTCACGGCTGGAGTGGCTGTGACGTAGTGCGCCAAGTCCATAGACTGCACACAGCACAGGGACCCTGGGCCCAGTCCACGAAACCATTTTCTCCTAGGTCTCTGGCCTGTGATGTGAGAACTCTGACATGCCCTGGAGACATTTTCCCTATTGTCTTGGGGATTAACATTTGTCTCCTCGTTAGTTATGAAAATTTCTGCAGCCAGCTTGAATTTCTCCCCAGAAAATGGGTTTTTCTTTTCTATCACATTGTCAGGGTACAAATTTTCTGAACTTTTATGCTCTGCTCTCCTTTTAAAATTGAATGCCTTTATTTATTTATTTATTTTTATTTTTTTGAGACGGAGTTTCACTCCTGTTGCCCAGGCTGGAGTGCAATGGCACCGTCTCAGCTCACTGCAACCTCTACCTCCTGGGTTCAAGCGATTCTCCTGCCTCAGCCTCCTGAGTAGCTGAGATTACAGGCATGTGCCATCACGCCTGGCTAATTTTGTATCTTTAGTAGAGATGGAGTTTCTCCATGTTGGTTAGGCTGGTCTCCAACTGGTGACCTCAGGTGATTCACCCGCCTCGGCCTCCCAAAGTGCTGGGATTACAGCCGTGAGCCACTGCACTTGGCCAAAACTGAATGCATATTACAGCACGCAGGTCACCTCTTGGATGCTTTTTTTTTTTTTTGAGATGGAGCCTTGCTCTGTCACCCAGGCTGGAGTGCAGTGGCACAATCTCTGTTCACTGTAAGCTCTGCCTCCCAGGTTCATGCCATTCTCCTGCCTCAGCCTCCTGAGTAGCTGGGACTACAGGTGCCTGCCACCACACCTGGCTAATTTTTTGTATTTTTAGTAGAGATGGGGTTTCACTGTGTTAGCCAGGATGGTCTTGATCTCCTGACCTCGTGATCTGCTCGCCTCGGCCTCCCAAAGTGCTGAGATTACAGGCGTGAGCCATGGCGCCCAGCCTTGAATGCTTTGCTGCTTAAAAATTTCTGCCACCAGATACCCTAAATCATCTCTCTCAAGTCCAAAGTTCCACAAACTTCTAGGGCAGGGGCAAAATGCTGCCAGTCTCTTTGCTAAAATATAACAAGAGTCACCTTTGCTCCAGTTTCCAACAAGTTCCTCATCTCCATCTGAATCCACCTCAACCTGGACTTCATTGTATATATCACTATCAGGCTTTTGGTTAAAGTCATTCAACAAGTCTCTAGGAAGTTCCAAACTTTCCCACATTTTTCTGTCTTCTTCTAAGGCCTCCCAACTGTTCCAACCTCTGCCTATTACCCAGTTCCAAAGTCACTTCCATATTTTCAGGTATCTTTTCAGCAGCGCCCCACTCTACTGGTACCAATTTACTGTATTGGTCTGTTCTCATGTTGATATGTGTTATAAATATATTTTTGGTGCCGCAGAAGAGACAGCACTCGAACACAATTTTAATTTTCTCAGCAAGGCAATTTTACTTCTATAGAAGGGTGTGTCTCGCAGATGGAGCAATGGTGAGAGCACACCTGAACAAGGGAGGGGAAGGGGTTTTATTCCTGATGTAGGTAGCCCCTACTGCTGTGTTGTTCCCCTATTGTCTAGGATTGGACTGCATAGTCTAAACTAAATCCGATTGGCTATTTTAAAGAGAGTAGGGGTATGAGCTGGAGTGGTGGGGTGAGTGGTTTTCCAGGAAGGGCAGTTACAGAACAGGTGACTCAGAATGATTCAGGTCAGAGCAAGTGACCAGGGGAACAGATGTGAACTACTGATTAGAAGTGGTGGAAAATGTTGTTTACTAAAACTAGGGGTGAGGAGAACGAGGAAGTTAAACTTTAAAATGGGGAACAAAGAACTGAACATACTGACATACTGATTCTTTGAAAAGAAACTTAGCACTCACTGTATTCAACAATATGGAACTCTCCAAAGTTCCATACTGATGACAGTCGTTGAAAATCCCTGTATTAGTCTGTTTTCACACTGCTGATAAAGACATACCCAAGACTGGGCAATTTACAAAAGAAAGAGGTTTAATTGAACTTACTGTTCCACGTGGCTGGGGAAGCCTCACAATCATGGCAGAAGGCAAGGAGGTCCAAGTCACGTCTTACATGGATGGCAGCAAGCAAACAGAGTTTGTGCAGGAAAACTCCCTCTTATAATAACTATCAGATCTTGTGAGACTTACTCACTATCACAAGAACAGCACAGGAAAGACTTGCCCCCATGATTCAACTACCTCCTACTGGGTCCTTCCCACAATACGTGGGAATTCAAGATGAAATTTAGGTGGGGACACAGCCAAATCATATCATCACCAAATTTTGTGTATAATTACTAGGGGTTCACAGAACATCTGAAACTCATTCATGGACTCTGGTTTAGGAATCCCTGTTGGAGGCTCTTCCTGCTCTAACATACAACTCCCATGCTCCATGCAGGCTGGTGGTCCCAGCACTGCTTCAGGACCTGCCCAGTAAGGCAAGGAGATAGGACCAAGCTGGGAGGGGGAAGATTTCTGTGACCAAGACAGATGAGGTTAGACAGAAGAAAAGGAAGGCAAGGGGAATGGAGGTAGAGAAGTAAGTAGAAAAGTTCAAGGAAAGCAAAGAATTAGGGCTAAGAGTGGCTGTGCGTGGTGGCTCATGCCTGTAATCCCAGCACTTTGGGAGGCTGAGGTGGGTGGATCACAAGGTCAGGAGTTTGAGAGCAGCCTGGCCAAGGCCAAGACGGTGAAACACCGTCTCTATTAAAAATACAAAAATTAGCCGGGCGTGGTGGCACATGCCTGTAATCCCAGCTACTCGGGAGGCTAAGGCAGGAAAATCACTTGAACTTGGGAGGTGGAGGTTGCAGTGAGCTGAGATCGTGCTACTTCATTCCAGCCTGGGTGACAGGGCGAGATTCTGTCTCAAAAAAAAAAAAAAAAAAAAAAAAAAATTAGGGCTAAGAGAATAGTTGAAAGAGAAAGACAGGAATTTTTGGGCAGAGGAATAGATGCCACTAACTTCCTCAGGTACTATCTTTGGTTACTGGCCCTGGTTCTGACCTTCTTGGGCAGAGGAGAATTCCTTTTCCTACATAAATAGAAAAGTTAGAGAAACCTAGATGCCCATTCAAATATAATCATAAATATACACAGATGAATACCAGCTCAGATGATATAAGACTATATCATCTTATGGTAGTGAATTTATTTCTGAGATCATGAGAAGGGACCCATCTCTTTGCAACCATTTTGTTTGCTAGAGAATAGACAGAGGTCTTTGCATACACTCCTCGTACCTGATCTTCCTCTCTTAATGAAGATGGGAATACATGTACCAGTGGACTTCTAATAAAGTCTGAAAAGGATTCCTGGGGGTAAACTAAATCTTTTTTTTTTTTTCGAGATGGAGTTTCACTCTTGTTGCCCAGGCTGGAGTACAATGGCACCATCTCGGCTCACCGCAACCTCCGCCTCCCAGGTTCAAGTGATTCTCCTGCCTCAGTCTCCTGAGTACCTGGGATTACAGGCATGCACCACCAGCCCGGCTAATTTTGTATTTTTAGTAGAGATGGGGTTTCTCCATGTTGGCCAGGCTGCTCTTGAACTCCCGACCTCAGGTGATCCGCCCGCCTCGGCCTCCCAAAGTGCTGGGATTACAGTCGTGAGCCACCGTGCCTGGTTGAACTAAGGCTTAACATAGAGGTAAACATGGTAAGATGACTTTGCAAACATGTTAGATTAAGGTCAGTATGACAGCCACTTTGCTAGTTGGACAAATTTTGATAATGACTCATGGGTTTTTGTTTTTTGGTTTTTTTTGAGACAGAGTCTTGCTCTTTCGCCCAGGCCAGAGTGCACTTGTCTCATTGCAACCTCCGCCTCCCAGGTTCAAGCAATTCTCCTGCCTCAGCCTCCTGAGTAGCTGGGATTACAGGCATGTGCCACCACGCCCGGCTAATTTTGTATTTTTAGTAGAGATGGGGTTTCTCCATATTAGTCAGGCTGGTCTCAAACTCCTGACCTCAGGTGATCCAACCGCCTCAGCCTCCCAAAATGCTGGGATTACAGACGTGAGCCACTACACCCGGCCGATAATGACTCATGTCTTTAAAACGTGATTCAGTGGCCTTCACTTATTATTCTGAAAAAAATACAGCATGATTGCTAGCATCATTAATTCTTTTAAAATATACTTGTTAATTGTTTATTACAATGAGAGCCCTGTTGAGATATGGAAGGAACAAAAAAGCATTATCCATTCCTTGTCACAACCCATAAGCTATGGGAATTGCAAGTTTGAGTTTCTTTTCAGAAGTTTCTAAATGCAAATAAAATATGATTATAATTTTTTTGTTAATTTAATTTTTTTTTTGCGACAGAGTCTCGCCCTGTTGCTCAGGCTGGAGTGCATGGCATGATCATGGCTCATTGCAACCTCTACCTGTCAGGCTTAAATGAACTTCCTGCCTAAGCCTCCTGAGTAGCTGGGACTACAGGACACTGCAACCATGCCCGGCTAATTTTAATTTTTTTTTTTTTTTTTTTTTTTTTTTTTTTTTTTTTTACAGAGACAGGGTCTCACTATGTTGCCAGGCTGTTTTCAAACTCCTGGGCTCAAGCAGTCCTCCTATCTTGGCCTCCCAAAGTGCTGGGATTACAAGTGTGAGTCACTGCGCCTGGCCTGAAGATTCTACTTCTATTTCGCCTATGGTACTTCCTCCTCTTTATGTCCTTTATTCTCTGTAATGTATTAAAGAATAAGAATTTTTATGGCCGGGTGTGGTGACTCACGCCTGTAATCCCAGCACTTTGGGAGGCCGAGGCGGGTGGAGCACGAGGTCAGGGTATCGAGACCATCCCAGCTAACACAGTGAAACCCTGTCTCTACTAAAAATACAAAAAAATTAGCCGGGCGTGGTGGTGGGTGCCTGTAGTCCCAGCTACTCAGGAGGCTGAGGCAGGAGAAGGGCGTGAACCTGGGAGATGGAGCTTGCAGTGAGCCAAGATCATGCCACTGCGCTCCAACCTGGGTGACAGAGTGAGACTCTGACTCAAAAAAAAAAAAAAAAAAAAAAAAAGAATTTTTACATCATACTTTGTCTAGTAATTCTACTTTTAGGGACCTTGGTTTCTTCATCTGCAAAATGGAGATTGTAACCTCATAAGGAAGTTATTTAAATGAAGTGTTAAATTGTTAAAACTAAGTGGTAATGTACAATCAGTGCCTGAAACACAATCAGCACTCAACAATTTCTATCTATATCTATAATTATTATTATATTAATGCCATTGCATTCTTCTCACTCAAACTTGAAGACATTTCTTTTATCCTTCCCACTCACATAAAATCAATTATAAATTTCTATTGACTCTGTCTTAAAGACCTTCCTCAAAATGGTCCTCTCTTTTCCATTTCTACTGTCACTTTCCTAATTTCATCTTTCCTTGCCAAATGATTTGGGTGAACAGCTAGTTGTTGCCCAAAGTGTTGAGTAACCAGATAATTCTTCCCGAAACATGCTTTTCTGTTCCTATCTTTGAAAGAAAAAAACAGCTTACCTCAGTGTATCCCTAGTGTCCATCAAATAAAGCACAAATGCTGCTGTTAAAAGTCTTTACAGCTGGGCGCGGTGGCTCACGCCTTTAATCCCAACACTTTGGATTGGGATTAAATCCAATCCAGGTGGATCACGAGGTCAGGAGTTTGAGACCAGCCTGGTCAATATAGTGAAACCCCATCTCTACTAAAAATACAAAAAACAAACAAACAAAAATTGCCAGGCCTGGTGGTGGGTGCCTGTAGTCCCAGCTACTTGGGAGGCTGAGGCAGGAGAATCACTTGAACCCAAAAGGTGAAGGTTGCAGTGAGCCGAGATTGCGCCACTGCACTCCAGCCTGGGTCACAGAGTGACTCTGAAGAGATAGCCTGTACTTCTGTCAAGTTCATTAACCTAGCCCTCCAGATCCAGTTCATCCTTTAGATCTACTGCAAAGCCTCTATTCACTCGAACTGGTTACTCCCTTCTCTCATCTCTTATTGGATGTCTAGGGCTTGTTACCACTTCTATAGCATTTATTATCTATTGAAATATATCTGGGCAACACTCTAAAGTAATGGTTAAAACATAGGTATTGGGGTAAGACCGTTGCAATGATTAAATTAACAAAACACCTTCAATATAATAATTATAGTATGGAGTCGATAAATATTACCTAATTTTAGTATTATTGTGTATACACATCTTATTTCCCTACTAAAATGTTCCTAGATGACAAGGATCTTCTGGCATTGATGGCACCTTTTCCAGTAATTTGCCTAGAAAGATTTTATTAGGTTTGCAATTAGAATTAATTGCTCACAAACTGATTTCTTATAGACTCTAGGTTGACTTCTTTTCATGCTTTAAGATGCGGTAACTTCATCTCTGTAAGGGGTATGTTAACTCTCAATCACTGTGGTTGATATGTAATTTGAGTATATAGCTTTGTGCTCAACTTTTGATTAGTGTTAATTTAAAAAAAAAGTTTACAAGTCAGGATATGTATGTGATTAAAACAATTGTTATTAAGTAATATAACATCATAATTACAATTAATACTCTCTATTGCACGCCCTCATATCAATAAGTGCCAAATAGCTTGCTAAAAACTGCTTTGAAATGCTTGCATTAGTGCTCCTCATCTTGCCAAACTTGTTTTGCATAATGATTGATGAAAAGAATAACATTTTATTTGAGGATCTCAAAGCACCTGGCAAGGCCGCTTTCCATTTCGCAGATTGGTTACACTGCACTTTGCATTTCCTTTGCTATGCTGCCATCCAGGAAGAGGGCTGGCTACACAACAGAATATTTTATATTACAAAATATTCTGGACTTTTCCTAAGTAATTGGCCTGGTATTTTATCTTCTATTCATTGTGACTGTGTACAAAGTCAGATTTTTTTCCCTCTCACTTTGCCTAATGAAAAGATTGGAATGGCCGGGCGCGGTGGCTCAAGCCTGTAATCCCAGCACTTTGGGAGGCCGAGACGGGTGGATCACGAGGTCAGAAGATCGAGACCATCCTGGCGAACACGGTGAAACCCCGTCTCTACTAAAAAATACAAAAAACTAGCCGGGCGAGATGGCGGGCGCCTGTAGTCCCAGTTACTTGGGAGGCTGAGGCAGGAGAATGGCGTAAACCCGGGAGGCGGAGCTTGCAGTGAGCTGAGATCCGGCCACTGCACTCCAGCCCGGGCGACAGAGCGAGACTCCGTCTCAAAAAAAAAAAAAAAAAAAAAAAAGAAAAGATTGGAAGCAAATTTGTGTCCGTCTGGAGCTATGATATTGGAGTTTAGTTAGGACTTTTATTGGCTTTTTTCCTGATCCCATTTTATTTTTTATTTTTTCCTACCCATATTCAATTTGAGTCATCTTGTTAGAATATGTACCCTTTTAAGCACCTCAAGTTTCCTTTCAAACTAGACAGGCAATAGGTACATAACTAATTTTTAACACTATTCACACATTTGTTAGACTGAAGCAGGTTGTGCAGTGGAAATACTAGGCCTTTGGAGGGAGTCACACGCGGGTTTAAATTCCAGCTTTGACACTTAATAACTGTGGACCTTGGACAAATTATTTAACCTTTCTGAGTTCCCTCTCTGTAAAATGGAAATGATAATCCATAACTCACAAAGATGTCTTGGGGATTAAATAAAATAACTCATGTAAATTACTTGGTGCATAGTAGGCATTCAATAAATGTCAGTTCACTTCTTCTCTCAGTTAATAATGCTTATTAGACTATATTAAAAACTAGAACCAGACTGTGATAATGCATTTCTTTATTAGGTATTTAAGCCAAATAACTAATTTCCCCCAGGGGGAAGAGAGAGAAATGTTGAATTAGTTTCATTTGGTGAACTTATTTATTAATCTTTCTTTTTCTTCAGCATTATTCAGTTTCATAGTCCATAATTTAGTTTTCATGTAGCAAAAATGACAAGAGTTTGGTATTCTTTTCAACTTTACTGTGCTAGAATTGTTTTTTTAAAAATTTATCTATTATTACATCTGCCACTTATTAGAGATCATTATTAACTATATTAACAGCTCGATTATGTTTCATAACTACGTCGTGCTGACAAACTTTTTCTCTCAGCAGTTTCCATGAGGTCTAAGCATTTAAAAGAATCAAGTTTCAAATGAAAATGCCACAGCAAAAGAAAAGCAGGGGTGGGCGGGAGGACGCACACGTCTGTGTTCTTTCGTGTTAATTTTATATGTTTGCATTTAAGTGGAGACACATTTTCCTCAAGGATGCAACCTAAGTAAGGCGAGCAGGAAAAGTAGAAACTGAGCTGGAACTACAGTATCATTGCACCTTTAAGGACTGGAGACTTGGTATTAGCTCGGCCTCCTTCCCGGCCCACCTCTGAACTCTGATTGACAGGGCGCCGGGCGAGGAGGAGCTGAAGGAAGCTGGAGAGGAGGCGCAGTGAGGAAAGTAGGGGAGGAGGGGCCGGTCTTTTATCTGGTGGCCAATCGGGGAAGGGGGGAGGAGCTCCAGGCACCCTCCTCCCTCCTTCTCCCTCCAGCCTCCCGGCTTCCCCGCCCCCTCCCCTTCCCTATACCCCCTCCCCTCTCCTCCTTCTCGTCCTCCTCCTCCTCCTTCTTCTCCTCCTCCTCCTCCTCTCAGGCTGTGGTTTTTCTGTATATGTTTCTGGAGTCCTGAGCCTGAGCTAAACAAAAGCAGGAGGCTGACGGGGTTGCTGGAGTTTGCAGAGACACGGAGGAGGAGAGAGCCTGTGCTTTGCCTGCCGCCGCGGCTGGGGGAGATCTGGCTTTTGCAACAGCCCACCCCCTTTGAGATCACTCTGGCCCGGAGTGGGGGTGGGGGGCAGCGGGGGGTGGGGGGGGAAAGTTTGCATTGCAATCCCCCTGCCTTCCTCTCCTTTCTCCCGATCAATGCATATTTGCAAAAGGATTAAGCCACAGATTTAAGCGCCGGGAGCCCATTTCTGCCTTGCAAAGGAGACCGGACTGAAAAACCCAAAGCCAGCTCTGATTTCTTTTCGCCAAGTGGGAAGGTGGTTTATTTTTCTTGCTTTTTGGAGTCAACACCCTTCCCCACCAGCCCTTATCCCCACCCTCACCCCGCAACCCCTTCACGCCCCCTCCCCCTCCCCATCCCCATCCTCCCACCATCCTCTAAAGAGGCAAAGGGATTTTTTTTTTTCTTTTGGTCTTCTTTTTTCCCCCTTCCCTGTTTATCCTGAAAAGGATTTGAAGACAAGCTTGAAGGATAAAAAGCCTTGGTGCTTCCCAGGAGCCGAGCCGAGGAGCAGAAGAGGAAGAGCCGGGGGCTGCCGTAGCCTTTGGAGATGGACGAGCAGCCCAGGCTGATGCATTCCCATGCTGGGGTCGGGATGGCCGGACACCCCGGCCTGTCCCAGCACTTGCAGGATGGGGCCGGAGGGACCGAGGGGGAGGGCGGGAGGAAGCAGGACATTGGAGACATTTTACAGCAAATTATGACCATCACAGACCAGAGTTTGGATGAGGCGCAGGCCAGGTGAGATGGAGGCTTTTCTTTTCCTTTCTTGGGGTTTTTTTGTTTTTCTCCCTCTCGCAGGGGGAAACAATGGGAACTGAATCACCACAGCGCTTTTTAAAAAAATGTTATTTCTTTTCTTATTTTGACAAGCAACTACATGGCGGAGGAGTAAAATTTGAAGGAGCGTTGTTATCGAAAGTGTAATCGCCCATGCCGAGATGTGGCTGTGTACATATTGTGTGTGTGTGTGTGAATATAGGGGTATTCATTTATATCCACACAGACACACAGGCACGCCGAAAATGCTGCCAACTGATCCAAAAGCGGCCCTCGGCACTTTTTACTGCTTTAAAAAAGTATCAGAGAAAGCAAAATTGTCAAGTTTTGAACAGCATTCCATGCCTTCTTGTTGAGGGGACTCTGTAACATTACAAAATAAAATGTCCCAAGAACACTTTATTTGCAAATTTAGTTGACTCATTACCTAATTCAGCGAGTTTGATTTTCTTTCTTGACTCTCCCGTCCTAAATTAATTTTGATATTTTCTCCTTTCCTTCCCCCCTACCCAAAATACAAAACAACCAAAAAGCAGGGTATTTCTTTGTCAGTAGTTGTCAGCTATCCAGAATATATTTTGCATTCACTTAATTTGGTTTTTTTAAAAAGTTGATGAAAAGATAATTTTGTTTTTAGGTATATTTGTTAGTTTTAAGAGACTCGGATTTTTAGTTTAACTTTATTGTCTCCTAATTTGAGCCGGTTTACTAACCTTCCGTGACACAGACAGCTATGTATGGTCCTTTAAAAAGGGGTGGGGGGACAAAAATCAAGCATGCTCTTTTCCCCCATGCTTCTTTCAGGACCACTTAGAAATGAAAGCATGTATGAATTTTATGTATTTCAATACTATAGGACATGAAGGTCTCATTTAGGAAACATAATAAACTATGTAGCCTCTCAAGTTAATCCACTGCCAGGTATATAGTTCTCTCCTCCAGGATTTTACAGTAAATTCTCTTTCAAAGTAAAACATAGACTAAGTGACAACCCGCTAACAGCTTGCCCAAGGCCGAACTCAAAAGCAAGAATTTTAAAAATCTAATGACCACATATGTCTATACAATAACCCAGCTTTGTTATATCTCTGAAGTAGCGTTTTTTTTTTTTTCTTTGAAAACCCTGTAAACAAATATACACAACTCCTGTACTTCAGATGACTTGGTTATATGGAGAAGACATCATTATGTGTATTCTTGTCTAAATGAAATAAGAATCTGAGTTGAGAAAATGAGAGGAAGCAGTTAAAAACATGGAGGTTATGAATTATACTCAATTTTAGCTGCAAGCACATGCAACATGTAAACTCAAAAGTACTAAGGTTTATGGGTGTTTGAAAACTTGGAAATGTTGAAAGACTCAAAGCATTCTAAGTTTTGTTTAAATAGGGGAAATTTAAAAAATTAATTGGTGCTCTCTTTAAATTTTATTATGTGAAGAAAAGCTAATAGGTATGGTAAGAGGAAGATTTCCCACTGGCAATTCTCTTTTGAATTGGGACATAATTTCTCTATTATATTGTTCTAGAAAAATACTCTCAGACATACCGATAAACTGGCTTAAAAACAAGTTTGTGAAGTGGAAGGGGCTAGTAAGAATAGATACTCACTACTTTTTTGATGTTCAGTCTCTCTTTTTTTGTGAAACTGAGGACAAATAGGGCTTGGCGACTTCCCCCTTTCAATGGCCTAGATGCAGAGAGAGATCAGATACAATTTTGGGATGGGGAAATTTTCAGTTCTTCCTCTATAGCTAGCTCCGTTTGTGTGCTGTGGAAATGCAATATTTTTATAAAGCTGTGTGAGAATTTTTGTCTGCATTTGGTCCTATGTATAAGAATAGAATTAATTAAAACTATTTTAAAAGACCCAGGAAAGATCTTTAATACTTTATTTTCCATCTTTTTTTTCCCACCCCACATGAGAACTTAAATCAAAGCTAAGCTTTCTTTTTGGATAAACAGTAGATAGTATGTCCTTTTTTCCTTTTTCTAGTCACACCTTTATAATGTATATTTATTATTTACAAAAGTAAACCATTAATATTTTAGATATAATAAATGTGTTCTTTTTGATAGTCCTGAATTTTGAGTTTATTACTCCCCTGCTGTACACTACACAGAGTATGTTTCTGATGTCTGTTCTTCATGAGGATGTGTGTCTATTTTTTAACTTTCAAAGGGATTAAAAAAGAATTGCATGTGTTTTGAGTGCCAGAACTTTCCATTTATCTTTACACATTAATTTTAGTTAGTAGACAGAATTCCCTTAACTAATAGCTGATATGATCAGTATTTTGTTTCCAAAACAGTATCATTCTGCTAAGTGATTCCATAATAAAATAGAAGGAAAGGTATTGTTTTGTTCCTCAAGTGCATTCGGAATACACACACACACACACACACACACACACACACACACACACCAGGTAAATCACTAATCTAAAAGACAAAATTGCATTTATTTTTCCCCCAATGGGTGCAAGGTCCTAATTGTAAATAATTGAATTTCAACACCTGCAAATAAGCAGTGTGTGCACAAGAGGCATAATGTGAACACAGAGAAATGAATTTATTCCCCATATGGGTATGTTTGCCCCCTGGCAATGCATTTCCATACTCTTTAACTTGGGGACTGAAATGTTATAAATTGACAGTTCTACTCAGAAGACCTTTCAAGCATCTTGTGTTTATGAGAATACAGGGGCATCTGCGGAATGAATTCGAACACATGGATGAATTAAATTTGAAAACACACAGACCGAGAGGCAGACAGTTCCTAGGCTGTGGTCGTTGCATGGATTTTACAAAACTGTTAACCTACGCCTTTGGCTTTGCTGTATTCATTGTCCTGGGAAGAATTGTGGGTTTAAGAATTACACTTTGATTAAACTACTTAAAAAAAAAAAACCCTTTCCCTAAATGGGCCTAATTTAGGTTAGTTCTGTTCTGTAGTTAAATCCCTACTCTCTCCCTGCTAATTAACGTTATTTCTTTTTCTGTGGCGGGACTCTGTATATTAAGTCATGAAAACAATTGAAGCATGCCACAGAGTTATGCTTGGTATATAATTTTGTCTAAATGTTCAAATGTTTTCACCCTGTGCATTATCGGCAGTTTGATCTTGAGAGTCCACCTAAGCTATCATGTTGTTTCTTTCTTGCAGAAAACATGCTTTAAACTGCCACAGAATGAAGCCTGCCTTGTTTAATGTGTTGTGTGAAATCAAAGAAAAAACAGGTAGGAATGAGATTCCAACATTTTAGCATTTTCTTTGGCCAATTAAATCACTTAACCAGCAGTCACAAATCTATCATTTAAATATTAAAATTTCAGAATACAAGTACTATCAAGGTTGACCTCATATTCGAATAGGAAGTCCTAGCCCTGCTTTCCTTAAAAGAAAGCACCAAGTTTCTTTGACAGTTATTATCAAGCACTATTGGCTAATTTTCCATAACTCTATTTCCAGCCTTTTTGAGATTGGGGCTAAAATGTAGATTCTGAAAGGAAATTTATAGACTGATGTATCTTTGGGGCAAAAATATGAAAGTAAAAGTTCATTTTTTTAAGGAATATATTTTAGCCCATTTTTAAAACCCTAATTTTTTTGGAGTTGGGTATGGGGGTGCTAAACTGAAGTTTCCTTTCCTTTTTTTCTTGTAATTACACAAAGCAGCAGACTAGAGGTTCTCAACAGAGAGTGTTGTCAAATACCTTTGTGGAATGCGCTATACAACATTAGGTTATCGGTATTTGAGTGGCCTGTGATTTTATTGCAGGGAGAATCGTTGGCTTTGGGAGAGTATAACGCCATGAGATCATTCACTCTGTTGTTTTTCTACTTTCTAGACCTCGTATCATGGACTAACACACTTATAACACATCCCAGGAGGGCATTTAAATTTTAAAGCAACAATTAAAAAATAGCAGTCATCAATCAGAGGTGTTCCTAAACAACAGATGCTCTGGGAAGGACATTTAGCAACATCCCCTTGTTTGTTTATTTTAATCCTTAATTTTCCAAAGTGGGTAGAGCTCTCCCTTGTAAGAAGAAAGATTTGAGAAGGCAATCTGAAACCAGGGAATAAAGATGAGGGACCAGGAGTGGTTATATAAATCGGGAGCTTCTGCTGGGCTCTGACTTACCCGCTCGCTTTAGAGCAGTGCAAAGTACCTGACATCCTATTTATTTATTTATTTTTTACAACAAGGAGTGTAACAGTCAATAATTCATATCTAAACCATATAAGCAAGGGCATGACATGAATGAAAGTGACAATAAATATGATTGCATGCTTGGTTGATATACATTGATAGTTACACATAAAAAAGGGGTGGGGGGAGAGGGCACACAGGGTGGCTTTCTTTTTGAGAGCGCTCTGTGTTTTTCTTTTTAAAAAATAGTTTCAAGATGTGGCTGTTGATGGAATATGTAATTACTTGGGTCTTGAAATGCGTGTAAAATTAGTACGCAGCTCCTTTGTTGAATCTTATTTGTGTTGTGCATAACATTCTAGACAAAGCACCTGAGAAGTGATGTTCAGACCTCTAAGTCTTCCAGGTTGCCTTGCCAAAGCTTAACCTTACGGCGAACCTGTTAATTGCATTATTTTAGCTGTGAGATACCTTTTAAAAGATTTATGGACTGTGCATTCAAATATCAAGAGAGCTTTTTTCCAGTTTGTCACACTTTTTAGTTTTTTTTTTTCTATTAGCCCAGAGTAGGAAACCTAAGAGTGTGTGTGTGTGTGTGTGTATATATATATATATTTTATCTTCTCTCTTTTTTCTTCTTTGATCTCTGATGCTTATTTACTTTGAATATTTGGTTTGTTGAGATTTGTTTCTAATCGAGTATGAGTTCCTGCTGATCTTGTTTCATGAAATGTAGAATCAAAATATAAAAGCATATGTGATAATATGGACTAAAGAGAATCTATCACATTTTGATTGAAAGGAAGCCTGTCAGGGCACTTATGTACATTGTGGCCAAAGTGCTTAATTCTAGTTTCCTAATTAAAACCTACTGAGGCAGTAGATCAAAGTGGGTGGGTGTGAATAGAGATCCGGTTCAGGTGTGGGTTAAAGAGTTCGCTCCTTGTTCATATTGGCTCAAGTATAGTGATAGGAAGTAAAGTAGTCATACTGGTCAAAGTAACATTCTAAAAGTTTTGTTTTTTGAATTTTGTGTCAATACATTTAATGTTTAGAGACTTAAATCTAAATTAAGGTTTTTTTGTGTTGTCTCTAGAATAATACATTAAAAAAATAGTTTATCAAATAATGTAATTGAAAGTGATAAGAATCATTGCCCCCTGTGTTAAGGGACAGACACACACACACACACACACACACACACACACACACACACACACAAGTTTTGGATTAAGAGGGCACCCCTGGGTGAAAGTAGGGGGAAAAAAAAGGCTTACCTCCCTCTTAGTCTTCAACTTGTGTGTTGGAAGGATTGAAGGGAAGGCAAAAACCTCTCCTGGAATGTTGAGTGTTGTGTTAAAGGTAGGAGTCAACTGTGGTGTGCTGAAAAGAACCCTTTGATTCTAAAGCACGATTACTTGGCTACTGAGGACCCTGGAACCTTGAATCTTTTTGCCAGCATGTCTTCCATGCAGTTGATGTGTCGGAGGAACAAAGTGTCTGTAAAGTTGCAGGAACCTTTTTTTTTTTTCCCTCTTTTTGATACAGAGCTGGTGAAAAGATCGCTTGAGTGATCAGTTCACATACATTCCTTTATTGTTTGGGGACTTTTTCTATTGGTACTTTCAAGCCTCTTTGCATTAAATGAGTATTTTTGAGTTTCCATCTCAAGCATTATAATGCTTGTAATAATAATAGAGGTTACTTGATTTAGGGTGGGCTTTGTTTGTTCGTATTCTAACACAAAGTTCATACATTTGGCTCACCTAGGCAGAACCCTTGAGAGGAACTTGATAATTGATTTGTTATTTTTGCTTTTTTGCATTTGTTAATGATTTTATACTTGTAAATACGAAAACTGGCCAAGATGTATTACCAACCTTTTGGAACTTTAAAAATACATACACACATGCACATAACACCTCAAAGTAGGCAGTGCCGTCTGAATTACAATTGATTGATGGGTGTTTAAGTCAGAAATTACTGTGGGAATATTTAAAAAACAAAACAAAACAAAAAGAACCCATGTGTCTTCTTGCTTCAGAATGTGGGTAGTTTTTATTTTAATACCTTTTCACTTTAAAAAAAATAAATGCTAAGAAGTGCCAGCAAAATGCTCGGGTGGCGAATCTCAAAGAGCAGCTAAAAAACCCTGTCAAGACCTATAGCAATGTATATTTCGCATGTGACTTTTATCTGCTCACTCATTCTAGGAATACAGAGACAATTAGAGTTTTGGATCATTTACTATAACATTTTCTTAGGGATTTTTAAGATCCATTCCTTGTCTTCTGGCTTATTAGTAATAGGCTAAGTTTTGCATATGTGTATATGTGGTGGTAATGGGGTTGTTGGGATAGAAGAAAAGGAGAAAAAGTCAAGCATATTACATTTCTTTAAAAAGCCTTGAATATATTTTTAAACGTTTCCTGTTTTTTACTTCTGTGTCAAAATCACGCAAGTTTAAAAATTAGAAAAACACAAAAAATATTGCATGCCATTTACTAAGGAGAATATTTATAGATAGCAATGAATAGCTGCAATTGTTGCGAATAGTTTTTAATTTTAGAACATAATAGCTATATATGGCACTTTTCAGCCAATTGTCCTCTGTGCATTGTCTGCATTGAAGTTAATGCAAATCAAATCTTTGGAGGAGGTTAAAAAAATTTATTTTTTGCTCCTTAACGCCCTTTTGTTCTCTCTCTTTCCTTTTCTCTCTGTGTTCAATTAACACCCCCATCACAGAACTGTAGCGTGTGTGTTTTTTTAATTCTACTACTGTATTTCACTTTTGACACCCTCCCTTACTATTCTCGCCTGCCACTTCTTTTTAATATAGCAATTACATTATGGGACTTCTCCTCCTCCCCTCTCCCCTTTAAAGCATTAGAGAATAATTTGTGTGTCTATGTATATGTGTGTGTGTATGTTTGCATATATAGGTGGAGGGGCGGTGGGTAATGGAAGGAAGCTATAGATTGCAGGAAGAGAATTCTGATGGTATTAGGCCTTGAGCAAAATAGGAGTAAAATAACTTTAAATCATTTAGAGCAGCCTCTGATCAGATTCCTTTTGGGGTTGGAATGGTAGGAGTCATTTTCATAGAAGCTCATCGATAGCCAGCAAATGCAAAAACTTTTCTTGCTGATGAGAAAATTCAAGAATTTAGTTAATTTTTTTTTTTTTTTTCTCCCTTGTGGTAAAGATGCCGGGGAAAGAAAAGGGTATTAAATGAAAGGAACTTACAAGTCAGTTTTACCTGATGCTATCTTTCAGGTACAGTGTGTTAAGGCAGAAGTAATGTGGTTAGACCCTGTGTTATTTGTTTATTATAATGTGGATGTAAGCTACAGACCTACAACAATGTAACTCTGACAGACATAATATAAGAAGAACTTGTGATGAGAAATGTCCTTTCTTTTTAGTCACTTTTGTGTATTCCATTTTTAGTCTACTACTAGAATTAGAACAATTCTGGCTTTTGAGAAGTGCAAAGAGCTGTTTGGTCAAAGCTGCCAGAATGAGATTTTGGGAAATTTGCTGTCATTTTTTCTAACAATAGGAGTGTCTGTGAGGATTGGACGTGAGAGAGATTTAGGTTACACTGAAGAATCTGGAAGGGGATTTATAAGCGGGGAAACATAGAACCTTGTGAACTAGGAGCTGTGGGGCGTTGGGCTGGGCCGGGTGTGGGTGGGTTCTATACAGTAGGCTGCACTGTTTGCTGAGAAGGGGGCATTACCTGCCTGCGTGTTTAGTTCACTGCTGGTGCCAGGCCTGCTCACATGGTTTTGCCTCTGCATTCTGTTGACATCCATGAACTTTTTGTTGTGGTTGTTGGCAAAATTATAAAAATACCCCCAAACAAGCAAATAAACCAAAACCTAGATGTTGTACATAATTTAAATTGGAAGATATTTTCATTTGTAAAGCATGACCCTGACTTCTTTTGTGTCATAGGCATATCTTAGGAAAGCTTATTCTTCAATTTGGTTTCAAATCTCTTTTAGATGGATAGTGTTATGTTTGAACTGGGTGAAGTGAATCTAAATATACCTTTTATTGCTTTTCCTTTAAAAATAAAAGTTTACCAAAGCACCACATGATAGAGACAGTGTCCTAGGTCCAGCTCCAGACAGCTCTTACTCATTCTCATATGACCCTAAGAAGCACCCATTCATTTTCATTGCAATATTAACCTGATTTTGAGGAATATAATAATTTTGGTTCCATTGCCCTTTACCTGCAATGGTGTGGTAGGATGTAAGGAATGCAATAATTGATAAATAAAATAAGTAGAGAATTCATGAGTTGTTCGTGAAGTGCTTTGAGTTCCCTGGATTATGTAAATAATTAAGGTGCTGTATTTTCTATAATAAATTATCTCAGGATTCATATTTTATTTCACAGGATATCACTGCATTTAACTCTTTCAGGCTAAAAAAATGTACATCTACTGGTCTTTAATTAAGTAATGGGGTAATCGATTGTCACTCATGAGGAAAATTCTCTGGTTGTGTCTTTGCCCCATCTGCATCTCAGAGATGTCACTTCTCAGAACTTAGCAGAGTGATCCCCAGAGGGGAAAAAAGGTGCAAGAATAGACTGTCATAAGATTATAACACCTACCCCCGTGATGGCAGAATAAGGTCAATAGTGTCTTACCCAAAGGTCTTCTTACCTCTGACATCTCTCTTTCAATCTCTCAATTATTGGTGGAAATCAAGATTGCAATGGGTGAAAAATTCATCTTTTTGATTTAGGTTGTAGTTTCAACTTCATCTTCTACTGAAACTTTTGTCATTACGTAGGTAATCGGGGTGGGTATACGTCACACTCCGTGCTAGTTCTGGACCTTCTACTAAGTAGTTATAAGACCTTAGAGAAGTTGCTTAAATAAGCTTATGATAAACTATAATAGTAGTGGTTAAGGACCTCATCTTTAAAGCCAGACTCTCTGAGTTTGTATCCTAGATCTTTTACTTCTTAACTGTGTGATCTTATTCAAGTTAAAAAACCTCTCTGTGCCTCATTTTCCTTATAAAATGCAGATCGTAATGGTACTTATCTTAGCGGGTCACTGTGAGGTTAAATAAGGTGATACATGTAAATCACAATGCCTGGCATAGAGTAAACAGTCAATAGCTGCTAGCTGTTATTATTTCTGGACTTGTTTTCTTATATGAAATAGAGAGGCTTATACCAGATGGTCCCTAAAGACACAGCCAATTCCAAGACTCTGATTTTATGCTGAAAAGAGACAAAAATTGCTGAATTTAAGATTTGCTTTCTTTTTTTCCTTGCAATTTTTTTTTTTTTTTTTTTTTTTAAGTCAGAGTCTCACTCTCTCTCCCAGGTTGGAGTGCAGTGGCGTGATCTCAGCCCACTGAAACCTCTGCCCCTGGGTTCAAGCAATTCTCCTGCGTCATCCTCCTGAGTAGCTGGGATTACAGGCATTCACCAGCTAAATTTTGTGTTTTACTAGAGATAGGGTTTCGCCATGTTGGCCAGGCTGGTCTCAAACTCCTGGTCTTGAGTGATCTGCCTGCTTTGGCCTCCCAGTGCTGCGTTTACAGCTGTAAGCCACCATGCCTGGCCCTGCTTCCCTTGCTATTCTCTTAAAGTGAGAATTGGCTATATCTGGCCAAAAGTCTGGGACTAGATTGGAAGAAGAGGTTGGGAAAAGAGAATGGGTAAGAACAGAGAAAAAGTTTTTAAACTACAAACTGGACAACAACCACTTGAAAAGCTAGAATTGCCTATTAGGGATAGCGTTTTCTTAGCGTCAGCAACTGGAGGCATTGTGTAATCATAGTTAAAAACATCTTCTCTCTGAAGATACATAAGCCTATCCATTCAACTTGTGAAGTTCCAAAGCAGGAAAAGTAGCGCAAAGTGAGATTAGGGCAACTTGACCTTTTTCTTTCTTTCTTTTTTTTTTTTAAATTATACTTTAAGTTCTGGAATACATGTGTGGAACATGCAGGTTTGTTACACAGGTATACACATGCCATGGTGGTTTGCTATACCCATCAACCCGTCATCTACATTAGGTATTTCTCCTAATGCTCTCCCTCCCTTCGTGCCCCCAACCCTGACAGGCCCTGGTGTGTGATGTTCCCCTCCCTGTGTCCATGTGCTCTCATTGTCCAACTCCCATTTATGAATGAGAATATGCAGTGTTTGATTTTCTGTTCCTATGTTAGTTTGCCGAGAGAATGATGGTTTCCAGCTTCATTCATGTCCCTGCAAAGAACGTGAACTCATCCTTTTTATGGCTCCATAGTATTCCATGGTGTATATGTGCCACATTTTCTTTATCCTGTCTATATTGACAGACATTTGGGTTGGTTCCAAGTCTTTGCTATTGTGAATAGTGCTGCAATAAACATGTGTGCATGTGTCTTCATAGTTATAATCCTTTGTGTACATACACAGTAATGGGATTGCTGGGTCAAATGGTATTTCTGGTTCTAGATCCTTGAGGAAGTGCCACACTTTCTTCCACAATGGTTGAATAAGTTACACTCTCACCAACAGTGTAAAAGAATTCCTGTTACTCCACATCATCTCCAGCATCTATTGTTTCCTGACTTTCTAATGATTGCCATTCTAACTGGCGTGAGATGGTATCTCGTTGTGGTTTTGATTTGCATTTCTCTAATGATCAGTGATGATGAGCTTTTTTTCATATATGTTTGTTGGCCGCATAAATGTCTTCTTTTGAGAAGTGTCTGTTCATATCCTTCACCTACTTTTTGATGGAGGGCAACCTGACCTCTTGCCTTTCTAATATGTTCCTTATTTAGGAAAAATGTTATCTTTGTCATAAGGACAACCTTGATTCATAGTAGATTTATTTTTTACTATTTTTTATAGTTTTCTTGAAATATATTTCTAACACCATGAAATTTACCCATTTGAATGACAGACAGGTGGATTTTACTATATTTACAAAGTTGTGAACCCATTATCACAATCTAATTTTAGAACATTTTTATCAGCGCCCCCCCGCAAAAAAAACCCAGTACTTTTTACCAGCCAGTCCATATTTCCCCCTTCACCTTGCCCCTGGTAACCACTAACTTACTTTCTGTCTTCATGGTTTTTGCCTATTCTGGACATTTCACATAAATTGAATCATAAAATATTTGATGTTTTTTGACTCATTTCTTCTGTTTACCATGCCTTGGAGGGTCATCCGTACTGTAGCATGTATCAGTACTTCATTTTTCTTTATGGCCAAATACTATTCCACTGTATGGATATACCACATTTTGCTTATTCATTATTCAGTTGATGGTCACTTAGGTTGTTTCCATTTTTGACTATTATGAATAATACTGCTATGAACATGTGCTTACAGGTTTTTATGTATTAATATATGTTTTCATTTCTCTGGATAAGGAGTGGAATTGCTGGCTTATGTGATAACTCTATGTTTAGATTTTAAGAAACTGCTAAACTGTTTTACAGAGTGGCTGTAGTAGGTACTTTTTTTAAAAAACAACTTTATTGAGGTATATTTGATATACAAAAATCTGTACATTATATATATATATATATATTTTTTTTTTTTGGTGCAATCTTGGCTCACCACAATCTCTGCTTCCCGGGTTCAAGCGATTCTCCTGCCTCAGCCTCCTGAGTAGCTGGGATTACAGGCATGGGTTACCACACCCAGCTGATTTTTGTATTTTTAGTAGAGACCGAGTTTCACCATGTTGGCCAGGCTGGTCTTGAACTCCTGACCTCAAGTGATCTGCCGGCCTTGGTCTCCCAAAGTGCTGGAATTACAGGCATGAGGCACCGCACCCGGCCTGAGCTACCGCATCCAGCCGGGTGTATTCTTAAGTCATAGTGTAAATGGCACTAAGTTTTGTCTTCAGCACTCTCAGCTTTTCATTCTTTCAACCTCTTTCTCCATTCAGTGATGTCTCCTCTCTGTGTTTAGGACTCTGCTGTGTTTATGGTCATGTTTGGTAAATACTCTAAGAAAAAAAAGTTTTTGATAAATTTATCTGACTTGAAGTATGCATGATCAGGATTTATGTGAAATCTCTGTTAGAACTATTTGCATTTTAAAGAGGAAAAAAAGTAAGTCAAAGGAATGATTCTCCAATGCTGGAATTTCAGAGGTCAGGTTCCTGGAGGGGAAGACACTTTTGAAAAAGATTGGAGAATTTTCTGAATAGTAATCTAGTGTGAAAGAGGGAGCATGGACTTTGAGTGAAACCATTCTAGCTTGTGTAACATTAGTGAGTTACTGGGTTTAACAGAGCTTCAATGTTCTCATTTCTGTGGTGAAGATAATAATACGTATGATGTCGGCTTGGTGGGCTGAAAAAGGCAATAATATAAAGCACATAGTTCAATGAGTGTGCTCAACTAATGGCCACTACTGTTATTTTTCTGAAACCACATGACAGTGTTGACCACCTCTCTCATCAGTTTGGCCTTGTCTGTTCAGGTTGAGTTTTCTGCTACCTCTGTCCGGGAGTTTTAGAGGCTCACTAACATGCTTCCTGACCCAGCTTTTATGTTAAATGGTTGTCAGTGTGAGAGAAATAAAAGTCTTGGGCAAAACGCAGCAAAAGGCATCTCCACACTTTCACATCGTCCTCCCTCACTTCTAGAGTTCTGCGGAGAGAATCTCATAGAACAGTGCTTTTTAGTGAACACCTGTAATTTTAAATTTAATGATTTAAATTTTCTAGTAGCCTCATTTTTAAAAAGTAAGAAGAAGCAGGTGAAATAAATTTTAATACTTCTTATTTAACCCAAATATATCTAAAAATCTTTCAACATGTAATCAATATAAAAACTATTGATATTTTGCACTCTTTTTTTTTGTGCTAAGGCCTTGAAATGGTAATGTTAAATTTAATGATTTAAAGTTTTTAGTAGCCCCATTTAAAAAAAAGTAAAAAGAAACAAGTAAATGAATTTTAATAATACGTCTTATTTAACTTAAATACATTGAAAATATTTCAAAATGTAATCAACATAAAAATTAATGAGATATTTTACATTCTTTTTTTGTGTGTCTATGCTGAAGCTTTGAAATCCATTGTGTATTTTACATTTACAGCCCATCTTTTTTTTTTTTTTTTTTTTTTTTTTTTTTAAGACAGAGTCTCTCTCTGTCATCCAGGCTGGCGTGCAGTGGCGTGATCTTGGCTCACTGCAACCTCTGCCTCCTGGGTTCAAGGGATTCTCCTGCCTCAGCCTCTCAAGTAGCTGAGATTGCTACTTGAGGTGCCTGCCACCACACCCCGCTAATTTTTAGTAGAGATGGGGTTTCACCTTGTTGGCCAGGCTGATCTTGAACTCCTGACCTCAGGTGATCCACCCACCTCGGCTTCCCAAAGTGTTGAGATTACAGGCGTGAGCCACCGCATCCAGCATTTATAGCATATCTTGATTTTGACTTGCCATACTTCAAGTGCTCAATAGCTACACATGAGTAGTATCTACAGCCGTAGAATAGTTGTTCTGGCATAAGTCCCTGTTTTGTTCCTTTTTTGCTATAGCTTTTACATTATGAGGGAGATACATGGTTGTTCCCCACTCAAACTTGAGCTGGTGGTTCTGTAGCCATTGAAATTGTTTCCTGATGGATAGCCGTGTTCCAGAATAAAGCATATCTGAGACATCTTTTTCTGGAAGAGAACGTCCTCTGTACCCTATTGAGGTCACTGCTGGAAGCCGGGATGGGGTGGTTCCCCCACCTCCTTCTCTGTGTTTTTTTGCTTCTTTCTTTCCATAGCTCTTCATTTTAGGTTCTTTCTTCCTCCTTAACAAAATCTGAAGTGTTCCCTAGAATAGACTGAGTGGGCCGAAGCAGTTTCTTGTTTTCTTCAGCTGTAATGCAATGGAACAAGTACAGAGCGCTCTATGGTATGACAGGAGTTTGCTGGACCCTGTATCAGGAGTTCTGCGGCCTCACACTGACTACCTCTGTGGTAGCATATTATTTTGAGAATGCCATTTAACCTCTTGGTCTCAGGTTTCCACATCCATGGAATGGGTGCCTTTAGAGAACCCTTAATGTTACTCCATATTCCATGGGTCGTGAGCCCCAACATGATCCCTGCCAAAGCTTAGATTTCTAGGAGGCAAGACAGGTGGAACCTTTAAAAAAGAAAATTATTTTTCATTGTTATGGCATTCTGATTTATCGTATGAATCCTTGTATTTTTCCTAGATAGTCATGTAAAACCGGTTATGGTGGTGTTAACGTTACCCTCCATCAATCAAGTTGCATTGGAGAAGGCAAACTGGGAGGGAAAAAATAGTGGAATTAAAAAAAAAATTTTATTGCTGGGTGTGGTGGCTCACATCTATAATCCCAGCACTTTGGGAGGCCAAGACGGGCGGATCACCTGGGGTCAGGAGTTCGAGACCAGCCTGGCCAACATGGCAAAACCTGTCTCTACTAAAAATACAAAAATTAGCTGGGTGTGGTGGTGGGCACCTGTAACCCCAGCTACTTGGGAGGCTGAGGCAGGAGAATTGCTTGAACCTGGGAGGTGGGGGTTGCAATGAGCTGAGATCGTGCCTCTGCACTCCAGCCTGGGCAACAGAGTGAGACTCTGTCTCAAAAAAAAAAAAAAAAAAAAGTATTGAAGCATTCAGGATCCCATTTATAAGGCCAGTTGGAGGCCAATCCCAGCTTAATCCACCTTGTGGACTTTGTGATGGAATGCATAGGTTGTTTCCATGCTATGTATTTGCAGCTATTGGATTTTAGACTGGAAATTTGTCTTGGAATAGATTTCTGATTGCAGTCTTGGAAGGGCAGAATACCTTCTTGAGTTCATATGGCAGAGCCCAGGAATTTAGGAAAGGGGTTTGGCTTTCACCTTGGAATGGTGGAGTTACTTGTTCAATGTTTGCCTCAGCTGAAATACTGAAATAATTTCTGTTTCCCACCTAACTGTCATTGGGGCTTTTGCAAACTTACAGTGAGGATATTCAGAAAGATATTTGAGTTTCCCTAAGAAAGAGTGGTCAGTAAGTATGAGAAAAAAGTTTATATATTTGTCTTGCTTTGAGACAGGTTGAATCTGCCAGTAGGTCAGAGGAATAAGTTTACCTAGTGGCCTGTGCTGGTAGGGCAGGGAGAGTCAGTCGCTTTTCCTGAGGGTGTTAGGTGATTTGAGACCTCAAGTGTTGTCACTGTAAGAGAATCTTCCTTATAATTACCATTGTTAATAGAATTGAAACTTTGCATTTATCTTTTGTCCCTAACAAAGAAAGACTCCCAGAGAGTCTAATGATGAGCCCTGCCTACATCCATTCTGAAAGGCACTCCGTGGATACGAGGGTGTAGACGTTAATTTCTTTCTGCAGAATTTGCATGCAGAGGCTCTAGGGCCATGCACCCTGCTTACATTAATAAACATTTAAAAACAAAGAGCGGGTAACACATGCACAGCTTTCCTTTGTGCATCCTCCTTACTAGGGTGCCTGTAATCCCTAACCTCTTGCGGGGGAAATGTCTGGGTGGGTGCGGGTGGGTGGTGATGCTGCGCGCAGCACCAAGTATAAAGGCCCAAGAAGTAACCACGTCGTGTGAGGAATAATTAAAGCAGCTTCATCCTGAGGCCAATTAAGGAAGAATGGGAAAAAAGAAAAAAGAAAAAACAACAAAAAGCCAGCAACAATAAAATCCAAGAGATGAGAGGGCATGTTCGTTCAGATCACGTAGAAAAGAGAAATTGAAGTCGTCTAGAAGGAGTTTAAGGGGATGCATCACAAAATAAAACTTTTGGAACCAAGAAATAGTGGAGAAGCCCGGTGGCGAGCCACATGGCCTTGTGCTAAGACTAGATGCCCTTTTCAGACAGGATAATGATGATCTTGGGAGCTGGACTTTCATAGATTGTCGCCTGGGTCCTGCTGCAAGACACTGCACAATTAATACTTAGATTAGAGGTGAGGGCTGGGGTGGCCGTGAACCCCCTCGCAAATCTACTGACTTCACCGCAGGGCTGATGCGCGCAGCCTAGAGGACGCATGGGAGCGCCCGGCTACGGCCGGGTCCCCCGGCTACGCGCCGTGTCGCGCCGCATCACACCCGGTCTTCTCTGCACCCTGCGCCCCCGCGCCACCGGCTCCCTGTCGTTCGGGCGTGCGGCCCAAGAAGCGGCCCTCCGCAGAGTCCGGCCTTGAGTTCCCAGCGCAGGCCGTGCGTCACCGGCCGCCTGCGCGCGGACCGCGAAGCCAAGTGTTCCCCCAAGCGGGGCTTGCTGTGTTTTCATCATTTCCCTTGCCCGGCCGGGGTTGCAGTGGTCAGCCGCGGCGCTCTGCTCCCGGCTGCGGCCCGAGGCTCCCCCGCCACCTCCTGTGTCCCGGCTGACTTCACTCTTCTCCCAAAGGGTGGTAAAGAGAGGGCCGCCGCCACCCAGGGGGAAGACAGCCTCTCGGGAGCCATACTTCCTTTATTAAACACCTCTCAATGTGGGCTTGGAGTCACATTCAGAGCCTCTGAGGCAGAGGGATGCGTGCGGTCTGTCCCCAGGGAGCCGGGCCCAGGGTCTGTTCCTGGGCAGGATCTGTTCCGTGGGGCCCGCCGGAGCCGCGTTTTCAATATGCAAAGTGCCGGTGCCGGGCAGACCTCGGTGGTGGTGGTTTTGCATGCAGAAGTGAAATTCGGAAGGCCGCGTGTGAGCACGTGGGTGAGTGAGTGTATGTGCTCACACGCACGCGTATTAATTTGCAGCTCCTTTCTTAGTTGGCCGTGTATTGTTTCAGCTCTATTCGATAAATATTCGAGTTGTTGCTTTATGGTAATGAAATGAATTAAATAATATAATCTGGAGTTACTGCCGAAACCCTCCCGTCTTTTCTATCTCTCAGCTCTTACAGGGAGTGCGTCATCTTCCCCTGGGGAGATTTTTAACCCAAAGAACCTTGATGTACTTTAAACAGCACTGACATTTGTTTTCGTTAAGCTCGGTCTGATTTCTTTAACACTTGAAGGAGGTTTGGGGCCTTCAAACATAGCTAGTTTCTTATATGGCGGCTTGTCTTGTCTCAGAGGAATGTGTAAAGGGGCTTCAAGCTGCCTTATTTTTACCAGTTTTCAGAAAATGGAAAATTTATTTTGGTAGTTTGCTCCCTCCTGCCCATGCACGCATAGTTGCTTCCCCTCCCCCACCTAGCCTGCTGGAGCCCGGGCAGGAAGGGGCTGTCGTCACACACATGCCTAAGCCATATTACTTTATTTTTCTTCTTAGAAAGTTACACTAGGAAAGATGTTCTTGATGTGTGATTATTATTCTTAAATGGATTCTTGTGCTTTCTTATTATTGCTGTGTTACAGCTTCACGGGAAACCAGCAGGTCCTGCAGTAGACGGTCCAGAAACTTTCTATTGAATGAATGTGGGAGAGCTAGAAGTCAGGAAGGTTGAATTCCCTCATTACTTCGAAAATCTGTGAATTAATTCCCTCTATAAATTTCCACCAGCCTAGTCTCTGATCCACCAGCTGGAGAATCAAGCCCATTATTAATTTCACAGGATGAATTTCTCATCCTAGTAACTCTGGGGGAGAGGACGAAAGGGTTATTATGTAGGTTGAGAGTTCACATGTTGCTTCTGACTGTTACAGATGTTGCCGCTAAAATATAAGCATAGCAATAATAATATCAGCAATGATGATAATAAAGAATGGAAATAACTGCTTCCTTCTGCTCCTGATTCGGACACCCCCACCCTCCTACTCATTTATTCTATTGACTCCTCTCTAGGTGTTTCAAACAGAAATGTTTTGGTGACTTCCTAGGGGAGAGAAGCATCTCTCGAGTGGCTTCCATTTGGGTATAAGTATGCAAAGATTGTTTGTGTTGTCAAGATCCCATTGGAGTATATCTTCTCACCTATAATGTCACCTCCTGCATGTTGCCCTTTGTAAGTAGAGGTTATGGAAGTTTAATTGTTTTCTAAGTAAGTTTCATCAGATATTTTTTAATGCCCTATGTTCTGGAGATGTTGGTGAAAACTTTTTATCTTCCACAGGTTGTATAGTGAAGAAGTTAAAAATGAATCTCTGTCTTAGTTGGATTTATTTTTTCGTTTGAGAAATACCAGTTAAACATTTTTGTTTTAGACCTCCTGGAGGGCATGATGGGACTGAAGAGTCTATATTCCATTTTGGTCTAGTTATTGCTTTAGCAAATATTTGCGAAACTTCTTCCATGCCTGGATGTTGTGAAAGAGACTGAAAAATACAGATATATGTGAGTTGTGGCCCTTACCCTCAAGGAACTTCCAGCGGCCTGAATCAAGGTCAGAATCAATGTAACATGGGCAGGTCCCTCACGCCCAAAGCCCATGACAGGAGCCAGGAATGTGTTCCCTAGAGCCAGGAGTGTGGCTGTAAAGGTCATTCTTGACCAAAGTTCATTGCTGCCCTGGTGATACATGCAGAAGCATGCTTTCTTTGAATCAAGGAGTTCTAGTTTTTTACTTAGATGCCTCAGAAATGTTCTATGTTTGAGTCCTTGCACACTTGGCCTTCCTGCCTTTTCTCAAGCACTGTAACCTCCTTCGTTTCTTTTCTGCCTTTCCCCTTTCGCTCTCTTTTGTTCTCTTCCTCTCATCTACTGGGGCCTACCCACCCCTCCATGCCCTCCCAGCCCCCATTGCTATTTGCCAAACTTGTGACCTGAGACCACTTGGCATTTCCGTGGGATGGCTGAAATTTACCACCCGCTGAATAGGCATTCTGTGACATTTGCTCACCTGGGCAGCTTAAGCTACATGGTCTGCTTCTGCCTTGAAGGAGTGCTGAGAGGAAGTGTGAAATTTACCTCTGTGCTCCAGGGTTCTTGCTAGCAGGGAGACAAACAGCAATGCTTTCTAGAAGCTGGAATTAATTTTTATCATAGTGCACATATATGTTTATACCCTACATTTATTATGTATTCAGTAAGAACATGTAGACAATTTGTGTATTGTCTTCCATTTTTTTTAACAAATTAAATTTTCATGGTTAGCGTCATCTTTCATGTTCATACCCTCCCCTTCCTCTCCGTCCCTGCTGGTAGAAGATACTGGGTTAACTTAATGCTCTTTGAGGCCTTGTGCCATTAGACCGCCTGGTCTCCTTAAGGTTTATGATATTCCATGTGATGGCTTTCTCACTGTGGCCTGCCCAGTCCTTCTGCTTGTAAGGAAATAGCTGCCTGTCTCTTTGGATCAAACTGGTCTAGGAGCTTGTTCAGCCCAGTTACTGGGACAGACCAGCCCTGAAGGCTTCTCTGACTCTTGGAACACACAGACAGCACAGTCTGTCTGTCCTGGCTGTCAGCTGAAGAAGGGAGACATGCTATGTAGATGGTTAAGCTGTTACTTTATACTTGTGTCCTCCAAGTGATTCGAAGGAAAGAGTGCTCTGGGCCCCAGTAGTGGTGGATCATCCTGGAATGAAACTGAACAGAAAATGTCAGCAGAAGGGATGTCTCATACTTTCCTGCAGAGCCCAGAATTCTTCTGTTTATGTGTAATAGGAATTAATGCGTATTTAAAAAAAAATGTATTAGATACACTATTATTATTACTCAGATTTTTAAGATGAGGAAACTGAGGCATGGAGAGTTTAGTGAATTTTCCTAAAGTCACATAGCTAATGAGAGGCTGACTTGGAGATTTTACTTGGTAAGTTTTACTAAGTGTAGATTTTTCTATAAAAGTGTTCATTCCCATCGAGTGATAGCCTGTCAAACTGTGATTCTTCCAAGGAAATCCAGTGGAATCTTACTTGGTTGTCCAAATAACAAATTGTCTGGCTCTACTCATTTCTGATCCTGTTTCTCAGGTACAGAAATTTAATTATCTCATGACTGTGGCTGGCTGCAAAACAAGTAAAGAGGATAAGTTCAAAACTCGCCCTGAGCTTATTTCCTGATTTTCATTAGGCCTCTGCCTATTCTGTTTTTAGAATCCACCTGACCTTTTTTTTTTTTTTTGAGACGGAATCTCACTCTGTTGCTCAGGCTGGAGTGCAGTGGCATGATCTTGGCTCACTGCAACCTCCGCCTCCCAGGTTCAAGCAATTCTTGTGCCTCAGCCTCACAAGTAGCTGGGATTACAGGCACGTGCCACCATGCCTGGCTAATTTTTGTATTTTTAGTAGAGACAGAGGTTTCACCATGTTGGCCAGTCTGGTCTTGAACTCCTGACCTCAAGTGATCCACCTGCCTCGGCCTCCCAAAGTGCTGAGATTACAGGCATTGAGCCTCCGTGCCCAGCCAAGTTTGTTTTTTGAGATGGAGTTTTGCTCTGGTTACCCAGGCCAGAGTACAATGATGCAGTCTTGGCTCACTGCAACCTCTGCCTCCTGGGTTCAAGCGTTTCCCCTGCCTCAGCCTCCCTAGTAGGTGGGATTACAGGCGCATGCCAACATGCTTGGCTAATTTTTTTGTATTTTTAGTAGAGATGGGGTTTCGCCATGTTGGTCAGGCTGGCCTGGAACTGCTGACCTCAGGTGATCCACCCTCCTCGGCCCCCCAAAGTGCTGGGATTATAGGCATGAGCCACCGCACCCGGCTCTAGAATCCACCTGACTTCTTTCAGGCAACAAGCATGACTTATTTTTGCAGGGGGTCTAAAGCTTGACCACCCCTGTTGTATATGTCACCTTTCCTAGTTCCTTCTCCGAAGTCCAGTATTTTGACAGAAGCATAAAGCAGGGCACAGGGTCCTGCCTTTGCACACCCTTCCTGTACCCACTGTCCTATCATACCACCTCCCTGGTGCAGCCAGACTCTAGGCCCTGGGCCCTCCAGTGATTCTAAGTGGTGTGGATGGACGCTTCCTTGGTGAGAGACCCAAAAGTCTCATCTCTCCAGTTACAAAGCCTCTGTGGTTGGAAAGGCATATCCAGCAGCTCCCCCACCGCCTTTTTTTTTTTTTTTTTGGAGATGGAGTCTCGTCCCATCACCTAGGCTGGAGTACAGTGGCGTGATCTCGGCTTACTGCAACCTCCGCCTCCTGGGTTCAAGTGATTCTTCTGTCTCAACCTCCCGAGTAGCTGGGATTACAGACCTGGGCCACCACGCCTGGCTTATTTTTGTATTTTTAGTAGAGATGGGATTTCACTACATTGGCCAGGCTGGTCTCAAACTTCTGACCTTGTGATCCGCCTGCCTCGGCCTCCCAAAGTGTTGGGATTACAGGCGTGAGCCGCCGTGCCCAGCCCCCTTTTTTGATTAGTGGTGGTTTTCGGTTTTGAGGAGGGAAGATCTACCTTCCAAGTTGTGGTGGTGGCCCAGAGAACAGCCTGGTATGCAGGACCAGGGTGAAGGTGAAGCTGTTCATATCACCCCACGTCTTTGAAGGGGAAGAAAAAGTTCAAGGCATTTCATGTTAAAACTTACCGTTTAGAAAAAAATACTGTTGATATTACAAATATAATAATAGCATCATTATTACCAAGAAGACCTTAATAAAGAAAATTTTACAAAAGAAAATAATAAATCTACTAACTTACCTTTAATCATACTATCCTAGTTCACCGTCTATTTTCCGTTTTCTTGTGTTACTTTCCT
Source organism: Theropithecus gelada (assembly GCF_003255815.1). Taxonomy (NCBI): domain Eukaryota; kingdom Metazoa; phylum Chordata; class Mammalia; order Primates; family Cercopithecidae; genus Theropithecus; species Theropithecus gelada. The sequence goes on along the minus strand of NC_037668.1, from coordinate 200,805,395 downwards.
TATGGCTGTGTAAATTTTCCATATCTTGGGGATGATTGTGTACTTAGGGAAAAAATTCTTTTATTTATCCAGAGAACCTGTTATGTATCTTATTTATTTGTTTATTGCTTATTTCGTTTCAAAAAGGCATGCAGGAAGCTTACCAAAAGATGTGAGTGATACCAAGAGATTTACTAAGTAAATGAAGAAATTAGAAGAAAAAAATTCAGGTAGGGCAATAAAAAAACATGCAAGGGAATGTTCTCCATAAGATCCTTTCTTATTGTGAACTTCTCAGGCCTTTGGCTAGTAAGGAAGTAGCTACCTGTCTCTTTGGGTCAAACTAGTCTAGGATCTTGTTCGGTCCATATCCTGGAAAGGTTGGCTACAGATTTGTCCTTCCTAGTAGCACAAGTAAAAAAGGGAGAAAGGATCAGTTTCAAATTGCAAAGCATTTAGAATTGGAAACTAATCAGTTGTTTAAGGAGAAGCAGATTTTTTTCCTGGTACTGGACACCATGCAAAATTTCTTTCATAATTTCTTTTTTTTTTTGAGATGGAGTTTTGCTCTTGTTCCCCATGCTGGAGTGCAATGATGCGATCTCAACCCCCTGCAACCTCTGCCTCCCGCGTTCAAGCGATTCTCCTGTCTCAGCCTCCCGAGTAGCTGGGATTACAGGCACATGCCACCACACCTGGCTAATTTTTGTGTTTTTGGTAGAGATGGGGTTTCATCATATTGGTCAGGGTGGTCTGGAGCTCCTGACCTCAGGTGATCCACCTGCCTCGGCCTCCCAAGGTGCTGGGATTACAAGTGTGAACCACTGCCCCCAGCCTCATAATTTCTAGTAAGAAGATGGTAGTGATATGATAGGCATTGTCCTCAACAACATGATAAAAAAATATATTTCATGTTTTACCACTGCCCTTTATACATAACCCATCCACAGCACTCACCAGATTTTATCATAATTATTGATTTACTATGTAATTGTCTTGTTAGACCCAGAATTTCTTGAAAATAATGAACAGGATTTGTATGCTCAGCCCATACATAGTACATATCCTGTTAATATTTTTTTGAATTGAAACACTGTTTTATCTGCTTATTCAAAAGGGGAAACATTAATTTATTAACATTTATTGAGTACTTGCTACTCTTGACTCTGAAATAAAAAGAAGGATGAATCAAAAGTCCCTGTCCTTGAGGAAGGTATGATTTACTGGAATAAACACATATTAATAGTTACATTGTACTCTAGCTGGATAATTGCTGTATGATAGAAGTGTGAACATTTTCTTTTGTGAAATGAAGTATAGACTGCTTAAACTACACTCTTGTTACAGCTAGCTTTGCCTTTTGGAATTTGGGGTTTGGATCTTTAAGCCAAGAGAGGAGGGAAAAAAAAATAGAATAATAGGGCATGTGAGAGTTTTCTGAGAGGAGAGAGGCTATTGTCTTGTAGATTTGCTTTTTTGCTTCCATTCTTTTTTAGGGAAGAGGGTCCCAGTCCTGGGCTAACTAACCCAGCCTCTCTGACTCTCAGGTCACAGGGTGAGAGGGGAGTGGGGCCCCTCTTTTAGTCTACTCCTGACTTGACCTGGCAGCCTTAGTTGGGAGACACTGTTCCATTTTTCATGGGCAGCTGGAGTTGTAGCCACCATTGTGATTCCTGTGACTGGCTTACAGAAGAAACATGGTTCCTAAGAAGGCCAGGAGGGACAGTCCCCAAGACATATGTGTGAAATAAAGAGTGTAAAAAGCAAATAACTAGCACAACTGGTTTTATCCAGGGCTGTTAATTTTTAGATACTTATTACTACACTTATTAGAAATAATGTTTACCTTATTTCCTTTTCTTCTTCCTTTCTCCTCTTCTTTCCATTTAAAAACGATTTCCTGGGTACTTCTATGGCAGGCAGAGTGAGAAATACAAGATAGGAACCTGTCCTCAAATTGCTTACCTTTGGGAGAAAATGAAGGCGTTTTCTTTAGGGCAGCTCTTGATCAGGCCCTTGAAGATAACTTAAGTATAGCATAGCACTTAACCCCCAGTATGCTCTCAAAGAAAGTCCTGCAAGATGAACCCAGTTTTCTCCAAGCTTGCAAGCTCCACCTTGAAGATGGTGAGGTCCTAGTGAGCCATGCTTTATTCATCTTTGCATATCTAGACCAGTGCCTGGTATATATATTTGATGCCCAACAAATGCTAGTTGAAGGAAGGAAGGGAGGGAGAGGGGAAGGAGGAAAGGAATCACAAATAATTCATCTAAATCTACTTTGGATTTACTTATATTTTTAGATCACAAATAATTCATCTAAATCTACTTTGGATTTACTTATATTTTTAGATAGAATATCTTAAGAAATTATTTCCAAAAGCCAAGTGCAGTACGGTGCATGCCTATAAATCCCAGCTACTAGGGAGGTTGAGGTGGGAGGATCACTCAAGCACAGGAGTTCTAGTCCAGCCTGGACAGCAGAGTCAGACTCAGTCTCTAGGAGGGAGGGAGGGAGTGAGAGAGAGATAGAGAAAGAGACAGAGAGAGAAATCTAAAAGTAGTATTGTCTGCTTGAAGGATACTAGTTTGTTCATCTTATGTATGTTCTTACGTGATGTGTCGAGAATTAGAAGACAGGATGGAAAAGCCTCTTTAGATCTAATGCATCACTCCAGTTAAGTGCTCAGAGAGAAAGGTTTCTGGTTTGGATCAACATGTTATTGAATGGGGAGAAGTTCTTGAACAGCTTCTCTGTTTTCTAAGTTAAGATTTTGTTTTTTGGGGTGTGAAGAGTAAGAGGGGTATCATGGAGTAGATGGGGGTGAGGTAGAATGGGAAGTGTGCAAGAGAGGGCACCCTGAGGACCATGTAAAGGCAAGTGATAGTCAGACTAGGAAGCTGGCTGGACACGACCTTCCAGTGGGAGAGGCGGACACGAGGGGGCAGCTGTTTCTTTAACTAATCAAGGGCTCAGGTTCCAGTACCTTCCTTTTATCCCCCTCCACAGAATGGCCTGTCTCTTCTCATCTGTAAAATCTCCTCTTTTCTTTTTCCCCCTCTTTTAAAAGTTAAACTAATTTTCTGTCTGTTCATGTTGACCTTTTGTCCAGTTTTCCTCCCATCAGATGAACCAAAATGCTAGAAAAGGACTCTTCCATCTACTACTACTGCTAGTAATGATAATAGTAATAAAATAAATAACACCAGGAAGCTAAAAATGGAAATTAACTAATTAATTTGACATCAATGAAAGAAGTTGTAGAACCGGAGGCAAGCGAAACAATGGAATGGACATCTTTCTGTGCACCCTCCTCACTCCTTCCCCAACCCCTTCCAATGTGAGTATGTGTAATTTAAACCTCTTCCTGGGGAAGAGTGAAGGAAGAATTTTCCCCACCTCTTTCCATTCCCCTCCTCCCTTAGTGAAAATTCCTAGCTACAGTCTGCGATATCTCAAACTTGGCTGTCACTTTTTGGGGTCATTCCCTGGGGACATCCTTCCCCCAATCCCGGGGCAGTTCTAATGTTTCTGAGTAAGGAGTAGTGAGAAGCTCAGTTTTCCCTGCAAACTTCCATCCTCATCAGCCCCACTCAGTGCTGGGTTTAGCATTTGCTTTAGTGGCTTTGCTATTTATAGACCTGTCTGGGGAGGTTGGGGTTGGGGGGCAGTGTCAGGCAAGGAATCTCACTGTAGTCTTGGCTGTAGTCTTTGAGGAGGGTAGTCAGGCATTGAGAACCAGTGCATTTAAATAAAAATGTCCTAAGAAGAACCACAATCTATTACGATTTCTTATTTATGTTATTCTTAGTTGCCAAGGCTGCCATCCTGACTGGGGCATCTTGGCAGCTAATAACAGTGTATGTTTGTCTAGCTGAGAAGCTTTTAGTATTTTGGGTTGTAAACTTTTTCTTTACATCCAATGTTCATGGGGATTCCTTTCTTAAACAAGAACCCCCTTCCTGTCTGTAATTAATGAAATAAATTTCAATATATAGGTTCACCTCTTCTATATACTATCCTTTGAATAAGTAAAGTAGTGCTTATGACATTCATTCATTCATTCATTCATTCATTCATTCATTCATTCATTCATTCAAATATTCAACAAATGGCTTTTTCCAGGAGTACTTAGTAAAAAAGAGAGAAGAGCAACTGGGGAACCTGGCAGTACAACTTTGAATATTCACAGATAGGTGCTGTACTGCACATATGTTGAAAGAACTAAATAATAGGCGATCACTCTCATAGTCCTATGGGCAGATCCACACATCTTATGTTTAGGGGTTTACATTGGTGGACTTATTGCTGTAATGTGTTCATACAGGAATAAGAAGAGCAAAGGGGTGTGTACTGTCTGCAGAAGACACATGTGCATGTATTTCATTGCTGTGCTAGAGGAAGCTGCTCATGGTAAATGTGCTGAAGTTATCCCTGTTGCAAGAACAAGCATCAGACACAGGACTGGGCACATGAGAAGTGTTCAATAAATGCATGCTTTCCCCTTTTCATTTCCAAGGTGAAATGGAAACATCTGAGCCCGTGTGGAGCAGCATTATGATGCAGGGGAACAATGACTGGACTGTTCTACTGTTGAGTTGATAGGTAATGAGGGGGCACCTCACTCAGAACAATTTCTGATCTGTAATGGGGACACTAGTTACACTCGTTATCCAGGCCCTGTCCACCTCCGGGGAGGTTGTGAATCTCTAGTGAGATGGGTGTAAAATGCTTTGTAAATTATAAAGCACCATGTAACTGTAAGATTTCTTTGTTAACCTATATTGTCACAATTGCTTATAAAATCAAAGCAAGAGAAAGAAGTCACAGATTGGCAGGCATGTGGAGGGCTGATTTAGAACATGGCATAGATTTAGAAATCTTGTTGAACACAGAATTGGTGGGGCATGCAGTGAATATGGAGCTGGAGATCCCAAGGGAGTTGAGCAGAGAGGTGTGATTGAGAGTCAGATGATGGTGAGTCGAGACCATTATCCACAGAGGGAGCTTGAAAATAGAGGTTATCTGCCCACAGAGAGAACAGTGGCAACAGTCCACCAGGATTTTATATGGAGAATGAGACTTGAATGTCGACCTCACACCCAATTTCAGCAGCGGCTCTGCGTTGTAAGGATGTCATGCATAACGAGGTATACAAGCGAAATAGCAAGCCCATGCCTGACGTTGAGCGGCAGAGTGTTGTCTGTGTGTGTGCCCTGTGTGTGTGTCCCTGTTTCTCATTCCCGGTTTTACATAACTGGGATGTAGGATGCTACAACTACTGCTGTATCTTCAGGTAAGATATACTGCTATCTTTCACTTTTATGTAGATGTGTTCCTAAAAAGTGTATGGGTGTGATTTTGGTAATCCTTACCCTAAACTTAAGTCCATTCCTTAGCTTCATGGAAGCAATGTATATGACAGAAGGAACACCAGAGGGGAGTGTTGTGGAGAGTGTTGTGGTGACTTGGTAAGTTGCTTACACATTGGGGGTCTTGGCTGTCTCATCTCTAAGTGAAGGGGTTAGATATGAATGATTAATAAGATCCCTTTCAGGTCTGTGCTTCTAGCACTCCCTTTTGTCGGGTGAGGAGCCCTTTCTGTATTGTGTATATTCACCCAGCAGTTTATCTGCCTCTTTGTTGTTAGCTGATGATCTTTGTGTGTCTGATTTTTTTTTTTTTTAAGAGTAAGGATGTTACATACTCTTTTATTCAAAGTGTAGAGTTTATTCTCCCATTCATAGGAATGCAAAATGAGAAGTTTTAAATACACGGATTCACTTCCTAACCCAGTTTCTCGGAAGATTAATGAATAGTCAATCCTGTTGACCCATCTGCTTCTCTTCACATCGTTTTGTGAGGATGAGGCACACACAGACACAGAACTCTCACTTGCAGCAGTCCGGCACATACAGCCTCACACGCACCACACCAGGGGGTGTCCCCAGGAGAGGTAGAGAGACCAGGTGCCAGATGTTGCAGCAGCACACTCCTCCCTGATCCTCCTTCTCATCCCCCACCCCTTTTCTGAATCTCCTGCACAGTCACTGAAATCCCATTTTTATATGGAAGAAGAGAAGAGAAAGCCCTGGGATGCAAGGATGTCCTGTCACCTCTCATCCTCTGTGCTGGGATAGACACCTGATCTTTTTGGAAGTGAAATCCAGAGTCTGGGGGCAAAGACCAAAGGACAGAGGCCAAACCAAAAGTGACTACATGGTTGCATGTGGGCCCCAAATGATTGAATGAAGCAAGGATACCCATCCCTGGGAGCTGAAAAACCTCACATCCAGATGCAGTCAGAGAGGTTCAGAGAATGAAAGGCAGTCTGATGAGTGAGTGAGATACAGCCGCCTGTACAGCACAATAGAAAAATCAATAGTAAGTGGAGGTGAAAGAGTTTCAGCTGGGTTTTATTGAGCACAAAGAAGACAAACTGGCTTTTGCTGTGACTTCAACTGTATGTTAATAGTGCTTTTTAAAAACTACAGTACAGGATTTGGGGGAGAAATCACACAGTAAAAGTTGCCAGCCAGTATATGTAAGTGCGCACACACATACACACACACACACAGAGATGAGGAAAAAGAGAAATACACTCCGGACTAAGCATTTTTTTTTTTTTTTTTTTTTAGTTTTGAAGCATATGGTGAAGTGTGCTATAATTTTATATGCATGTATATTCTTTATTCTGGACTTCCAGAAAGCAATGAGTTTCATCTGTTTTTTTCCCCACCTCTGGTTCCTTCTTCCTTCCCCTTGCTCTCTACAAGTCTACTGTGGCTTTATTAGGAATTCCCTTTGGTTTAGGGGGAAAAAAAATAAGAGGGAGAGAGAGAGAGAGGCTGGAGGGGGAAGAAACAAACTAGCTCTTGGCTGGCCGCCCACAGCATGGGCCCAACAGCCTTGTTTGAGCGCGTTGCCCCGGCCTTCTGTTTTCTTAAGCTCAGCCCCCTTTATCCCTCCGCCCCCACCATGCCCTCCTTTTTCCTAACGGGGCTGAGGGAGGCTGTTTGTACCCTCCTAACCCTCTTTTTTCCTTTCTGTTGTTTAAAGAGAATCTATCTCTTTTTTGAGGCTCCAGCGGCGAGAACAGCAGCGGATTTCTCCTTGCCGGCCTCTCCCCTCCTCCCCAGCCCCCTCCCCGATGAAGGGTTCATCCAAAGTTCGAATCCAGACTCTGAACAAAGTGGCGCAGACCTTTTCCTGACTCCTCACCCTTTGTCCTCATCACTCAGTGACAGACAGGAATCAAATGCTGAGGACCCAGGCGGGAGAGGGGCAGTGGGGGAGGGAGGGGAGACGAGAAAAGTTCCCATTAACTCGCCGGGCCCTTAACAACCACGGGAAGGAGGAGGGGGGCGCGGCTGAGAAAGGATTTTTGTTTAAGTTTCTGCAGGCGCACACACAGCATTCCCAAGTTGTTTGCAGATGGTTTCATCTGGTTTCTGTTTGAGAGGAAGAGAGTATGAGATGATCAGTAAGGAGAGGGGACGGGGAAGGGGGGAGAGTCTTCTCTTGACCAGAAAATGATACCTGTGGTGCCTTTTCCTGAAACTGAAAACATTAAAGCATTCTGATCCCAGAGAAAACAAATTCTCTGGGATGTAAGGGTTCACCTTTTGGAGGTGGATTACACTTTTCAGGACACCAGAGAACCATAGAGCGAATTACTTCTTCCAGAGTGCTAAATGATCCCCTGGTGCCCTGGAAAGAGACCGTTTACCTCCAAAAGGTGAGTTGTTTATTGCAACCGAGTAGAATATTGGCTGTAATGCCTGCTCATCCATCCTTCTCCATCCCTGCGAGGTATTTAGGGTGGAGGTGATATTATCCACCTGTCACCATGGGGAAGGAGGCTGACAAATACTTTTCTGATTCCTGTTCCTAAGATTGAATTGCTGGGGAGGAAGGTGAAGTGACTTTTCCAAGGTCTTATAGTGATCCAGTGATTGAAGTTGAATTAGATTTCTGTTCCTGTTGCGGTGCTCTTGTTTGTCAGAGAAAAATAAATCTCTTAATGCTCACACGGAGCCTCACGTAAAAAGGCTGATAAAATAAGGCCAGGCTCGGTGGCTCCTGTCCGTAATCCCAACATTTTGGGAGGCTGAGGTGAGACATGGCTTGAGCCCAGGAGTTCAAGACTGGCCTGGGCAACATAGTGAGATCCTGTTTCTACAAATAGTACTACTAATCAAAAAAAATCCAGGTGTGGTGGCACATGCCTCTAGTCCCGGCTACTCGGGAGGCTGAGGTGGGAAGATTGCTGAGCCTGGGAGGTCAAAACTGCAGTGAGCCGTGATCGTGCTACTGTGCTCCAGCCTGGGCAACAGAGCGAGACCCTGTCTTGAAAAAAAAAAAAAAAAGCTAGGGGTCGGGGAGCAGATAGAAGAAATACCTTGGCCAGTGCAACTGGAAAGGGAGGAGCCAAAAGGGGAACCCTTTCTTGATTGTGCCAGCCTCATTAGCAGCTACCACAGGGCTCTCCTGCGTGCCCCTTGTTTTCTTTGTGCTCCGGGCTTGCTCACTTGCACTGCTTGCTTCTTTCCAATCGCCGCCACCCCCCTGTGCTTCAGGTAAACAAGCTGCTCTGTGGGAAGTGAATAATGGGGCCTAAATTGACGAGGAGGAAGTTAAGTTGAGAGGTGCCTTTATTGGTGAGCCTTAATGAGGAGGACAACAGTGTGAAATCTTGCTTGGCATTGTGACCAGGAGATCTATTGCCTTTTCCTCCCCTAAATCTTCAGCATCATAGTGGACTATATATGACTCCCCGAAGTATATGCTTTTACCTGGCCCTTGGAAGCCTGGATGATTAGAGGAATTGGGAGTTTGGTCTGTTGGGGTAAACAGGGCATTGATCTAAGGATTTGTTAAACTGTAAACCAAACAAAGAGCAAAGTCTGCTCTACAGGGATGTTGAAGATTCAGGATATTAAAAAAATATACATATCTGACTGCATGATTACCCTTCCAGACATTTATTGAGGTTTTTGTTTGTTTGTTTGAGACAAGATCTTACTCTTTTTGCCCAGGCTGGAGGGCAGTGGTGCGATCTCAGCCCACTGCAGCCTCCGCCTCCTGGGTTCAAGTGATTCTCCTCCTTCAGCCTCCTGAGTAGCTGGGACTACAGGTGTGTGCCACCACACCTGGCTATTTTTTTTTTTTTTTTTTTTTGAGATGGAGTCTTGCTCTGTTGCCAGGCTGGAGTGTAGTGGCACAATCTCAGCTCACTGCAACTTCCGCCTCCTGGGTTCAAGCGATTCTCCTGCCTCAGCCTCCCAAGTAGCTGGGACTACAGGTGTGTACCACCATGCCCAACTGATTTTTGTATTTTTTAGTAGACACGGGGTTTCACCATGTTGGCCAGGATGGTCTTGAACTCCTGGCCTCAAGTGATCTGCCTGCCTCAGCCTCCCAAAGTGCTGAGATTACAGGCATCAGCCACCGCTCCTGGCCCCCAATTAAATATTTTTGGAAAAGAGTTCTGTTCACAAAAGTTTTGGAATCAAGGGAACACCTTATTAATTAAGATCTTCGATAATGTAGATTCTAAATCATTTCAGTCTAAGTTGAAAGAAAACTTACCTTTTCGCACATGAAAAAAGGAGCTCTGTAACTATATTAGGAGCACAAACGGTGTTCATGTGAATGTTTACCCTGCTTAAGAGAGTAAACTTTTCACAGTTAGCAGCATTTGCATACAATAAATGTTCTAATTACTAATGATCCATGCCAATTAATTAAAAAGTATGTCTGTCATGGTGCTGCTTTCTTGGCAGCACTTTTATTGACGATGAGCTTGTGTGCATATTTTAAATAATACAGTGACATTTCTTTTTAATGTTTCCTAACCCAGGCTTTGTATGGCAGAACATTCTGTTAGCAGACTTGTGCAGGTTTTCCTGTCCTACAAGTAGAGAAATGGAGAGATCCATGTCCTACCCTGGGCCTGAGAGTAACTTGGTGATAGTGTCTGCATTCTAACGCAGTGCTCCTGTATTTCCTTGGATTCTTGTTTCTTGTGAGCCTGTAAAGGCATTTGCAAAGTTGGGGCCTTCTGTGAACAGGGGTGCTGTGGTACTGCAGTTCATTGCAGTCTAGACTTTCCACCTCCCCTGTGGCACTTTTGGCAAGTTGACAGGTATAATTGATGAGTTATTCTAAGAATGTGATTCCTGAGTAACTCTAGAGTGGAGTGACTGTGTTTCTGAGTAGTTAATGTGGCTGGGGGGAAAGGCAGATGAAGGGGATGGGGGTTGGGAAGCTAGAGGGAGGTGGGGAGGAGGGTCTTTGTTCAAATCAAGTTGTGTTCAAGTCTGTGGTTTTAAGGGAGGTCGACAGTGATTCATTCCTAGCATATGAGATCCTCACAGGGCTCATGGTTTGAGCGTGAGAGTCTGAATGAGGATCATCCCAGTGTATGTCCTAGGAAAGGAAATAGAAACACTTAGCTTTGACGTGTAAACCTCCATGCCAACCTTTTTGGTTGAATTTAAGGGAAATCACGAAGCAGCTTCTATTGCTGCAGATTTGCCTGGTGGCCCAACTTTCCAAAGTTAAGATTATCCCTGGCAGGCCTTTAATTCTCAAGGGTCTGCAAAGTTGATGGTCTGTTGAGAAAGGAAAGGAGAAGTTGAGGCCACAGTTGTGATTACCATTTCTCCTTGTCACTGAGGAGGAGCAGCGTCTGAGCAGAGTCTGAGGGTGCTGGCCCTGGCCACAGAGGCTTTGGGGCAGAGTCTAGCCTGGACCAGGAGGAATGAAAGGGAATGGTCTTGTTGGAATTGGCGTGGCACCTCCACACAGTAAGTTGAAAAGCAGTACAGGATCTATGACCACATGTGGCCAGCCAGGTGTTAGGGCTTATTGCTCCTCAGGCTTTGAATTCTGTATCCCCTCCTTCCCACCCATCCCTCCTGAGTGGAGTCTCTGCTGCTTCCTGTGACACACCAGTCTCCCACCCACTGGCCTTGCTGGGGATGAAGACTGCCCCTGGGTTTTCTGTCATGAGCACTCACCTGTGACAGGTTGCTCTCTCTCTTTCCCCACAATGGGAACTTGAGAGCCAGTACTTTCCCAGCATTTGTAGCACACAATCCTTGGATTTTTTTTTTTTTTTTTTTTTTTGAGACAGAATCTTGCTCTGTAGCCCAGGCTGGAGTGCAGTGTCGTGATCTTGGCTCACTGCAACCTCTGTCTCCAGGGTTCAAGGGATTCTCATGCCTCAGCCTCCCAAGTAGCTGGCATTACAGGTGTGTGCCACCACACCCAGCTACTTTTTGTATTTTTAGTAGAGATGGGGTTTTGCCACGTTGCCCAGGCTGGTCCCGAACTCCTAGGCTCAAGTGGTCTGCCTGCCTCGGCCTTGCAAAGTGTTGGGATTATAGGCACGAGCTACCGTGCCCGTCCAACCCTTAGATTCTTTTTTAACCCAACTTACCTCTTTATAAATCCAGACGTCATTTTGCTGGATTTTGACTCCTGGTGGGTTGCCGTGGTAGCACTTGTATTTTTCAAATGTTAGGTGGACCCTAGATGCCAAGGTTACTTCCAGAGAATTAAGCTATGCTCCCAAAAGGTTAGGAATATTGTCTGCCCCCATACTCTCTCCCCTTTTACCTGGTGAGAAAAATAATCAGATACAGAGTCCTGAGTGTAAATCCCAGTTTCAGTGGTTACCAGCTGCACAACCCAGGACAAGTAACTTCTCTAAGCCTTTGTTTTTTTTCATCTGTAAAAATGTGGGTATTTGGTTTACCTCTAAAGGTTGTGGCAGGGGAGGAGGGGGACTGGAAAAATAATAAAATAATAGCCAAATTTTTGCAAAAATATTGCTAAGTTTTTTTCTTCCTTTTTTAGTTTTCACTGGGTTGAAAACACACCTTGTACTTCCTTTAAAGTAGAAAGTGCCTTGTGCTTGGGGACCAAGGTGCTTTTCACACATAATGCAGGCACTTATTGTTATTATCTCCGTTTCTTCCTTGGCTCTGCGTGACTGTTCTGAGAATCTCTTGCTCTCGAGAGATTCAGCTCCTGATTCTCTCAGAGTTCATTCATGCCTATAAGCTTGGAAACTTTAAGGTGAAGCTGATATTTTCTTCCTTTGGGAGAAGCTTCACTTTTCCCACTTTAACCTTCTTTCACCTGTCATTCCAGGTTGCTGTTTCTTGGTAGAACCTCCTGGGAATTAATTGCATAGTGTGATGATTATAATAACTTAATTTCTATAGCACTTTATTAATTTCATGTCACTTTCCTATTTCATCTCACATCAAAGGTGGTATTACCCCCATTTTAGAGATAAGGACGTTGAGCCTCTATAAAGACATGATTTAAATTCCCCTTCTTGCTGTAGGAAGATCTCTCAGAAGCACAAGATGAAACACAGAATGTTAAAGCTGCAACAGAGACTTGAGAGATCATTTAGTCCAGCACTGAGAAAAAGAGGGATTCTTTTTTTTTTTTTTTTTTTTTTTTTTGAGATGGAGTCTTGCTCTTGTCGCCCAGGCTGGAGTGCAATGGCATGATCTCAGCTCACTGCAACCTCTGCCCCCTGGGTTCAAGTGATTCTCCTGCTTCAGCCTCCCAAGTAGCTGGGATTACAGGCACCTGCCACATTTTTGTATTTTTAGTAGAGACGGGGTTTTGCCATTTTGGCCAGGCTGGTCTCGAACTCCTGACATTGTCATCTTCCTGCCTCAGCCTCCCAAAGTGCTGGGATTACAGGCATGAGCCACTGTCCCTGGCCAAAAGAGAGATACTTTAAATTTAAGTAGAAAATTAAAAATTTTAATTGCTACATTAAGAAAAGTTAAAAAAATGTGAAATTAATTTTAATAAAATATTTTCCAATATATTCAGATTACTGTCTCAACATGTAATCAGCATAAAAATGTTAATGAGATATTTTATCATCTTTTTTGTCCTAAGTCTTCACTATTTGGTTGTATTTTACCAATTTAGAGCAGCCTCATTAAACGCTCAGTAACCACAGTGACTAGTGGACCTTACTAGACAGTACAGATCTACTCCAAATATTTAATTTTATAGATCAGGACACTGAGGCCCAGAACTGTGATTAACTAATAAGTGGCAGAAATCAAACATGTCTCCCTCCAGAGCCCTTTTCATTACACTGTCTTCACTCAACTGTCTTGAACGTGGAGACAAAAGAACCTGGTTTTTGTTCATACTTTTATATCCTCTCTTATACAGTCTGTAGTTTGGGCTTGGAACTTAGAGTCTTAACAGACTTTAAGACGTTACCATGTCTGAACCCAGAGTTCTATTGTATTCTTTCTATTAGCAGAAAGCTTTCTGATTCCTAAGAATCTCCTTACTCTACAAGAAATGGGATTTCTGCTTTGCAAAGTTCCCTTCAGCGGAATGAAGTTACTGTTGCCCAGAACTTCCCTTATACAACTCTATGGACTTGGGCATGATCCTCCCTAGAAACTCCTGGAAACCATGATCAGAGCCCTTGGAAAATTGCTCTGGTGAGCCAAGTGGGCAGTGGCAGTAGAGCAGTTTTCAGTAGTGGTCCCACGGTGGCAAGCTGGCCGTGAAGCAGTTGAGGATGACATGAATGATGGCTCTTCAAGCTAAGACTGAGTAGTTGTAATGGAAAGCAAGGTCAGTCACCTGGCTAGTTGATGACGGTGGGAGCCTTTTTTTTTTTTTTTTTTTAAAGGAGAAGAGGAGCCATTTATTAATCCCCACTTTTGGCATGTTACATATGATTCATTTACTCATTGTCAGTGCCTAACTCAGCTTTGCTTTTAGTAGGTGATTGCCAAACTGATATGATCGTTGTATATTCACTGGCTTCAAGACGCCACCAGTGGGAAATCTTATTTATGGGGATGATGGTTATGGTTATGATTATTGACAGCCATTATTATAAACATCATTATTATTTAGTGTTAATCAACAACAGGATGAAAGGTGCTCTAAAGAACACAGAATTAGACCCTGTCTTTGCGAATGGGCTCATAAGAAAAGCATGACAGAAAGAGACACCCAGCCTGGGCTAGCTAGGAAAAATACATTTTAGGGAAATACAGCTGACAAAATAGCTGCAAAGGTTGTAATTTTTAGGGCTTTGGTGGAGTTCAGTATGGCACCCTGAACACAGAAAAATGGAAAGTAGAATTTCTCAGTCAAGGAAAGTCTTGTTTCAGTCCAATTTTACTATTAGAGTGAGTTGTAAAGAACAAGTAAAAGGGAAAAGTTGGGTATGTGTTTTTGTTTTGTTTTATTGTCATGCAAGTCCCCCTCCTTTTTTTTTTGTTTTTGGGTTTTCAATTTTGAACTTTAATGCATTAATACATCAGATATCTTTAACAACTGAAGTAGCCCCTGAAATATTTTCTGTGCAAAAAGGTTACTTTCAAGTGCATTAGGGTCTCACATTGACATACAAATCCAGGTTTGAATCCTTGCAAAATCACATGGTAAAATCGGGCCTCATTTCCTACATGGTAAATATGCACCCTCTTTGAGATAGTGCATGAGCTTTCTAGTTCATCATAGCCCCTCCCATGCAAATACTTTACTCATTTACTTTTATATGCCTGTTCCTTACAAAGGCATTTTCAGTTTCAACCCATGTCCCCTCTTTAGAGCAGTGGTTCTAACCATGGGTGATTTGCCCCCTAGGGGCCATTTGGTAATATCTGGGGACATTACTGGTTTGTCATAATGCAGGTTCATTTTTATGACATATCTTTACTGTGTACTTGTTGCATTTTCTAATGACTTTGACTATTACCAGAGTCATAGACCTGCCTATGATGTAGGAGTTTATTGTATCTAGTGGAAAACATACCTGTTGGTGGGGCAGAAGTTTCTGTTCCATTCATCCTGATTTTAGACACAGCATTTTAACTTTTCAGGTTCAGTTCCCTATGTATAAAGTAGGGATAATAGTGACATCCTAGTGTATTAAGAACTTAGGTGTTATTATTTCTGTCACTGTTACTTCACCCTAATTTTGTTTCCACACTCATCTCTGAGCTTTTTTACTTCTTATGTTGTTCAATTTTTCTAAATTAAAAAAAAAAAAAGATATTATCCAGGAGGAACTCCAGGGTCAGAGAAATTTAGTTCCTTGGCCAAGGCCACACCACAACTAAGTGGCATAGCGTGGGTATGAGACTCAGTCTCCTGAACTGGATCAATTACTTGCATGCACACTGTACCCTCTGTCTTTATTTGGATTGGAACCCTGGGGGTTCAGTGATCCTGTTCCAGGATCTACACTTACCCTGGACTTCTTGTTGGTTTTCTTATGCTTTATTTTGTTTTATAAAATGCTCAATGGTGTAACATTTCCTTTGAGGAATCATTATTCATTAAAAAGTCTGAAAACAGTGCTTTAAATCATGTCTACTTCTTTTTGTACAACCAGTTATCTCACTTCTTCAGCCAGGATGGGTTTGTGTGGCCCCTCAGGGTCTTCCAGGAAGACTGTCTTCCCTGTCTTTTGTGGAAGGAACAGAGTTGGTTGTTGTCCCCCTAGAAGGGTGGTCATCTCATCTCCTTAGTAAGTAGATGGTGACATCAGGGGTTGACACTTGGAAAATATAACATAGTTCTGTGACGATATGGAACTACCTAGTTTGTTGGAGTAATGGTATTGAAATGGAGCTATTTGGAGGTGCAGAGATAATTTTCTACCACACTTTGAAATTTGTTGGCCAAGGAGCAAGAATTTCCCAAATCTTTACACGGTCTTCAGAGGACCATGATATTCATCTTGTTGTTCCTACCTATGATAATTCTAAAGTTATTGCCTTGAAGCCAGGACCTGGCATGTGCTTTTACTCCATGAATTTCTGAAGTTTCTTCCATATTTTAGGACATTACCTTTAAGAATAGACTTTTCGTGGCCTTCGTTTTGGGGTCTTGCAGCCATGCTGTAAATATAATACCTCGGGAGAGTTTGTAGCTTATAACTCTGGGCCTTTAAGACACTTTGGCCTTAAATTTTTTATTTAAAAATTAAATAAATAATTAATTTAAGAGACTCAATTATTGCTGTACATTTCTGTAGAGTTCCCCAATTCCTGGGTTTCTGGTTCTACTGGTATTTTAGTCCATATTCTGTTGGTATAACAATACCACTGACTGGGGAATTCACAAAGAAGTGTATCTGGCTTGTGGTTCTGGAGACTGGAAAGTCCCAGAGCATGGCTCTGGCATTTGGTGAGAGCCTTCTTGGTAACATGGTGGAGGTCATCACATGGTGAGAGGGCAGGAGCAAGAGAGCCAGAGTGCTTGCATTTATAACAAAGCAATTCCCACAGTGACAGACCCACTCCTGGGATAGCAATGTTAATCCATTTGTATCCATTCATGAGGGCAGAGGGATTCACTTTCCAACACAGGAATTTTTGGGAGACACATTCAAATCATAGCAGTTTGTTTTTATCTGGCTACTAGAATAAGAATTCTTTTTTTCTTTTCTCTCTTTCCCCTTTCTCCTTCCTTTGTTCCCTCCCTTCCTAGAGGGTGGTGGAGACCAGAGCTGGGAAATTTCAGACAGGAGTTAGGTGGAGACCAAGGCACACTGTGGAGGGTGAAGTCATTGCCTTCCATTGTCTTAGAGCTTCTTTGTGTATCTCTCCACTCAAACCTTGTGGATGGATGACTACCAGCGCTCTTAGAGAGACATCAGTTGAGCTGAACTAGTTTAATTCCTAGAGTTTTCCGAGAAACGTACTAGTGTTTATTGATTTTCTGTTGGATGACTGGAACTCTCAGTATGTGGTAAATTCCTTGAAAAACCTGATTGCATTTGGTTTTGTCATTAGTTCTTATCCTTTCTGAGCAACAAGCTCCACCCTTTCCAGTGACGCTCTGCCTTTTTTATTCTTCTTAACTTTTTGAAGAGCTACCTGGGCAGCCAAATTTTTCATAAAGAGCCTTATACCTGAAATAGCGTGACACTGTGTCATACCTTGGAGCGTATAGCATATTTCATTTATGTGATCAGATTTAACCTTAAAACTACCTGGAGGTAGGAAGGGGAGGGATCATTATCCTACTTTTACATAAAAGGAAACAGAGGCTCAGTTGCCCCAGGTTATTCAACAGGTGTGTGGCTGAGCTTTAATTTGAATCCTGGTTTGTCCAGCTCCAGTCTGTGTCCTGACGAACCCTGCCCTGCTGATAGACATCATGGTGTTTCTTTACACCAGATTTATTTTCTGTCTCTTTTTTCTCATGATTCTTTTTTTTTTTTTTTTGCAAAGAGGAGTGTTTCTGCCAGTAACTTTATCAGTATGATTTTGCCCCTCTTTTCATTCTCTCCCAATAGATCGCATGTCTAACACCACTCTAACTTTCCTTCCCTCTGAGACCAGCATGAACTCCAGTTCTTTCTAAATTGTGTAATTCTTTTTTTTTTTTTTTGAGACAGAGTCTCCCTCTGTCACCCAGGCTAGAGTGCAATGGTACGATCTCGGCTCACTGCCAGCTCCGCCTCCCGGGTTCAGGCCATTCTCCTGTCTCAGCCTCTCCAGTAGCTGGGACTACAGGCGTCCGCCACCACGCCTGGCTAATTTTTTTTAAATATATATTTTTAGTAGAGACTGGGTTTCACCACGTTAGCCAGGATGGTCTTGATCTCCTGACCTTGTGATCTGCCCACCTTGGCCTCCCAAAGCGCTGGGATTGCAGGTGTGAGCCACCACGCCTGGCCTATGTAATTCTTTTTTAAAAAATTAATTATTTAATTTTTAATTTTACTTTAAGTTCTGGGATACATGATGTGCAGGTATAATTCTTTTAATAGATCCTGAGCTTGACCTTACAGTCATCTTCTACTGCTCAGCCACACCCTGCTCCGTTTTTGTTTCTCTTCTCTTTCTTCAGGCAAATCTGCAATTGTGGGAGCATATTTTAGCTTGTTATTTTTTACAGTATTCTCATGTGAATATTTTGCCGGTGGCCTCTTCTTAATTTTAGTCCTTTCTGGGGAAGGGTTAATAGTTCAAACCCATCGTTCTTCTTTTGAGGGTTGAGACTTACTATAAAAGCTGCCTGGAGTGGGACTGTCCCTCGGGAGGGGAGGGACACAGGCCTGGCATGGGGATAACTGGGAATGGGGTTTGGACACTGGATGCCTGGCGATTGTGGGGACACTTGTCTCATTTCTTGCTCTGTTATATATTGTAAATGCTTAGGGAAGCTTAGATTCAATGGGTTGTGCCCTTCTAAAAGCCTACTGCTGTAGTGAAAACGAGAAATACATTTTTGTGTGTGTGTTCTTTCATTTTATTTTTCCTACTGGTTTGCTAAGCAAAGAGCTGGCTTTGTACAACCCCTCTCCTCCCGCTTTTTTTTTTTTCTTTTCTTAAAAAGCTTCTGTGCTCTTTTGAAACAAGCCAACAAAAGTTGAAGCCAGTGTGTGTGCAACTCAGACCTCATGAGAAATTCTTTTCCAAACCAAATTTTAATTCACAACTGCCAGTTTAGGGGCAATGCTAAGACCCAAATCTTCCTGGCATCTGATGCACCTCTCCTAATGTTGAATACTTTAAACATGGTGTTCCCATTTCCTAAATCTCAATTTAGACTGTTTGGTCTTATAATTGTGAGTATAATTATGGGAAAATTTAAATGGGATACTTGAGTCAGGACTGTGTTAGAAAATCCAAGATGTATTGCTTTTGTAAGGCTAGACTAAAATAATGAAAATAGTGAGGGCTTAAAGTATGCTGCTGCTTTTTTTAAATTTTTTTTTGATACAGAGTCTTGCTCTGTTGCCCAGGCTGGAGTGCAGTGGTATGATCTTGGCTCACAGCAACCTCCACCTCCTGGGTACAAGCGATTTTCCTGCCTCAGCCTCCCGAGTAGCTGGGATTACAGGCGCCTGCCACCATGCCTGGCTGATTTTTGTATTTTTAGTAGATACGGGGTTTCACCATGTTGGTCAGGCTGGTGTCGAACTCCTGACCTTAGGTGATCTGCCCACCTCAGCCTCCCAAAGTGTTGGGATTACAGGCGTGAGGCACTGCGCTTGGCGTGCTACTGCTTTTTAACTAAAGTCTGCCTGCATTCCCTCTCTTGCCACAAAACGCAAACAGAGCTTTTGGCACATCATTCCTGAGGCAGCCCCATGCCTGTTTAACACAGTGTAGCTTAACTGGTTAAAGCACTGGGCTAGTAAACACATGACTAGGGGCTGAATCCCTTGTGGGCCTGTTAGTTTATTTACTGCATTCATTGGCTGCAGACTTCATCCCTAAAGTGGTCAAGCCATCTCAGACATGTTTGCTTCTGATCACACAGATCAAGATTGATCCAGCCACTGAAGTAATTCAAATAGCTCACTTCTAATGGGGAAGTTATCATTTTCATACCCGAGGAATGGCTTGCATTTTATAAAAATTGGAGATTCTTCTGCCCTCAGAATAGCAGGCACAGGGCCGGGCGCTGTGGCTCATGCCTGTAATCCCAGCACTTTGGGAGGCCGAGGCGGGGGGGATCACCTGAGGTCAGGAGTTCGAGACCAGCCTGATCCAGTATGGTGAAACCCCATCTCTACTAAAAATACAAAAATTAGCTGGGCGTGGTAGTGGGCACCTGCAGTCCCAGCTACTCAGGAGGCTGAGAAAGGAGAATTGCTTGAACCTGGGAGGTGGAGGTTGCAGTGAGCCGAGATTGGGCCACTGCACTCCAGCCTGGGTGACAGAGCAAGATTTCGTCTCGAAAACCAAACAAACAAACAAACAAACAAAAAATAGCAGACACAGAGGTGAACTTAACCTGAGATTAACCAGATTCACAGTTCAATAAGCAACCACTTTTAGAGTCCCTAAGCTGAGAAACTTCTATGGTTGCGATGAAACAGAAAGGAGGAAGGTAAATCTATAGTTCTTTCTGAGGCATCCGACACTCCTTGAGAAGGGTCTTCCCAGGAAGCCTCATTCACTTTCAGGTAAGCCCATTATGAAGGTGATAAGGATTTTACCACATTCCACTGCAATGGGGAAAAAGAACCATCTCACTTTAGCAGAAAGCATGCAAGTGCCCTTTTCTGGAGGAGGTGGGAATAAGGGAGTACACAGACTTTAGCTTAAATTGTGGCAGGAGGGTCCTAATTTTGGCAGAACAGGGCATGGCGTTGCATCTCACCTGTTCCACGCTGAGTACAAGCCCTTCTTCCCACTCCCTGTCCCCTGCCTCATTGTGAGCTTTCACTGTATTTTCCTGTTGTTCCAGGGAAGATTAAGTGCGTTTCAATGCTGCAGTTGAATACTCTGAAGATGAGACCCCTTAGCCTGTGGAATTAACTTTCCATGGAACCCATTCTGGACAGACTTGAGACAGCGCCTTTCAAAGGAAGTTAGTTAAGACACTGCCCTCCTTTTCAGACCGAGGGTGGAACCAGATCCTGGCTGAGAGCAGAGACCAGCTTCCAGTCAGCCATGCACCCTAGGAGTGGGGATTCAGCTCTGTGGCTCCAGGAAGGTTAATCTTCAATGTTAATCCGTTTAGGTAAAGTTGTTAGTTAAAACGTAATCTGTTTAGCCTCCCTTTCCCCATTCTCCTGCCAGAAAAGAGGCAGTTCAAGTCTTCTTTCCAGGACTCCTGTGTTTTGGCTGAGATTGATTCTTCACTGTGGCCTGGGGAGAAAAGCTGCCTAACCAGTTCTGGGCCCTGGCTAGTTACAACCATGTGTAAGCTGTTTACAGTAGACACAGGTATGAGCTGAAGGGAAAGCTTAGGGGATGACTAGAAAGGCTTGCTGAAATTGCTATGGGAGGGCCCCACCCTCCAAGCCATCTCCCCTCACACCCGGCTCGGTTTCAGTTTCTGCAGCTGGGTGATGCGACATCCTCTTAATCCTTTTTTGAATCTAGTCTCTACATAAGCACTCAAGAAAACTGCTCAACAAGGATTGCTTTAGTGGGTTTTAAATTTTTAAAATGTTCTTGTTTATTTAAATTGTTTGAACAAGGGTTTAGCTGTATGGGAAGAGTTCCTGCCTTTAGCTATACATGTTTCCACCCACTTAGACATGCTTCTCACCCACAGACACACACAGCCTCCAGAGACACAAAGCTTCTGTGTATCCTACATGTACCTGCACCCCAATTCTGTCAACCTCCCCACAGCTCTTGACTGGCTGTTTATTCCATTCCACTACCTTCCCACCCCAGCCCTCAAAGTCCCAAACAGATTGGGGAAAAAAAAAAAAAAAAAGGAGGTGGTGAAATTGCTTGCTTGCACGCAAGGGCTCTTGCCTTTGAGGGGAGCTCTCTAGGCACCTAATTTCTCTTAGATTTCTTTCTGTCCTCAAAGGTACTTGTCGCATGTTTGCCGTTAAACGGTTGTAAATTAGGGGCTGAGTGTATGAAGCGTTAATGAAGGCTGCCATTGGAACCATTCCATGTCCCGTCCCGGCTGGCAGGTTTGCTGTCCACGAAGTCTCTTGCTGGAGGCCTGAGTTCCTGAGTGTCGGGTTTCAGCTCTCCTTTCTTCTTTTTTCATCTTTTCTTCTGTAGCTATTTTTTCCCCCCTACCTTGTTATCCTTCCCTTCCCTTCCTTCTTCCCTGCCCGCTCCACCCTTACCCCTTTGGCTTTTTCTGAAAGTAACCACGAGGAACAGAGTCGGAATGAGGCTAGGGAAACAGCATTTTTTTTTTTTCCTCTATTCCTGTAGAAAGCAGGGCCAAAATAGTGCATTTTATTTTTTTCTGCTTTTCCTTTTATCTGTTTGTGTTTGCTTCATTTCTTTCTCTTTAAGTCAAGGTTGAAATTGATGTTTGCAAAAGACAGGAATTTTGAATAACTGCCTGAGTTAAACAGAATATGAAAAAACTTTGACTCTGTCCCATGTATTAAAAATTAAAATTAGGGCAGAATAATGCAGATTTGTCCTGGAGGACCTGGCCAGATGTAGCTAGAGGACCTTCACAGTGCTGGTATAATTATACCTGGATATGGAATAGTCTTCACTTTAAGCAGCTCCATTATGTGAAAATACAGATCCACAGATACATATACAAATAAACACTTCCAAAAGTAATCCTTGTATAATTCAATGGAATATGTGTTTTTAAGCTACAATAAGTAAGCCATGGAAAGTACTGCATTATTTTTTGATAACAGACTTTTCAGTTTGTGTAAGATGTGATTACCTTTACCGAACATCATTTCTACTCAAATAGAATACTTACAATAAACTGTATGGAGGATACCTATATAAGTCATGTCCTGAGTTTATACTGTTTCCTAGAGACATCTATTTTATACATTTCAAGTTTTGAGTTTAGTCTGATGTTTTATACTTTTCAGTTTAGTACCTGAATTGTGTCTATGAAATAATAACAGATAATAATTTTAAGCACATACTGTTTGCTAGACATAATGCAAGATACTTCGTACGTTATGTCATTTCAATTTTTTTTTTTTTGGAGATGAGCCTCTGTCACCCAGGCTGGAGTGCAGTGGCACGATTTCAGCTCACTGCAACCTCCGCCTCCCGGGTTCAAGCAATTCTCCTGCCTCAGCCTCCCAAGTAGCTGGGACTACAGGTGTGTGCCACCACACCCGGCTGATTTTTTGTGTTTTAGTAGAGATGAGGTCTCACTGTGTTGCCCAGGCTGGTCTCGAACTCCTGAGCTCAGACAATCTGCTTGCCTCGGCTTCCCAAAGTGCTATGATTACAGGCGTGAGCCACTGCTCCCGGCCTATCTCTTTTAATTCTATTGCCATTTTAGAAATGAAGTGACAAAGGCTCATGGAGGATATGTAAACTGTTCTTGAACACACTATGTTTGGTTGCTCGCCTTTGTATCCACCTGTGTTTCATCATTATTGCACAGTGTTCCCATTACTCTAAGGGTTACGATCTGAGGTCCCTTCCACCCTGATACTCATTTATTTGTGCATTCAGCAGTTGCATGTATTGAGTGTGTGGCAGGATGCCCTGCCAGTCAGGCCAGCACTCAGTGATAACTGCTGGTCACAGGATCTAGTGATTTGGCATTAACAAATGAAGGTTGGACATGACCCTTTTTTATTCTGTCCTGAGAGCCGTTGCCTATGCTATCCACTTCTTATAGTGGCATGCATATGTAATAAATAACTTATCAAAATAGTCATAAAGGACTTGGTAGACAAAATGAACTGCTAGAGAAGACTGCATTAAATTTTAATGGGAAGAATTCTTAGTAATAAGTAGGAAATGCATCTTGATATAAAACCGAGTCATTCTTTTGTGGCTTTCCCTAAGACATCTTCATATCGGTGACTATTTTTTTTTTCATTTATGAAATACTGTGTTTTTAGACAAAGTGTATTTGAAATTTCTCACTCTGTTTCCCAGGTAAATAAACAAATAAAAGTAAAGAATGGAAAAAGACAAGGCAAACCATCTTCCTTTATTTCATAGAGGTGGAGTGCCTTCTAGGAATAAGCTGTGTGTGCCGTGTGTGGAAGACACCGGTAATCATATCATAGACCCTGAGCTCAAGGAACCTGTGTTCTTGTGGGGCAGTCAAAGAAATAGCCCTCGTCCAGGGTATTAAATGCTGTGATGGGGATACCGAGAGAGTATCCTGGGAATGTTTAGGAAGGCACCTCATCGTCTTGGTGATGATGACGTAGTCACAGAAGTTTCTTCTAAAGAGAAGACGCATAGGTAGAGATCTAAGAATGAATTGGAGTTCTCTAGATAAAGCGGATGTAAGGGGCAGAGGGGAGCAGACTGGCTGAAGAACATTTTTGTTAAAATCCTTTTTTTTTTTGTTTTGAAGAAATAAGACTTTTGTCCTAAAATTCCACAGCAGAGCTTCCAGGGCTATAATAGGGATTAAGATATTCTACAACAGATGAACAAATTTTTTAGGGACAGACTGGTGAGTTTAACCTCTGTAGGGCTTCTGTAGAGGAGGTACTCTTTGTTGTGGGAAAAACAGGGGCCTTTTTAGTGAGAAGAGGGGCCTTGGGTCTCTCTAATTTTCCTGATTGGCTGTGCTGATGGCTTTTACTCTTCTTCAAAGGAGGCATAATACAACCCCATTAATTGAAACTCCGGTGTTTAGAATGTTTGGTGGTTTTGAAGGCAACTGACCAAGCATATAAATAAAACTATGAAATCAATACATGTATGTTGAGCATTTAAATGTGTAGGGTGCTGGGTTTATGTACTCAAGGTTGCTTGCGGGGATTATTTAGCTGGGTTAAATAAACAAACCTTTAAAAGGCTTTCTAAAGTAAAAACATCTATTTGCATACCAATTCCAATTTATGCTCTGCTCAAAAGTAGGTCTGCTGGTGCCTCTTTGTGGAAACAGTTTATCAGTAGTTAGAGTTTATGTCTCATAAAGTTTTAAGATTTTATTTTTCATTAAAATTCTTTGAATTCAGACACTTTTGGTAATTCATGCCTTCCCTCCGATTTCCCTACATTGGGTAGATTTTCCTGGCGTTGCACTCTC
Source organism: Theropithecus gelada (assembly GCF_003255815.1). Lineage (NCBI taxonomy): Eukaryota > Metazoa > Chordata > Mammalia > Primates > Cercopithecidae > Theropithecus > Theropithecus gelada. The sequence continues at coordinate 200,780,953 of NC_037668.1, read as the reverse complement.
TAGTTTTATAATAACATAAGCATACTGATGATAGTGAATAGGAAAAAGGCTGTGGGTAGGTAGGGTAAGAGCAATTCTTTTCAGCTTCAAGGGATTTTAAAAAATTCTTTCATTATTCAAGGGTTGTAATTTGTGGTGTGCATTTAAAATAACTCTCATCTTTCAGTCTCTCTAATAAGTGCATTCTGCTCTATGGCCAGGCGTGGTGGCTCACTCCTGTCATCCCAGTGCTTTGGGAGGCCGAGGCGGGTGGATTGTTTGAGGTCAAGAGTTTGAGACCAGCCTGGCCAACATGGTAAAACCCCATCCGTATTAAAAATAAAAAAATTAGCTGGGGGTGGTGGTGGATGCCTGTATTCCCAGCTACTCAGGAGGCTGAGGCATGAGAATTGTTTGAACCTGGAGGTGGAGGTTGCAGTGAACTGAGACAGCGCCACTGCACTCCAGCCTGGGCAACAGAGTGAGACTCTATCTCAAAAAAAAAAAAAAAAAAAAGCGTATTGTATAAATCTATGATATCTGAGAATCCGATGTCGTATTTGCTTATTGTCTGTCTTTCCTGCTGGAACATAAGCTCCATGATGGCAGGGACTTTGTCTTGTTGCTGTATCCTTAGCAACTAGAACAGTCCCTGCTGCATGGGAAAGTCTTCATATTTATTTAATGAGTGTGTGAAACAGTTCATTCTTTATTTGTGCATGGAAACATGATATTTGCAAATTTTATAATTTACATATTTTTATATATGTAATTACATATATAATTTATACATGTAAAATTTAAATATATAAAATTACATAATTTATATATTACATTAATATTAATACTGCCTTATATGTAACAAGTTTTTTTTGATGAGAGGAATTTCAGACTCTTATAAAATCATTTATTTACAGAGGATGGTATAACTAACTCTGACGTGAGGTACTGGGGAAGTATTTCAAAGTGACGTTGGAATGGGATTTCTGGATATTGCAGATGCAAGAGTGTTGCTGAAGAGCAAGTTTGTGGCACACCAGGCTGTGAATGCACCGTATAGGCAAAGGCCCAGGGTCATATGATCTGCAGGGCCATCAGATTATGCCAAGCAAGGAATTTTATCTTGAAGGCAGTGGGGGACTATTGAAAAATCAGAGGACAGTGCAAGGGAAGGGGATGAGAGGTAACAAGATCAGATTTGTGCTTTAAGGTAATTTTGGTGTCTCTGTTGAGGATGGATTAAAGTGGGGTGAGATTAGAAAAAAATGAGCTAGAAGGTGAGAGATGGTGTAGTAAGTGGGATGAATGAGTTTAAAAAGCTATTTTTGAGATTAAATTTAAGCAATTTGCTAATGGGAAGGTGGTTTGAAGGAGAAGGAAGGGTTGATGTTAATACCAAGGTTTCTAGTTTGTAAGTGAAGAATAGCAATGTCCTAAAGGATATCAAGATTACCAGAGGCTGAAGAAAGCTGCTGAGGAAGGTTAGAAGGAGAGAGTTGATGAGTTAGATTTTGAGTAGCCTGTAGGATATTCAAGTGGAGCTGTCCAGGAGGCAGTTGGAAATATATGACTGAGGCTTCAGAGAGAGGTCAGGGCTAGAGACATAAATTTGGATATAATCAGCATGTAAATAGCAATTGATATCATGAGAGGGAATGCAGTGATCCAAGAGAGCATACACAGTATAGAAGCAGACCAGGGCCAAACCCTGAGAAGACCAAATATTTGGCAAGGTGGTTAGCGGAGAGGTTAAGAACAAGATTATCAGAGAGGCAAGAGAAAAATCTGGAGGGAGTAGTATCTTAAAAGCCAAGGGGAGTTTGAGAACTATAGGTTCATCCACATCATTCCTCTGGTCTCCTTTACTTCTATCTTAACATATATTATGTTAACTTCATCTATTTTCTGTCAGTTTTTCCTATGCCTGTGAGCTCTGTGAAGGCAGGGATAAAATGTGTTTCATCTTTGTGCATAGCCCAGAAATGGCAAATAGGTTTCATTTCGTGTTCCAAGTCTGAGTATTCTCAGCTGAGTCCAGAGTCTGCAGAGAAGAGTGCCTTCATCCATTAGTGATTTCTGATTAGTGATTTCAGGATCAGGGACTGGTGGCAACTTGCCCTGTATTTCTCATGTCTGCATTAGGCACTTATTCATTCATTATTCAACAGATATTTACTGAGTGCCCAGCATGTGCCAAGTAATGTGCCAGGTGCTCAATAAATGTGTATTGAATAAATGTTGAATGGTTAAAGGAAGGCTCACAACATCCTTTAGAAGGAATGGGAAAGGACTTGAGTGAGGTGAGCCTCCTCTGAGAGCCCAGCTGAGGCCATTCACAGTGTTGTGTGCCTCAGGTCATCCCGTCTTCCACCTATGCAGAGCGTACTGGTTAACACGAAGTCTCTGGTAGAAGTATGCCAGATTTTAATGATTTTAACAAAAATACTTTTCACTTTTATAAGTATTTAACTTACTAGTGTGCACTTGCATCTCACTTGATCTTTGCATTAATCTAGCAAGAGAGAGAGGCCATTTGTTGCCATCTCTATTAGACAGATGAGGAAACAGAGATATTTATTCCTAAAAATTTGAGTAAGAAAGCGAACACTGAACCAGAATTGGAACTGAGGACTGACTCCCACTTCTAGTTCTTGAGAGTATGGCTCGGAAATGGGCATCTCCAATCACAAAATGTGGCTGAGCCATTTGGGCAGTGAGCAGAGCTGGACACTTTGTGATTCAGAGGGGCTTTCCCATGGAATGCAGTGGGCCACAGGCAGCATTTTGGGTGGTACAAGGTTGGTAGGAGGAAGAGAAATGATTGGCTCCCAGAGGCTTCATGGGCTCCCAATTTATGATTCTTTCTCTGTGGCTAATTTTTGTTAAGTATAAGAATTCCAGGAATCTCTTAGGAATTGTGGAGACTGCTGTCTCCTGAAATATAAAACATCTGCTCTTGGTCTCTTTGGAGCTCCACTGTCTGAGGGGAAAACAGGGAAAAAGAGTTGATATAAAACAGACATTATTTCAGACAATAAATCCCCCTTTACTCATTAATGAGAAAATAAATTTAGGGCCAGAGGTGTCAGACTTTTCAGGAGGCCTCTTTTTTTTTTTTTTTTTCTTCTTTAATAATTTAAAAAACTTTCCACACTACACTGATGTACAGGAAGCCTCTCTTAACACTGTCTTTTTTTTTTTTTTCTTTCCTGAGAGAGTGAAAAGTTCAGAACAAGAGACCAAGTCTCTGGGGACACAAAACTGAGGGTGCTGGTTGGACACAGCTGCTCCCTGTACCCCACCCTGCTTCAGCATGTTAGGCACATCTTTTTTTTGTACCGATATTTTCTTCCTGAAATCCTAGGTAAGAACGCCTGAGGGGATGGATAGATGGCATGGCAGGACATGTGTAACAGTCTAAAAAATGTGTAGGCAAATTCCTAAAATCACCATTTTCCTGTCCCACACCCTTCTTTCCCTTTTCTTTTAAATACCCTCCATCCTCTCAAATCCCATTTCTCTCCTCAGGCTCCTTGAGACTTCCCCATTCCACATTTCTCTGGATCCTCTGAGATTCTCAGCCTCTTCTAGAGTACTAGGGACCGCTTTTTGGGCAAATCTGTGTAAGCTGCATGGATTTCATGAAATCACCTAAAACTTTTCTGTTGCACTTGGTAAGAGCCTTGGACAGGGAAAGGAAGGAAGGCAGGCTTAGAGGCAGAGACTATTTCTACCTGGCTTACAGTTGCATTCCCAGCACCTAAGCCAGTGACTGGCTTGTAGTAGGCTCTCAGTCTTTCTTGAGTTAAATACAGTGAATAATTTAATGGGGGGATATGGTAAAAGAAGAAGAGGAGAGTTAGGCAACTCACGGGCATCTTCAACAGACAGGAGCCCCATGACTGGGGGGTGTCTGAGCACAAGGCTTCCTGGCGTCATAACAGAAGTAGTCACAGAACCCCCAAGACCGGAACCTGTTACACCAAAGGGTTGGTGCACATTCACAATGCCCTCTGTCGAAGGGCCCCACCTTCCATGCCTGCGCGTCTCTTTTTGTTCTATCAGGTTTAGCACTGAGGCAATTGGTGGCCGCCGCCTCCTTTGCCTCACCTACCCCAAGTCCCTGCTTGCCATCAGCCCAGTGCAGCAGGCTCTGGTGCCAACAACAATCTCCCCGGGAAAGAGATTTGAGGGACTGGAATTGTGAAAGAAATGTAAGCTCTGAACTTGAGGGTGGTCCATGGGCCCCTCCCCTTCTCACCTTTGAAGCAGAGAAGGGGCTGGTTCTAGGGCTCTGTGGGAAAGCTGCTTTGAAGAATGGTGTACTTGGGCCACGGGGCATCATTCTGCTGTAGTTGAGGGGGGTCCCTGTTGTGTTCCAAAGAGAGTGTGGTGGGGTTAACATAAAAGCAGAGTTTAGCAATGAGAAACCCAATGGTCTATGGCCTGCTTTCTTAATTGTTAGTGAATTAAGCCAGGAAGGCATTTGGGGTGGCTGGGGAGATCCTTTGTAAGAGGTTAAGGTCCTCATAGAGTGATGATAGGATTAGCAATAATTTGGTGGAAACAAACAAGCAGAATACCAGGAGAGCTACAAGCGATCAGTTCTGCACTGTGTCCCTGTGTTCTCTGGTTCACCAGGGACCTTAGGGCTGTTGTTCTCAATGATCACAGGGCTGGCATCACCCTTGCTGTGATGGGCTGGCAGGCCAATGTGCTTGGCCCTCCTGCCAAAAGTATCTACGCATGTTCTGCCGTGGATGATTGGTACATTTGCATGCTCCCCTCTCCTTAAAATCTGAGCTGGGAGATGGGGAAGAATGAAAGGAGAAAATCAAATTAAATGTTTGACCAGCAGAATGAATTCTGTCTCCAGTCAGGCTGGCTTGCATTTGTCTTGCTTTTTATTTTCTGAACTTTCTCTCACCATAAATCCTTTTCCTTTCCTTTTATCCATTAAAATGTTTTTACTCTTTGTGCCAGCACTTTGTCCTTTGGCTCTTTCTGTGTCTGTCCCAGCTCTATAATCTTCCCCATGTTCTTTTGGTCACTTTCTTGTCTCCTGATCTGAACCCCAGCCTTTCACTTTGAAATGCTTTTTTCTTTCTCAGATTTCAGGATTTCTTTCTTGCTTTAGAGTGGGATGTTCACTTAACCCTTTTTGGGGTCTGTTTTTCTCTCTAGCTTTGGGCCATGTTCACATTTCTGGGTTTCAAATAATGACGCTTGTGTATACATAATCATTGGGGCTCAGTTCTCTTTTTGGTTGTCTGTTTAGAGAAAAGGCTTGGTTAGGAAAAAAAAAAAATTGGCTCCTGGACTTTGCCATCCTATGCCTGTTTCTTTGCTTTGAGGCTTGGGAATAAAAATTACTTAGCTCATCCACTCTGCTGGGAGAGTAGAGAAGAGGGTGACATGCTCCACAGGAAATGGGGACAAGCCCATTTTGGAGGGAGACTGCCTGATTTTTTAGGAGACAGGGAGTGGGGACCTGCTCTGTGCCTGGCCTCCCACTAACATTTCTCGCATCTCACTTTACCTCCAGCAAGAGGAGAGCTGACAGCCTACAACAATGGCCTCCTTTCTTCTCCCAGGGCCAGTGTTTTGATAGTGTCAGGTTACACCCCAGCCTCCCCTTGGCCCATTTATAAACCTGACACAGGCAACATGATGTAATGTTATTTTTCAGGATCTCAATGAGGAAATTTTTTGCCCCAGGTCAGAAGAATGCTAGTTGATTTTTGCTGAAATGAACCATGGCACGGTATAATATATGGACTCCTAGTTCAAGAAGGTGGAGGTGGGGCTGGGGGGTGTATTGCACTGAAGTTAGTAGGGTGTCATAAAGCTTTTTCTGCTTGGACCTTCCACCTCTGGGCACCTCAGCCAACCTATCATTGTTGAGAAAAGCACCCTTGTAGAAGGAGGCTTGGAAGCTGCCCCTTTTAATGCAATTTTTCCTGTTCCGGGGACATAGCCTTGATTTCCAATGCGTCGCCATTGAGCAGCTGCAATGGTTGAGACTAATCTAGAAAATGACCACAGAAAGGAAAGGGGGACAGGGGGGACTTCTTTTTTTTTTTTTCTTGAGACGGAGTCTTGCTCTGTCGCCCAGGCTGGAGCGCAGTGGCCGGATCTCAGCTCACTGCAAGCTCCGCCTCCCGGGTTTACGCCATTCTCCTGCCTCAGCCTCCCGAGTAGCTGGGACTACAGGCGCCCGCCACCTCGCCCGGCTAGTTTTTTGTATTTTTTAGTAGAGATGGGGTTTCACCGTGTTAGCCAGGATGGTCTCGATCTCCTGACCTCGTGATCCACCCGTCTCGGCCTCCCAAAGTGCTGGGATTACAGGCTTGAGCCACCGCGCCCGGCCAGGGGGGACCTCTATGTGACCAAGTTTGTCTTCTAGGCTAGCGTTCAGCCACCTCTTGTAGCTCTGGTTTCCCCGGCTCTGCTTGAGCAGTGCTGCTGGACTTGGCGGCGGGAATAGAAAGGGAAACTGGCCATGGCTTCCTTTTACTTCCTCCGTCTTCCTCCCTCCCTCACCCCACGATATCTGTACCTAAAAAATGTCAGAAAATTCCCACTTTTGTATCTACATTTGTTTGTTTTGAATGAAAAGAGACAAAAGATTCTAGACTGGAAAGGTGCCTGGCACTCAGGTGGAGCACTCTCCTAGGCAGAGGAAGAGATGCAGAATATGATGAGGCTCCCACCTCTGTTCCCATCTTCCTGGTCCCTCTCCCCTTCTGGAGGCGACTGAGCTGCTGGTGTCTCATGAGATATGGTAAAGCATCCTGGTTAAGAGCACTGGAGATAGTGTCTAGCTTGGCTTTCCATCCCGTTATGAATTGGCAGATTAACCTTGGACAAGTGATTTGAACTCTGCCTCAGTTCTTAGTCTGTTAAGTATGAGGAAAAATAGACTTGTGTCCCGGGTTATTAGGCAGTTTAAATGAGTTTATTTACATCAGTGTGTGGCACCCAGGGATCACTGTATGATAATTTTCTTAAAAAAACCCTTCTAGAAATATTTTTACAAATTATGAATATATTTTCCTAATTTTGAAAATACAACTAGTAGAATACCATGAATACTGTTCTGCACCTTGCTTTTATTGATTGATGTATTTAGCTTGTTTCTTAGCAATGTCAAGTCTCATGTTCCAATTTGTGAGCCGTAGTGTTTTGTTACTATCCCTGTAAGGCAAGGCATCTAAAGTAATCACCTAGATATGCATACGGAAAACCTTTCTGGACTGTCAGGGAAAGCATTTTATCCCAACTGCCCTGAACTTGTCACTCTTCTCTGAGCAGGTCACGCCCCTTGCTGACTCAGCCTTTGCACTGTGTCCTCTGCCTTGAATTCATTCTCTCTTCTCCACACTACCTGGCAAACTGTTTTTCTTCCTTCAGGAACCAACTCAAGTATGAGGATTGCTGTAAAGCTATTCCTAACCTTCTCCAGGCTCTCCTGTGAGCCCCCCTAGCATTGTGTGTGTGTCTGTGTGCCAGCCTTGGCACACAGTGTTGCGGTTATGATCTGTGTATGTGTGTACATGGGGGCCCAGAGCTCTCCCATGCTGAACATCAGCAGTTAGTACAGTGTCTGTTACATAGTCATGCCCCATGTTTTTAACAAATAAACGATAAGTACTTTTTGGTGACAACAGCAGTTTCCTTGTTTTCCTTCTCTCTGCTGAGGGTGTCTCGAGGTAGAAACAAAGAAATCTGACTCCACCCTAGGACCTGACCAAACTCTTAGTCCCACTCCAAAGCATGCTCTAACAATGCTGGACTTTACCTGGGGGCTGCAGGTAGATTGCCCCTTCAGCTGCGCTGTCTTCTCCTGGAACCTACAGTGGAGATCCCAGTATGCACTGAGAACCTTGGAAGACTCTGTGGCATGTACTTACTGCTTTGCTAGTAAAGCAACACTTGAGCAGATCAACTCCATCAACTCCCAGGATAACCTTTCTCAGGTGTTTCTGTGGGGTGTCTGTTGTAGGGGAGGCAGAAGCACAAAGCGGAAGAAACCAAGCACAATTCCTTGCCCAGAATCGCTCAGGAGGCAAAGTACAATTCCGTTCTTCCTTGAGTTGGGACCTTTGGTGATTGGGTCCTCCTTGTGTGCGGAAGCACATGAAAGCAGGATAGACAAAATTAGAGGGTGAGCGTGTTTTCCAGACCATTTGGTTCAGCCTCTCTGATTTTACAGATGAGGAGAGTGAGGCAAAGTGTGGTTAAGTGACTGGACCAAGGACACAGACCTACTTTAGCCTTGGGAGCCAGATTTTAGGATGCCGGTAATTCTTCCAGTATCTAGGTATGCTGGTGTCTGAATTTCTGGTTCACACCATCAGGTCAGCCTATAGACACCTCCTTTTTCTTAGGTGAGACCTATCTTACTCATTTCCTCTTTCCTTCTCTGCAGCGCCCACCGCCACTCCCACCTCCCCTATTCTCTATGTTGACATGTGACTTGCGGCACTTGCAACATCCCTACCTAAAATTGTTGTTTGCCACCTGGCTGCTGACTTCTGTGCTATCCAACTTCACTCTGCCTGTTTCAACCCTCTGAACTATGGAAGCGGATCATAAAGAAATGGACTCCCACACATTTTGCAGATCTAAATTGGGCCTTAATATAATATACATGGTTATGATAAACAGGTTTTCAAGGGCATGGCTGGCAGCTTAGGCTGGCTTCCCTGGTCATGTCAGTTGCATTCTTTTTTTCTTTTTTTGAGTTAGAGTCTCACTCTGCTGCCCAGGCTGTAGTACAGTGGCATGATCTCAGCCCACCGCAACCTCCACCTCCTGGGTTCAAGCGATTCTCCTGCCTCAGCCTCCTGAGTTGCTGGGATTACAGGAGCCTGTCACCACGCCTGGCTAATTTTTTGTGTTTTTAATAGAGGCAGGGGTTCACCATGTTGACCAGGCTGGTCTTGAACCCCTGACCTCAGGTGATCTGCCCACTTCGGCCTCCCATAGTGCTGGGATTACAGGTGTGATTCACTGTGCCTGGCGTCAGTTGAACTCTTTAAAAAGTGTAGTCAGCTCTTCCCTTAATTCTTGGGTAGTCAGGATTCTTCAAAACTATATGTTTCTCTAGGAGTCAAAGGAAGTTTATGGACACAATTTCTGTATATAGTAGCTTATTTCTGAAAATAAGAAAAACGAGTAAGTTGAACCTCATTTCTTTTTCTAACAATCTGTGGGTTACCCTAGTCTTGTTCATCAGTTTATTTCCATTTCTACTTGTTGTTGAAATAACCTTTCAAATAACCACAATGAATTTTTAAAAAACAAAGTCAGTATCTTTTTCTCTAGGTTCAATTTTTTTTTGTCTCTGATAGATATAAAAGAAAGTAATAATAACATTCTTTTTTTTTTAGAGTAATTTTTTTTTTCTTTCAGGCAAGCAACTATTTGTTCGGGTGTAATATTTCTGATTTTATAGTGCGGTGATTCCCTACAGATGACAAGTGCTCAAACTCGAGCCTTCTAAATGTTAGGTACCAAATTGACCTTTTTGTAATCAATTTGTTTTTATCTAGCTTTATTAACAGCCAACCGCTGCATCATTGATTGGATCGACGAGGTGGTGATGTGAAACAGTCGCTAAACGTGGCCAGAGTAACCAGACTGACTTTTGTGTGGTTTTTGTTTCTGGACAAGGACTCTGTTAGTTAGAACAGCCTTTAATTGTGCCCACCACAACTAAATAAAACCCACGAGACAGTTACAAATGACCTGTCACAAGAGGGGAGGAGTGAAGTAGAAGGAGCCAGAGGGAGAGCCTACAGGCCTTCTGTGAATGACCACAACCCCTATTGACTTTGGGATTTGGCCTCCCTGGGTTGGATATGCCTGGAAGGGTCGCAGAGGTTAAGAGCCAGGAGTCTGGGGAGGCCAGGGTATTGTGTTTGGTTACAGAGGTGCCTTCCAGGTGATCACCATGGAAATTCCTTTCACTGGGATCTCCAGAGGTGAAAAACGCAGAATGTGTCTATGTGAAATATGGTCATGTAAACCATGGGATAGGAATGGGAAAAGCTGACTTAGTCTCTCTCTCTCTCCACCTCTGGAGTGGCAGCTGCGTGACTGACTCCCTGTAAACTTTCAAATGGTTGTTCTTCATGCCTGGGGCTGATTCCGTGTGTCAACAAGTCTGGGCAGTCTTTGATGTAGCCACCAGCGTCTAGGCCAGGAGGCACACTGCGGCTGCCCGGAGCCCTCATGATCATTCTCTGTGCCTTCTGCTGCCCTCTCAGCCCCTGGGTCTCCCTCCCCACGTCCTCCTTACTCCTGCTCCTGTGACGAGGGGTGGGAAGCTCCGTTTACTGATCTATATATTATTGTGTTGGTGGGAAACACTTGCTAGGCCAAATAATAATGTCTTGCAATTACTTAGCATTATCTTGGGTGTATCTCCCTTGAGAAATATATTCCTGGAAATATACCAGTAAAATGAGTTTCGGTTAGCTGAATCATATTTTATAGCCATTGAAGTTATTAATGTAGAAATTTTTCTCAAGGACAAAAATCTGACTGAGGCTATCTCAACCTCACTGAAATTTTTAGTGAAGGTTAAGAGGCATATTCTCTGATAAACTACAAGGTAAGAACACTTCGCGTAACAACAACAACAAAAAAAATCAAAAATTGCATGTTCCCAATGCTAACTTCAGAGGGAGCTGCATTTTCTGAGATTATTCAGTCCTTTTACATGCAGTGATAATTACTAATATTTATTGATACTTATCATGTGCTAGTCATAGTGCTAAACCCATTGACATAGATCATTTCACATAATCCTCATAATAATCCTTTGAGAAATGGAATATGTTTATTCTGATTTACAGATTTTTGAGACTGAGGTTCAAATAAGTAATTTGCTCAAGGCCATACAGCTGTTAAATGGTAGACCTGGGACTTGAACCCACCTGGAGTCCAGATCCAGAGGTCATATTTTATTACCTCTTGACTATCTTTTTCCTGTTAGGATAAAATAGCATACCTTCATCTTAAGTATTATTTTAAAAACTCCTCAAATTTATAAGCTAAAGCTCATTGGCCATGTGCTGTTGCCTTTAAATTTTTATCCCTCCTAGAGATTATAACTAAGACTAATGTCTCTGGCTACTCAACCCAGTTGGTTAGAGCTAATGGGACCAAGGTGACAAGGTTCAACCCCCATTTGAGTCTGTTAGCTGGGCTGAGTTTCATGGCCACAGAATTAACCTTTCACCTTGGCCAGCTGCCTCACAAATGCATGTTGTTGATCACAGAGAATAAGGAGGAGATTGTGGATAAAATGGCACAGACCACTAGACCAGCCACCCAAGACTATGGATGGTGGTTCAGTAGTGTTTTCTTTCCAATATGGGATCAGACGTTATTACCATGTTTAAAACAGCATTTTTCTTAGTGTGCTCCTTGGAGCTAGTATTTGTTTTAGTGTTTATATGTGAGGAAGCATTGTATTGCCAAGTAAGCTTGGGAGTTAAAAGAGCTTTCTGAACTACAGGGCTTCCCCGAGCTTTAATATGTTAATGTGTGTTGTAAATCTCCCAGAGGGGTGTGTGTGGTGGAGTGGTTAGCATTTTCAGAATTTATTTGACCTGAGGACCTTTTTCCTGGACCAGGATTCTTAAAAACACACTTTAGAAAATTGTGTCTTAAAAATGTACTTGCTTTGTTCTATTTATTTTTAAATTCCTATAGTAGTCTTTCCACATTGGGGATCAGTTACAGTTAAAAAAGACCAGTTTCCATATTCCACAAACTTCTACATGTGTGGATCTCCTTTCAGCAGGCTCTATCTTTACCTCTAAAGCGCTTCCACATCTCTTGTCCCATTTTCTTTGTTTTGCCCTATTTTTTAAACCAGGATTCTGTTGCTGGCCATAACACATACCCCGAATCAGTAACATCTCAGGGATTAGAATCCAGATCTCTGGCCCATTTCTCTTTCCAGTGGCCTATGCTGCCTCCCAGTGGACAGAGCATTTGCGAAGAGCAGAGATCATGATGCTTAATTCTTCTCTAGAAAGCGTTTGCCTGGTATCTGTGAGCATTTCTCTGGCCTCCCATTGCTCTTGAATTATAAGGTGGCATTGTCTTAACTCTGTGAGCGAGACTGAACAACTCTCCTCCTCCTCGCCTCCCCACCCCCCAAATTAAGTGCATTATTAGCGGAGATTCTAAGTTGACTTACCCCAGGGAGAATAATCACAGGGGAGGACTCAAGATGGTCAGCACCAGCCCAGCCTTCTCCTAGGCTGGAGTAAGGGTTTCCCGGGGAGTGGTGAAGTGCACTTGAACCTTGTCAATGACTCTCTCCTACTCTGTTGCTCACTTGCTCTTTTCTCTGTTTAATTTTGTACAGCTCCAGTGGCAATTTCAGTGATCTGATAATTTGGAAAATAAATGAAAGAGTGGAAGATAAATTTTTATTTTCCTTTTCTCAAAAAAATTACACCCAAGTGAATAATCTTTATGCTCTATTTCTCAGTAATATTTAGATGCTACTCCTGAAGAATAGCAGAGCTGCCAAAATCAGTAGGGTTTTTTACCAAGCTCTGCTTCAGTAATCCTATCACTTGCCTGAAGAATTCATTATAACGAAATAAACACATTAGGAACTCCTTGGTCTTTTACATCTCTAATATTTATGAAGTACTGAGGCTCTGAGCCAGCCAATAAGGAAGCTGGCAATTCTCAGCAATCAGTTTAATAGGCATTGGTTGATTTGGATTGCAAAATATAGGTGCCCTGATTAGCCCTCTATATGGACTTGCGTTGTTCTTCAGCCATTCAAAAGCTACCTAATTATGAATATTGAAGTATAATGTTCTGGCTTTTAACATAAGGCACTTACCTTTTAATTGGCCATCAGCTTTGTTTTTAGCGCTTATGCACCTCCACTGGGATTCAAATGAAATGGGGAGATAATCAACCAGTAAGCAGAGAAAAGGGTAAAATGATCAGAGATAATTAAGTGGCAGCAGGGACATTTAGGGTTAGACAACAGGGACAGAAACAAAAGAAGGAAACTCACAGGAAACCAGCTCCCTTCTCTGCCACACTGCCAGGCACACCCCTTTTGAAACCACCTTTGATTCCCTCTTTAGCTTTCAGGTGGGACACATACAGACTTTGTGGCTGACATCTATCAACTTGAGCACAAACTTGATTCCTCCCTGCGCCTAAACTCAGCGCCAAGCAGAGAGTGGGGCATTGGATCCTCACTGCACAAACTTGGCAGAGGAAAAAAGACCGTTAAGTGAAGGCTAATTGGAATCTGCCCCAAACTGCACTCTGTTGGAGCTATTTACAATATCTTTCAAGCAGCTGACTTACTGGGTGATTCAGTTAAGGGGCAGTGAGTGGGGGGATCGGTGGGGAGTGCTCAAGGAGAGGAAGATGACCTGTACAAGGCAGTGGGTGCTTTTTTATACTTTTGAAAAATTAACTCCTACACCATCTTAGTCCTTGGTATGAAGCCTAAGTACTCCTCTTGACCACAGGGAGCAGTTCACCTCCTTTGGGTCATGTGTCCCTTTATTTTCTGATGAAATTTATGGTTTAGTTCTAGAAAATTAGCCTAGATACACACATTCCCCTCCCCCCGCCGCCATGGAATTTCAGGAAGGTAAGGAACCCCTGAAAGATCATCCATGGATCTTCTAGTTTTTTTCAAGTTAAAAAAAAATCCTGTTTTTAGATCCAGAAGTAGGGCTGGAAGCAATTTTTATAGGTAATTGTGGAGAGTGAAGTGTAGAAAGCCTAGGAAAAATAATGAGTTTGCCTTTTAAATATTTCTTTGGAGGCCAGGAGCCATGGCCGATGCCTGTAATCCCAGCACTTTGGGAGGCTGAGGTGGGAGGATCACTTGAGCCTAGGAGTTTGAGACCAGCCTGAGCATTTGAGACCAGCCTGGGCAGCATAGTGAGACCCTGTCTCTACAACAAATTAAAGAATTAGCCAGGCGTGGTGGTACACATCTGTAGTCCTAGCTACTCAGGAGACTGAGGTGGGAGGATCACTTGAGACCAGGGAGGTCAAGGCTGCAGTGAGCCATGATTGGACCTGGGCAACAGAGTAAGATCCTACCAAAAAATCAGCAAAACCAGCAGATTTTCATAGTAAAACATGAACTTCTTTAAAAAAAATTTGTATTAAGGTACTTTAAAAACACCATTTGTATTTAAAGATCCAAAATAGCACATCTGTTTTACTTATTCAAGCAGATTTCATAAGTCATTATTTTGAGGCTATATTTTGTTAGTGTAATTCTAGCTAATTCTAATTTTTATATGCATCGAAATGTGATAAAATTATGTAACTTTAAAAATAGCCCTTTTGCAATTTAGGCTTAAGCAAGTACATATGTGTGCACGTGCATTTGTGAGTATGTGGGTGTGCGTGTGCAATTTTTTTTTCTTTTTTGTACCACCTCCCCACCCTCTGACATGAAATAGGGACTTGTCTATAACTGTATTCTCATGGCCTAAAAGCAGGTCTGGTGCAGAGTAGGTTGTTGAATACATGATTAATTTTGTAACTGTTGACTTCAGGTTTTGAGAGGAAAGTCAAAGAAATGTTTTCCCTTTTTTTTTTTGTGACGGAGTCTCACTCTGTCGCCCAGGCTGGAGTGCAGTGGTGTGATCTCGCCTCACTGCAACCCCTGCCTCCCAGGCTTAAGCGATTTTCCTGCCTCAGCCTCATGAGTAGCTGGGATTACAGGCACCCGCCACCACGCCCGGCTAATTTTGATTAGAGACGGGGTTTCACCATGTTGGCCAGGCTGGTCTCAATTTCCCGACCTCAGGTGCTCTGCCCGCCTCAGTCTCCCAAAATCCTGAGGTTACAGGTATGAGCCACTGTGCCCGGCCTTTTTTTAGAGATGGGGTCTTGCTCTGTTGCCAGACTGGAGTGCAGTGATGCAGTCTTGGCTCACTGCAACTTCCACCTCCTGGGTTCAAGCGATTCTCCTGCCTCAGCCTCCGGAGTAGCTGGGACTACAGGTGTGTGCCACTATGCCCAGCTAATTTTTGTATTTTTAGTAAAGACAGGGTTTCACCATGTTGGCCAGGATGGTCTCGATCTCTTGACCTCGTCATCTGCCCACCTCAGCCTCCCAAACTGCTGGGATTACAGGTGTGAGCCACCCCGCACCCTGCCTTCCCTATTTTCTTTCTTTCTTTTTTTTTTTTTTTGAGACAGAGTCTCACTCTGTTGCCCAGGCTGGAGTGCAGTGGCCGGATCTCAGCTCACTGCAAGCTCTGCCTCCCGGGTTCGTGCCATTCTCCTGCCTCAGCTTCCTGAGTAGCTGGGACTATAGGCACCCGCCACCTCGCCCGGCTAGTTTTTTGTATTTTTTAGTAGAGACGGGGTTTCACCATGTTAGCCAGGATGGTCTCGATCTCCTGACCTCGTGATCTGCCCGTCTCGGCCTCCCAAAATGCTGGGTTTACAGGCTTGAGCCACTGCGCCCTGCCTTCCCTATTTTCTTAAACAGTCTTCCTTCTCTTTCTCTCTGTTTTTGTATTTTGCCTTCCTTTTCTTTTATCCCCAGTGGGGGTGAGAATTAGGTTCCCAGAACCTGTTACGAACGTTTTCCTTGACTGATAGCACTATGAGAAAGCATTGCAAAGGACTGCCTGGGGGTGCTATTTAGTACAGGGGCATGGGATATGGACTGGTTTACCGCAGGTTCTCCTTCAGGGGCTGATTTAGGTTGGTGTTTATGCAGTCCTAGGCTGGCCTAGTTGCCCATGTCATAAGCTATACAAGGCTGCTGGACTGAAATAATTGTGAAATGTGGCCATCCCTCTTGCTGCACAGTCTGTCTTTTTGGCCATAATTAAGAATCATTCATGTCCAGGGTGCACATTTAGCCAATGGAGTTTCTTAACAACTCCTTTGAGAAAAGGATCAATGGACATACCTGAACAGAAAGGTTTCTGTGGTTCCATAATGTGAGAGTTCAGAGTGCACAGAGGATGATTCCTGAGTCTGCCCATCGAATAGGCATTTGGGTAGATTTTTTTTTTTTTTCTACCATTTGACTTCCATCTTCCTAAAGAATGAGAAGTTAGAACTAGAGGAAAAGCTCCCATCTTTCACACTCAATATGTTCTCTAAAACCAAGCAACTTTGATTCTTCCTCCCTGTAAGTGAACCCTGGTTGCATAGCCTTTGACCTGTCAAGTCAGGTGTCAGATGACTTAGAGGGTATAGGAAATACTTCCATTTAGGCACCATCTAAGTTTACCCAGCCTCTCTTCCGCACCGACATTGGCTTTAATCCTCGTAAATGCTGAGTATACTCATCTTTCCACGTGGGCCCAGGAGGCAAGGCTAGGCTGGAAGTGATCACTAGGTAGGAGAAGGCGTCTTGTTGGAAGGAGCTGGTGTAAAACAGCGGGTTGCCAGGCCTCTGTTCCCAGTGTTGTCTCGGGTGAAGCTGTTCCAAGGAAGCCACATTTCTCTCTGGGCCGCACTGTTGTGAGTGCCTAGGATGCTTCCAGTGGGTCTGTGTGAAATGTCAAATCCATCGAGGTTAGCCTGGAATAAAATCTCTGTGCCGAAAGACTGGCAGGAGTTTGGGACTCCAAAGTTCTTGACTGATCTTTTTCTGTCGTAATGACTAGATGAGTGAGGTTCTCCGGATTGTTTCTGAGGCTGCTTGCTCCCTATGTCTTCAGCCTGTGACCAAGGTATAGCTCACTTGGGCTGAGTGCTTCCTTGTTCAGGATGAATTAAGCACTTGATGTGCACATGCTGTGAACTCATCTCCCCCAACTTCTTTGAATTCTCTACCCATCATATACTTGGCCACTTTCCTGAGCCAAGCGCTTTATTATCTTGTCCTGTGAGTCCTCATAGATATATTTAGAAACATTTCTATGAAATATGAAATCCAGGCTTAACTGGCTGTTTGAAATCACAGCCCACAACCACTTTGCTGGTGTTTGCTCACACACATACTGACACATGCTTGCTATACATACGCACAGTTGCCATCTTTTTTTTTTTCCTTTTTTTTTTTTTTTTGAGACAGAGTCTTGCTCTTTCACCCAGGCCAGAGTGCACTTGGCTCACTGCAACCTCTGCCTCCCGGGTTCAAGCAATTCTCCTGCCTCAGCCTCCCAAGTAGCTGGGGCTACAGGTGCGTGCCACTACACGTGGCTAATTTTTGTATTTTTAGTAGAGACGAAGTTTTGCCATGTTGGCCAGGCCGGTCTTGAAGTCCTGACCTCGTTATCCACCCGCCTCGGCCTCCCAAAGTGCTGGGATTACAGGCATGAGCCACCGCGCCTGGCCAGTTGCCATCTTTTTTATGTGCTTTCCTTCCTTCTCTCTTCTCCAGACATAGCATGTCTATAATCTCTGGAGGTAAGCCCTGCCTCGTTACACACAAGAGGATCATGACTAATGCAGTGTATATAGATAGATAGAGATATCTACCAGCATGTTAATAAAGGGCCTGAGATGGAATGGAAAAATGTCGCCCTCAGGTAATTGTCCGCAGTCTTCTGTAGCCACTGCTGGAGAGGGGGTGGCGTGGGAATGGGGGAGATGGGCACACCCGTGGGTACCATCTGTTAGGTGGCAGGAAAGAAGGCTATTTCTGAATTTTATTTTTTTCTTGTCTAGGAAATTTCTAAAACTTCTTCTGCTTAGAGCCTTTTCAGGGTCTAATTCCCGCACAGGTGGGAGTGGTGCCTTAGGTTTTACCTTTTTACGTCCAAGCAGCCATCTCACTTCCAGAGTCGTGCTTCCTGATGCACTCCTTTGACTGTGTTCCTCTGCCTTTTCCTTGTGCCTTGCATCTCCTCTCTGTGCTTGCCCTTGTCTCTGTGTGTCTCTGTCTGTGCCTCTGTGGCTTAGCATCTTGGTGCTTGGATATTCCCCACCTCTCTGTGCATCTTGGTTCCTGCAGAGCCTGCCTCCTTGTGCCTTTCATTACCACGTTAACAAACTCGAGTTGTGCCTAACGACGTCGCCTCATACGTTATGCTAATGATCAAGAGACATGTTAATGATATTTTAGAAGCCTAATTAGTGGAATATATAACTATATGCAATTTGGTAATGGACTGTGACAACAAGTTGTTAAAAGGGGGCTTGACAAATACAGTTGCATGTGGCCTCAGACAAACAGGAGCTGAGAATGGATGAGTGGAAATCAGACAGGGAGATAGAAGGAGGAGGTGTGTACTGGGGCTGTGAATGCCTGTGTGTACACTTATGTGAGGGTCAGCCTTTCTTACCGGTAGCATTGCTGTCTTATCATCATTCCACTGTCCTAAAACCACAAGGCTAACTGTAGCTGAAGAATTATTTACTGATGTTTCTTAAGCAGTTGCTACTGTTGCCATTGATCATACTCGTATATCTTTGTTAGAAATGTTATTTTGATTATGTTATTCTTCACAGTATCCTTACTTGCAATTTGTAATGGGAGATGTACACAGGGAAGATAGGTTCTTGTGCCAAAAAGAAGTTTTATTGTGTTATAAACCAACAATCAAGACCATGTAAGCTCAGAAATGATCTGTATTGTGTCTATCAACATTTCGACAGTATTGGTAGGAGTAAAACAAGGAGTGGTATGTGTAAAATCATTCAGCTGTTTGAATGTCAGTTTCTCTCAATGAAAGAATTGGTTAGAGGCATCCATTCCTTCAGCTGGTATCTTTCTTCCTCTAACGTGGTGATTCTCAATTTGTGCGCCTCGGACCCTGAGGGAGCCTTGAAGTTGTTAAAAAGGTTTGGTAAATTCATGCACATAGCAAGCATTGTCTGTGAACAGAATAATGTCCTGGACACACAGGCCGATAAATATACCTACTAAAATTCTTTGAATGTATGAATCGCTATTGTGGTTCATGAAATGCACATTCACTTAAACAAGCGTTTTTTTTTTTTTTTTGTTCGTATAGGCTTCTTTATTCATGTGTATCATTCCTCCATCTGTAGACGCTAAAAATATAATAACTCTCTTATAGTGGTACTTGCAATGTTTCGACATTAAAAAAGAGACTATACATTCACAGAGGTTGGGAGCTTCTGTCTAGCCTGTTGTTATCAAAACTGCTTATAAAATATAGCAACGAATTTTCACTTTGACAACTATTTTAATTCTAGAAAATAGGTTTATGAAGATTTTGTTAAAGTGTTATCTGTCCTTCCAATGACTTATTATACATTTTAGAACGTATTTCTATAGGGAAGAAAAATCTCCTTTAGTCATAATTGAACAGTTTTCATGAAGAACACGTTACACCATGCAGAAACATGGGTACTGCAGTGCATAGGTGGCACTAGCTTACGGGAGCCTGAATTCCAGAAACTTGGTTTTACTTTTTGTTTAGGATTAAAATGCCAAAAAGAGATAGGCTTGCAGTATCACACTTCACCACCAGGTAAAGCTTTTAGAAACATATATTCAGTGTGAAAATGCCCCAAGTTTGCAGCTTCTTGATGGATAAAGACAGTTACAGAGACAAAGAAAGTTAGTGCTTTATGAATTAGTCATCTACTCTTGAAATAGTGTAGGCTATTGGCAATGAGGTACGTTTGTATTTTTTTCTTGGCTGCTCTTCCTAAGGCAGTATGCCCTGTTACCATTGAGGATGTTCTTCTGTCTTTCCCCTTACATTTTTATTGTACACGGAAAGAGAGAAAAAGGAAGCCCTGAAGGAAGATTATGTATGAACCCAGGATTCTGTTATTATGTCTGATGTTTGTTTCCAGTTAAAAATGAGAAGTAATTTTTGGGAAGGAGACAGAAAGGGGAGAAGTTTATAAGCAAGCCAGTGGAAAAAGCACATTCATTATCAGTGTCTCTCTCACTGAGTCGTTTGAAGTTGGAAAATTAGCAGCTTCTTTGAAGCTCATGAGATCTTTCATCTTTGTGTATGTGAGTGTGTGTGTTAATATTAAGTGGTGATTCTTTCTCTTGCCACTTATTTGGTTTTTCTGCTAATAATGAAATTATAATGAGATCCCTGATGGGATTAAAAAAAAAAAAAAAGAAAAAAACACCTTACATGAATTATCCCATTCCCCCACCCTCCTTCTGCCTTTCTGTAAAATCTATTCTGCATAATAGGTCTTTGTTTCTGGATTTGTGACAGAATTGAAGGAGGCCAGGAGTCGGAAATGCCCCTCATTGTTCTTTTTGGTGACTAGGATACAAAGTTGTGTTCGACACAAAGTACTCTCCTCTGCTTCTACCTCCGGGAACCCCGTTACCCCCCAGCCCACACACCACCACCCCAAATTTGGGTAGGGAGAAGGCAAAGGTGAGTGTTTGATATCTTTGCAGGCTGAATGGCCAGTTTATTTGAGATGCATATACCATGCCTTCCCCCTTTTCTCTTTAAGGATTCGTGACATGGGCTGTCATTGAGGGAACCACACATCTGTCTTGATGGCAGAAATATGGTATTTGGAAATCTTGGGAAAACCTCTCAGGATAACATTTTCAGAAGTAGGTCTTCCTCCCTGTTACCTCTGGTTCCTATTCCATTGCCCTTTATCAGTTCAGGCTTTTGAAAATGCCATGGATTAAAGAGGTCCCATTGCCCAGGGCTGAGCGTTTCTTTGCCCGGTCTGGTCTCTACTAGTGGGTGGGTAAGTGGAGCCTTTGGAAGAAGGAATCAGTGTAAGGACTGTTCAAGATACACACATACTTACCTAATTTAAGCATTTCTGGCTGTAGGAAAGGCAATGCTGTGATCTATTCCAATGAAGAGTTTATGTTTTGGAAACTCAGTTTCAGAAAATTCTTCTATAATCCAACCTAAATCTTTTCTGCTTTACTATTTTATCTTAAGCCAGAGATAGACAACTGCTGTTTTCCCATCTTAAAACTCTAGAAAACTAGAGTGTAGAGAATGGGCAAGATGACAATGCCTCGTCTATGTATGTGGCTTAGTCAAAAGCTATTTCCTGAATCTCTCATGTTTAGATTTTCTCATCAACGTTAATGACCACTTTCAGGGCCTCATTCCCCACTCCCCATCATGTCTGCAGGTTCCCCCTCTCTTTCTTCCTTCTCACCATTTAACAGGTGTAATAAAGCTGGGGAATCTTTACAGTTGGTGATTTTATATCATAGATCAAAGATCAAAGCAGAGGAATACACAGCAACCGTAAAATTAACTGCTTTTTCAATTTTACAATGCTTTCAGTGATAGAGAATCTTATAAATTTAATATTAATTAAACACTTAGCTTTTAACCTCCTCCTGCATCTACTTTTGGCTGGTGGCTGGAAAAAATTAATTGGGCATCTTAAATCTTGTATTACTAATGCCTTGACAGGAGGGGTTTCAGAAGCACTTAGAACTTCAGCAAAATGCACTTGGAGCATTTGTCCTTCCACTCACCTAATTGAAACTCCTTTTTTTCCTTAAGGAAAAATGAACCATTTGCAAATTTTTTTTTAAAGGAAGCATAACTTACAGTCCCCTTTCATAGCCAAAGCTTTAACTCAGTCCCTTGGCACATTTAACACTTCACAAAATGGAAGCCATTGAACTTCCATTATTATAAATGCCCTATTGATTTTTGAGTGTGTTGGTACAGATGTGTGGCCAGCAATGGCTTGGCCTAATCATTGTGTCACCTGAAGCCTATGCATGTTCAGTCCAGCAAGAGATGCCTCCTGTTTTGGTGAGCTCACTTTGGCATGGTAGAGTCAGAGGTGGTGGCATTTAAGAATGGACCCGCAGCATCAAGAACAGGAAAGTGAGAATATCAGTGAAAGGAAGTAATATTTCTCTTGAAGGAAGCCTCAAGAGATAGGAAGCCAGTGTGTTGGAGGAGATGTTTTAGGGAAGCTAGACTAGGCTGTTCACATTTTCTTAGCTCTGGAAGGAATGGACGATGGCCTTTTGTTGGGGGACAAGCATTTCTCTCTTTAAAAGCCAGGCAGGCATTCATGACTGTGCTTCAGAAAAGGCTCAAAAGAAATAATAATACCAATACATTGCATCTCCTTTATATTTTTTTTCTCCAGCAGGCTTGGAGAACTTTATCCAGATAATCTAATTTTTCTCACATATCGCTGTGTTAGAAAAGAGCAAGATCAGGCCCCTCAGTTTACCCAAGCTGGTTCTCTGCTCTGACCATATATTTGAAACTAGCAACTGGAAATTACAGTGAATAGAGCATGAACCCCAAGAATGGATCTTTCTGTACCTGTTTTAGATTCAGGTAGCTGAGAAAAGTACATGAATTGCTTTTTGGGGACATCTGTTCCTAGCACAGTGCTCAGTGAAATCCCTTGGGTTTTTTTGACTTCACTTGGAGAAGAACTATAAGAAACAAACTTTGGGGGAGAATTTAAATTGTCATTATTTACTTTACAAAAATGTTAAAACAATTTTACTCTGAAAGGCTTTACTGCAGGTTTGCTTTAAATCGCTACGTTTTCTAGTCCTGTAGTCATCTAATGAGACTACAAATCAGTTTACAACTGATACTTTGGAAGTATATTTTTTGAGTAAGGTAGGGGATATAGAACATGCAACATGACAGTCCCGTATCTCCTGCTCTGGGTTGCAATGGTCTCTTTCTCCAAGTCCAAACAGTCACCTTGACAATCCTTGATGGCAGTAGGGAGCATTTAATCCAACTGTGAAATAATAAATTAGCTGTGGAGTCACCACCAGAACAGGGAATCCTGGCTTTATGCACCTGGCTAGTCTGCACTCCCCATGAAACCATCACAGTTCCTTCTCATTGCAGCTGAGCTTTCTGAACCTTTTAAGAACTGAATTGATGGGATGTGGCATTTGATAGCCGATAAATTAAGGATATTGGTAAATGGAGCGACTCTATTAGAAGACAGCATTTCCAAGATCAGTAGCAACGTTTGCTTGCGTTGTTTGTGAGTGTATCTGTGGAGGTCCTTTATATATGTATCTCTCTCTTTCTCTATCTATCTAGATATATATGATATGTGGGGTGCTATAAAATTTTTAGTGCCTTAGTTTGGGTTGACCGCCTTATTACTCACGAGTGAGCTATACGGGTCTTCCTTAACAAGTGGCAATAAAGGCTTTACAGCACCCCTTACACCGTCACATATTTTTGTTTAGGCCACATATTGTCTTTTTCTTTTTAAGTCTCCCTTTGCTCATGTCCCTCTCAAGTACCTTTGTTGCCATGGCAACAGTTCCATCGTTTCTTAGGGTAGAGCAGAATGACGTCTCACACAAGATTCTTTAAGTCAGTGCTTGTTTGGACTGACCTCAGACACTCAGCTGGGGCCAGTGCTGTGGCCCTTACCCTGGTCATCTGTAGCACTGTTTTCTCTTTTTTTGCCCGAGGCTGTGTTTATTAGACTGCTATGTCTGTCTCTACATTAATCATTGGTCATGTCTCCGTGGACCTGTTCCAAAGAATGGGAAGAAGATCTAAAATTGAAAAAAAAAAAGTTAGTGTTAAGCATTTTGAATTAAATATGGAGCTTTGTGAGTGGTTGGATACATAGTAAATACTGTGGCAAGATGGAAAGGTGAGGGCAGCTCGTCCTCTGCATGTCAATGTTCTCTTTGGAATTCCCTCACAGGCTCGGTTTTGACAGGTTACCATGTGCATTTTTCAGTCCTCTCTGTGTGTCTTTAAGACCCAGAAGACCTTCCTTCTCCGTGACTCATGGAATATTAGTCCTAAAAGGGAGTCACAGAACTGAGTCCGGTGCACTGATTACATTCCTAGGGAAACTGAGACCCAAAGGGGCATGTGTCTTGCTAAGATCACTCATCCTTTATTGGTGCAGATGGGATGAAAACCCACATCTCCCAGCCTTCAGTTGAGCTTCACTTTTGCTACAGTTTGTTAGTTTTTTAAAACAGAAATTATTTGAAAAGTTTTACTGTCAAGCGAATTTCCCCTCAAGCCACTGCAACATTTCTGTAAAACGTGGCTGTAGCCATAGTGGAGACCTCATTTGGCAAATGTGGATAGGTGGTGAGGCTGTACCTCCAAATTTCTTAATTCTTTTTCCAACAAGAAGGTTGGCTTGCCAATTCTTTGATAAAAGGTAGGAGTTTCTGTAATCTGTTCTCTTAACTACATTTGGGATGCTTGTATATATGACTGCATATATTTATATATTTTTTATGGGCAATATTTTGACTGTTTCTCTTTTGAAAGACAGTGTGAATGAGTATGCCAAAAATCACAGATGATATGAGAAATGCTATCAATAAAAGCATTTTTTCAGAAAGGTGAATAAAATAATCCCAAAATAATGTAAACTTTTTCCTAATGTTATTTTGCAAAGTCATTAGAAAAGCTAGTGCTTGTGACCAATGGGGTGATGCTCGTGGGACAGTACATGGCTGACGCTGTGGTTTTTACTGGGCAAAATCATTCAGATCTGTGAGTCTTTTGGCATGGGCATAGACAGAGAGATTGCATAATTTGTTCTTGGATGACGTGAAAAAGAACCCTGAATATATTTTTCTTTTCTATGCTTCCAAAGTCTGAGTGGGAAGTTTTACATGGATGGGTAACATGGGATTTTAGGAGACTGATGATGCTCTGTTTTGGATCTGCACTTGGTCTTTCCAACTTGTCGGGGTGGTGTGGTGATCGTATATTTGACTAGTGGGTATGCTGTTTTCATATTTAGGCTGCCTGTATGGCAGCTCGTGATTTGCTATCAGTACATCTATCAATCTGTAATATTACATGCGGTATCATTCTTCTGTTACCCAAATACTTGGTAAAAGAGAAAGCTAACATGCACTAGGTTGCTACCAAACAGATAAGATGAGATAATCTGTATAAAGTACATGGTATAACCCTGAAAGGGATTATTAGTCCCACTTGACAGATGTGGAAGATGAGCCCTAGAGAGATTAAATAAAATAGAACCTTCTGTGACTGAGTGACTAAATTCAGGTCTCTGATTTCAAAGCCCATACTCTTTCCTCTGAGTTGCATTGCCCCTACCAGGTACTTGGCAATGACTGTCTTGTGCAATCTTTGGATCTTTGCCTTGATAATGCGCTTAATCATTCCTTTCACAGTTCATAGTAAAGTAAGGATGACGAGCATTTAGCATCATCACACACAAGCCTGAGTGTCAGCAAGACTCACCTTACTGTAAAGCTAGCTTCATCAGCTCCAGCAGCTTTCCAGGTAGCATGATGTCACTGGCAGAGTGGATCAGGAAGCCCTGGGGACCTGGCAGAAGTTGAGAGTGTGGAGTGGGAGAATGGGAGAAGGAGTAATATATTAACCTTACTGATACACAGAGTTGCTCCTTCTTTTTCTTGCAGGTTAGTGCACATAATTATTATCTCACTAATTACTGCGTTGTTTTTGTTTTTGTTTGGCTTTGCAGTTTAAGATACCTTTTAAAAGCCACCATCTGGTTTAGGTGCTAGATGAAAGTTCTGGTTAAAACAAAACAAATAGTTTCATAAACCTAGTCAGAGGGGATTTTTTTTTTCTTTGTTTTTTTTCTACAGTGTTCACAGTGCTTTCTGAACAAACAAATTTCTTTGGATGTAAGCAACACAGAGAAGTCAGAAAACATGGCTCTCAGATTCAAGTAATAAAAGCATGGGAGCTAAGGAGGGGCAAAAAGTTAAGTAAAAGAGGAAAGTAAAAACTCTTACTCTGCATTGACCCTTTTACTGAGGTGTAAGGTACAAAGCATAAATAATCCACATGGAGAGTGACAAGTCCACTTACTTAATTCATTATTTATTTTAGTTATTGGAGAAGCTCATTTCTGCTTAGCCTCCGGGCATATTTACAAGTGTGATAGAAAAAAGACAGTCCCTGCCATTACTGTTTACAATCTACAATAGATAATATATAAACAAGACATATTATTTTTGTAGACAGATGCATCCAGATACACTTTAAACAAACAAGAGTACAGCAATTAATGTGCATATGAAATCAGTAAGGTAAATCAGCTCTTGTAGCACATGAAGGAAACTAATACAAATTAAGGAGTTGGAACAGATTTGGGCTATATTTGACTATTTTCATATAAGAAACATGATTTTAGAAGAGCAGGTTGGCTGTAGCAGAGTCAGGAACTGGGCAAGCAGCGTTGTGACTTGCTTGTTCCACAAGCAGAGCCTGGGCAGCACTCAATAACACCCCTCACCTTCATGGGCCATCAGCCGTAGAGAGGCAAATTAGAGCAGTGGCATAAGCCACAAATCACAGGCTGTTGTTAGATTTAGTCTGACCCTTAGCATCATTTTATCTGAGTCCTTTTGAATTTAATGTGATTCCCTTCACACCACCCCGTCTCTGGACAAATACTAATATTGTTATTGTTATCACCATGATTACTTGTGGCTGACCTAATACCCTTCTGCCCTGAAACCACAGGACCTTGCCGCAGCCTAGGCATTAATAGCCCTCACGGCACCTCGTTGACATGGCTGCACTGGAGTTGAAGTTACAAAGCAGGGAAGTATCATTTAGTGCCCCTGCTACCCTCGCCCCCTTCATCTTTATTATGCAGTTTCTTCTTACGTGCTGCCCATTTTCCCAAGGAATTAAAGTTGCAGATATTTTGATTTCAGGGGAGGGTGAGGGGGAAGTCGGGCTCTGAGTTTAGAGAAGCAAGAGCTGGCGCACCTGTCCTTAGGGTCACAGCACAGCCTTTCTCCTGCTGGACACAGGAGTAGGATGAAAAGCCAACATCAATGACCTTGAGTATATAGTTTCATAGTCCATGAATGATTTCAGGAATTATAGATGTACTCTTAGTGTAGAACATGCAGAATGCCCACTATGGATTCATCACTGTGTAACTATGTGTTTGGGGTTTTTTCTCAATTGGTGGCTTTATATCAACCTCCCCAGCACACTTATAACTAGGCTTTTATAATGATTAATACACTAGGAAGAAGCAGTGGTACGGACACATTGGACATGTGGTATTTATGGTCTAGAGGATATTATAACCATGAACTCATTGGTGCTCTCCACAACTTTGATGGTGGTTGAGCAGTAAACATGGAGGCTCAAAAGGATATAATTTAGGTGACTTTGGAAGTCATCTAAAAAGTGGGAAATGGATTTTATGGTGCCTAGACCCTAGGGTTCATGTAGAGTTAAGACCTAGAAGAGACTTTAGAAATCCCCAATCTTGTTTTATAGATAAGAAAACCTAGAATGGGTATCAGTTTGCTTAAGGTCATATAGTTACTCAATGGCATAGGTGGGACTCGAAACCAATTTGCCTGGTAAGTCCACTGTAACATCCTCAATGTAGAATATCCTCGAATGGATGGTGTTACTGAGTTATTTTCTTCACAACCATCTCTCCCGCCTCTCTCTCTCTCTCTTTTTTTTTTTTTTTTTTGATATGGACTCTTGTTCTGTCACCCAAGCTGGAGTACAGTGGCATGATCTTGGCTCACTGCAGTCTCTGCCTCCTGGGTTCAAGCAATTCTCCTGCCTCAGCCTCCCGAGTAGCTGGGGTTACAGGTGTGCATCACCATGCCTGGCTAATATTTGTATTTTTAGTAGAGATGGGGTTTCGCCATGTTGGCCAGGCTGGTCTCAAACTCCTGACCTCAGGTGATCCGCCCACCTCGGCCTCCCAAAGTGCTGAGATTACAGGCATGAGCCACAGCACCCGGCCTCTCTCTCTCTTTAGACTACTAATAGTTGCGTCATTTTCTATTACTAGTATTTTCACTGCCAAGTCTATTTTGTTATTATTTGGGGTCTCAGTATGGACTGTTTCTTGGATCTGGTAGAATTTGAATGGTGTATGTCATCACGAATACTGAATTACCTAGCCTTTCCCTGCAGATTTCATGTATTATAAATGGAAAAGTATAATGTAGTGGTTAAGAGCATGGACTCTACACTCTTGACTGCGAGGGTTTGAATCCCAGTTCCCAGTTGTTTTGGACACGTTATTTAACCTTTCTTTGCTTCAGTTTCCTCATCTATGTAATAGGAAGGATAATAGCAGTATCTACTTCATAGGTATCTGCCTTGGAGTTAATACACAGAAAGCAATTAAAATAGTGCCTGGTGCATGTTAAGCCTCATAGTATATTTGTTATTATTGTTATTATTTATTTTCTTCGCTCTCCAGCAGTGGCCTCGAGCTACCTAAAAGGTTTTGTAATTTAATCTTCCATTCAGTTGAGGAAGGAGCTCCCAGCTCTGCTATGGCACAGCCATGGATGAGCAGTTTCTTCCCTGGGAACCAGCTCCCCACCACCTGTAATGGTCAGTTTTTACTGCCAGCTTTGTCTTCTGGACCTGCACAGAGTAAGGCTTTTCTTTCTTATTGTTTGGAGGTGGCTCTGGCATTGCTCACTGAATATTCCCTGTCTGGAAGCCTATAAGCATGGGGTTTCTGGGAGATTTGGCCAGAGGCTTCTTGAGGGATATGGCCAGGTGAGTTTCGAAGGTCGAGATTAGTGCCGTTGACCTTCTGCAGTGCCCTGCCTGGCCCCACACCAGCTGACACTTTCTAGGACTAAGAGGATGGTTACAATAAAACACTGATACAGGTAAGAGCTATGGAAAACAAAGCTTATTACTTCCCTGGTCCTTATCTCCTAAAGCATATATTATTTCATGAAAGCTTTGAAAAGAGAGTGCTTTTTGAGCTTGGGGTACTGTTGAAACTGACTGGACCTGACTACTATGGCAGTGTTTAAAATCAATGTCTTCGTTCGTTCCTCCCACAATGCTCGTTGGGTTTGATTTCTGGAATATGAATTGCCCAAATTAGTTGAACTATCTGGTAGAGGACTGTAAGCTCAGAAAGGAAGTGTCGGCTTCCTATTAATACACCAACACCCTCTGATAGACACCAACTTTCTTTTTAGCCAGCATAATTGGGCAAGGTCAGGACTCTCTCAGTCATGGTTTGGGGTTTTTGTTGTAGGGAAATAAATTCTTTGGGAGAAATGATAACTCTCAGTTGTTTCCTAGCCTCTCAGGACCTGGAAAGACCCCAAATTCTGAGGGTGGGGCCTGCTGCTATCAGAATCTTGGAGAGTGCCAGGTTCCACCAACCACATGCACATGGTTCTATGTAGACCTGCCCATTGATCTTGGAGCCTATTCTTAGCCTCATTGGTGACAAGGGGCCGTGTCGCCAGCCTGTAGAGATGGCAACTGTGGGCAGGAATTAACTCTAAGGCTGTGAATATTCTGCGCCTTCTTATTCTGTGAAGAGGCAAGCGATACAGCTTAGAGAAGGTTGAAGTGTGTCTGTGGGGGAAGGGGTTTATTGTGAGGGTGGGGGTGGGGAGAAAAGGAGGAACAACTGTAAAAAATGTTAATTTATTAATCACTGAATATATAGCAGTTCATCTGAAATGCTGTTGCTATGCCAACACCCTGGGAGTTTATTTTCTTAATCCAAGAGAGGAGCTCTCAGTCCCCTGCTCCCCTGCTGTGTCATTTGAATTTGCTGCTGCCACCGCTGCCACCATGGTATCTGTTTTAAAAAGTGGGGGATGAGGGAGGAGGGAGGGGAACCAGGCTCAACCACCAAAGCAGTCAAATGCAAAGCAGTAAGAGGCCTTTCTCAGTGCGACTTAGTAAAAATGACACAAATTAATATACTCTACTTAAACCAGACCAAGATTAATGGTTCTCTTTCAGTGCAGCTTAGCCCAACTGTCACTCGACAGGCGTTTGTCGGACAAAATCAACACTAATCAACATTTATTCGTCTCTTGCCCTTGGGTCTGAGGCGCGCGCGGGCTGCGCCATTCTCCCGCTCGTCTCGCCACGCTTTTCACCCTCCATCCAGCCTCGCCATATATCACCCTTCCTCCTGTGCCTCTCCTCGGACGGATCCACACACTCAGCTATCAGGGTACATTAGAGGCATGATAGATTTTCTGTTTTAATTTACATCTATTATATTGCAACATAACAGATTTTGATTCCATAGAGACCGGCGTCTCCTATAGCCAGACTCTTTGGGAGGATTTCTGCATTAACTTATTAAGGTTCGTTAGGATGCAGCTTCGAATAGACTCCCTTCTCTCTGGCTTGCTCTCTCTCTCTCTGTGTGGCAAGCTCAGTAAAGATGTCTTGGTGTACCTTATTCACAAGCACAGCCCATTTTCTTCAGACTTGGCTTCCTGTGCTGGATCACATGAGGCTGGCTGGGTTCCTCCTTTACTTTCTGATTGAACTTTGATCAGCCAACAATGGGCGTTGCAAGCTCCCCAGTCCCTGCCTGGTCTGGGTAAATGGGCCTTGACAAATCTGGTGGCCTCGAGTCAGTGGGCACCCCCTTCCCAGGCTTTAGTTCTAGCCCCCAGCATCTTTCTCTCTCTCTCTCTCTTTTTTTTTTTTTCTCCTTTTGATCTCAGTTACAGTTAGATTTTATTTATATTGAAACTCAGGTCTACAGAGATGGAAGGGGGGAGGAACACAGTTTCTTGGGTTAACCAAGGAGAAGGATGTTGAAAGGATGACCGAAAGAGTGAGTCTGAAAAGGCTGTTTTCATTTCTACATGACCATCTTGAAAGCATCTTGTTTCAGCTTGGAACAAGGTGCATGAGCCCAGCTTGTTTGTTCCATGTGGAAAGTGTATGTTTTTAGTTGTCTTGTAGAGTGCCTTTCCACCTCATTTATGAAATTGGCTTTTAATTTTTATCCTTTTCTCTTTTTCCCTTTTCACCAGAGTTGGAATGTGAAGCACAGTTTCTACTTGCTGACATAGTATTTCCTCTTGATTTTTGGTTGGGGAGTTTTATGAGTACTAAGGTCACACTGAACTTTGGATACCTAGTCACCTTGTTGCTGGCTGCAGAGAAGAGCTTGAGAAGGAGATAGAAATTTTCACGTCTTCTCCTCATGGCTTTGACAAATGCCCAGGGAGACTGCAACTTTCTTCTCAAATTGGCTGTAACACTGGAGCCCTTAGCCACTTAGAAGGCCTGAGTGTTTTTATATTTTCCACCAAGCTCCTGATTCTAAACTGTGGTGGGGTTTCTTTCATGGCCAGAATGGGGAGAGACCGTGGGTTGAGTTGGGGACGTGTGGTTTGTGTGTGTTTGCATGTGGCCACTGAAGTGTAGGATATGGTAGGAGGATAGCTTAGGACTTCCATTTTGGTTTCTTATTACACAGCAATAAAGTAAATGACGCTTAGTATAACTTTACACTTACAGAAATGTGGCTCAATTTAAGAAACAAAACTCCACCAACAGGAGTGCTCAGTATCTTGAGCTTGGGAAACTGACCTCGTTAATTTTAATGAGGGGAAAAATTCTCCAGCTGGGGCTGAGAAGAAAATGAAATACCAATGAGGTTATCACTTTGGATGATCTCACTGAATTCAGACTATAATCGGAATGATGCTTGGAGACTTTTCCAAAGTCCTACAGAGAGATCTAGAAGAAAATGCATATGCCCTTGCTAGTATTAACGGACTGCTTTCCCTGATAGGCAGAGCCGAACTCTATATAGTGCCACCTAAAGGGGTCATTTGAAAAGTTAACATATTAAAAAGTTGGACCAAAGTAAAACTGGAAGAAAAAATGGTTTAACATGATTCTTATGTGGGTCTCGCGTGAAAGCAGTGGGGCTGGTTGGACGGTGGCTGAGGCCGTTGATCATAGACCAGGAGCTCCTGAGTTCAGCTGCCTACTGGGATGCTAACTTCCTGTGGGATTTTGGGCATCTGTTTTTTATCGACCAAAGGCAGGAGGTAGGGTGAGGGAGTCCTGTTATTCAGTAGGCAGCTATTTGATTTGCACGATAGGTTGATGACTTTGGCCCTGCTGCTGAGGAGTGACAGATTGTGACCAATGAGGTTAGGATGACTGTAGGACAGCTTTGCCCTCAGTGAGGAGAGGCCTGCCAAGTTCCACTGACATTTGGTTGGGGACCACAGAAAGGAACGTCACTGTTCAAGGTATTTGGCCCTTATTCTGTCATAGTTCCCTAGATGGCGGATCCTGGGGAGCAGATTATTTCACCAGTGGATTCTTCAGAGGTATGGGGGCAGACAGAACAGGCTTTCTTCTCCGAAAGTTCAAGCTTGCTGACTCAAGCTCTTTACTCATCTCTCTGGCCTGTCACTGCATTCACGAGAAGATTTGTGCAACCATCAGGTGCAAACTCAAGTATCACCAAAAGGATAATTTCTGATTAAATAGAGCCATCGTGCTCTGGGGGCCATCTCAGTATGAGTGGAATATTGAGGGGGTCTATTAATGTTTATAAGTTCCTTTGAAATTCAGCCCTTTTCTTTGAAAGCTGTAAGGCAACAGTTAAGGGCACTCATATTGCTGCTGTGACTGTGTGTATATGTGATGGGAAAGGCTGGTTGCCAAGCAGCGGAGAATGGACATAATCGTGCTGCCTAGCAACAGCGGCAGCGTGGTCACTTGCGCAGATTTCTGCGCCTCTTCCTGTTTGGTCTGCTGGAAAATACAGATGGCTTCTATGGGTTGCTCTCCGCCCTAGCCATAGTGAGAGGTAGGAAAACATTATGAACCAGGGTGGAAAAATACACAAGTGTATGTTTTAAAGTGATTCGTTTCCAAGCTGCCTAGGGCTGAGCAGGGATTCTTACATAGCATTCCTCAGTTTCCCCTTTGAAGATATTGTGCACTGGCATGTTGACTCGTCAGCCGGAAGAGGAATCTTTGAAAAGTGCTAGACCCCTCTGGGTGCTGCCTCTACTGAGCCCAAGCCTTTACTCTGCATGTGTGAATATAAAGCCGCCGGTTTTCTGATAAAGACACACACATACACTCACACACACTCACACTATGGGTGAAAACGACAAGTGGAGCAGAGCGTGACTACTGATTGTTCTTTGAGGCCCGGGGAACAAAGCATTCAGGAGTGATAAAGGCAGGCGATCCCTGCTGGTTTGCCCTTTCTCCCAGCTCTGACCGTCACCCTCACACATGACACTCTTCAATGAGGTCACCTGCTCACTACAGATTCTAAAAGGGGCTTGCTTGGCAGAGGCCCCCAGAGTCAGAGTGCCGGCCTCTACTGTGCTTGGCAGTTGTGCGCATGGAACATTGGAAGCATTTGGAACGGAATGCTTAAGGAAGATATTATTTGGCAGCAAGAAAAAGGGAGTGTGCAGATTCCCCCTACCCCTCCTGGGATGAGTAGGTACTGCCTGCCCGTTTTTTCTCTACAGGAGTTGAATAGTAGCCAGAGTACAGGCTTGGCATCAGAAGGCCTTAGTTCAATCCATATCTCTTCTACCTACCAGCAATGTGGCTTTATGCAAGCTGCTTGTTCATCTGAACCTTACTGCTGTTGTCTGTAAGGGATAGCAATATCTGCTTTACAGACTGGGCTGGAAGGTTAAAAGAGGCGCTAGTTCCATTAGGCATGCAGCAAGTGTAACGTAATTGTTGCTGTTCACCTCCTCTCCATGATTAAAGAGTAGGAAGTTGGGAAAAGAGGGTGAGTATTGTAGCTACCCTGTCTATTCCAAACTTCAATGTCCTGGTTTTTGTCCTCCGTCTTAGCCTCCTAAATGAAGAGCCTTTATTTCTCTCTGTTTAGATTGGAAAAGACGAGAGATCTCTCTTCTTTTGATGCTGGGTGCCTGGATGGTAGTAATTGATTTTAGTGGTTTCTTAATCCATACGGAATCAGTTAGGATGGTTTGCT
The DNA here is from genome assembly GCF_003255815.1 of Theropithecus gelada. Taxonomy (NCBI): domain Eukaryota; kingdom Metazoa; phylum Chordata; class Mammalia; order Primates; family Cercopithecidae; genus Theropithecus; species Theropithecus gelada. Next base: position 200,747,320 of record NC_037668.1, on the reverse strand, counting down.
CCCATCTTTAGGATGATGAGACAGTAGTACAGAGCAGTGGGATGATTTGTTTGGAACCCTAGAGACCATTAGTTCCAAGATGAGATCCAAATCCTATGGCCTGTGCTCATTTTGGCAGCACATATACTAAAGTTACAATGATACAGAGAAGATTGGCATGGCATCTAGGCAAGGATGACATGCAAAGTGGTGAAGTGTTTATTGATTGATTGATTGATTGATTGATTGAGACAGGGTCTTGCTCTGTCACTCAGGCTGGAGTGCAGTGGCATGACCATGGCTCTCTGCAGCCTTGACTTCCTGGGCTTAAGCGGTCCTCCCACCTCAGCCTCCCTGTTAGCGGGAACTATAGGCATGCACCACCATGCCCAGCTAATTTTTTCTATTTTTTTTTTTTGTAGAGATGGGGTGTTACTATGTTGCCTAGGCTGGTCTCAAATTCTTGGGCTCAAGTGATCCTCCTACCTTAGCCTCTCAAAATGTTGGGATTACAGGTGTAAGGCACCATACCCAGCTGTGTTCTATATTTAAAAAAAAAAAAAAAAATCCTGTGGCCTGACGGTATAGATGAAGCCCCTGCCAAAGCCAGAGGGGCTGGAGTGGGTAGAAAGCCACCAAGGAGTCCGAGGGTTCCAGGTATTGACAAGACCTGAATTTTAGACTTCAAAATTGTGACATCAGTGTATATTCCCCAAAAGATCACAGCCTGGCTCCTGGAGGCCTGGATGTGCTAGATGGGTCAGTAGGGTTGGAAGAGGGCCCTTGCATCTTTTCTGCTCTGTTTACATTTGTATGTCTGCTAGTATACAGAGTAGCTAAGGAATCCAAATGGGGAAGGCCTTGGGTTCTAAACTGGCTTCTCATCCAGGTCCTGCTAAGAGCTCTTATTCCTCAGTTGCCTCAGCTAGAATGATGATAACATTGACCTATTTCTCAGAACAAGGTAGGTCAGGGGTTTGGAATTACTCATCTGGACTACTGTTTAAGTGCTCCACTCGGCAGATTGCTCCTTGTGCAACATACATATGGGGAAACGATGTGATGACACTAGCACAAAGGATGGTTTATAGTTATTTTCAGTGGTTCCTCATTTTTTGGTGTGTTTTTTTGAGACACAGTTTTGCTCTGTCACCCAGGCTGGAGTGCAGTGGCACGATCTCAGCTCACTACAACCTCTGCCTCCCGGAGTCAAGCAATTCTGATGCCTCAGCCTCCTGAGTAACTGGGATTACAGACGCCCGCCACCATGCCCGGCTGATTTTTTTATATTTTAGTAGAGACGAGGTTTCACCATGTCGCCCAGGCTGGTCTCCAACCCTTGAGCTCGGGCAATCCACCTGCCTCGGCCTCCTAAAGTGCTAGGATTAGAGGCATGAGCCACTGCACCCGGTCGGTTCCTTGTGTCTTAAAGCAAACACAGGCACAGTATTCTGGGCAAACAGATGTTAATAGCTTGACCTCTCTGTCAAAGGAGGACTTGGTTGCTTAAGACCCTTCGAGCTGTCAAAGTTACAGCTTCTCCAGGATACTATCATCCTCACCCATTTCTTATTCTCTGTGCAGGGAGGGACCATCTCTCGAAAAGCTCCCATCAGAGCACCCATTCTGGGACTTTGGGCAGAATGCTTAAGGCAGTGGTTCTAAAATTCCACACCACCTGTTCTTCCAGTTGTGTCCTCTCTGAGCTGCCTCTGACGGTCACATTCCATGGCCATGTGCCACAGCAGACTTGTGATACTGATTTTAGTGTTGTCCTTGGCCACTGGGGGCAGAGAGGAAGGAGAGAGAAGAGAAGGGGAGAGAAGAGGAGAAATGGGAATGGGGTCCATTCATCCATCTCTCTGTCATTAGGGGCCCACCAATTCCCACTATGGTACCTCAGAAACTAGCTCAGACCTCGGGGCCATCCAATGACTTAATCTGGACCAGTAAAGCAACCGGGCCATTTTCCTGCCTCGACATGCTTTCTCAGCTGCCCTCCCCATTGGCTAGGGCCAAAATGACTCGTCTTCCTGTGCCCTAGTTCCATGGGGTTTCCTCTCTGTGACTCTGGGCAGAGGCCTTGGTTGCCACCAAAGGCAGCTTATGGTGTTAACTTCAGGTCTAGCCTGACTCAGTTGCCTTCCCTCAGCTATTTACTGCAGAGGCACTTAATGAAGAAGACACAAGGATAGCAGGCCTGAGGGATAACTTCAAGGCTAACGTGTCTTTTGTCCAGTACTTACTCTTCTTTTGAATTTTAAGAATTCCAGATTTTATTCTAAGTCAGAGAACACTGCGAGAAAGGATTTTATTGTATTGACTCCCTCCAAATGGCGTGAACGTCTGGATTTGCATCCTTCCCATGCCAGATATCACAAATTGGGTTGGGTTTTGCATGCTCAGGGTGACTTTTGGTATTCAGCTAACACCCTTCCTTTAGGGAAGTTAGAACACTTGATAAATTTTAAGCTTTTCATCCTCAGTAGTACCCCTGGAAAATTGAGGTTCAGTGAGGTAAAGTGTCTCGATTAATTATATGATATGTACTGCTTTTTGGTGGCTCTTTTGTTGTGTTTTGTTTTTTCTTTCTCCATCATTTTGTTAAAATGAATTATGTGATTGTCCAGGTTAGCAGTGTTCTGTTTTCATAGAATAAGCCCCATCTGTAGTACTGTTTATTTCCACCGAGCTTATTTTTCAGGGGACTCTGTGTATTTCCACATTTCCAACACCAGCTCTAAGAAGGTACACCTGCAGAGTTTGTTGTGACCCTGTTTCAGAACTGGCAGAACCAAGTGCAGGCTTACTCTATTTGGTAGAGACTGAGTCCCAGCAAGTAGAAGTGTCTTGCCAAGGGGATGTGACTATTAATAGGAAATGGAACTAAAAATAGAACCTAGGTATGACCCCAGCTATTTGACCACTCTCACCAACATGATTTCTCCTTTTGGTCTCAGACCAGGACATTCAAGGCATCTCTCCATTTTCATATGGAGAAGCATCCAAGTATGTCTCAGTGGTTGATTAGGAGACCATATCCTTCAGGAATCATGTTGAAACTTGTCAGGGTAGTTCCTAAGGTCCTGAGGTCTAGGACCTAGTACTGTAACCTGGCCCCGTGAAATCTTTGGTAGATGGTAAGTGTTCAGTATGAATTTATTTATTTGATTAGGTGTTTTTTTCTCATGGTGAATACAATTCCTTTAATATCAGCCAGGACTTAGTGAACATGTGCTCCTTTTGCCGCACAGAAAAATAGAAAATGAGATATTGAAAGGAAATAGAACAAAAACTGTCTGCCTTCAAGGAGCTCACAGTCTAGTTCTGGAAACTGGACATACATAGTTTCTGCGGTCTGCTTGGACTGTGTCACTGTGATCATTCTAAGGTAACGAGCCACCTTTTATTCTTTTACCCAGCCCAGTTGTTTCAGATGAAAGGATAGAGAAGCCGGCGTCTGCTGTGATGGAGGTGGTGTTTTATTTTAAGATAAAGTATAGAAGCAACTGATTGATGGATTATAAACTGGGAGGTCCAGGATAAAGCTTCATTCTGAGGGCATCAGTATATTTCACTGGGAGCCTCCTGGGCATTAATTCTGCCGTTAATTTTGTTATTAGAAACCTAGCCAAACAAAGGGAGGTGGCAAAGCTTGAGGCTGGTTTAACCTTGATGAAACAGTGATTTCACCAAGGATGATGTTGCCCCATCCATCTTCATCCATCAAGGCCCTGCTGAAATATGCTAATGAAGCCCGAAGATAGGAGCACAGAGCAGTTAAATGGGGCGTTGCAGACGCTCTCCGTACCCCCGTGACAGGGTGATGCCATTTACTGTCCAGATTTAGTACAGGAAAGACAGCAATGCTGACGTGGTGTCATGGTGGAAGATAGAATGGAGGCTCCACCTGGTAAAAAGAAAGGGCAAGGTTCGGGATATATATTCTAGAAGAAGATGGGAAAACTTGGTTTTCGGTGAAGGGATTGGTTTTCTTAATTCTCTTTGGCTCACTTTCTAGCCAGTCCACACAAGAACCAGATATGTGGCATACTGCAGATAGGGCAACATTTTTAAGTTCCAGAATGTGACCTCCCACCATGTGCCAAAGCAAGTTATCTGTTACCATGTCAGTCTGCAGCACTGTTTGTTTCCAGTGGTACATGAGCTAATACCTTGGCTTTATTTGTTTATTTTTAAAGTTACAACCTTTTGGATACTTATGACATGCTGGGCATACTACTGAGTTATTGTATATGTATTAATCTAATTAGATTCTTACAAATAGCCGATGAAGAAGCAAAATTATCACATATATTTTACAGATGAAGTTTGAGAGGCTAAATTCTTTCCAAAATTATGTAACCAGTAAGTGGCATGGTTGGGGTTTAAACCCATGTCTACCCCACTCCAAAGACCTTGCACAAAATCATTGTGCTCTGAAGACTCTCATGTCGGATATAGCTGGGAATCCCTGATAACCACTGGGAGCAGCTTGACTCACTCACATATTTATTGCTTATATATTCTTTGGGTTCAGTTTAACTTTAACTTTGGCATTCCCTTCACAATTCTTTCTTTTGTAAATAGATTATAAGCTCTCTGAGGCCAGCAGCCAAGCCCTTTCTCTAATCTCCTCAATGTTGATGACATCCCTAGTTTCTACATGGAGTGCTTACTTTTGGCATCATGCTTCTAATGGATGGTTAAAAAAGGCTGGCCAGCTGCTTTTCTGGTTTTCATTTCATACATTGGATGAAAGCCTTGGGGGATTTTACTTGTCTTTACGAGTTAATTCTACAGGAATCACAGTAAAATTTCTGTTTCTTGGAATTTTTTGGCGGATCCACTTTTGTTTCCTACTAGTACATTACCTATCTAGTCTGTATCCAACCGTACAGAGAAAAGTAAACAGCAAATGAAACTTTATTATTATGTATTTAAACGGCATCTTTGGAGCAGTCTATATTAGGAGGTGTGTACCAAATTCTGCTCATCTTAGGACCCTAGACAGTTCCTCTAAGAGAGCCTGCCAGCCACCCTTCATTTACAAAATGCAGACCCTGAGCTAAGAGGTGGTCTTGGGCAAATCAGGCAAAACAATTCCTAAATCTAAAATGTTTATCAGCTTTTGTGTTTTTTTTTTTTCCCTAAATGGAGATAAAGTTGGAAGTTAAAAACAGAAAAGAAGGATGGATTAAAAAATATTTAAATAAGATGCCAAGTAACATGAATTTCCTGAAATAGACTGTTTTAGGATAAAAGGTATATCTTGGCCTTAATGTGTCTTGTGCCATTTATTAAATCAGTTCTGAACTTTGGGGACTCCAGACTGTTATTAAAGAGTTAATAACCAAAGGCTTCAACGTCCAGGATGTTGTGTGGGTCAGTGTATCTTGCCAAGAGGTAACATCAGCCAGTGGAATCAGTTGGGCTCTCCGTCTGGCAGATCTGTCTCTCTCAGCTGCTCCTCCTCCAGTTTCTAGTCTTGGAGTTCATATACAGTAAATCTTTCTCTTAATAAAGCCGTTTTTCAAATCTGACTTTGGACTAGGGACTGCTTTTTCTCCAAATGCAACAGCTGTTAAACATGGTGCATTGGGCACGGTGTATATCTCTTTGTTCAGTTTTGGGTTTTTAATATGAGCAGGGACATAAAGGAGTGGGAAGACTCTATCGATTTCTTTCTACCCATGAGTCATCCACTGGGTTTGGAAATAAGGCCTCCAGCCTCAAAAGGCTTCTGGGCTCCCTGGGCTTCTCACCCTTAAGGATGAAGCCTATTGTGCCCTAATAACCAGTACAGGATTCCCCCCCTTTTGGTGAGATAGAATTGTGGAGCTCAAGGTGTCCGCCAGCAGAGGCTAGACCTTTTGGCCCCTATCTGTCCCATTTACATGGGGAAAAGCATTTTTGCCCCCTTGCTCTCTGGTCCTTCTGTCACTGTCTCTGTTCCCAATGCACTAGGGAGCATTAACTCCCTGAAGGGGAAAAAAGTTCACAAAAGAAATGAATTATGCATATGGAATTCATTTCCTTGATGAATAGGGAATCTGAACAAACTCCATGGCTGTTTGATTTTAAGGCAGAGGAGAAGGGGGGCTTGGGCTAAAGAGTATAGTGGGGGGTGATCAAAAAGAACTTGAAACAAGAGAGGTGGGAGAAAAACCATGGCAGGAGGACTTGGGATGGAAATATGGAGGACAAAGTAAGGGGACCTTTGAAAATAGCTTAGGGCCCATTATTCTTGCCAACATGTACACACAGATATATACCTCACTCCCGATTAATGTGCAAATTTGTCCCCAAGGAAACTGGAAATGGTCATGAGATTGTACTGGGGAGAAATGACAACACTAAGGCGATATGACCGTCCTGAATTAAAGTTGTTCAGTGATTCTTTTGCTTTCTTCAGTCCAGGTTAACAATGGGCACTTTGAATTTTGAGGCAGGACTTGTGTGATAGGTAAAGAACTGCACTGAGAAGTGGAAGACTTGGATCCAAGCCCCATGAGACCCAGGCTGCGTGACTGTGGGCAACTCACCTCATCTTTCTGTCTCAGTTATCTCATCTATAAGTGGGGATTATGGCAACTGCCCTGGGGAAAAATTATAAGGGCCAAACAAAAGTACTTTTATGCGTAACACAAGATGCGAATCTGAAGGGATTTTATTTTTCTCTCTGTGCCTCCTTTTCTTGATGGCATTTTGGATATCCAGACCTAGTCTTCTCAGCAAGCCAGAGTTTCTTTGGAGCAGAAGAATGAAGGGGAAATTGATTCAGGAGCAGCGTGCTGGTTAAAGGAACAAAGAAAAAATCAAAAAATCCCATTTTAATCCTCACCTCATCTATGTTATGAAAACCATTTAAAATAATCAATCTGATGTTTTTGGCAAATGTAGGTACTGAATCAGTAGTGGTTACTGCGTAACTAGTTTGATCAACAGTAGGAAAGCTCGTCATTGACAGCCACATACATTATGGAATCAACCAGAGGGTGTTTTTTAGAGCTTCCCTTGTAGGCTGACTACCTAGAAGAGGCAGCCTCTGTCCTGGCTGCCAAAGACCTGTGGATGCTTCCGAGGGGGAGATGTGGTCAAATTGACCTCTTACTTCTAATTGCCCTCCATTATTCCTTGTTTCTGAATGGAAAAAAGACTTGGGGACACTAAGTCTTCAGCAGAGGTAACAGGTAGAAAGTCACACATACCTGTGCACATTTGTTAGAGATATGTCCCTGCTCATTGAGAAGAGAGAGATTTTTTTTTTTTTGATAGTTATGTGCTCTTAAATCCATTACAGGATTGAGTAAACAGGTCCAACCACTGCCATGTCTCTTTATTTTTCTCACCACCCAATTTCAGCACATGCAGTTTTTCACAGAGGCGTGTTTGTTTTACAGCAAATCCTTTTTAGGGGTCAGGATGTGTGGTGGAATGCGGTTATATCCTTTAGGACTGCCCACCACAAACACACACTGTGCACTCATACCTTTAATGCAGTGGCATTCGGTCCGTTCTGCAGGACATGGCCCTGGGAAGACTATGGAGGTGTCCCAGGACAGTCTTCCTGGTAGTAAGGGGGGCAGCCCTACAGGCTCGGGGGTCCCACCCCAACTTCAACCTCTGCACCTTTGTTTCATGGCTTTTATTTGCTCGGGTTTATGGGAAAGAGTGCTTTTAAGAAATTTTTGAAACCTAGTGGTGTAGAGAATAGACCAGTGCCTAGTATGAATTATTTATTTGTTTATTAAGATTTTCATGGCACCTTCCCTTTCAAAGCTCAAGGCACCAAATAGAACTCATCAAACTGATAGCAGTTAGCACTGAAGGTTGAACAGGGGCCTCCGGAGGAGGAACCACTAGGGAGGATAAGAAAAGAGGGAAGAAGAGCAGAGAGAAGAGCACAGCAGTCCAGACCCCAGAGCCACCACTACAGCCAAAGGAGGAAAATCCTAACGACTCCAGGTTTTCCAGGAAGGAATCCAGCCCTGCTGGGAAGTTGTTTTGTTATCAGGAAAAGTCACTTCCTTCTCTCAGCCTCCTCCATGAATTCCTGGTGACTTAGTTGACCGCCCCCCCCCCGGCCCCTCCCAGGTATGATCTTTTAAAGAAGCCTGAGGAGCTTTCCTTTTTAGGTGAGCAGGCCTAACCCTTCTGCCAAGTTGTTATGGCAATAAAAATCGTCATAAAATTTTTTTAAATGTTATGCATAAACCTTTCAATAACAAGTATATTTGGTACAGAGTGGTTTTCAACCCTGGCTGAACATTAAAATCACCTGGGGAACTTTAAAAAAAATATTACCAGTGCCTGGGATCTACCCTGGAATGATGAAATCGGAACATCTGGGGGCTGGTGCTGAGCATCTGTATTTTCTCAAAGCACCCCAGCTTTTGTGTTATGCACTGGGGTTGTGAAATCCCCGGGGACCTGGGGAGGCTGATGATAGGAGGTGAACTTGAGTGTGCCCAGAGAAAGGCAAAGAGGGGCTTATTAGGGGTGTGATTTCAGTGCTTCCGATTAACAGTGGAGGAAGGAAACTTAAACTATACTTTAAAGTTATCAAGCTATAGGATATTCTTATAGTAAGTGTAGCCCATTTGGCTTGTGTAACTTATTTTTCACATACTTCAAGACCGGGAAACTTTAGAAGTGTCACAGCAAGTTCTTTGGCCACCTCCTCACTAGCTGGCTGCCACTGAAAGTGTGAGTCACATGCCAGCCACCGTTGTGGGGAAATCACACTTAGGATATTTTACTTGCATGCAGCAGAGAGGTTGCTGTTATCCTCCCCATTTTACAGAGAAGGATGTGGAGGCCCAGAGAGGCTACATAATTTTCTCTGGGTCCCAAAACCTGTAAATAGTAGAGAAGGGGATCAAACTTGCTTATCTTACTCTAAGCTACCCGCCTCTTTCTGCTATACTGAATGCCTCTGGACTTGTTGATTTGTCAGCTGCTTGCTCTTGGTGGGAGGGCGTTTGGCTTTCTTTTTCAGATACGAGGGAAAACATGAGAGGAGAAATCAGCTTCTGCAGAGATTATCTTAGAGATTGAGCAAGGCAGTGTAATGCAATGAAAACATGCACGGAGCAGGGGCCTCTAGCCCCAGGGGCAGGCTTGCAATTAGAACTGGGCCAAAAGAAAGAAAATTGTGGGAGGGTCCAAGTGAGTAATATGGGAAACATGCTTTTTGTTTAACTGTGATACCTTTGGTGTCATTGATGTGACGTAGGCTCTTTACCTCTTTCATTCCAAGATGACACACCTCTGCGGGGTTACTTTGTATTCATTCTAGACCTTGATCATTTTCAGGGGGTCCATGCTAGAATGTACTGGAATGTGGGAACACTGGCCTACAGATCTAGTTCGGTCCTCTCCCACCGCCATGCTCTTAGTCACTTCACCTGCTGCCTTCCAAAACAAATGGGCTGTGTGTGTCTCCTTCCCTTAACAAAGTATTCTATAATCATATTTTCTAGCTTAAAACAAAATTAGTCTTTTAAATGTAAAATACATCTAAAGCACTTTTATTAATGGATCGCTTTCCTTCAGGGATTATAGTGCTTAGTATGAGTTTTTAACTCATCTATTTTCATGCCATGTAGGGAAGGAAAGTGTTAACTATTTTTGAATGTAGAGAAAACTTTTGTTGGGAGTCTCTAGACCTTAAACCGAGAACATGTTTGACAAAACTGCCATCCTCCCAACCCCCTTAAAAGATAATGCCCTAAATCTATCAGTTCCCCCCTCCCCTCCCCCGCCAGTATGCAAAACTGGCTGTTTTCTGGTATTAGTTGTTCCTACCTGTGGCTTGGAGTCCCTGCCACTTGGCTTCCTAGATTGTGTCTCATAAATTCAAGCATAAGGAGCTCCCAGTCTGCTGCACCTGGCCTCCCTTGTCCTTCACATCCTTGCAGCAGACTGTAACAAACTTTCAAGTTAGCTTTTTATTGCATTCCACCTCCTGCCAGGGGTGTGATAGGGCAGACTTAAACTCATGCAAGTCAAAATGACCATGCTGGGTCTGTTCTAAGTTTGAATTTTGACCTTGATCCAGCCTTCACATACTTTCTCTTATGAATTCCCTTTAATGCTAGTTAATAAAAATATAATGGCTTTCCTGTCCCTTCTCATAATAACATTGCCAGCTTTGGAGGTTCTTTGAAAACCTTGCTTGAGAAGTCCGTGGCCAAAGAAAACAAAGATATTTGGCTTTAAAGTATGGACTTTGCTCCCCAAACTCCTCTCTCTGAGGAAGGGAGAGAAAGGGTTGAAGGTTTCTGGGAAAGGGGCATAGAAGCAACTCTCAACTCTGGCCGTGTGGATCTGCAGACAAAATTAAGGCAAATGTAGTGCTACAGATCCCATCCCTGGGCCTCACATTGTGGCCAGCCATATGGAGTCAGATTTGGAGACTTTTTAGAGATGGGGAAGCCACTAGACTCCTAGGCATCTGGTGTAACGAGAGACTATTCCTTTGCTACCTTCTTTTTTTTTTTTGAGTCGGAGTCTCGCTTTGTTGCCCAGGCTGGAGTGCAGTGGCGTGATCTTGGCTCACTGCAACCTCCGCCTCCCGGGTTCAATAGATTCTCCTGCCTCAGCCTCTTGAGTAGTTGGGATTACAGGTGCCTGCTACCACGCCTGACTAGTTTTTGTATTTTTAGTAGATACAGGGTTTGACCATGTTGGTCAGGTTGGTCTTGGACTACTGACAAATGATCTGCCCGCCTCAGACTCCCAAAGTGCTGGGGTTACAGGTATAACCTGGCTATCTTTGCTATTTGCTATTGGAAGAGAAGGCAGCCCTGATTTAGTCTGTTTACAGTCTGCTTTATGTGGATAATAGAAAGCCATCATAGTCCCTAAAACTTTCCTTACCAGTTAACCCTGCTGGACAACCTGTCTTTGTCTCTTGACAACTGTTAACTGAGAAGAGGGCCTCAGTGTGCTCCTCTAGGTGTGCACATTAAGGACTTTGCACAGTGTGGATATAGCTCATGCTGCTCTGCGGTCTAGAACATGCTGCTTGAATTTTCATCATCCTCCTCCTCTCCACCTCCAAGAAAAAAAAATCGTGCAGGAAGTAGCATTTTAGTTCTTCTCCACCACCTCTGCTTCCCTTCTCCCTTCTTTTCCTCCTTGTAGCATTCCCTTTAGTACCAGGGAGGGATGGTGGTTGAAAATGGGGGGAATGATGTTGCTCAGAAAAAAGAAATCAGCCTAGAGCTTAAGAGGTGAGGGGAAAGGAAAGAACACTTCAAGCATAGCCCAGCCCAGGCGTGCCAACTCCCACCCCAGCCTCCTCGTACCTCCGGTCTCCGAAGGAGGGTGATGAATTCGGTTTCCACCAACATTAAACTGATAAATGAAATTTGTATGTTAAAACAATGATAATTTAATTGTATTTTATTTTCTTCTTTCCCATCCACATTTCGATCTCACCCCCCTCTTCATTACCCATCCTTCAGCTTTGGGAAGGGGGTGGTGGAGGCTGTGCGGAGGGGGGGCATTGCAAGCTGTCGGTTTGCATTGTGCGGACGGGGAAAGGTCTTTACCTGGCTCATTTTGTCCCCTTTGCTTAGGCTGTCACTGCTGACAGTCCTCATGTTTATTTCATCTCGCGTGGTGGCTGTCTCGTTTCCCTACCCTCCGATGTCATTAACGCACAGAGAGCGGGCCCTGCAGTGTTGAGCCTAATGAATTCCACTGTGGCTGCTCTGCTCCCCACCTCGTTACCAAAGCTCAAGGTGTCAAATTAAACCCAGCCTAGAGAGAAAGAGAAAGTGCAGGAGAGAAGCAAGAGCAGGGGAAGAGGGAGGTGCAGAGAACATATAAACAACCCTCCAAAAAGAACAGTTGAAGGTGGGGGGAAAAGAAAGGAGGGGAATGAGACAGAGAGGAGCCCACAAATGGGTGACTTTCCTCCTGCGACCAAATCCATTTCAAGCACGGTGACATCCATGACTCACAGCAGGACCTAATGACCTATTCTTCCCCGGGTGGGGTTTGTACCTTGGCCTTGGCTGCGGTTTGTTGCTTTTTCCTCATTGTCTGGTTGATTTATTTTCATGGTTTATGCAGATTGAGCACCTCGCAAAGCAGACAGAGCAAATAAGAGGAGTCAGAGCTTATGGAGGGTGTGTGTGTGTGTGTGCGTGTGTGTGTGTGTGTGTGTGTGTGTTTAAGGAAAAGTGGAAGCCAAATGTGAGCTCTTGATTTAGTGGCCCTGATCAGCTATGGAAATTCAAAATGGTAGAAAGAGGAAATCATCACGTAATTTTTTTTTTTTTTTTTTTGAGAGGAAGTCCCTCTCTGTCACCAGGCTGGAGTGCAGTGGCACAATCTCAGCTCACTGCAATCTCCACCTCCCAGGTTCAAACCATTCTTCTGCCTCAGCCTCCCAAGTAGCTGAGATTACAGGCACGCACCACCACACCCAGCTAATTTTTGTATATTTAGTAGAAACGGGGTTTCACCGTGTTGGCCAGGATGATCTCGCTCTCCTGACCTCATATAAATTTAAATAACCCCTGTGGGGGTACTCTAGCAGATTTTCCTCCCCTCACTCCACCCCAGTTTGGAAAATAGTGATTCATTTCATCTCTTTTCTATATAACCTTGTGTCATTTACAAAGCATTTTCCTTTATATTATTGGCATTTTATTTTTGGGGCATTTTGTTGGAGATGACCATTAATAGATTTTTCACATTCGACAGATGGGAAAAATGAGAAGTAGAGATGTTAACTTACTTGCTCAAGGTAATAGAACTAGAAGGTGAGAGAAGAGGGTTACATTTCAGATCCTCCCTTTCCAGAATTCAGTGTTTTTCCCTTATACCACTAAACTTCCTAGATTTTTGTCAAGAGGTGGGAGGAGGTTAAATAAGCTTGTGAACTTTAAAACTTGAAAATTTATATACAGCAAAATAGACCTAAAATATACAGTTTGATATGTTTTGACACGTAAATATACTCATGTAACCAACACCCTTTTATCACCCTAGAAAGTTTCTTTCAGCCCTTTTTTATTTCTCTTACCACCCGTACCCCCACCGCCACATCATCAGAGTGTATTTTTGCATGTTTAAACTTTTTTTTTTTTTTTCCCCAGACAGAGACTCACTCTGTCGCTCAGGCTGGAGGGCAGTGTTACGATCTTGGCTCGCTTCAATCTCTACCTCCTGGGTTCGAGTAGTTCTTCTGCCTCAGCCTCCTGAACAGCTGGGATTACAAGTGTGTGCCACCATACCCAGCTAATTTTTACATTTTTTGTAGAGACAGAGTTTTGCCATGTTGGCCAGGGTGGTCTCGAACTCCTGACCTCAAGTGATCTGCCCGCCTCAGCCTCCCAAAGTGCTGGCATTAGAGGCGTGAGCCACCACGCCCAGCCGTGTTTAAACTTTGTTGGTAGAATCACACAACACGTATACTTTTGTATCCAGCTTTTACTTATCACACTGTTTCTTGAGATTTATCTGTGTTATTGCTTGCATCAGTACTTCACTCCTCCTTGTTACTGAGTGGTATTCTATTATGTGAATACACCATAATATTTTTTTTATTCAGTCTCACTTGTATTTTTTTTAAATCTTTTTATAATAATTTAGTACTTAAGACACAATTTTTATAAGAGTTTTGGAGCACATGGGTGATGGTCCATGAGGCCTGGCTCCCTGAATTCAGTGGCAGAGCCGTGGTGCTGGGCAAGAGGGATGAGTGAGGGCTGGGCGTGGTGCCTCACACCTGGAATACTAGCACTTTTGGAGGCTGGGGCAGGTGGATCACTTGAGGTCAGGAGTTCGAGACCAGCCTGGCCAACATGGTGAAACCCTGTCTACTAAAAAACAAAAATTAGCCAGGCATGGTGGTGGGCACCTATAATCCCAGCTACTTGGGAGACTGAGGCAGGAGAATCGCTTGAACCGGGGAGGCGGAGGTTGCGGTGAGCCAAGATGGTGCCACTGCACTCCAGCCTGGGCAACAGAGTGAGGAGTGAGCTGAGGCACAGGGCAGACAAAAGCCTGTCAGGACCGCACCTCTCAAACCTGGGCCCACAAACGCATACTTTAAATGGCTTGGAACTTACTTGTTTCTTTGCTTGGGGCTCATTGTCTGCTTCATTGTCCTTGGCTATTTGTGACAATAGGCATGACAATAGAACAGCATATTCCTTCTTTGGAGTTTTCTGTGTTTGTTATTTGATTTTAAAATTCTGCTCCTTTTTCCCAATTAAAATGGAATTCTGTTTCTGATAAATTTTTACCATTCTTTTCCAAACAGTAGAGTCAACTCAAGGATATCACAAATCGGGACTAGAAATTGCTGGCAGATATTCCGTAAACAGTGCATTGGGGATAGGGTGTCTAGCTCTAATATTTGCATTTTGTAGTTGGGGACAATATGAAAAACTTTGTTACTCCACAAAGATTTTTGGCACTTAGAATGGCAAGAAAATCCAGTTTCCCTTACTTACAATGCAGTACTTTTTACCTTGAACCTAAAGGGTAGGATGTGCGTGTGTATTTCCAGGGTCTCTGCGATTTGTCATTCGTATTAACAGAAAACAGGTCCAGTCTTTGGAACTCTGGTTAGAGTTGACATCATGGCAAAACATCAGGCCTCAGGTTTCATTGATTTTAAACTTATTATGTCGTGTGATTATCTCATCAGTGATGGTCTTTGTCATTAAATCCACTGCTTCAGCTGGGCTGAACACATTCCAGGAGGAGCAGGATCAAGAAGGTTTTTCAAAGATGTGGACAAGTGAAGTGAGAAATACTGGAATTTAAATTCTTTCCTTCTTTTAAAAACTATCCCTGGTGTTATCTGTACTTTCTAAAGAGTCAAAATGGGAAGAGAATGGTCCGAGAGTGGAGATTTGGCAGCATCACGTCCTTAGTTCTACTTTCTTCTCCATTCCCACACACATAAACTTCATGAAAATAAACTCAGTTTTGTAGCATTTAAGGCCTATTCAGAAAGGATTCAGTTGTAGTCAATGGAAGAACCAAGATAGTTAACCAAGTCTTAAGCATTTCTCTATTCATTCAGCAACATTGATCAAACTGGATATAAGAAATAGATAAAGCCAGCCTCTGCCCTCAGGAGCTTGTGATGGGGGAGTAGTGTGTGGTGTGATCTGTATTATTACAGAGGGGAGCACAGCAGGTGATGGGAATGGAACACTGGCTCCTAGCATGGCCTGCTTGGGTCAAGGATGGCACACTGGATTGGATAAATCAGGGGAAGAACCGATTTTATGGAAATTATCCAAAGGAGCTATTCATTAATTTAGCATCTCTCCTCCCCAGTCTCTGATGTGTGTTTTTTTTCTGTTTTTCCTTTTTTCTTTTTTCGCTTTTGTTGCCCAGGCTGGAGCGCAATGGTGGGATCTCGGCTCACTGCAACCTCCACCTCCCAGGTTCAAGCGATTCTCCTGCCCCAGCCTCCCGAGTAGCTGGGATTACAGGCATGCACCACCATGCCTGGCTAATGCTGTACTTTTAGTAAAGACGGGGTTTCTCCATGTTGGTCAGACTGGTCTGGAACTCCCGACCTCAGGTGATTCACCCGCTTCAGCCTCCCAAAGTGCTGAGATTATGGGCATGAGCCACTGCACCCGGCCTCTGAAGTCTTTTTTAGACTGCCTGTCTTCTACAGAGCACCATGCTATGGGAGTGTGGTCTGGCTTTGGGAGTAGAAAAGTCCAATATTGAGTACAACATTGAGATACATGACTGTTGGGACCACTCTTAATCTTCCAAGGATGACCACCATTTCTTGTAGTGGTTTACTGAGACAGTCAAGACAATATGAATATTTCTGGTAATGTTCAGTGAAATGTTTTCTTGTGCTTGACCTGCTGTTTGTGTTTGCTGATCTGGAACTTCAGTTGACCTCCTTGACTGCAATCATTTGTTCTGGTTTTGTGTGTTTGTTTGCACTGGGCTTTAGATTTGTAAAACATTGTATATAGTTATGTCATGTAGCCTCCCTAAATCTTAGTGAATAGGATTTTACATGGCATCAATATGTCGGTTTTGCAGTGAAACTACTATGATTGTCATAGTCTAACATGGTATAAGGACTTGATGAAGATTTTGTATGACAAATGAAGCTGTGGCTGCCTTTGGGATTAGTAGATATATGGAACAAGAACAAGAAGGCATGCAGGTATTCATCACAGCATGAAAAGATGGAGATTATATAGAGACATTGAGCCTTCAACTGCAGGTGGAGAACAGAATTAATATGGTACATTTAAAAATATTTTAGAAATGATATTTTTAAAAGAGTCAAAATAAAGTGCTTTCGTCTGATTAATTGACCAGAAATTGGGCTACTCAATATAATGAATAATTCTTAGGATCTATCGATATGACTACTCAGTGGTAAGAAGTGCCACATAAATATTGGCCTAATACATATATAATTATGTAACTCTAGCCAGGTAACTGGGTTAAATATGGGTAACAACAAAAGCACTTCTGTCCTGATCAAAATCTCAGTTATTTTAAAATACTTAATATAATCAGATCTTTTTCAAGTAAACAATAATTCAGGAGACAAATGTTTAGTACATCTCATAGAAATATTTTGTCCCAATTTGTTTGCCTGTACAATCTACATTCTTCTTATTCATCCATATTTTGAAGAGTCAGAAAAGAATTCATCTCATTTGAGTTAGTTTGGATCAACATACTGATATTGCTGAATATTTTCACTTCCCTGAAACTAAACACATCTATTCCCCTCGTCTTAGACAAATTATGAGGGGAAACCTGTCTGAAATTTGGCTAACACATGGCATGCATTTGAAGCCACTGGAGGATTTGCTTTGTCAATTTAAGATTGAGTGACAGCTGTAGAGGAAAGTGACAGAAAAAAAAAACCTTCTTAATGTGAAATAGAAAGTATAAAGGACAATAAAATGCTAAAATGTACAGGAAATTCTTGTAATATGACTAATCATATATGACACTTGTAGAGATCAGTTCTGCTACAGGTATTGTTACGTTATATAAATGATATATTATTATAATATCCTATTATGTATATTTTTTATATATATATATACATATATATATATTTTTTTGTTTGTTTGTTTTTTTGAGACGGAGTCTCGCTCTGTGGCCCAGGCTGTAGTGCAGTGGCCGGATCTCAGCTCACTGCAAGCTCCGCCTCCCGGGTTCATGCCATTCTCCTGCCTCAGCCTCCTGACCAGCTGGGACTACGGGCGCCCGCCACCTCGCCTGGCTAGTTTTTTGTATTTTTTAGTACAGACGGGGTTTCACCGTGTTAGCCAGGATGGTCTCTATCTCCTGACCTTGTGATCCGCCCGTCTCAGCCTCCCAAGGTGCTGGGATTACAGGCTTGAGCCACCGCGCCCGGCCGTATATTATATTATCATACTATACCAAGAATAGATAATATTTTTCATCAACTGGTGATTCAAGTGTGAGTTTATACATGGGTTGACTGTGGATTGTATATATAATACAAAGCCTGTGTTAAAACAAAAACCCCCTTCAAACTCCTATATGGAGTATTTGACTAAAGCAATAATATTAAGATAACATATTCTATTCCAAATAAGGATATAATTTGCTGTTTGATAAAGCAAAACAAAACAATGGAGTGTATTGGTACTGTTTTCCACAGAGTAGGAAGATAAGAACATATGTAGAGATGATAAAATGTCATTGGCTCCAAGAGACAAGCTTACAAAATCCATGGTAGTTGAGGAACTTCAAAGAGAAGCAATTATTTCGGTGATTAGGGCAGTTCCACCTGTTCTGATTGAACATTTTTAGGATGTAGAAGATGCATCATACATTGGTATCTATTCAGAAGGTGGGGACATCTGCTGTCTGTCACGTATCTGGGAGATGTTTATCTCAACAGGAGGCAATAATAATATGGTAAACCAAACCTAATATTATCATGATGCATTAAAACTGGGTTAATCGAAGCAATAAAATCAAAGTAACAGTAAATGCTTATACACCATGTTAAGTAATATTTACTTCAATCTTAGAAATGAAATGATAATTTTACATTCTAGCAGATGTATTTCTTGATACCTGTTCTGAGAGGACAGAAACAAGGCTCAAAAATTCATACAAGAGGCTAATAACAACTTAGTTCGTAGTAAAATATGGAGCATTGGATGTAGAGTGCATTTTACATTGCACCTTCTTGTTTAATCTGAGTTAACCTATAAGTAGGCATATTGTTTTTTAGAGAATCAGGAGTTTGCTCAAGTAGAAAGAAGCCCCACCTTTCCTTTGATAAGGTACCAGTCAAGGAAATAAATGCACTTTTTTCTACCTGAGTTAGATTTGCCTTTCATTTGCTCACGCTGATCTGTGTGGCTTTATTGACCACTGCAGTTTAAGCCCATGCAACCTGCATGCTGTGCAAGAAAGAAAGGTGATGGACAGATGGTCCCAGAGGTGAACTCCTGGTGCCTTTGCCACTCTGCGTCTTGCCATACTATCATCATGGTAGTTTTGCGTATGGCCTCCCAGCAGCTTCATTGTTATGGCTGTGGGCATTCGTGTCCCACTGTCAGGCAGATTCTGGGGGACAGGGGAGCCAGAATGATGGGTGGCAGGCAGGTGGTAGAAGGGGAGACCTAAAGTCCAAAAGCTAGACCCCTTCTCTCTTAAGTCATAATGGCATTCAGAAGTTGTAATTATTTCACAAATAATAAATCAGGTACAAAGAAAAGAAAAAGAAAAACTGGAATTTAAAATAAAAGCCAAATCAACCTTACAGCCCACTCGAATTCTGCAGCCACTATTTGGCTCAATTGTAAAAGCGACCCTATACCCCAACACCCAGTAAAGCACATGCCGCCATTTCCAAAGGTTCTCATCAGCCTACTGTGGAGCTCAACTGATTGAAAACTGCTTTTTATCTGCTGTGGTCATAGGGATTTCTGGCAATTTCAGTTCTTGCCTTTCCAAGAATGACCAAAATAAGTACAGATAATTACCAGAGATAAAACATTAGAGATCTATTAATACAGATAATGGCTGTGACATTTCCTTAGCATCAAAAGCTGTGGAACTACAGCTTTTTCTCTGGATTGCAGCTTGATATCCCCGAGTGTGTTTGACACTATGTAAGTATATACACAGCATGGTGTCGCATGGTTCTTAGAGTCAAACCTATTTGGCATTCCAGCCTGCTATGTATCTACATATGAGGTCAAGCTTTATGACCTTGGATGGGCTATTTAACCCTCCAACCCGCAGATTATTCATCTGTAAAATTGGGATTTTAATAGTTACCTTATAATAATAACAGCCAATATTTATTGAGCATGTACGTACCAAATACTGTTATTATCACTTTGCGTATGTTATCTGTTACCCTGTGCACTACAACCTTTTGAGGTAGAAGCTCTTATTACCCCCATTTTATAGCTGAGGAAACAAAAGACAGAGAGGTTGAGTAACTTGCCCTGGTGGATACAGTTATTAAATGGCAGAGCTAGGATTTGATCTCAGACTCCATGATTTCTAGTTGTCCATTGCCATTGTCTCACTAAGACTCTTAGGAGGACCAGTGCCAATCCCACATATTAACCTCATAGCACAGTGTCTGATGGGTAGGTGGAACTAAGAAAGGGCTGATTCGTTCATCATCTCTTTTCCCGACAATGAACAATGTCACATGGACACAGAGAGGGAATATTTCTTTCCCTGAATTGTTGGGAATTAGGTTTGTTGTTTTAAGCTCTAGAAATCACATCCTGGGAATGTGCCCAGATTTGAAGCTATACATTGATTCACAACATCTCAGCTGGAGAGGGTGAAATGCCATTTGAAATTCTGCATCCAAATCTCCTGAGGGAAATGGGGATAAATCAAGGGCATCCACAGATCTTTTCCTTTTTAGTTGTAGGCCTGGAAAAGGCATTTTTCTGCCACTTCCTCATTGGGAATGTAAGTCTCCTCCCGTTATATTAACCAACCTGTAGCATATATTTCCCTTCTGTTCCTAAATCACCTTACATAGCACCAAACATGTGCTGTATATCCAAAAAATAGTTGTAGAATCAAGTGGAGTTCTTTGAGTGAGCAAGGGAAAGTTGGGATTTGTACCGAGGAAGCAGCAGGTGAGTTTGGGAAGGACATCTTTTTGCTACATGAGTGGACACCTCCATTGGTTTGAGTGGCTGCAGAACCTGCCTGCCCCTTCACACATCCTCCCTTGTTCCCTCTCCCTGGCAGCTTGAGCAAGAGCACTAAGCTTGGCCAGTTGGAAAGCCAGCCATGCCCAGTCTTGAGTTTTGAGGGAGCTAAGCAGAGGGACGGGATTACTACAGATGCCTCAGAGGTGGCAGCAGAATTGAGGGTGGTGGCAGTGCTGGGGATAAGTCCCCAAGGCCAACAGTACCAGGGTCCGCCTCCTAACAGGCTTCCTCTGGCAGCACCCTGGCTGTATTCTCAGTTGTCTGTGCTTATTTTTCTGAGCGTGATATTCCAGGTTTCCTGTTGACTCTGGGAGGCACTGCCTATCTGTCCAATAAATTCCTTTCCTGGGTAGGTGAGCCAGAGTCCACTTCTGTAGTTTGCAACCAAAAACCTTGACAGGTAAAAGTTAGAGAAAAATCACATGCTGTTTCAGAAACTACTCACCAAAGGAAAATGAGGAGGGGTTGGGGGTAATATTCTACAGGGTAGATGATGATAAGGACAAGGTTTTCTGAGTGAGCCAAGTATTTCTGGTAGAAAACAAGGTTTAAGCAAACTGGAGAAGGATTGCACCTGGCTTTGAAATATAAGGGAATGTTGTCTAAACCTGAAATACAGGTTTGGGCTTTGAATGGAGCCCTTTGGGGACCTTGCCTACATGGGACATGCTGGGGCCTGGAGCTTTGGGGAACTTACACTGGGTTTGAAAAGCAGCTGCCAGGGAGCTGAGGCGTCTCAGCTGCAGCTGACATGGCAGTGCTGAGACCCAAAACACCTGCGTGGTAAGACTGGCGAAAGATCAAGGACACTTTACAGACCTCCTCTTGGGATAAAGTGTAGGACCTGTGCCATTACCTAAATTCCTTTTATATTAGCTTGCTCCTTGTCACCCTATCAGCTAGATAAAACCACAGTCAGTTGTAGCAACATCAGCAGAGGGAGAAGGAAGTGGTTTTGTCTAGAGGTCACACTTAGTGGTTATACTGACGCCTGCTGCCATTGCTTTCTTTTCTTGGTTAACAGAACAGAGCAGCTTTTATGTACATCATCCTTGACTACAGCTCTTCAGTGCCTTTGCTAGTCATTGAGGTTAGAAAACCAAACATAGGATGATTTTTTTTAAAGTATATTATTTCATCTTCGTTTTAACAATAATATAGATTGTGGTCTGTGCCTACAAATAACACATCAGCCGTTCATGCTACTAATTCTCTTTCTAGGATTCGTATCCTCTCCCCTCACAAATTCTGCTCAGCACTAGGTTACCTACCTTACCGGTGGAGCCAGGCACCTTGACGTATACCTGCACTATTCCGGTACAGGAGGAAACCCAGAGAATTGCCACATCACAACAACTGATCACATCTGAAGGCAAGCACGCTGCTTGTTAGTGTGCCTATTCACCTTATTTAAGTAAAGACAGACTGGAAGCAGCTGAGAGGAGAAGACTTTTTCTATGCTTTTCTCTGTCTACCAACTCTTCTTCACTTGACTGTGAATTCTTCAGAAATTGAACCCTTGCATTTCTTATCCTTTAGTTCTTCAGCATCTATAGTAATGGTGGGGAAGGAATGCTGATGTTTGAACACCTGTGAATGAATCTCTCCCATGGGTGTGTCTGAAGGACATCCCATCTGGCATGAGGGATAACATTACCAATGGTTCATGTCAGAGAGGGCTCTACATCCTCAGGGAGAGCCCTGAGACTGTGGACTAGGGATCACCAGCAATTTCACTGTAAGACAGTTTCTTTTTTTTTTTTTTGAGATGGAGTCTCACTCTGTCACCCAGGCTGGAGTGCAATGGTATGATCTCGGCTCACTGCAACCTCCACCTCCTTGGTTCAAACAATTCTCCTGCCTCAGCCTCCCGAGTAGCTGGGATTACAGGCATCCACCACCATGCCTGGCTAATTTTTGTATTTTTATTAGAGACATGTTTCACCATGTTGGCCAGGCTGGTCTCGAACCCCTGACCTCAGGTGATCCACCCACCTTGGCTTCCCAAAGTGCTGGGATTACAGGCGTGAGCCACTGTGCCTAGCCTTAAGCCAGTTTCTTATATTGACCTTTGTAATTTTATTTTTGGTATTAGTTAATATGTACCACAGGCATTATCACCTCATTGGAAGTTAAAAAAAGTAGTGCTAGCTTTTTAACTTTTTAAAAATTTATTTCATGTTTTCAAGCAGGGATAGGTTGTAGAGTAAAAACAGGAAAAAAGAAAGACTAAAGACCTAAAAATACACTTTCATGGAGGGCATCAGTTGCCTAAATGTTTTCTTCTTGAGTGCTTTCCAAATCCTAACCAATCAATTCTTCCCAGATTTGAAGAGCCCTCTTTTCAATACCTCTTTAGACCAGGTGCAGGTGCAGTGGCTCACGTCTGTAATCCCAGCACTTTGGAAGGCCTAGGTGGGCAGATCACCTTAGATCAGGGGTTTGAGACCAGCCTGGCCAACGTGCTAAATCCCTGTCTCTACTAAAAATACGGAAATTAACCAGGTGTGGTGGTGCCCACCTGTAATCCCAGTTACTTGGGAGGCTGAGGCAGGAGAATCACCGGAACCTGGGAAGCAGAGGTTGCAGTGGACCAAGATCATGCCACTACACTTCAGCCTGGGCAACAGAGCGAGACTCTGTCTCAGAAACAAACAAACAAACAAACAAAAACTTCTTTAGTCTGTTTTTTGGAAATTTCCATCTGACCAGACTCTAGGCCTTCTAGGAGACAGGGTGTAGGCAGAGTTAATAGGATTTTTGCAGAATACCTTGAAGCTGTGGGAAGCCCCAGTGCATCCTTTGCATTGCCACCAGTACCAAGCCCACTCTGGATTTCTTCAGTCAGTTGTGATGGTCTGATGTCAATTCCCGGTGGTTCAGAGCCCGAGGAGCCTTCTTCAGCTTGTTCCGGACAAGCCTGAAGCCTCCCTGAATCTGTGATCCCCTGTAGGATTCCGGAGCGTGAGCTTTGAGCATTCTGTGGACCAAGGCCTCTTGCGCAGCCTGGTGGCAGTGAGATGCTTTTGTTCCATGCCTACGCTGCAGCACTTGTCTTTCCCATAATTGCCTAGAGTTTGGTAGCTTCATTGTTACGGTGACCGTCACCTTGTACTGTGAAGGTTTATCATTCTATGTCATTATGTGCATGCATGTGAACATGTGTGAACATTCATTTTCTTTTTGTAGTGGGTGGTTAATGTGCAGAACTTCGATCAAATTTGTTTTTCTTACTCCTGAACTAGAACTATCTTCTTTATTATTTTTTTATTTTGAGGATTATTGCAAATAACTACATCTCTAAAATTCAAACGTTTTGATGATATCATAGAAATACATTGGTGCTAACATCAGCACAGCTAGTGAAAATATGTCCTGCCCCGCTGTGTAACTTTCAGATAGTTTCCCAGAAGCCATAGCCGTATGTTTGTCAGTCAAAGGAATGACTTAAGCAAATGGAAGCGTGCCCGCCTTTCTGCCTGCCTGCCTTCTTTCCTTCCTTCCTTCCTTCCTTCCTTCCTTCCTTCCTTCCTTCCTTCCTTCCTTCCTTCCTTCCTTCCTCCCTTCCTCCCTCCCTCCCTCCCTCCCTCCCTTCCTTCCTTCCTTCCTTCCTTCCTTCATTTAGAGATTTGGTCAGAGTAGAAAGTATCTTAGTAGGGGTGCTTCTCCCTATGGTACAACATGATGTAGTGTGATAATACGTTATTGTTCATGAAATGTGGAACCTGTTCAACATTACGTGCTTTGGGCTCTGGCCCATAGCTTGCCTGATCTGGGACCTGAACGTAAAGATACTTATCATCGACATGCTGTGTGTTCTTTAAAAGTAAAGCTATATCAAAGATACTTATATTTAATGAGATGATTGCACCTGTCTGTCATTGCAATTAAAACATTTATGAGATCATCAAACACCTTTTTGAGTGCTCCTCAATGTATTGCTCTTGGTATGATATCCTATCCATCATAGTCCTATGCAAATAATTATATTAGCAAAGTATGTTGAAGTGTGTTGGCGCCTTAAATAAAATATCAGTTGCCAGGTACGTTAGGGGTGAACCCCAGGCCAACTTTCATAGCAGAGCTATGACTAATCAGACGGTGTTTAAGTTAATAACTCTTCCCAGAAGCCAAGTATTAAAGAAAATGAAAGATGGTGGTCCTTTGTGTGGGAATCCAAGCACCTGCTGAATGGTGCCTGATTATTTTGTCAGGGTGTTTCAAACAGTCTCCCCATTTGTGACAGGTAAATCCTGAAAGAGCAAAAAGGCTGCATTGTCAGAGACTGAGCAGCCACTTTGCATTTGGTGAGTTTGTTGAATTACCTAATATTAATGTACATAACCAAGGGAAGTGTCTGTTCAAGAGAAGGACATAGATGTCTCAACTGAAATAGGTTAACGGAGGTCATAGAGTTTAGAAGTCCACTTTTTCCTCACCTTCACATAATGAAGTCTTTCCTTCTCATTACGATCTGACATTGACCAGCAGGGGGACCCTGTCTAGGTGTCTTGACCTTTTGAGGGTTTGTGGCTTCCTCTGTAAGAGGAGGGAGTTTTTTAGTTGGTGTCCCGCTAGTCATATGTCTGTGCAGCCTTTGATAACCGGTGGTGGCCGTACCACAACTGTCACCACGATTGGGAAGCCCCGGTACATCCTTTGTGTTGCCACCTGTACCAAACCAACTCTGGATTCTCACAATCAGGTGTGACCAAACCAAAACTGACCATACCAAAACTAGTCACAATATCAGCTGGCACAATGTATTAGAGTTTTTGGCTTGAGTTGAACCCCTATCATATGAGACAAGTCCTGGCATCATTCTGCATTACTCTGGTTGTGATGGTATGTATTAGTCTGTTTTCACACTGCTGATAAAGACATACCCGACCAGGTGCGGTGGCTTATGCCTGTAATCCCAGCACTTTGCGAGGCTGAGGCGGGCGGATCATGAGGTCAGGAGATTGAGACCATGATGGCTTACATGGTGAAACCCCGTCTCTACTAAAAATACAAAAAAAAAAAAAAAAAAAAATTAGCCGGGTGTGCTGGCGGGCACCTGTAGTCCCAGCTACTCAGGAGACTGAGGCAGGAGAATGGCATGAACCCAGGAGGCAGAGCTTGCAGTGAGCCGAGATCGCGCCACTGCACTCCAGCCTGGGCAACAGAGCGAGACTCCGCCTCAAAAAAAAAAAAAAAAAAAAAAGACATACCCAAGACTGGGCAAATTCCAAAGACAAGAGGCTTAATGACTTACAGTTCCACATGGCTGGGGAGGCCTCACAATCACGGTGGAAGGCAAGGAGGAGCAAGCCACATTTTATGTGGATGGCAGCAGGCAAAAAAAGAGATTGGGCAGGGAAACTCCCCCTTGTGATACTGTCAGATCTCATGAGACTTATTTGCTATCAAGAGAACAACATGGGAAAGACCTGCCCCATGATTCAATTACCTCCCAGTGAGTCCCTCCCACAATACATGGGAATTCAAGATGAGATTTGGGTGGGGACACAGCCCAATCATATCATAGCATAAGCTTGGAATGTGTGTTGCAGGATCTTAGAAAAGAGACCATTTTGTAAAAGGGGGGAAAGGAGGACTGTGAGCCTTCTTCAATGGAGTTTGAATTCTGTAATAAATTCTGTGCATAGTTTAGCTACAATATTCTTGTCTAAATGGGAAAGAATTGATGATCTCTTGTACATTGGCAACATAGCTGTATTGGTCAGAAATTTTAGTGGCACTAAAAATAATAAGGTCTGGCTACTTAACAAAAAATAAAAAAGTATTAAACATTTTAAGAAACTTATTTAAAAATGTATTAAAATTTTCAGATTTTATTTTATTTTATTGATTTATATTTTGAGTCAGAGTCTCACTCTGTCACCCAGTCTGGAGTGCAGTGTTGCAATCTTGGCTCACTGTAACCTCTACCTCCCAGGTTCAAGCAATCCTCCCACCTCAGACTCCCGAGTAGCTGGGATTACAGGCATGCGCTACCATGCCCGGCTACTTTTTTTGTATTTTTAGTAGAGATGGGGTTTCACCATGTTGGCCAGGCTGGTCTCGAACTCCTGACCTCGAGTGATCACCCTCCTCGGCCTTCCAAAGTGCTGGGATTACAGGTGTGAGCCACTGTGCCTGGCCTAATTTTTCACATTAAAAAAAAAAAAAAAGGTTAAAAAATACATGGGACGCTGGTTAGTTCATAGAATGTCTGGAGGGCCTGGCAGCCTGTGTTTGTAGCACCTAGCTACCCTATGGGGCTGTCTCCACTGGAAACACCTCTACCTCTGCTGCTAGCAGCCAGGACACTTAGGACCTAACACCAGGCATGTGGCCACTTCCACCCCTAAACAACTACATAGCTTGTCATCGTGGAGGGCAAAAGATTGAGTCCCCTAAATTAAACTGCTAGTTTTCAGAAGCCAAGTGAAAGGCTTCATCAGTGTTGTGAGTGTTCATCAGATTCATGGGACCCATTGTATCTGCTTGTACCTAGTTTCAAGGGAGTCTAGGGTTTTAAGTTTTCTGGCTTGGCCTTGAGAAGATGGGACTCATAAAGTAGGGAATTATCAAAGATATTAGGCAGCCATAAAATTTTCGGTATGGGATTCTCAGTGTTGGGCAACTCCAGGAGGGAATGGTACGCACGACAAGATGGAGTTAAAGAGATACGGGATGTGACTCCTGGGTACTGTTCACTATTCCCATGAATCCCTCACCTCCCAGAGGAGGTCCCCGTTTGCAATACTCTTGGGGTGACTGTCTAACATAGTGGTCTCTCCTGGGGGTTTCTCAACTGCCACATGGCGTCTCAGCCCTTGTTCCCCAAAGCCTCAAAAGCTAGATGGAAAGGAAGGAGGCTCTGTTCATTTCTGCATTCAGTGGACACATTACAAATGCTAATGAAAGGCTTAAGTCCATTATTATTATTATTCTTATTTGTTGTTTTTGTATATAAATATGCCTAAGGTTTCAAAGATCCAGTGATATATTTAGCTAATGCTTATGCTGTTACAATGTACTAGGGTGTTCGTTTCTCAGATTGGTCTGAGTAAGAAAAATGAAATAATGATAGCTGCTCTAAGAAGCCTGATAACAGATTCTGGCTGATGGAGCAGATATTCTGCAGCTTGATAAACTCATAGAACTGTGGGGCCTCTGTTACTGCTATTTGAGTAATGGAAATGTCCCTATACTAGTTTCCAAGAATATCAGTAAATAGCACCTATGGGCCTAGGAGAGGTGCTGAAGCAAATGTGGAGGATGAGGGACGGGAATGAGAGGATTCCGGGGAGTTACTGAATTTTTAAATTGGAAAGGGTTTTAGAGACTGAGCCATTTGCCTAAAGAAAAGAAAGTAGTAAAAATAAATAATAATTTACTGCTTGCTACCTTCTACTGAGTCCTGATTATGTGTTGAGCTTTTTCTGAGGTCATCTCATTGAATCTTCACAGAACCCTTTAAGGCAGGCAGTGATTCTCCGTTTCTCAGATGCCTAGACTGAGGCTTAGAGATGTTATGGAACCAGTCTTTGTCACAGAGTGTGTGCTGGATAGAGCTGAGATCTGAACCCGGATTTGCTGTGAAGCACCAAGCTACACCCTAAGAATAGAGCCTGACATCGTGTCTGTCTTAGGATGGTTCTGCCCATTCTAGTAAATTGCTTTGAAAACTTCATTGCTCTCCCTACCCAGACTGCCACTGCTTCTGAAGGTTTTTTTCAGGCCAACCGCTCCATCTTTATGAACCTTGGCCTTGTGACCTTCCCTTTTTCTTACTGATTTCATCTAATCTTGCACTGGGCGTGTATTTAGTTCCTGTCTTTACATGGCAATGAGCTAAGTAAAAAGCAATGCAAGGACCTTTTTAGCTAAGGGACTTGCCTTGTAGAAGTTTATAATCAGAAATATATATATACACACACATATATAGTATCTATATAATATAATGTATATAACATGTAATATGTTATATATAATATATATTTTATATATATGTATAGCTCTGCCTATATATATAGGCAGAGTAATAACTTCGACCCTGGCAGAACTACAGAGAAGCAGTGGACATTTGGGTCAAGACAAGAAGCCGTGGATTGTAGTCCCGGGGTAGCTGCTTCAGCTTCAAGACATCACATGGACCCCTGTCATAATTTAAATAGTTTCACAGTGAAGCACAGTAAAATGTTGGCATTCAAGGATTTAATATTCTTGGTTTTACCTATTAAGAAATGGCCACAGATATCTAGGATGTAATCAGCTGTAATTGTGCTGAGACACACATTTCAGATACTTGTGCCAGAGTGAGCTGTTTAGCTAGTGAGAGAGCCCAGCCAGCTACCAGCACCCCATCTTGTTGAGTGAGACTCTCAGATGTGGGGATTCCCAGAGGTCTCAGGACAACAAGGCTCATGGTAGATGCAGGTTACACTTCCTGTATTTTTGTTTCCTCGCCTTTCCTAGTCTCAGGTGTTGTAGGCAGTGAGGTACAGGAGGCCAGCAGGCTGTCCTGGCTGTACACAAATGGCTGTCCCCTTCTCCCACTTCTCCCTCCAGAGTGGGCGGAGTGCTGTTTGCAGATCTCTCCCTGATTGATAGGGCTTGTCTTCAGAAATGGAGTGATTGATGTCCATTCTACATGCCTTTCCTAGGTGAATTCCTCCTTTACATTTGGTCAGGAACTATGTCATACCACCCTCCTGTCATCTGTTCCCAACCGTCAGGCCTTGGCTACATGGTCCTGAACTTGTCTTTGTAGCACTCTGTGGAATGAGCATAAAGTCTCACCCAAGTGACCCATCTTTCCTAGGAAGACCTTTGTTTGTTAACCTAAGCAGTTTGTAAGGGATGGGTATGTTATGCTTAATGTTTCCCTGCCAGACCCAATTGTGTCTTGATTTGGGGCAGTGGTTTGACTTTGAGGGTCAGACTTTACTCCTGTGGCAAAAGTCGGACAAACGTGTACAAATTCTCTCTCACACGCCACCATCTTCCTCCACCCAGCCCACCTCCACCATGACTTAGGATCACCTGAGAGAGAAATACAAGGTCTCCCAGCCAGGGCCCCGCTGGGCTGTCTCCCGAGGTGATCTTTAGATAGGTGTCGATAACAGGGAGCCTCCGAGCCCTGCCAAAATCACTTGGCCACAGCCCCAAGATAATATTTGAAGTTCTTGTGCTCAAGAGTGTCAAAGTATAACATACTCTTCCCCTTTCACCTTACCTTCCCCAGGCGCAGCCAATACTTGACATCTTTTTATCAGATGAGCTTGGCACTGCCAGGACCGGCTCCTCGCGCCAATGTGGCAGCAGCCACAGCCCCTCAGCTTGTTAGACTGAAAGAATGTGCCGTTTTAATTAATGATATGTAAATATCCTTGAATGGGCCGCATTTGCATATTAAGAGAGATTTGCGGAATCTGCGGAGTAATATATTTTAATTAAGGATTAATTAAAAATAATGGGAATTTCATTTCGCCTGGCAGAATCCGTTTAGATTTTAGCACACGTCTGCTTGGGAGTCTGGTAGGAAGGCTCTGTGTTACGATTCCCGCAGATGAGAGAGGCACTCCTGTGTTTATCATCTTGGAGCCCCACTCTGGGGAGCACAGGGGATATAAAGGGGGTAACATTTTCCTCTTACCTCCCCCATTGCCCACCCCTCTTCTTCCCTCCTCTTTGTGATTTTAGGGCTGTTTTGGTATTCTTTATGGTAAAGTAAGTAAATGGCTCTGAGACACGGAACACTAGTTGTGTTGGCAATTATGTTAATGGGATGCTATTAGGCTATGATTCTATATGAGCAATTGGGGAGAAGAAATGCCTTACTGAGAGAGAATGATACAACAGACGTCTGTCTTATTGATATAGCTCCAGTGGTGCTTTCTGCATAATTACACTCGTCCACTTTCTTGAGGTTGGGGAGAAACCCGCTGCATTGGGAATTAAGAGCAAGGGATCGGGATAAGGGGTGCCCTCTCCTGAACCCACAGAGGACATGGGGTAGGGGCACATTCTTCTAGCAGATGTGGGTGTTGCAGGTGAGCAAAACTTGTTTCACAGAAATTTTATTCTCTTCTTTTCCTTCTACTTCCAGGAAGTAGTCTTAAGTATGGGCTGGGTTCTAGCTCCAATATTCCTCTCCAGAAGTAGAATTTTCTAGAATGTACACACTGCCTCTCTGACCTTCTGACTCTGGGCACACCTACTTCTCTTTCCTGGGTTCATGCAACAAATCCTCATACTCCTGGGGAGTTCACTGTTCTATTCTTAGCCCTAAACACACGTTCACAGCCTTCTAGTATTTCCTGCTATCCAATTGGCCGTTCCTTTGTATATATCCATGTTGGGCGTTGTCATGGACCGTCATGAAGTGTCTATTATTGCTTTACTTTCTGTTTCTCCCTTCAAGTCTGTTGATACTTGTTTTGTGTATTTAGGTGCTCTGATGTTGGCTGCATCTATATTTCTGATTGCTGTATTGTCTTGATGAATTGTCATGGACCCTCATGGTCTGTGCTTCTATAAGCCCTTTCCCCACTTCCAATTCCAAAGCTGCCAGCAGTATCAAGATTTGACTACCAGCTCACAATATTTCCTCCTGCACATCTGGCTGCTATGAGAGTGTGAGAGTGCTAAGCCACAGGCAGAGTCCATGAGGAAGTGGGACTCTGCCCTCAAGTGACCAGAGGTGCCTCCTGAGAGCTTCCACCTTGGAAAAGAAATATTTGGTTTCTTCCCTTTACACCCTCAGGGAGGCCCAGGGGAAACTGCCTAGGACCTCTCTAAGAGCGGATGGCCTGAGGCTTGCATCTTTTGTTTTGATGACTGATAGGCTGAAGAAGTGCTGGGGAGGAACCTGGAGGCCAGGGATTTTGCAATTATGCTTCCCTACTCAATCCCTTTCCAGGAGAATCCCCTGGTGGGAAATTTCAGCACTTCCACTGGAAGCCTTAACTCAGTTTTCCCCTTACTCTCATTAAAAAATATGTATGTCAGCTATCCCTCCTTCCTTTCCACCCCGTGTGACTCCTGTAATTTATGGATTTAGGGGAAATCCACCTATATGCACTGCTGCTATGGCCTTTCCTTGCAGACATTCTGACATCTCAATAGCCAGCTGACTGAAGGCCTGTGGGGTCAGGTTTGAGAGGCAGATGGGGAGCAGGCAAGAGAGCATTTGAAGCTGAATGTATCAAGACTGCCAAGACTAAGAGAGAGAAAGGGGCTTTTAGAGGTACAAAGCAACTCTGGGGCAGAAAAATGGCGTACTGAGAATAGCAGAGAGAGGAAAATAGCAGAGAGAGAGGAAAAAGAAAGTGATAGGGCAAGGCTTCTTGTAAACCAAGGCCTGGATGCCGTTAAGATTGAGGGGACAGTGAACAAAGCATGGGAGGGAAGATCAGAAGGGGTATTCTCTTTCTGCCTGTGTCCCTGCGCCCGTGTGCACTTTTTAAAGGCAGCAGTGCCGTATCTAATGCAAATGGAGAAAATGCAGTTTCTGGTAAGTGTTCCCTAATAAATAACATCAAGTCTTCTTCCCTATCAGCCAGTGACATCCCGCATTTCTCTTCCCCATGCACCAGCCCAAGACATTTAATGATGTGGTGCTCCTTATGGGATGTGAGGTCCATGCTAATATCTCCACTCACAAAATGGTGGGAACAGATTTCAGCTCAATTCAATTATTCTGCACCGACAGAAATCACAAAACAAATATATATGTGTTTTTCAAGTGCTGAGATAGCCCTTTTTTTCTTTTTAAAGTCAGAGAAGTTACTCTTGGTTTTTGTTTTGTTTTTCCTTTTCATTATATAGAAATTTGTCCAGGGCTGGCTCTTGGTTGCTGGAGAATTTCATTAATGAAATGAAGTAAAAATAATCAATTTCAGATGTTTCCAGTGTTGGTGGTAATAGTCTCCCTAACAATTCTGATTAGCCGTGTGAGGTGGAATTTTTCTTTTAAATGACTGCACGTTGACATTAAAGATGGGCAAACTGTGTGTGTGCGTGCATGCGTGTGCATACGCTCGCCTGCCAGCGCGTGTGCCTGCCTGGAGCTGGGCAAGAGGCTTATGTTCATTCCTGCCCTTTACCCTGGCTGTTTTACCGCCTGCTTCATCTTTAATTTCCCCTGTCGTAACCCTGTGCCTCCATGAGTATGATTTCTGAAAGACTGTTCTCTGTCCTTTGCTCTCTCCTCGTAAGTCTAGGCCATTTCTGGGAACATGTGTGAAAGGCTGATTTTTTTTGGTGGGGGGAGCAGGGAGTGGTAAGTGGTGGGGGAGGGTAAGAGTAAGCAGGTGAAATCTGCATTCAAATCAATAGAAAGCCGCTGCGCCTTTGGAATGAGGGTTTTGTGTGAGTGTGGGTGTCGGAGTCAGTGTTATATATTATCCTGGTATCTGCCAGCCCAACTGGGAGCTCATCAGATGGAGCCTGCTTGCCCATATGCCTTTACCTTCCCTTTCTTCTCCAGACCCTCTTGTACTTTCAAAGAATGAATAAATTAAATTGAAGAGAGTCCACAGTGGATTCTTCATTATTAATTTGTTTCTTTTTATTTATTTTTCATGCATTTTTCTTACTCTGGTTGTTTTTCTGTTTTTTTGTTTTTTTTTTTTTTTTTTTTGTCCTTTTATTCCCCTGTTGACACACCACATATACAGCCCTCCCTTCTCTCTCTGTGAACAGCTCTCTTCCCTGTACACGAACAGTCATGGAGAGTGATTTGTCTGCAGCATGTATGTGTCTCTACACAGATACTCATGGGTGTAAACACACCAGAGAGGACCACTGCATGTGTTTATTGTTGTACTTTTTCCCTTTGATAAGCTGTCATCGGTGGGCACTGCTCAGGGGATTTGATCCCAGTCATCTCTCGACCCCATGGAAGACATTTAACACCCTTCCGGA
The DNA here is from genome assembly GCF_003255815.1 of Theropithecus gelada. Taxonomy (NCBI): domain Eukaryota; kingdom Metazoa; phylum Chordata; class Mammalia; order Primates; family Cercopithecidae; genus Theropithecus; species Theropithecus gelada. The sequence goes on along the minus strand of NC_037668.1, from coordinate 200,714,207 downwards.
CCCTGTGCTCTGCCTCTGTCTCTGAACCTTTCACTCTCCTTTAATGAGAATTTCTCCTAATTATTTCAGTGGCTGCAGCAGAGGGACTGCAGTGTACTTAGATCTCGATACTGAGACGTGACTGTTATGCTGATAAAGGCAAGAGATCAATAATTTAGGCCCCAGCTTTAATGGCAAAGCTGAGAGCTTAAGTGTCTGCATTCAGGTTGAGTCTTAGAGGTTCTTGGACTATTAATAATTTCCATAAGATTTTTTTCCTTTCTTCTTAAGCTGCAGCTGATCAGCATTCTTGTACTTGCTAAATTGTATTTATAAAAAGATATTCACCTCCTCTATTTGAACATATGTCTGAATATCACATAAATGTGTAGCGGCATGCCTTTGCATCATGTGTGTACGTATGATTATTTGCAACTGTATGTAACACACAGCACATACAGATTTCTATTTTTGTTCTCATCTGGGTAGTGTCCTTCGTCACATTGCCTTTGGCTTTTGGACTACCCATAATTTGTTCTTTCAAAATTCATCTGGTAAATATGTAACCACTTCAAAGGCAGGAGTGAAATGTCATCCTTTTCCTTTCTTTTCTTTTTTTTTTTTTTTTTCTTTTTTCTTTTTTTCTCTGTCTAATTTCTCCTGCTATTTTAAAGCCACAATTGTACTTGACTGAAAGGGGCGACACCAAAGCATTGAGCTCACTCAGATGTGGGTGTCCATGTGTATGTAATATAGTTCTGAGTTTTTATATAGGGTCCTTCTTTGAGGGATTCCAGCAAACCTGTTTGAGCCCAAGAAAATTCATACAATACATACATGCTACCGGATGTATAAATGCCGTGAAAATGATCATAGTATATGATATATTTTATATTAAGTTTCAAAAAGAAAACCGCAGCATAACACACTTAAGGGGCTTTCTTGGAAGATTAGTCACTGGGCTGTTTGTCACCTATACTAAGAGGTAACCAGTGCTCCCCACAAAGGGTTGGAGTGGGGCTGGGAGCGCCCAGAACCTGGGTGTCTCCCAAAGGAGACAACTTGTTTTCTAGTGAGTCCAAGCTTCAGGGGGTACCACGTCTCTCCCCTTTCATCAGCCCAACCTCTCTGGGATTTTTTTCTTCTGGAAAGTTACTGACATTTTTAAGTTGCCCTAAGAAACGTAACTCCTAGGAATCTGCTTATATTTTGACTTTGTAAATTCAGCAAAGAAAACATTTCTTTCAACCCTAAACTTCTCAACTAGATGAAACTTGTGTGTGAATGCGGTGTGATTCCACGCAGATCTCTCAGCACATGCTACGCCCAGCCACTAGGGGGCAGAGCGATAGACACGCCAGGTCTCTGGAGCCTCTGGAGTCCCTTGTCCTCTGCTACAAAAGCACAATGATAGCTGCTACTTTATTCACTACTCCCTTGTAGGGAAAGTACAGGGATGGGGCTGTGAATATCACTGCTTCACACATTGGGAAACTGGGGCACAGAGATGAAGTGACTTTGAGCTGAAAACAAGATGCCAGTACATACAGAACATAGAGTTTCTAACATGAGCCAGTTCCCCGTCCAGTTGGCCGTTCCTCAGGTGGCAGAGTTTGTTTGCCTTTTAGCCATCAGTCCCTGGTAAACCTCCATGTCTCTGGTCCTCAAGTTCATTATGGTTGAGTCTTCCTACTGTTTTTTGTGTCCCCAGGCAGCTGATTTCTAGAAACAGGTTCCTGTTTATGGCATCAAGTCTGGTTATGCTGGGGTCTTGACTTACACATGGACGAAGAGGAAGGAGGAGCTGACTCTAAACCAAACTGCCATAGTGTCTTTGTGTTTTCAATACAAATCTAGTTGATTCTCTGGCTTCTGTATACACATGGTTTTCTTCCCTTGCTCTTTACTTTTCTTGGCTTGGCCAAGGTCACCATTGCTTTGCTGAGTTGGGATGCAACATCTGCTTTTTGATAATTGCCACCAAAACCCATTTTCCAGTTACAGAGGCAGTTGACGGCTTTGGAGTGAAAGCTAGGAGCCAAGGAGTCTTGAGAAAATTACAGGTGGGCATGGAATGTCCTGGATAATTCTGTGGTGGGGAAATTAATTCTGAACCACTAAGTACCATTAAGAAGTTGATGCCAACTAAATAGGCAGAAATTTTTACAAAAGCTGCCAGAATTTAGAAACCACCCAGTGTGCCACAGCTTCAGGGGAGCAGAACTACCCACTCTACCAAGTTGGAAAAAATGAAGAGTACTTCAAACTGAATCCAGCTGATCCTGGAGGCCACTGACCCTGTCCTAATGGAGACAGAAAGTGACACTGAGTATTTAGTCAGAGGAAGAAATCACAGCCCGCCCACCAAAAGGATCTTTAAACTTGATGGAATGATGTTATGATTTTATGGTAGCCATGAAAATAGCCCTTTCCTTTAGCATGGTGCTTATGGTTTGCCAAATACTTTCATTGATACTGCTATTTAATCCTCAAAACAACTCAGAGAGATTGGCAAGGGAAATATGATTAACCCCGTTTTAAGATAAGGAAACTGAGCTTTAGATGTCTAGAATGGTTTGCCTAATGTCACACACTGGTAGATAACAGGACAATAATCAAGGTCTTTAATTCTTGGTCCTGGGTTGACAGATGATGCCACCAGATCTTTTCCCTAGGAATTTGGTGAAAAAGTATAAAACCATTTCGTTCAAGGAAATGGAATAGAAATGTAAATTCCCTTCTAGATCTTTATTCTACCTCTGGCACCTGACCCTTGACATGGAAGAGAGTAGGAAATGTCTTTCCCTTACCATTCACTTGAGAAGTATTATAGGTTGGTGCAAAAGTAATTGAGGTTTTTGCTTTACTTTCAATGGCAATTACTTTTGCATCAGCCTAATAATAATCATTTGTGTCTGTCTTCCTAGCTCCTCTCTGGGGGAGGCAACAGTCTGCTTCATCCTGCCACCACCTCCCTGTCTAGCACCACCCAGGCCCAGCCAGCCAGAGTCAGTGCAGTCTGTGTGGGTGGGAACTTTTCTCATCAATAACGGGCATCAGAAATTATTCTGATTTATCCCACCTCTTACCTGCCCACCATTATGAGGGATCATGCACTTTACTGCCTTTGTGGCTGCAAGATCCTTTCATCAGGTATTACTCATACCATTATGAGTAAGCTCCAGGACTGAAACCCAGACCTCCCAGACACTGAGGACTGACTGCTGTCTTCTTAGTGCTACATCCCACCACGCTGGCTCAGATGAAAACTTCCAAGCAGATCTTGGTGGGGATCAGACTAGAGATTTCTATTTTTCATCAGACTAGGTTTTAGACTTTTTGTGCATGCCCGTGTTCTGTGTGGACGTGTGCCAGGTGTCTCTCTACTCTCGCAGTTTGAGCCTGGTAACCTCTCACCCTCTTTTCTCACTAGGACCTCTCCCATCATGCCTTGCTGTTAGGACTATGCTCTTTATACTTGGCATGAACGTGTGCAGTTTGCAGACACAGTCTCCTTACCCCAGTTCCTGAGCCTACCTTAATAGAGGAGAGCTGGATTGAAGTAGCTTACTGCACAGAGGGGCGCACGAAGGAAATGGAGGCATTTTGCATTCTTTGTGCTGCAACAAATTAGTCTTGGAATTGCCTGGGATGATCTGGGGACTCCATGGACCCATGAGTGCTATATTTGCCCAGACCAAGTGCCTGTGCTTCTACATTTAATTCCTTCTGTTTTCAGATCCTTTCCTGAACAAGTAGACACCTTAAGATACTCGATTTATGTAGTAGGCATAGAGTAGGTCTGTCTGGCTCTCCTACTCCTCAAGGTAGTAGGAGAATGGAACTGAGGGTGAACCAAGGTATGAAAGTAAAACCAAATCCAGGAGGGCCAAGTGTCAAACCAAGAAGGCAAGGCCAAGAGGCAGGATTGTGTGAACAGGTGGAAACTAGAACACCACGCTGAAGCAAGATGGTTGCTAAGGATAGAATACAAAATCCCAAGCCACGGGGCCTGGCTGCCGCAAGTGTGGAGTTTATGGTCAACGGCTTTTTGGGGACGGACACCAGATCTTGAAATGGATTATAATTGAAGCGTTTAAGAGGAGAGCCTCTGGAGTGCCGTAGCCTGGGTTCAAAGCCTGCAGCCCCCTAACTTGCCAGCTAAGTGACATTGAAACTAACTCTCCTGCTTCATACGTATGCGTTAATGTCCTTGTTGCTGTTTCCCAGCGTGACTCACTCCCTAGCTACCAAGAGTTCCTTTGCCCAAACCTTAAACCCTGAGGGGACTGAGGTCTGCTTTTAAATGAATGTGCTGCCCAGCTACCCAAAAGGAATGACTGTTGGAATGTTTTTACTTCTGCATAAGACAAATGTGTCAGGCTCACCTCAACACTGTCACACCCAGTGAGACATTCTAGGTAGGATTCTTGGCCTAGTTTCTACCTTTTTTCCCCAACTGGAAGGTAATTCTAAGGTTTCAACATGACTTCCAGGCAAGTCCTCATGGTTTATGACAAATAAGAGCATCTTCCATGCATATACTGTTTGACGTTTTACAAAGCGCCATCACTTGCACCATTTACAATTTTGAAGGTGCTGTGGGATCCTTAAGAAAAGTATAAGAACTGATCTCTGCCTTAGGGGAACTTCTAGTGTTCCAAAGAAAATACTAAAATATGTAAACCACAGATGATAATGTTCAATGAAGTTGATAATTATGTGTCATGGGTTAAAAGTATAATGATATTTCAGAGACAAAAGCAGTGGTTTGGGGTTCATGAAAATTAAGGTTGGCCTCATAGAGAGGAGGTCAGGGTGGGGTAAAGAAATTGGGCAGGGACAGATACGTATAAATCCTAGTGTAAGCAGGGTGGGGACACATGGTGTAGTAGGAGGGTATAGTAGCCAGCACTAAGGAAGCATGGAACTACTTTGGCAAGGGAAGAGGGTGACAGTGAGGGGATTGGCTTGGCCATGATGCAGATTTAAGATTAGAGTAGTAATGAAATAGGATGGCATTGGTAGGGTCAGATTATGGAGAGGAGGCAAAGGAAATTTTAAGCAGGTTCACATACATTTTCTTAAAAACCCTATTCATTTAGTATTATTGGCTCCATTTTGAAGAAAATGTATATAGTATATACACACCCAGGTCTGTCTAAAGCCAACCTCTTTTCAATTCAACGTGGTACCTTACGTTCAAGAAAGGATGTTAGGCTTGATGTGGTTGGTAGTAGGGAATCGTTGTGGGTTCTTGAACAGAGGAGATATAGTGAAAGGGGGTTATCCAATGAAATTGTTTACTGAGCATGTATCCATATGTTTATATAGGATAAGGATGTCCTTTGGTGGAACAGATAGAGGAATGAAAGAGGCAAAGCTGAGGGCCATATGATGTAGTCAGCTCCTGAGCTCTGCATTCCTTTTCTGTGTACCCAGGAGCCACCAGCCCTGTTTGTATCCACACAGGGCTCTCTGTGTATCACAGCCAGCATAAAAGGCATAATACTCCTCGGGTCTGTGTCTCTGTAATTTACGATGCTTTCAGATTACCAAACACAATTCATTCGGCAATGAAAGAGAATAGTTTTGTGCTATTGCCCTCCATGTGTGGGAAATTGCATTTTTGATGAGCAGAGCCGTTGGCCTTCTTCACGTTACTGGCTGAGAACATGAGCTGGTAACCAAGGCCTGAGTGAAAAGTCTTGGGAACCAGTCATCCAGCTGCCACAGCCCATTTAGGGGAGGGCTAACCCCACATACCTGCAACAATTTAACCTATGTCTTGTAGTCTGTTAGTTTTCATCAGCCAATATGTACACTTACATAATTATCTCAGCAAAACTCCTCTTTATTAAAGAAGAACGTGATGGTTTGCTACTACCAACACAGTGCTAAGGAAACCACAGCTCAGGGTATCTTCTTCACAGGCCCCTCTCTCATCCTCAGTCTGCATGGTAGTTTTATGAACAACTTTTTTTTTTTCTCTTAGGGCATCTGTTAGATGCATTCCAAGCTCTAGGGGAGACCTGTCTGGAGGTGGAAGAAGGAGGAGCGCTAAGGTTATTTTAATTTAGATTTATCTGAGACTCCAGAAAAATCACGTAAGTGGTGTGGAAATTGTCCTCACGTAGGCAGAGGGAGAAAACACTAAATTCAACTTCTACGTGTATCTTCCTATATCAAGACCAGCATTTTCAGAAATGAGTTTGCCAATAAATATGAAAACCATCCATCGGTTTTCCTCCCAGTACTCATTCTTCCCCTAATTGTTACATAGCTTTTCACGCTCTTAATTAACCCCATCCAATAATTTGTTTCCTAGGCTGGGCTAGCTGGCTGCTGCCTTTTTATCCAGTTAAAGAATAGTCACCAGGTAGGAAATGATGGTGGGTAGATGGAAGACTAAAAAACTCTTGCGAAATTCTGCATTTTTTGTTAGTTTGTTTGCACCGCGAAAGGATGAAGACAGTGAGACAGTTACTGAGACGGTCGGCTGCTGTGGACACCACAGTGGGAGCAGTCTACTGGGTGGAAGGGGTGCTGTCAGGACTTGGGAACCTCAGTGGGAGAAAAGTAAAATTACGATGCAGTGGAAAGGCTCCTTTGAAAGCAGGTGATGGGACACAGTGTATACAATCCTGTGGGCTTTTGATACAAGTAGGCAGACCCCTTTCCTTTGACCTTTTTATTTGTAAAGTCACAGTCTGAGATCATCAGATTGTCAACAACAACAACAACAACAAATCCAAGATCATTGGATCTGAAACCCAACACCTGTAGTGAATCTTAAGAAACAGAAGACAGGTTGTATTCATTTAAGCATTGTCTACGTAATTAGGAGACAAATTTTGCTATTATGTATGGTCCGCAGTTATGTTCTAAATTTATGCACCTATGAGTAGTGCTATAGGTTTTCATTAATGTTTGTGTTCTCATTTGATCTTTATAACTACCCTGTGAAATAGGTACTTAGGACAAACATCGATCACCCCTCATCTTAAAGATAGAAAATCTGAGGCTCAGAGAAATGAAGTTCACAAATTATGTCTTATGACTCCAAACTCCTGCTGTTTTGTTTTTTTTTTATTTGTCTGAAAACTGACTGATGTGATCTTATTTGGACAAAGAAGTGTTGTTGGAAATATCACTCACGTGAATTAATTAACAGTTTCTTCCTTCCTAGTGAGAATAAGACCATCAGGTAGAGCAGATAATATTAGTCCATTCCATGTGGAAATCTGGCCTCTAGCTGTATATTCGTATAGCTATATGTTGGTAGGATGGACCTACATGGTTTAATGAAAGTAGAGGGAAAATCTATTTTCAGTCAGATCCTATAGATATTTCATAAGGAGTTAGAACTGAGTTACTAAAAAATTATATTCTAGAGGTTTATAAAGCAAACATTTATTATATTCATTTACCTTTTTAAAAAATTTTAAGCAAAGCCCATACTCCTGTTTTGGGGATATCTGAAAGAGAGAGCATTTACAATTTTAGAATGACAGATTCACAAGGGATCTGATTTTATTTTCTTTTTCAATTTTAATTTTTGATTCAGTGGGTACATGTACAGGTTTGTTACCTGAGTATATTGTGTGATGCTGAGGTTTGGTGTACAGATAAAGCGATCTGATTTTACACTCTTATGCAGTGGGTCTACCGCTACTCCCATGACTGCTACAGGGCTGCTAAGGTTTTCTGAATATTGTCTAAGTACTTCTAGAAATAGGAAGGACGATCATAGAAACATAAATTCTTCTATTTTAAAGGAGCCTTCAAGATAATTATTATTTTACAAAAACTTGCAGCTAGGCTAGGCTGTTTTTTCTCATGATGAACTGAACCTGCTTCAGTGAAACTTTCTCCCATCTGTCTGAGGTCTCCCTTTGGACACAATGTAGAATAAATCTATTGCTCTCCTGCACAGAGGACACTCAAATAGTTGAAGACTGTTATTTTTTACCTCTTCATCTTCTCTTCCCTAGGTGGAACAAAACGAAAACTCCCAATTCCTTAGGTTTCTGTGCATTATTTATAATTTATTCTTAATTCATAACTCTGTAGATACTTATAGAACACCTACTATGTGTGAGCCTGGCATTTTTAATTTAAAACCCTTTCCTGGCCGGGAATGGTGGCTCATGCCTGTAATCTCACCACTTTGGGGGGCCATGGGAGGAGTATTGCTTGAGCCCAGGAGTTCAAGACCAGCCTGACTCTACTGAGAATTAAAACATTAACCTGTCAAGGTGGAGCGCGCCTGTAGTCCCAGCTACTCGGGAGGCTGAGGTGGAAGGATTGTTTGGGCCCAGGAGTTGGAGGTATAGTATGAGATCCTATCTCAAATACATAAATAAATAAATAAATCATTTTCTTTGTAATACAAACTACAACCTGAGAACTAGAGAAAAGAAAGCTGATTGTACTCTTTTCCTTTGTGCTCAAGTAATAGAAAATGAAATGTGTGTGTATGTTTATAACACACATACATATACATGTATATACATATTCATATATATTTTTAATCATAGGGGATGAACACTAGAAAGTAAATGAAAAATGAGTTGAAAAACTAAGCATTTAAAATAAATCAATTCACTTTTGATGTATTAAGATATTAATTTCAAGGTTAATTATAGCCTCCTCTTAGAGATACAACTGTTCAAAGAGACATCACAGCTGATTGTCAGGCCTAGATGCCTGTGAGGAGAGAGACTCAGCTTTAGTAACCTGTTGAAGCCGGGACTTAGAAAGTAAATGAAAACTCAATCGTAAAAACATTCATTAGTTTAAACCCTAGACACCGGGGCCTACATAAGAGTGGAGGGTGGAAGGAGAGTGAGGATTGAAAAACTACCTATCAGGTACTATGCTTATTACCTGGTGACAAAATAATTCATACACCCAACCCCCATGGCATGTCGTTTACCTGTATAACAAACCTTCACGTGCACCCCTGAACCTAAAATAAAAGTTAAAAAAAATTAAGCCGTTTTGTCCTCAATGTTTTGATATTTGGTCCCGGGAACTCAAATTTGCCTTTGTCTTAACTGGTAAAAATATTTACCCAGAAATGAAGAAACATTAAATACATTAATATGTAAAGACTTCAGAGGGAAAGTTGAAGAATCCAAGCCATCAAAATAGCACCTTTAAGTATTTCTGTAGTGTATGCTGTAAGTACTCTATAAAAATGTATTAATATTTCTTGTTAAAATGCCATTTACATACAATGGTAACATAATTATAATTACATGTCTTCCTTACAGATTTATTAAAACAGATGTGATCTACCAATAATGTTGTACGTTTGATGGAAAGAATTGGAATATAATAATCCTACTTTTCTTTAATGCGTTACTAATTCAGACAGACCCTTCTGGTTGTTCTGAATTGGAGAGAGAGCAGGCACCTCAGTTGGATTTGCAGTCACCCACTTTTTTTGGCAGGTATTTCAAAAAAAAAGCGTGGTTTTGGTACAGCTCTTCCGGAACCCACGGGAAGAACCTGTTCATCAGCTCATCCATCCATCTGCTGAGTAAATGCTTGTTGAGCATCTACTGAATGCCAGCACTATTCTTGGTTTTTGGAATACATCAGTAAACAAAATAGGAAAAACAAAACCAAACCTCCTGACCTCAAGGAGCTTTTACTTTAGGAATGATGGCTTTTAGTCATTTAATAGTTGCTGTTTTTATTAACTCTTAACTCTACCCATAAACTGGATACTTTCAACTTTAAAAAAAAAAAAAAAAAAGGGAAACTAATTATGTGCCCACTGTGCTTGGGGACATAAAACCTGCGGCCGCTGCCACTGCAGAGTCCCATCATGGATCAGAGGTCGTTCCTGGGAAACAACTTGTGCTGGCGGAAGGGGTTCTCCCTTTGCTCCCCTCATACCTCCCTTCCTTGCAGATGGGATCCTTGCAAGGGCAGAGCAGCTCTTAGAGGTGTCAGGCCGTTTTCTTTCATTCTGCTTATTTTCCCATAGGCTAGTACTGCTCAGAACCCAGGCTGTGAGTTTTTTGATGTGGAAAGCTATTTACTAAGCATGTCTTGAGACAGAGGATGGAGGGAAAGAAAGCCTCCAAGAGAGTGGTGATTCTACAACCATCGTCAAAGTTTGGTTTAAAACTCAAAACTGCTGATATGTATTACTAAGCAGATAATGGTAACATCTTGTATTTGCATGGCCCTGTATCAGTCAGTAGCATTCACATTTGTGTGGTGGTGTATAGCATTCCTTATTTCCTATCAGGTGTTTTCATTTGATCTCAAGTATTATGTCCTGAGACAGAAGAAATAGCCTCATTTTACAGAAGAAGAAACCCAAAATTTCAAGGAATTTGCCCAAGGTCATTGGAAAGTGTCTAAAATAAGACTTTGACCCTGACTCTCTGATTTCAAGCCCAGCGATTCTTCTAACAGGCCATATTCTTTCACTTTTATTATCTTGACCTACACAACAAAGGAGACAAGCCAGGTACATGTCATTAATCTTCCTATATATGACAACTGAGACGCCAGGAGGTTAAATGCCTTGCCTAAGATTACTTGGGTGGTGGTAGGAATGGTTTTCAAAACCAGATCATCTGAATGGAAGCTAAGTCTTTCTGCTGTATCACCTTGTTAATGTGTCAGAAACTACCACCCCACCTTCCAAAACACATACACACTCTCACTTTTAATGTGGACCCATCCTAGAATAAGCTAGTTGAGGACTGACTGCTGAGCATGATCCAGAAATTTACTGTCAAATTTTGCTTTTGAGATGTGCTTGTGTTAAGTCTTTTTATTTTTTTATTTTTTTAAGTATTGGTGAGGAATCACTTTAAGATTTATTGTTTTTTTTTTTTTTTTTTTTTTTTTTCTGAGACGGGATTTCACTCTTATCACCCAGGCTGAAGTGGAGTGGCGTGATCATAGTTCACTTGAGCCTCGAACTCCCAGGCTCCAGCAGTTCTCCTGAGTAGCTGGGAATACAGGCGTGTGCCAACACACCTGGCTAATTTTATATATTTTTTACATTTTCATAGAGATGCTGGTCTTGAACTCCTACCCTTAAATGATCCTCCTGCATTGGCCTCCCCAAACACTAGGATTATAAACGTGAGCCACTGCACCCAGCCTATGATTATTCTAAAGATTTCTTTCCTGTTTATGTACAGAATATCTAACAGCTATGCTTACCTTTAAAGCAGCCTTGTGAATATACTTGTGAATTCTTCAAACTCAAGGGTCTTGTTTGCATTTTGTAGATATATCTGTAGATAGATCTTACCTATCTCTGGCAGGTAACGTTATCATCGTGTTTTCCCTGTTTCTTGACACTTTGTGAAAGCATTGTAGAAATAAAAGAACAGTCTTTATTCTTTGACCTCTCTTATGCTTTATGAATTCTGAAAAATTGAGGGAGGAAAAAGGAAATCTATGCTTTAATGCTTTCCCTAAGTTTTGAGAAGCAGGCTTAAAAAAATGCTTTACAATTTTTAGAAGCTGTAATACACACTGAAAATAAGGATCCCAGGTGGTTGAGGCAGACTACGATTCTTCTTTGACCCAGTCCTTTCATTGAAAAGATTGTATTTAGATATTTCTCTGAGTGTTCTAGGTTCATAGACCCAAATAACCTCTCTTTCTCTGAGCATCAAGATATATGCAGAAGTTACTTCCTGAGGACAATAAATATGAAAAGAGAATTATCACCCTCTGCTTTCAGAAATCACTTAAAAAGGAAGGGGGTGCTTTTCCCATGAGGTTCCCGAGACAGAGTCCTTATGTCACCTTGTATTGGCAAAAAGATCTGGGGCACTGTGCTTGACGATAGCACTTCTTTGTTCCCCTCCCGATATATTTACAGAATATATTCCTCTTTTGCTTGCACTCATTTCCATAATGAGGAAGGTAAATAAACCTTATATAACGTTTTATGGGTAGGAACTACTTAGTCTTGTGTGTGGAACTTCAGCAAGAAGCAAAAAAAAAAAAAAAATCACTTATAGATATATTACCTCATGTAATCCTCACCACAACCTTAGGAATTAGACATAAATTATAAGAACCAATTACTGATTGGGAAAGTAAGTCTCAGAGAGGTTAATGACTTCCTCAAGGACACAGGATCTTTCTTGATCTAACCAAGATGTGGTCCTCGTTTTCTGAATCCAGGGTTCTAGTCCTGTCTTTTAGGAGATGTCCAAGTCATGCAAAAGCATCACTGGCAGAGTCCACCAGTGTTGTTATTCACACCTTGCAGCAGCCTGCTTTTTGAAGGCTTCTTACTGTCATGGTTATTCAGTCCTATGAGGTGGAGATGACTTTTTTGGTATCTCTTTGCATTATTACAGTTGTTATTTTTGGTTCTATTTTTATGAAAAATGTACTTTTTAGCCCACAAAAATAGCATAGCAGCAGCTTATCAAAGTATCCCAGACAAGTTTACTTCACCCACAAATTAGCAACACCTTCATGTTTCCTGGGGTGGAAGAAATGCAGAGTCCACTTCCTCCCAGTGAACATCTGAGCCAGATTCCTGCTCCACTCGGTCCTCCTTCCTACCTCTTAGAGCCATGAAATAATGTGAGAGTTTTTGTTTCCCCCGCAAAGGGAAGAGGGTCTGGAGACAAAAGGGAAATTAGTATTCACTGGAAGCCTCCCTGTACAAGCAACAGTGCTAGGACTTTTATATACATTTTTACAGTTATTACAGCAGTTCCCCATTATTGAAACAGAGGGTAGGCATTTCCCCTTTTTCAGTTGGGAAAAGTGAGAATTAAGTTAATTTTCCAAAGTCACACAGCTAGTGAGAGAAAAAGCCTGGACAGGAACTCAGACTCTATGACTTCAAAGGCTAAGCGCATTCTGTTTACACAGGCTGCCCTCCCCGCAGTGAGAGTTCAGGATCTGTTGGAGAAAACCTCAGACCATGGCTTTCTTGCAGCTTTCCGCTGAAGAACATTAGGTGCCCGTTCCCCCGTGGTGAGTGTTACCAAGTGCAGCACCACCCAGGGGAAGAGTCTGGGCTTAGGAGTTAGACATGAGTTTGAATCCTCCTTCAGATATTTACTGTCGATCACATTGGCGACCAGTGCTGCTGAATATCTCCAGCCCTCCATTTATTCATCTATGAAGGGGAGAACTACCTACAGGGCAGGGAACTTACAAAGATTAGATGAGGGGATATGTGCAAAGCCCTAACACCCAGTAGGTGCTGACTAGATGATGTTCCTTATTATTATGGTGATTACCACTGTACTCTTTTCAGATGAAAGTGTTTGGTCACCTGGAACCTGTGAGTATGTGCTTTTTGATCTGTGACTGAACTGTTCGCCCATTTCCCAGTTTCTCTGCTCTGTCAAAGATCAACATTTTAGGTTTCTCTGTTGTTGCCAAACCTGTCATTTTTATTTGGTGTGGCTTCTCGGGAAACTTCCATGACCCATTTGATGGGAATCAGACAGTGAAAACAAGGACAGGTGCAGCAGAAGTGGCATCAGGAACAAATGGGTCATAAGAACTTACCTTGGCAGCCCCAGAATGGTCAGGAGGAAAAGTACTTTAAGATATCAGAAGGCAGAAAGGAAAGGTTGGATGATAGAATGGGGAAGGGATTCCTCCTTGAGTTCACAGAAGTGAATCAGTACAAGCCACAAGGTTACCATTGAACATTCCTGTACTCCTAGGCATAGGCCAGGTACATCCTCAGCCATGGATAAGTTTGTTAAACAAATGAGTGAGGCATTGACCTTCGTAACTCTTGGATGCAGAAGTAGAACTCAAGCTATTTAATAACAATCACGGTGCATAGGCACCAGCAAGTCAGGGTGGACAACAGTCATAGTTCTGGAGCATGGTCCTCAAGACTACCTTTTGTATGCAGAGTATGAACACTTTAACTCTTAGATCCTTGGAATATAAGGAAGAGAGGCTGGAAAAAAAAGGGGTTGGCATTTGAAAGTAGAGAGATAGTGTAAGGCACAGCTGTTTATCAACTGCTATCTAAGTATTTCAGGCCAGACACGTGGCTCACACCTCTAATCCCAGCACTTTGGGAGGCTGAGCCAGGAAGATGGCTTGAGCCTGGGAGTTCAAGACTGGTCTGGGCAACATGGTGAAACCCTGTTTCTACAAAAAATACAAAAATTAGCCAGGTGTGGTGGGGCACGCCTGTGGTCCCAGCTACTGGGGAAGCTGAGATGGGAGGATCCACCTGAGCCCTTGTGGGTCGAGGCTGTAGTGAGTTGTGATTGCACCACTGCACTCCAGCTGGGTGATAAAGTGAGACCCTGTCTCAAAAGAAAAAAAAAAAAAAGAAGTAGTTTAGTATCTAGCTTCTGGTCCACTTGTACTGGTGTGACTATGTGTCAACCCAGTTTATGGGACTACAGGGATTTTCATTGCACGTCTGAATGAAGCCAAAAACACACAAGGTTTTAAGAGTATTTGATGTCTTATTGGCAATATGAGGTGGACCAGCCATACAGTTAGTAGCATAGCCAGCATTGGCTTCTGGCACTTAGTTTTGAGTTCTTTCTGAAGAATTTATATATGTAGAAACTGGACTTAGCACTTTCTTAAAGAAGAAATAACTTTGAAAAGAACCACGTGGGTTGTTCTTTCTCTTTATTGGTTTCATGTTTTCAGATCTTGCTAACTCTCCCCAGCTGTGCCCTGCAATGGAGACATATTTGAGACTCTGTTATGATATTTCCAAGATGCTGCGTGTGCCCTGGTGCTCTCTGGGAACTAATCTTTGTTCCTTTGTCCAGGGGACACCTGCCTCTCCCAGCTCTTTTCCCCTTGTGTCAAGGCACATGCACTCATGCTACCTTTTCATCGTCATTTTCTCAACCTTAGGGCTTTATCTTTGAAACGTGTGCATCCGCCTTTAGACACTTTATCATTAACTGGAAGTTACTGTTCCGATAGGCTTGAGGATAATTATTCATGTTATTAAAAAGCATTCCTCAGTTCGGTAAAGTATTTGGTAGCAAGCTCCTATAAGTAGAGAGATTTTCTGGTGTATTTGAGTACAGATCAATTACAGCTTGAAGGAGAGGTTGGTGCATTGCTGAAGAACTCTTAATAAAGTTGCAGATGCTGTCAGAAATGGAACCATACCTGAAAAATAATTTCTTCAGTTCCATAGCATTGCAAAACTTACTTCCACATTTGCTCATGTGATATATGGGATTTCCATCTCTAATCCTTTGCAAGGTGGAAAGTCTGCCACATACATTTCTAAGGAGCCATAAGGTGGCTGGAAACTGCCATCATACCATACACAAACCCAGTTGCACCAGGGCCATGGCCTCTTACACCTCTTTTTTAAGGTCTTCCTCAATGACACATGACCCTAACAACACATGACTCTGTTGCTACTTTCCATTCTTCCCCAGATTTCAGAGCTTTGCTCTTCTCTGTTAAATGATTGGCACCTTCAGATGTAGGCTAAGAAAAAAATAGAATCTGATTTCCTGAACTCTTCTTTGCACACAGCCTTTCATGGAAACTGCTGTAATGCAAGTCTGGGTATTCCCTAAAGTGGCCCTTCATGTCACTATTTGACTAAGGAATAGGAGGGAACAACCCCGTCTTGCATCATCCCTGCTCTCTCAGCCAGAGAAGACCTGTGCTGGCTGGAGGGTGGCGTCGCGCCTCCCCTTGATGCCGCGGGCCACGCAGAGAGGCAGCGACCTTCCTCCGGGGCTCCTGATATCGAGCTGGGGAATGAGTAATTGGGACTCGCCAAAGTGTTTAAACACCAGAATTGAAATTAATGTCCCCTCATTGCTGGGTACGCTGACAATACATTACAGCAAACACCTTCCCAAAGTGAAATGAATGTTTGTTTATGCTCATGAAATATACATCAAAACATGTTGGTAGAAGAAGGCCTAATGAGGGAAGGGGCCAGGTTTCTGTTAATTCTTGGCAAATAGTTAACAGAAGTGGAAGGTGGTTTTTTTTCTTTTTCTTTTTCGTTCTTCTTTTTTCTTTCTTTTTTTTTTTCTCCAGAATAACCTGTCCACAGCTGTGTATCTAGGACATTAATATGGGTTTAATGAAAACTCCAGTTGATCTGTCCAAAGATATTGATGAGCATTGCCCAGGCGTATTAATCATCTCCTTGAGGGAGGAAATGAAGGGAATGGGCGAGCAGGTTTCTGTCAGATGCCAATCCAGATGAAGAGATGTGAAAAGAAATTTTTTTAATCCTCCATAGCTACATCCATTTCCTGGGACATGGGTTGGCCCAAGAGGGAATGAGAAGGACCTACGACTGCACAGGAAATTCTGGGGCACATTTAACGTTAAATCATTAAGCTTCTGCCAATAAATCCATTACTGTTAATTATATTGAGATGGCCAATGATCCGCTGACAATATTCCTTCATTGATTTTCATTCGCAGTGAATCGATGTTCTGGCTTGGCTCTCTTTGGTGTTTTCATTCTTTCATTTCTTTCTCCCTGTCCTCCTCTCTCTCTCCCCATGCCCTGCTCCCGGTACCTATCCCTCCCCCTCCCCTTGAGCTTTTTCAGTAATGCAGCTCCTCTCTCACTGGTGATACAGTTCTCTCCCTAAGTGCCAAATGTTTCTTGATAGGAACAAGCTACATTTCTTTATGGCTTATGGCAAACTGCCTTGATTACTTCTACTGCTGTACCCATTATGTGAATTAAATATGTATTCAGTTGCATGCTGCTTGCGATGTTATTGCAGGGTGACATATGGTACTGACTCAATTAGAATGAAACTAGCATTAGATAACCCTTCTGATTACATGCATCCTGACCGGCTCCTCCTCGGCCTCCCCTCTGTGCTCTCGCTCTCCAGTGTCTGCAGGCCGCAGGTTTTCATTATCGGTTATCATCTCTGCCACATCAGATGCGGGATGGGGGTGGGAGAGGGAGGGGCCTGTGGATCTCTGGGAAAGAAGGCGCATCAGACAGACAGACCGCTGCAAAAGGGTTGGTGGGGAGGAAAAGAGAGGCCTCTGTACTTGCATTTGGAATTAACATTTAAAATTGTATTTTTTGGAAGTGGTTGTCAGGCCTGCTCTGAAAAGGGGCTGGAAATGTTTCTCCAGAGTTGTGAAGCAATGGCTGCATGTGATTAGTCAGTCCTTACCTTGAAATGATTTATTTAAAAAGAATACATTGGCTGGGCACGGTGGCTCATGCCTGTAATCCTAGCATGGGAGGCCGAGGCAGAAGGGTTGCTTGAGCTTAGAAGTTTGAGACCAGCCTGGGCAACATAGTGAGACCCTGTCTCTAAAAGAAGAAAAAATTTAAGATTTTCTTAAAAGCAGAAAAATTTTTTTTTCCGTTGTTGCCTTTTCTTTTTTAATGCAGAGCTCATACTCTATCACCAGTAATATATTTTGTTTTCATATCACACCAATATTCAATATATGTTAACCTGTTTGATTTTCATCAGCATCTGACAACACAGGTAGACCAGGAATCATCCCCCCGTTTTACAGATGATGCGATGGAGATTTCGAGAGGCTTGGCTGCATTAGTTTGAAGTCACAAAGTCACTGGGTGCCCAAATGAGGGGGAATCCTTAAAATGCTGGGGGTTCTGAAGGGCAGCTCAAGGATACGTTGTAAAGTGATCGAGAGTTTTTAAGTCTTTTTTTTTTTTTTTTTTTGAGACACAGTCTCCCTTTGTCACCCAGGCTGGAGTGCAGTGGCGTAGTCTCGGCTCACTGCAACCTCTGCTTCCTGGAATCAAGTGATTCTCCTGCCTCACCCTCCTGAGTACCTGGGATTACAGGCATGCACCACCATGCTTGGCTAATTTTTGTATTTTTTGTAGAGATGGGGTTTTGCCATGTTGGCCAGCTGGTCTCGAACTCCTGGCCTCAAGTGACCCTCCCACCTTAACCTCCCAAAGTGCTGGGGTTACAGGCATGAGCCACTGTGCCCGGCGAGAGCTGTTAAATCTTGAAAAGCTGTCTTGGGCAGTTGGTGGTGGAATATCTGGAATATCACATCCTGACATAATACAAATCACACTAGAGTACTGTAGGCATATGACATTTCCTTCTGAGGAGTCATTTTCTCTCTGTGATAATTTTAACTGTGTTTTAGAGTGTTCTAAGCTTCCTTCATCCAGCTCTATAACATCCAGTTGCCAAGCAAGAACCTATAGACAGTCCCATTCTCTTTCAGTCCCATCTAGACACACCTGAGGCTGAAGCATCTTCCAGGCTAGGGGCTCCCACAGGGCACTGATGGAGAGCAGAGAGCTTGCAGGCAACCTTGGCTTTTCTCAAGGGCGGATAGAAAGGCTGCTGGGTCTGCGATCACCCAACTGAATGTTGCGTCACCGTAAAATAAGACTTCTTTCCTGTGAGCAGCCCAAGTTAGCAGGCAGATTTGAGCATCTTCTACAGATCCCCAATCTGGAAATTCGGAAACCAGAATGCTCCCAAATCTCAGAATTTTTGAGCACCAACATGATGCCACAGGTGGAAAATGCTGCACCTGACCTCATGTGACTACACAAAGCATAGTCAGAACTTTGTTTTATGCACAAAATTTTTAAAGTATTGTATAAAATTACCTTTAGGGTCTGTGTATAAACTGTATATGAGATATAAATGAATCTTGTGTATACAATGGATCTTATCCCCAAGATACTTTATTACGTATATGCAAAAATTCCAAAATCTGAAGAAAATAATCCCAAATCTGAAACACTTCTGGTCCCAAGCATTTTGGATAAGAGATACTAAGCCTGTATATGTGCTTGTGTGCACCACATTATGTGCTGTGGGAAATACCAAAGTTTATGTAGGCAGCTGGCTATAGGCAGTTCATACACAGGCAGAAGTGGCCATAGGCAGTTCATACCCAGGCAGAAGTGAGTATCATGAGGGTGAGGGTAAGTGTAAGTGAGGATGGTGTGAACTCAAAAGTGCCATAGAAGTGTTCTTCATGCTATCACTCAGCCCATTGCCTTGAGTATAGCAGGCTTTTAACAAATACTGGTTGAATGGATACACGGATGAATGAAAGGGGGAGTGTGAACTATGATGATAATGAGGCAGGTTTTCATGGAGGAAATGGGTCTCCTTATAGATAACACAACCATCCATTCCCACCCCACCCCTCCCCTCCTACTTTTCAATGATAATAATGATAGCTAAGTTATGCAGCACTTTATATTTAAAGTAACCCTTTCAAGAAATGCTGGAAAGATAAGCAAGAAATGAAGGAAAAAATGGTTATCAGTACAGACCGGGTGTGAGGGTGGGGAATAGGGTTAACAGGGCTAAACAAGAGTGGGAGCAAGACTCGGCAATGTATGGTGCTCATAATATATACTATAGATGTATTTTTGTATTGTAAATGCATTAACTACTTAAAAATAATATTAAAATCAAAGAAATTTTCTGGAGCGTTGGCTTACCCAGTCTTCACAGTTGCCCTTTAAAGGGAGTGCACAGTTTTACTAGGTTCTAATTTCATGTAAGGGAATTGAAGAGTATAAATAAGTTACCTAAGATCGTAGAGTTCGTAAGTTGTAGAGGCAAGACTGGCCCGGATTGGGTTCTTCCTTCCACAGCATATGACTTCCGTGAACATTGTCCCAACTGTACTAATCCCCGGAGAGGTTTATGGCTATGTGATTGGGGCCTTCCCTGAGACCCCTGTGTGCCAAGGTCACTGTATGTGCCCCACAGGCCTCTGCAGGAAGAAAGAGTTGCAAGCTCAGGGTTCTTCTCCCGACTGCCACTGTAACACAGCAGATTTAAACTACAAGCAGCAGCAGCGCTTGGATGTACAAGACGAGCTGTCTTTGAACTGGTCCCGTGGTTCTTGCACGCTGTTGCAGAAGGGAGGAAGCGTGAAGCAGATGGCCTTTGCCTGGTTTTCAGGGTGGCCCTGAGATGCGCAGGGTGCCTGCTGAGGAATGAGGGAGCTATTATAATTATTATAATACCTGGAAGGACTGAAGAACAAATCAGGCACTGAAAACACCAAAAGTTGTTGATCTTGTAAATTTAGGACAGTGTGACTTATGTTCTTTAGAGCAAAGTATGACATTTTTATGGCATGCTTTAGGTAGGGTCCCCACTATTCTGTGGGTGTTTATACTACTTCAGTTGCTTCACAGCTTCCCCTTCTTTCCTACCACACCCAACACACCCCACCATTTTCCATTGGTAGGGGAGCTACCTAGAGCTGCCTCACTTGGCAGAGCAGAGGTAGTGCCTGTGTCATTGGCTGTTCTAGTGTGCTATCATCTAGCATATCTTATTCCATCTGCAGCCTTCACACACTTTTGCTCTCCAGGTCCAGTGTGTTCATACATAGCAAGGGCTTTTCCTGAGTATCACGTAGCCAGTGAGGAACAGATCTGTCCATAGACTCCTGGAAGATAATTTGCTGCTCTGAACACCATGACATCTGCCTTTTCGCAACGTGCAGCTAATCATAGGCACCTTATGCCCAAGCTTGCCTTTTAGAAGAGTTAGGAAAGTGTTCTCCCAGTCTGGTTCCTTCTGTGGGCCGTATTCTGTTTTGATGTTGTCTAAAACTGTCCTCTGTATCTTCTGTACCTCCTAACCCAGGTCCCACCTATCTCAGATGTCACAGAACCAGACTCTGTTGATTCTAAGATTTCTAGCCTTTTTTTCAACTAACGTCTAGAGTGCTTTCTTTTCTTTGCTGAAGTCAGATTTCTGCCCCTCCTGATTATGAAATCTCCCCAGTGGACAAATTCAGTCCTTATTCTACACTCTTGCTGTATTTGATCCTGACAACCTTTCTGTTATAAAATTCTCATTTCTTCTTCTCTGTATTCTCCTGGTTTACCTCATATCTCTTTGGTTGGGCCTTCTTAGTTAACTTCAATGTTGCCTCCTCCTTAGCCCATCACTAAGTATTCGTATGCCTGCGTTTATCAACTAAATACCTATGGCTCACAAATATATCCATCTGTAATCTCACTGAGGACAGAGGACTTAGCATCTTTGTCAACCGCTGCATCCCCAGTGAAGAGTACAATGTATGGACTAAAACAAGTATCCAGTAAATATTTATTGAACAAATGGTAAACTAAAACCTGTACGTTTAGCCCAGATTGCTTTTGTGAGTTTCAGATCTACACATATAACTGCCTGGCAATCATCTCTATATCCATGTTCAGCAGATTCCTAAGTCCAGGGCAGACCTCATCAGTTCCCATCCACGATAAGTCTTCCTCCTGTATTCCGTCTCTTTTATCTGCCCAATCTAGAAACCTAATATTTGTATCAGACTTTAACCTTTTTCTATGTCACCTCCTACTACCTTCATCTAATCATTAGCCAATTTGTGTTGATACTACCAGCAAGCATTTAATGAACACTTTATGCCAAGCCTTATAAAACTAAACACATCCTAACTAGTTCTCCTTTCTCCTTCTTCCTATCGACTGTCATCCTAAGTCAGGGACTCACTATCTTTCACCCATTCAGCAGTATTGACCTCTTGACTGGTGTCTCTGCCTGTAATATCCTCAAGCAGTCCATTGCATCTGAGGTCTGCTGGGAGACTCTTAACATGCTAACCTGCTTGCTATACCCTTATTCAGAATTCTTTGATGGAAGTCCCATTGTCAAAAGCTGCAGTCCTGAATCTTAAAACTGTTGTGCCATGATCAGTTGTGAAGTATGTCACAAGTAATTTTGATATTAATAATGGTTCAAGACCTAAGGTTTGCAAATTATTTAAAATTTTAAGCTAAGTCAAATTATCACTATATAAGTGTCACTTTCACTCACTTGAATTCCCATATGCTTTCTTTAGTGGAAGAGAAAGAGTGGCATTACAGTCTGCTGAGAATTATTCATTTTGGTCTGTAGGATGAAATCTAAACTCCTTTGCATAACCTACATGAACCTTGTGATCTAGTCCTTGCCTACCTCACCAGGCCTGTTTCTCACCATTTTTTTCCTATCTCATCATATGCTACAAACATACTGAGTTACCTGTAATACGTAAAACCTGTCACTTCTTTCTTACACCTTTGAAGATTGTCTCCTATTAGCGATTTCTTGTACCTATTGTCCCCTAAAACACTCTTACTGATCATTCAGATCTTGGCAGGGGCCTTGTCTGAGTATCCTGACCCAGTTCTAGATATTCCTCTTCCTTCGTATCTGCTTTGCCTTGTATATTCCTTCATTGTAGCTTATAATAATTACATGGTATTTTTAGTGTGTTTATTTTCCCACAGGACTATAAGTTAATGCCTTTTCATGTTCTTCTCCCAATTTTTAGTACATGGCTGGACATACGGTAGGTGCTGTGTAATCTATTCACTGGTCCTAACATTCTTCAGAATCAGGCAACTTTAGTACCACATCATAACTTGATAGGCTAGAGCGAGAGAGCCCTGGACAGGGAGTTTGAGCAGCTAGTCCTAGCTCATCTATAATGGTTCTGTGGCCCTTGACATGTTACATAAAACTTATATATATATCTCAGTTTGTATGCACATGGTCTGTTTGTAGGACTTCCCTATGAAATGGTGGTTTAGACCAAGTTGGAAGGTGTACATTGATTAGTAAATACGGGAAGTAGGATAGAATAGGCAAAGTGAGGCTCATGTGCTTGCCATTGATAGTCTGTCATTGAATGTCTAGCTCGGGGTAATAGATGGAGACCCAGTCATTACTTGAGCATAGATGACATGTGCTGAAATTGGATTGAAGGACTTCTCATCTGGTAAAAATGTGCCGGATGTTCTAGAGTATAGAGAGATTGAAGAAAGAGATTTCAGCCAGGAGACAAAAGGATCTGGGATCTGGTATCTCGGGAATGAAAAGGATCAGACTTTTTTTCAAAAATTTTTGAAAGAAAGATTGACAGAGCCTGATAACCATCTAGATATGGAAGTTGAAGGAAAGGTATGAATTGAAGATGATGGAATCATTTAATTCATTTGTTAATTTGGATTCCACAGAAAGTTTGAGGTGGGATATGACTCAGTACAATGCAAACTGTTAGGCACATGGCTGGAGGGTATGGTCACAGATGCTGACTTTATCACGTAACTTGGAAATAAGGCTTTGCTAGGATTGTCGTAGAGTTTGCTGCATCGTATGCAACTTTGGACTAGACTGTTGAGATATATCCCATGTCTGTCTATGTGTTTATCTTTGTAAGTTCTCTGATTTGGTTACCTGAGAGAATGGGTTTGGCATTAATAGGAATAAGGAAGTCAGGGAAGGGAGGGGATTTGGATGCCAGGTAGAGTGTTCTTCATTTCAGA
Organism: Theropithecus gelada; assembly: GCF_003255815.1. Taxonomy (NCBI): domain Eukaryota; kingdom Metazoa; phylum Chordata; class Mammalia; order Primates; family Cercopithecidae; genus Theropithecus; species Theropithecus gelada. The sequence continues at coordinate 200,690,944 of NC_037668.1, read as the reverse complement.
TTGTGGTAGATCGTTGAGTTTCACTGAACGTTGTGATAACTTCTGTGTGATTGTTGACTTTCCTTTTGGCTTTGTCTCTGACTTTCATAGGATAGCACTCTATCTGCTGGAATCATACTCTGTTTTCAGGCAGTCCCTAGGCTGAGCTCACCAGTTTCAGTGACCTCTTTCTGGTAGGAGGTCAGAGTTTATTGAGTGACAGTGGACCAGAATAAAATTGTAGTGGAAAAGAATTTGGGTTTTAGAGTCAGACTGACCCAAATTTGTGTTCTGTATCCTTTGTCTATTTTGTGACATTGGCAGGTTACCTAATTTTCATATGTCTGTCTTCTCAGTACTATAAATAGGGATAATATCACCTACTTCATAGGGTTTGGTGAAAGATTAAAATAATAATAGTTAATATTAATTTAGGGATTAGTTACTAAGCACTGCTATTTTATATTCGTTATCTCATTTAATCCTCCCTGCAAAATCTATAAAGTATGTATTTTCATCGTCCCTGTTACACTGACCAGTAGAGGGATTAAATAATTTGCCCTGTTACCTGACTAGGAATTGGCAGAGCAGGGATTTGAACCTAGGTTGAATGACTGCAGAAGCTGAGCCTTTAATAACTGAAAGCACGGCAGCTTCCCAAATATCACCCTTTCTATGAAAATGTGAAATCTCTAGTAAGACCCTCTTTCAGATTAATCACCTCTTCTACCATGTTCCTATGACAGAATTCCTGAAACTTTAATTAGCACTTGTTCTATCCCATGTCAACCCTTTATTCAACCCTTAATTTTAATCATTTTTTATACATCCCCCTCTCTTCACTCAATTATAAACTTTCAAAAACAAAAACTGTGTTTACCTACGTATTTTTGCATCCGATGCCTTTATACACAGGAGTTCTCAATGTTAATTTGTTGCAAAGAAATTATTTGAAAGGCTCATGCCTTCCCTAGGGGACATCTTTAGCCACTTGGTGCCTTGAGGTCACCTTTGCTTTTCCATCATCAAAATAGAAAAATTAAAGTGTCATGGAGTACTACGAGTAGCAGTAATGAAATATGATCATTTAAAATAGGGATATAATATCACTTAGCCTGATTGTGGTCTTCACATCACCTCCCCCGACCAAAGAAAAGTCATAAAAGCAGAAGTGATCTTTGTCTCAGTAGGTTAGATTGTCTGTGATATTTGGAATTGAACTAGACAAGAAGAGACGTATCAGGAACCAGTTCCTCCTTGCCTCCGCGTATCAGACATGCTAGATCCCAGCTGGTCTTCACTTTTTCTCTCACTTACCCCTTTGGTTGGAATGCAGGCATTATTCTGAAGCTTTGTGGTAAGCGACTTGGCTCTTCTAGTGTCGCGCTCTTCTCTTTTTTAGGAAGGGAGAAGCGGGTCTGGGAAATTAAAGTGCGTGTATCTCCCAGGGCACCGATTATTAAGAGGGTTGGGACCTCGGTATGTTCTTTTTTTTTTTTTTTTTTTTCCTCCATTCTGCCACACCTGAGATAGAAAAAAGAAATACCACGGCCCCTTGGGTAGCAGTAGAGGGTAAGAGCAAGACTCCTACCTCTGAATGCCTTTAGATTTAGAAGTTCATTTTGACTGCTTTACGATACAAAGTTGAGTAATAATAATGGTCTTACTGGTAAAAATAATAAGCACAGAGTGTTTCATATATATCAAAGCAATTTTATGCATCGTGGTTCTCATTCTTATTCTTTGAGAAACAGCCTTGTGGGGTTGAATAGAAGGAATTACAGAATTGTGTTTGACAGTGTTGAGTGAGAAATTTTTAGCTGTTTTTCTTGTTTTGTTCCCTGTTCCCTCCCTCATTTTTTTCTTAATCCTGAATTAGTCTCTTGAGTTACATCTCGGCATTCAGGACTCAGTGCTGCCAGCCTCACCCATCTGAAGCAGCTGAGAGCCAGGATGCTAGCAGAGGATATCTGTGTAGCCAAACCAAGGGCCTGTGTACTTAAGTTTGTGCAGTTGACATCAGAGCACCAAGAAGCCACCACTCAAGACCTGTGATTTCAAATAGGATGTGATTTCTAATTGTATGTTTATCTGGCTTCCTAGCCCATGCCAGGCTATACACATGATAATCTCTAACATTTACTAAGTACTTACTAACTGAGGCAGTCTCCTAAATACTCCCAAGCATTCACTCAGGTAATCCTCACAACCACCCTAGAACCCAAGGTACCACAACTGCCTCCATTTTACAGATGAGGACACAGCACAGGGGGGATTTGAAACAAGGTCCCAAGCCAGTAGTCAGGTCTGGCTTCCATGATCTGGAACCACAGCCCATGCTATCAGCTATAGCACTGCAACCTCAGAAGAGGGGGAAACTTGAAGAAGCAGTAAAATCATATAAAGGAGACTCAAGAATTTAAAAAGCCCAGCAGACTGAGTCTATACAGAATAGGCATGCGTGCTCTCACATAGCAGTGGGCCTGGGTGATCATCGGCATTCATAATGATAAATGACGTGGGTCACAAAGAGGAGGCCAAATAATGTCCAAGATCCCTATCTATCCACCTAGATATTTTTTAAAATAAGCTAGATGGAAATATAATGTGTTTTAGAAGATTATTATAGAAAATGATGAAAATACAAATAGTTTTAGTAAAGCCCCAGTAACAGAGAGCCAAGCTTTCAAAAGTGATTTATTTTTCAGTAGTTAACGTTTTTGTGCCTTTCTATCTGCTCACGGGTTCCAGAGCCTCTGTTGCCTGGTGTCTCCCTGAGAACAAAGATTGTGGATCCCCGAAGTGCCTCTACCTCCTCACTGGACTCCTGCTCCAGAAAAGATGACCATAATCTAAGAATCACCCTACCCCATGAACAGGGTGTCACACATGTGCTTGACTGTGCCTCTACAGTGGCAGGTAGAGCGAGTGCAGTGCAGGAAATATCAGCCCTTTCTAAAGCACTATGAAAATGAAAGGGGGAGGTGGTCAGGGGATGGAGAGGACAGAGGGGAAATCACTTCTTTGTCTAAAAGGGAAATGCCAGGACTGTCCCTTCGGGTCTGTTAAATATCTATAGGATGAGGAGGAAAATTCTTCTTCTCATTGCTCCCACCTCTCCCTATCCCCTTTATTCTTTCTCACTTTGTAGAATAATATAAAAAAGCCCAGCAGAAAGGGAGCTGTGATGCTGTCGTCCCTGGCGTTGATGTTATTTATTTTCCTCAGTTGCTGCTCTGGAAGCCCGGAGTTGACAGAGCGGTTTTGTAGAATAGAAACATTATAGACTGTTACTGTCAGAGTGTTAAATGTGATGGATAGAGAAATAGAGGCGAAGGAGGGGACTTAATACTGAGAGCCAGGGTGCTCATGGGAAAATAAACCATCCGCATATAAGAAATGAATGAGGTAATGTGGCGGGAGGTAATGGGCTTTCGCAACATGCCGGAACAGAGATGCTTATTACAGGGTGTGCTTAACCCTTGGCATGCTGATTTCCCTTTGTGGGTTCCAGGGCTTTTTGCTGGGTCCCTCTGTGGGAGCATGTGTGTGGCTTTTCTTCAGGCAGGGAAGCCAGCGTGTGTAGAGGAATGGAGACAAACGCATTCTTAATAACGCTGTATTAGCAGCCTGTACATCAGAGAGCTTGGCAGCTCCTGAGGGGCACGGGACTCCTGTGGCAGTGTGAGACAGAATGTGCCAGGATTGCTGGATTATGGAGAAGCCAAGGAAGGCACATCAAGGGAGCGTGAGGTTCTGTTGATTTCTCCATTGGAGACTTAAGAGAAGTGCTTTGGTTACGTAGGGGAGGAGATTCATGTTACTTGATTTTTTTCAAGTAGCCCCCGAAGGTTTCCTGCTGCTCTTCGTAGCAAATGCTAGCTGTTTACCACTGACCAGAATGTGGTGGCTTTGCTCTAGGTTGGGAGACATGGGAGCAGAAATTGATCATCTTTATGACCTCATGGTCTAGTACAGTGCATGGTACAGAGGTAATAATAAAGGTGATCGTGTCAGGTGGAGACCCTGCAGCAGATAGGATGATGGAAGGGGACCCAGCTGTCCTGAATGAGGTAGGTGAAGGAAACTGAAGGTTTGCCAGTTTCAATGAACAAGGTGCTTTTCCCTCGTATTGGGTTTCTATGACTTTTTTCACCTGTCTTTGTGTTTTGGTGGTGGCCAGCCTTGTATATTGCCACTTAGTTGATATGGACTCCCATCTACCTCTGACAGTTAGTTGCCTGCTGTGTGGCCTTGAGCAGGTCATTGAACCTCTCTGGGTGTTAGTTTCGTCATCTGTAACATGAGAATAATAACACTTCATAAATTCATTAGCAAGACTGAACATAATCATGCCTATGAAAGTGTAGAAACCTCTAAAACGTTATGCAAATAGCCAAGTATTATCATTATTTGTGTTGTTAGTAATGAAACAATAAATGCATGTCAGATAATAAGGTAAAGCTCCAACTCCTGATCTTTTCAGGAGACTCTTTGGCTTTCTGCATTTTTTTTCCCCCACTAGGATACATAGAGTGGTAAGATATGTAGAAAGCAGAGTTCAGGGGAAAGTCAGAATGAGGCAAAGCTTCCAGGACAATACTTCCTGGTTGATCTGTTATTTTTCTAAACCTTTTTCTTTTCTGTGTGGAAACACAATGCCATTTTTTGAACTTCACCAATTGTTACCTCAGAGATGGGTATGTCTGAGGCCTGGGCAAGTCAGGACAGTGCCACTCCATTTTCGGAAAAGGAAATGTGATGGGGTTCAGCAGGGGAGTTACTGCTCTACTTCATTAGCCAAGCTCAGTAATTCTCCAAGAATACCCCTGCGGGTGGGTACGTTTATGAAATGCAGATTCACAGGCCTTGCCCCAGCAAATTTGATAGGGGTCTAGGAATCTATATTTCACAAACACTGTGAGTGAATCACATGCCCGTGGTACATACCTCACTTTTTAGAAAGTACCTCTTCCTTCACACTCTCTCCCATTCCCCTGTGGTCATGGTCTAGTTACTGGTCTTAAAGGTGATAACCCGCTACTATTCAAGAATAATTAAAATGCCACCAATGCCCTCACTTCATCGGCCCATGGGTCCGGCACAAGACTGATGTGCACATTTTTAAAGCATTTTGTATTTTTTGACCGAGCTCTGTACTTATGATTTGTGTCGTTTTCTATCTCTGTATTATGTATTCAGAAAGATTTTTTATAACAGCACCAATATTGCTTTTATTAATGGTACTGTGACATATGACTGAAACCCACAACCTTTTTGGTCTGTATTAATAACCTATTGAAAAGTAAATAATTTGTAAACTTTAACCACATGGACAAAGTGCATGAAGAGGACATGGAGAGAATAAAAATCTCTTATGGACCTATGGTTTTCCAGTGGGCAGCTTAGCTATTTAAGAGCTTTTAAGGTGCACAAGAGTACACCTTTGTTAAAATATATAGCTTGTGTAGTAATTCTGTTCTGGGGGTTGGGGGGAAGAGCAGGAGGGAGCACAGTGTACCTTGCCCCTGCTGGCAGTATGAGACAATTACAACAATGAGATTTTTCTTTTCAATGTTCTCCATGTGTAGATTAAAATGTTTGTTGCCTGAACTGGGCAAGGAGAAGGCATCATAATGTGCACCTGAACATTCATGTAGGGTTTAGTGAGGAGAAGATAAGAGGATACCCTGAGCTCACATTCATGAGCATGGGCTCAAGCTGTTTCCACAGTCACTGAGATGTCATCGTATTGACTCAGCCTTATTTGCATTACCTCATTCTGGTAGAATTGCTATGTTTATAGACATCATTTGGCATTTACCCTTCCACATCAGAGCTTTCACGTTGGAGTTGACTCTTCATTTTGAGTTGACTGAGGTGGGCTTGAGCGTGAGTTGAGTGTGTGCATTCGTACAGATATACCATAATCTAAGAATCACCCTACCCCAGGAACAGGGTGTCACACTTGTGCTTGACTGTGCTTCTACAGTGGCAGGTAGAGCGAGTGCAGTGCAGGAAATATCAGCCCTTTTCTAAAACACTATGAATATGAAAGGGGGAGGTGGTCAGGGGATGGAGAGGACAGAGGGGAAATCACTTCTTTGTCTGAAAGGGAAATGCCAGGACTGTCCCGTCAGGTCTGTTAAGCGTCTATAGGATGAGGAGGAAAATTCTTCTTCTCGTTGACATTGTGTATGTCTATGCATATCTGCGTATACCTATATTCATATGACTGATCATCTTTCATGGTCTTTTGGAGATACTTTGTCTATTTAGGAGTGCAGAGGTAATTCACTTATGGGGCCGTTTCCACTGATATCCAACCATATATATCTTTGGATTTTTAAAAACCCAATGTTTGCAAATATCTATTATTAAAAAAAAGAGAGAGACAAGGTCTCACTATGTTGTCGGGCAAGAGTGCTGTGGCTCTTCACAGGCTCTATCCCACCACTGGTCAACACAGAACTGCTCTGTGTCTGACCTGGGCTGGTTCACCCCTCCTTAGGCAACCTGGTGGTCCCCTGCTCCCAAGAGGTGACCATATGGACGTCAGACTGAGTGCAGACACCCGATTGGCGTAGCGCACTACAGCCCAGAATTCCTAGGCTGGAGTGATCCTCCTGCCTCAGCGTCCAAGTAGATTGGACCATAGGTGTGTACCTCCATGCTGGGCTGCAAAAATCTATTCTTCTGTGACTTTTTATTGTTATTCTAAAAGGTGGAAAGCCAAGCAACTTCAGGACGGTGCTGTAGCATTGTGAGTGAGAGGAGAATGTGTTTAGTTCATATGGCTGCCTTATGGGTAATAGATTACTGGGTATAGGTCCATGTTGATCTGTGGCATGACAGGCCTGGCAGAGGGACACAAATTCATATGTACAAAATGGCTCCCTGTTGATTACCACAAGGCTAAACTCATTTCAGCTGAGATCACCAGTTAGCCAAGAGCCCAGGCGCACATGTGACAGCTTGGGTATCTGCCTCTGCTGGTCACAGCTACCGCTTCCCTCACTGGCTGTTAATCAGAGTATGGGAAACTCTGGCCACTTCTGCTGGCTGGACTCAGTGTGCTGCCTGAATCCAGGTGCATGCAGAGATGTTCTCAGATCTAAGAGACATCAGCAAGGGAAAGGGATGATTCCTCCTCCTACCTTTTCCTAAGCCCCTTCTCCACACATCCAATTGCACCCATGAGAACCGAACCACCATGTTGAATGGGCTCTGGCATTCAGAGCAACTTTCCTACAAATCTCTTTTTATTGGCATTTCCTCCAATTTAACCAGCCCTGAATTGCATTTGAATCAGATGAGAGAAAGAGAGGGAAGGAGAAGGGAGGAGGTCCCCCCTCTCTTGGAAAAGCAGCTCACAACCAGCTTTATTTGGTAAAATGCTGCAATAGATGCTTGTCAGAAATAATTTATTCCTGTTAGCTGTAATCTGAAGGAAAACAGATACAAGTCCTATAGTTAAAAAAAAAAGTAAAGTAGTCTTGCTTTCGCTGACAGTACAAAGGTGTCATATACAAGAAGGATTGACACAGACCAAGGGGTCTTGTGGGAAATATGATAATAACTATAAAGAAGACAGATTATTCCCCAGTTGCCAACATTCAAACCTTTTTACAGTCAGTTCAAACATATAAAACTTTATTGCTCTAGCAGAAAGGGGAACAATTTCTGGTTGCACAGCTTTCCCAGGGCTGGGTTTATACTGTCTGTGTTATTGCTCTATAGTGGCATTTTAAAGTTTATTGAACAAGACTTTTACAATTGAAGGAAGTATATAAAACTGTAAATTTATTAGATTTTTCAGGATAAGTGCCCTTTCTAGTTGTGCTCAAGAATTCGGAGCTATGAGAAACTGCTAGTTACAAGACTTATTAATATTAAAGACTGAGAGTACGCACATTTTATACCTTAACTGATCTCAAAAATAATATTATTATATTACTGAATGTCAGAGCTCTAATACTATAGAATTGGATGGATACACACATATAGGACTCTATGTACCAGATGTGTTTATTTTTCACTGGCTAAAAAGTTAGCTTGTGTTACATCTTACTTTATTTGCTTTTAACACAGTTGGTCAGGGTATTCCTCTGTTCATTGAAGGATGTCTCAGGGTAAATGTTTTTTCCTAAAATCCTTGCTGATTTTCCAGCATTTCTCAGTGTGTGGGTGTAATGCAAGTACAAGCGTTAGGTTTTCAGAGCATATTTTATGGTGAAGGAATATATTGTTGCATTCACCAAAGCAACTGTACCTTTGATAATCAAAATACTACCAAAAGGAGTTCTTGTTTTCCCCAAGTTCTCATTTTTCATTTCTTAAAGGTTTTGAGGAAAATGATTTGAGAAATTTTTTAATGTTTGTGATAATCTGTAAAAGGGTTTCTCAACCTCACACTACTGACTTTTGAGGCCAGATGATCCTTCATTGTGGGGGCTGCCCTGTGTACTGTAAGATGTTTAGCTGCATTCCTGGTTTCCACCCATAGATGCCAGCAGCATCTCCACTCCCCCATTGTGAGAACCAAAAATGTCTCCAGACATTGCCAGATGTCTCCTGGGAGGCAAAATTATATCCAGTTGAGAACCATTCATCTATACAGTTTTGTAATATGTCTGGGGAAAATACATTTTACTGTAAATACATAATATAGGTTGTGTTTGGTAATTAAAAATATATTGTTACTAAACAAGATGAATTACAGGATTATTTACTTGCAGAAATATCTAACTGTTGACTGCTTTTAAATAAGGTGTTTCCCCAGAGAATGTAACATAGCTCAATCTTTAAACTTTTTCATATAAATTTTGGGGATCATATCACTATGTAGAAGGAGATGCCTTGCTTGCTTACTTAAGGCTCAGGACATGTGTTTGTGGATAGAATCACTTATGAAACCAGACCTCATATTCCTTTTATATTATGTTATGATTAGCCTCTGATATGTGTTTGCCTTTTTGATTTTTCACATGCATATGCAGAAACATATGTATATGTATATATTATGTGACTAACACAGTGAAGGATATGAAAAGTACGAAGACAATTTTGATTATAATTTTCTCATTTGACAAGTTCAATTTTGAGATACCATCAACTTGCCTTTAATTTTCAGTTTGTGTTCTAGAATTCCTTAACCTCTTCAGAAGGTTTTCATGGTGGATACATTTAAAACATTCAAAGAAGTTGTTTATAGCACCTGTTCACCTTCATGCTACCTGATGTTATTCAAGCACCTATGTGTGAATGGCACTTTGATCGAGAATTCTGTGTTAATTTTTCTAGTGGCCATAGCATTTACAGAAATAAGCCAAAATGTTTTCAAAAGGCCTTAAATTATAATTGGCCTTTCGGTTTTTGATTGCTGAGTTTTGGAATTCTATGGTTGATTTTTAAAAAAAAATTCTAGACACTTGTGACTTACTAAGGAGTATCTTGAAAATGTCTCAGTTCTGTTATTCAGTGGAACTACCATTCTCTTTTGCCCCTATGACCTCTGATGGCTGAGCGGTGTTAGCCATATACTGTGTGTCTTTTCGCCTCTTCTTGCCATCTCTGTGGGTCACTAGGCTCCTCTGGAAACCTCTGTAGGCATAGCAGAGGTTTCCTTTTGTGTTTCCTTTTAAACCATGCCTTAAGAAGTGTGGTCTGACTTCCTTTATTCACTAAATGTCTTTCTGATATGCTGTGCATAAATTATATGATTGGAAAGCAAATAATATTAGAATCCACTAGTGGAGTCTGGCTAGGATATCCATTGTGATCCTCCTAGTAAGTCTTAAGACCCATTCACAATCACCCCTTTAGTTCTGCATGGTTTCCTTAAATCATAATATATCTTGTTAGAGTTTTTAAACTACTAATGTCCATTCTAGTATGGTGATATATATGATATGTATGATAGCTGTGTCCTGCCTGGATTCATGCAGTCACATACATTTAATACACCTTTTTTTGAACATGTGAGAATATGCATAGCCCCGATTTGGTGAACTGTCTTCTCTACAAATTATAGCCTTGATGCTTTACAAGGTTAAATAACACAGTCTCTAATTTAAGTAACAGTTGAGAACCAGGACGATTTAAACACTCTGAGTCAGGCACACATAACCCTACCCTCAAAAGCACTCACAGCTAAATGGGGGAATCTTGCTGAAGTCTTGTTAACTTCCTGGGTTTCAAAGTCCCACTTTCAGGTACCATGGAGGAGGCAGCAGGCGTGCAATGACAGAAAAATAAACCCTTAGTCAAACAAAAGAAGCCACTGAAAGAACTGAAAACCCCTCCCTAGTCCCAGCTAAATTCCCAGGGAAGATTTAGGACCTGTGTTTGTCCTGAGTTAGTGGACGGTCTTGGCCAGTTTGCCATCTGCAGTGGTGAGTTGAAAGGGACTGTGGGCTCTGGAGGCTGAAAGGGAGTTAGCAGGAACAACATGAAACAGCAAATGTCAGGGAAGTCAGTAAGGCCTGAATCTTTTATGAGACCTTGGATATTCTGATCACAGCTCCGCTGGCATCAAGATTGGAATACAGATTACGGGAGGGAGCGTCTGTGACATGAAGCCCTGGCTTAAATCTTCCCAAGGTTTTAACGTGCCTTACCATATGAATATTTTGTTATTTTATTTGGCAGTATTTCCACGGAGGCCAGGAAGGAGAGCATTGACTAATCCAGGGTAGGGCAAATCTAGAGATGGGAGAGATTAGAACAGTATTGTGGTCGTGAGACTAACACCACTGTGGGGTGTGTGTGTGTGTGTGTGTGAAAGAGAGAGAGAGAGAGAGAGGCTGAAAGAGAGAGAGAGAGAGAGAGAGAGAGGCTGAAAGAGAGAGAGAGAGAGAGAGAGAGAGGCTGAAAGAGAGAGAGAGAGAGAGAGAGCTAGCTGAATCCTCTGTAATCCTGTCTCATATAAGGCCCTGATGCTAAAACCACTGTAACTGTTTATGAATTCACTCCAGCTACATAGTGAGAGGAAGGAAAGAGAGTAAGAGGAACCCAATGCTGGAATGAATTTATGCTTAAGAGCTTGTCTCGGGAATGCAGCTGGGTTTAAGAGTCGCCAAGCCAAGACACCCTTTTTGGGAAAAGGGAAAAGAAAAGGAAAGGAAGATAAAAACCCAGGAGACGGGAGGGGCAGTGGGAGAAGGGGAAAGAAAGTGTGCTGCTCCCAGACAGGGAAGCCTCGTCCCAGTGAAATGGCGTTATAGGTTGTCTGGGTGTTAGCCCTTAAAGTGGTTTAATTTCCCACTAAATAGAGATCACTGTGAGGACTAAGAACCAGGCAAATGCTTTCGATTGCGTTATCTTGATTAGAAGCCCTGCTTTAAGGCAGGAGCATTGGCAGAGTTCTAGAGAGCTGAGGCACCCCGAGGCATGCAGCAAAGTCCATGGCAGGCTAGACTTCAAATGGCTTTGCCGGAGCACAACTTTACGGCAGATTTGATAGCCTGGATTTTGCTTTTCCACACCTGTCCCCATCTGGTAGGTCATGCCGTCTCGTAGCCAACCTGCAAGGCTGTTAGGTGAGGCCGAGTGACCTCGGCCTGATGCAGGCCATAGAAGCAGAGCGAGGCAGAGTGACTAAGTGACTGCTGGAATCTTAGTAAAGCAGGGATAGAAACCAGAGTTCTTGCACTGCATGCAGCCTTTTCTTTGGTAAGAGAGGTTGACTACTCTAGTAGCTATGTAAGGGGCAGATAGAGATGAGTGAGTGATAGTCATTCCTAAATAAGAAATATTTATCTGGTGACTGTTATATGTCAGGAGCTGGGCTAAGTGCTTTACACATATATAGTCGTCTTTTTCTTAACAATATTTTCCTTTCTTTTAATTCAGTTATGGGGGAGTGCATATACAGGTTTGTTAACATAGGTATATCATGTATTGCTGGGGTCTGGGCTTCTGTTGAATCCCTCACCCAAATAATGAACACAACACTCAAGAGAGAGTTTTTCAGCCCTTGCCCTTTCCCTCCCTCCTCCTTTTAGAAACCCCAGTGTCTATTGTTGCCATCTTTACATTCATTATACCCATTGTTTAGCTCCCACTTATAAGTGTGAATGTGCAGTATTTGATTTTCTGTTTCTGCATTAAATCACTTAGGATAATGACCTCTAGCTGCATCCATCAACATATACAATCTTTACAACAAATATATGGCACAGGTACTGTGATTATATTTTACCCATTTTAGTGATAAGGAAACTGAGGCTAGAGAAGGAACCAAGACAAAGTTAGAAAGTGCCAAGTTTGAATCTAGGCTGTCTCCATAATACTTGGCCTTGAACACGGATTTGGGCACGTTTGCGCTGAATCTGTTTCTTCATTTTTACCACTACTTATTGAGTACTAACTGTATGCCAGGTACCATGGTAGGTCCAGGGGATACTGACTAGAGGAAGACAGTGCCCTAGTCCTTGGTGTGTACTCACAGCCGCGGAGATACCCCAGCAAATCAGCGATGGCAGTGGTGCCGTAGATACTCTGAGAAGTAGTAAGGGTACTCATGGGGCCTGCTAGTTCATAATGTCAGCGACACAGCAGACACAGGAAGGCTGCAGCACACCTAACTTTGTCGGTCACTTGTATCTATCTGCTAGTCTCAAGGCTCCATCTGTCTCTGTTGTATAACCCTGAGCAAGCCAGTCTTCTTTCTAAGAAAGTGGAAGCTGATCAGCAGAAGGTGGCCATGGACAAAATGGGAAGCAGGCCCCCTGGAGAAATAGGCCCAGTTGTTTATTTCAGGAAATCCTCTAGTCTTGTTCACTCCAAATTGTGGAAGGACAAAGCTGGGTCCATTGAAACAGAAAGCATAAGAAAACAAAAATAGAAAAAGGGGGAAAAACACTTTTAAGTTGAATAAACAACTGCTGAGCCAACTCATGAGTTCAGCGGGGGATTCTCACGTTTCCAGGATATTTTCAGATTCTGATGGCAACTCAGGAAAGACCACTGTAACCTTGAACTTTGTCAGAGGACCGAGCTCAAGACCACCAAGACATTGCACACAGACCACCCACTGCAATTTCTTGCATAGGTCTGCTGGCCAGTCTCTTCTTAACACTGCAAGGCAACCTAAGCCGTATTTTGTTGGGAGAGTGGAAGAGCGAAGGCAGGTGTTGAAAAGCCATGAAAAAAAGAATTAAAACAAAAATGTGCCTCAGGCTCCTTTCAGCTGGCAGCAGAATTTCCGTCGTCTTTCCCTTTTGAATTTGATATGATTGCAGGAACATTACCATGGACTCAATTTTCACTTGACAGTGAAATACCAGAAGTCGTTTCGGGTCCAGAGTGCTGTCTCCATCCAGTCCCTGTAAATCTGCAGAAGGAAAGCATGGAGATGGAGTGGGTGGCCAAGCTGACACAGGCCTCTCCAGGCTGGTGGGAAAGGGTGCTCCCTGGGTGTGAGGCCCGGGAGTGCCTAGAATTGCATAGATGCAGCAGCGAGCAGCCCACCTGGGTGTGAATCATAGAATTGTTTTGAGAATTAAATGAGCAAATTTATGTAGAATGCTTAGGTCAGTGTCTGACACATACACCAGTGTTCAGTGAGTATTACCTATTGTGACTGTTTCTTCGTGAAAGCAACATCATCCTTTCTCTGCAGAATTTGAAACTGATGTCAAAAAAAGAGGCAGGGAGCAACATCACACATCAGAGGGAATTTCTTTTAGATTCACATACCTTTTTTCCTTTTTCTCTTTTCAGTTTTTTTCTTCCTTATAAGAAAGCCTCCAGAGGTTGAATTTAAATTGGGGGATGTCTTCAGTGCCATTGAATATATTGAGTGTGTAGGCAGGCAGTGAAAGGTGCCGGCTTGCTTTCTTTCTTTTCCTTTTTGGTTTTCGAGATGGAGTTTCGCTCTTGTTGCCCAGGCTGGAGTGCAATGGTACGATCTCGGCTCATCGCAACCTCCACCTGACAGATTCAAGCGATTCTCCTGCCTCAGCCTCCCAAGTAGCTGGGATTACAGGCATGCGCCACCACACCCTGTTAATTTTATATTTTTAGTAGAGATGGGGTTTCTCCATCTTGGTCAGACTGGTCTCGAACTCCTGACCTCAGGTGATCTGCCTGCCTCGGCCCCCCAAAGTGCTGGGATTATAGGTGTGAACCACCACACCCGGCCGTGCTGGCTTTCTGTGGTAAAATGGAGAAGACCCTTGAGGGTTTAAGGAGAGAGGGGAGGAAAATAGAGAAGAGGATCAGGAAAAGAAGACCAAGTTGAGGATATTTAATTATTTGAAATATTGTGAAACATGAGGATTGATGAGAAGAATGAACAGGGATGACTAAGCGCAAGGCAGGGGCCTGATGGCTCACCTTCCTCCAACTCCCTCATGCCATTGTGTCTGCTGCTCAGTGCAGGAGAGATGCACTCTTCATTTTGTACCTTCTTGCTATCAACTCTTTCTCTTTTTTCTTCTGCTCCTTTCTTACCACTCTGTTTATGGTAACACTTGAGGGGGGAAACGCATCACCCTGTGAAAGAACAGGGTGGCTGCTGACTTTGTACCAACAGCAGTGAACCAGGGCCTACTTGTCAGCAACCAAGACCTCTATTGACCCAGAAGCAGACAGGTGAACCCTTTCCCCAAAACTTTAATCATTAGTTTTCTCTTTTTGTCATATCTACCTTCCTACTTGCCTCACACCAGTTAGTTGACTTTCTCTGTCAAGCCTGAGGAACGAATCTCATGAAAGAGCATGGGGAGAGCAGAGATTTTGGAAATTGCTTTCAGAACACAAAATCCCACACACGTGGGCTTCTTCCCTGCAAGCTTAATCTTGCCTGATATATATGTGTACATGTGGAAGGCTGAAGGAAGTGATATAAATGCCCCATTCGTAAGTATTCAGCCATCGTGTGCTGAAAGCCTGCCGTCTGCCGGACACTGAAATGTGGCATTCACAGGCCGAGGGTCTTGAAGAAGCATGGCTATGGGGGCTGAGAGCAGGGTGGGGTGACGGGACAGGTTACTGAAACTGGATTTTGTCTGAAGAGCAGGGAGAGCTGTACTGGTTCCCCTTTGCTGTTTGGTGGTTTTTGTCTGCTCTCCGCGCCCCCCCCAATCCCCCCACGACCAGAGAATCAGAAGGGTCCCATCTGCCTTGCAGGGAAGGGTCATGGTTGGTGACTGGTAACATCTGGGGGAGGGGCTACTTCATTATGCCACCCAGAATATCAAAGCAGCTTAGGCGTTGGAAACCAGGGAAGGAAGAAGGGATTTAAAAAAAAAAAAAAAAAGCCCCGCTGCCAGTCGGGCAGCTCTCTGTCTGCTGTCTGCAGGCTGCTGCTACCCACTCGTTACAATTAAAATGAAGTGTCCGTCAGCGGCTATCTTCTCTGTGTGGCCCATATGTTTCTGAGCTGATACTGTCCGGATTATTCTGTTCGGGAAAACGATAACGGCTGTTTATAACCTTGGCAAAGACTGAGGCCTAATCAGGCTGGAGCACATTTTCACCGACTGGCTGATAACAGGCTGTTAGCAGCCTTATCGCTGGGGAGAGATAGGCCAAAATAAGCAGATCTGTGAGCACAGGAGCCCAATCGAGTGGTACACACTCTGGCCCTGGCTTTATTTTTAGATTTTCCTTTCCCGGTTGATATCGGAAGGCACAGAGGCAGGAGGTAGGGTGGATAGTAATGTGTGCCCCCTTGGGGGTCAGAGTGAGGCGGAGGGGGATGTTAATCACCATGAGAGGCAGAGGGTCAGCCCAGCTTCCAGTGCTCCGGGCTCCCTTCAAATGAGGGAAAACACGTGCAGGTCTTAGGAGACAAAGGAAGGGAAGTGACTGTTTCCTGGCCCGGTGTGTGGGCCTGTTGCCTGTTTGGTTCAGCAGCTCCTTGCCGTTGGACTCTCTACCTAGGCAGGCAGGCATAGGTGTGGGGTTCTGAAAGACTGGTCTCTTTCCACATTCTCTTCTGCTCTAGGGACTGACTTTTGCTTTCTGTCTAAATCCATTTTGCCTGGACGACTTCATGGCATCCCTCCAGAATGACTTGCCCTACCCAACTCATCATCCTTACACATGCCTAGAGACCAGATGACGGGTTAGGCTCCGAGGAAAGGGGCACAGGCAAGTCTTGAGTGTGGAGATTCTTACAGTCTCCTTATGTTGATTGAGGCTCAAGGAGGATGTCAGCAGAGGTCCCACTAAGTCATTCATTAATAACTGACACTAAGCCCCTAGGGAGGAGTTGTAAGTTTTCAGAGAAGTTTCTGCCTCTTGGTAAAACCTTCAAGGAAAGGCCCTTTGACCTTGTCTCTATGTAGTGATAGAGAAAAGCCAAACCTGTAACTATTCTTTGCTTCTGGATGTAATTCTCTAAAATCTTGACCTAAGCATGGCTCTCCAACAGCTATGATAAAAGGTATGTATATGAGGTCAGGAACATGTGATTAAAATAAAAAGTAACAGGTAAGTTTCCCATGGTGATTGACAGCAAGTGTCATAAAAAGAAGGGGAAGATTGAAGGTATTGTTTGCATTAAAAAGTGAAGTCTTGTATTTTCTCCACATTCTGCATAAACCTTCCTATCTTAAAGTACATTAGAGTTTTTACTCTCTATTCTGTCTCTCTCCACCCCTCTTCTCCCCCTTCCTTCCATCCACTCCTTGCTTTCTATACAGCTGCCTGATTCGTGAGTCACTTTGTCTTCCTAAGACTGAAAGAATCAGGTGGTGGGAAAGAGGGGAAAGGAACCCGTGCATGGGGGAGGGGAGGCATTTTCAGGGGCACACAGATTGAAGTAGGCACAGAAGGCAGCAGAAAGCAGCAGAAAGCATTATTACCATTATCATGCTAATCCATTTACAAGGCCCTTTTATTCATTAATCTTTGAATAGCAGAACTGTTCATACAGCCTGAAATGAGAACCACCTGTGCCTCTAGGACCAAAAAATAAAAGTGTTAAGGACAAATGATATGTCGAAGCAGGAAGGGAAAAATTAAATATAAACAGAAGGATTCAAAGCCATTTCTTCTGTCATTTAGATCTTCACATATATGATTTCACAGCTCACGTGTTGCAAAATGGCCAGCTGACTGGCAATTTAGGGGACATCATCCAAGTTCAGAGAACAGCTCTGGGGAGGGTTCAAAATGTTGTGAAATTATTAAACAGTTTATTTTTAAAGATCCAAACTAAGATTTTTCTACACTAATTCCTATGATTCTTTTTTGGAAGTAAGTACTGATAAGCCAAATAGAAATGATTTTGGCTAGTGCTCTAGATTCACTGATTAACTCAATAAAGAGATCTTTTACATTGTCTTCGCAAAATTCACAGTAATGTAGAAAGCCAAAGCCGGAAGGGATCTTACATATATGATCTAGTTCAAACCTCTCATTGTCTATTAAACCTTTAATTAAGAGTTCTTTACATGTAGGCTAAGCCCCCATTTGTCACATCACACATAGATGGGTTACATTATTGTTGGGGCAGTTATTCCTACAGGGAGCAACGTAGTTCTTGCAAACACTTATTACCCTGTGTTATAGATACTTAGCAGGGGCTGAAGGGAGATGTAGGGAAGGGCTGCAGCCTTCTTTATCATTATTTTAAGATAGGAGAGATGCCAATTAGAAAGTCCACTGAAGAGGATATTTAGGCCTGAGCATCTTCTAAGAACAAATGCAGTAATGGCCAATGGAATGGAATAGCTTCCATATTCCTTTAGGTGGGACTTTAAATTCTCTCAATAACAATTCATATTAAAAGTCATTCCCTTTGTCAAGAGACTGAGTTCTTTAGTTCTGACCACTAAACCTTATTGTTCACAAGTGTTAGAATTATGTCATCCTAGAGCTGAAAGAACCCACTCTGAAGACTACTCCCTCATTTTGTAAAGGGTATTAAAAGCCAAGAAAGGGGATGGACTTGACCAGTGAGTCTGAACCAGGACTGGAGCTAGGATATCCCACCTTCTAGCTCAGTGCTTTTGCATCTTTTTGATGACTATATTGTGATTTAGTTCTGTGATGAAGCATTCAAAATATATCCCTTAACTGTCCATGCCACTGTTTATTCATCTGTAAAATGAAGATTGTAATTTCCCCATTGATTTTTTTTTTAAGTTCCTCAAGAGCTGGGACTGTGCAATCCATCTCAGTATTTCCCAAGGCACCTAACCCATAAAGTGCTGTACACACAGAGCTGCTCAATAAATGTTCACTATTGAATAGTTGAATGAATGAATGAATGAATATGACTTTTAATTGGGCTTTGCAAGTGATGACTCTTTCATTAAATGATTTTTCTTCTAAGTTGTGTGCACATTCTCAGCCATTCATTTCTTAAATATCTTTTAGGAGAAACAGTGAAAAATGATGATGATGTCCTTAGTCATATATGGAAGACCTTTCAGTACTGCAGAGGTCTGATTATAATCGTGGAATTTTGTTATTGTCATTTGTTTTCTTTGTAGTTGGTTGTTCATGAAGACCTGGGAAGGCCTAGTGATTTTGAGGGTCAGTTGATTTTGAGGTTCTCAGTAGCAGGAGTTGGTGTATTCTTAGCTGCCCAAGAACCCTTCCCAGCATATTGCTGTGGCATTCTTGTCATTTGTCCTGAAGAAAGGAAGAGACAGGACCATGCTGGGGGACCTTATCTAACTCCCGTGGTAGTATAGTGCCTAGAATAATACCTGGATCATAATAGGTACTTGATAAATAATTGTTAAATGGATAAGTAATTGCTGAAGGTCTGCTTTTGCTTGACTAGCTCATACCTTCAAAGTCTATAACTGGACGGGATGACTATTCTCTTCTAAAATATATGATTTTGTGAATTATTTGAGTCTATTTCTCTGACTCAGAAATCTAAGCCAGGACAAACTCTTCCTCTCAAAGCATAAATTCTACCAGTTCCTTAAAAATCTGTATCTTTGGCTCTATAATTCGCACTGCCAGGACCATTTGTATTCCACACCTTGTCTCATGCCTACACTATGAGATGACGGCTTACAAAGGCCTATTGCCCACTTACACTTCTCAAAGCAGCCATTCAGAGAGGTCAGAATTTAAAGCAGAGATTATTTTGGTGGGGAGGTGGTAAGGAGGGTTAACAAAATTGCTGTTTTATTGGATCTAACTTGCTTTTCAGAAGCACGTGACTGGCATATTTGGGTCATTAAATATAAAGACATTCTGCTTATGAATTATGCCAGCAAGATGTTTTCAGATCATACAAAAACAATGTGTGTGGTGACTGCCAAGTAGTGTTTTTATGTGTATGTCTGTACACACCACCCACTGGTCTATGCAAGGCGGTGGTGCTCTGCATTAAATGCCACATCGTTCCTTCTGGGATCTCAGAACCTTTCATAAACAGTCACTTAAGACTCTAGTGAGTTAAATAAATAATAAGATCCTTACCCCCTTGAAAAGAATATGAAGCCTACATATTGAAAAATTAGGCAATTTAGCCCAAGGCAGAATGAGCAGAGAAAGCATGACCTGGTGAGCCAGACCTCAGTGCCAGCAGCAAGAATTTTGATCTGTAAACATTCTAATGATGGCAGATGGCAGTGCAGCCTTGGGAGGGGTTTTCAGTCAGTCTGCAAGCTTTTATTCTGTACCTGATATGTCTTTGGTACTGAGTTAGAAACTGTGAAAGGCCAAGTGTGGTGGCTCACGCCTGTAATGCCAACACTTTGGGAGGCCAAGGCAGGAGGATCGCTTGAGCCTAGTTTGAGACCAGCCTGGGCAACGTGGTGAAATGTCATCTCTACACACGCACACACACACACACACACACACACACACACACAGAGATACACAAAGAGAAGAAAAAAAAAGAACTATTAAAAGAAAAAAAGCCAAAACATGCGTAATATCTTTCTTACAAGACCTAAAAGGCATTCTTTCAATTTGTTGAGCACATCCTAGGTGCCAGACAGTTCAACACGGAACATAATTAAAACATTAAATACTGAAATACAGACAATATACAGTTTTGGAGACAGAGAGCAGTTAAGTTTCAGCATGGTGGTGGTGAGGAATTGATAGTAAGAGAAAGGAGTTGGGGCTATGAACTGAAAAATGGGTAGGGTTGAAGTCAGCAGAAGGGCATTATATTTGAGAAGAACCAAATACACGAACGCGGAATGGTCAGAAAGAGGACAGCATTTCTGTAGCAGTTTTCTCTGTATCTCAGTTTTTGTCCTGGTAAAATAAAGGAAGCGATATTGGTTAGTAGTGTGTCGCCTCCGGAAGGATAGCTGAGGGTGACTAATAGGTCCATAGCTGCCAGGATGCGAGGCTGCGTGTTTCACGTGGCGTTGGCATTAAGGTTGTTGGGTTTTATGAGATGCTTTTGTTTAAGAATTTGACATTGGAGGTGTGTCTTCGGAGACTTTTATTTGCCTGTGGTGTGTTGTCATCAGAACCACTCTTTGGGAAGAGAAAGGCTCTTCTTGGCCACAGGATGGGTACAGATTAGCAAATGCGGCCATACAGGGAAGGAACCCTTGGGTGTTCTGGTGGCCCTTCCCCTCCCAGACTGAGCTCTGTCTAGGATTGTTAGGCAGGTGTTCAAATAAATAATGCAGCTAAAAATACTTCCAGCAGCAGCTGGGACTTCTGTAGCTCTGAGATGGTGGGAGTATGTACCTCAGCTACTCGAGCAGGTGCGCAGTAGCTCCAGAAACTTAGAATAGACACACTCCAGACACATCCTCAACATGGACCAAGACCTCATTTCCAATGGAGAAATGAAACAAAGCATTTTTTTCATCTAGTCTTACCTGGAAACAGGTGTGCCTTGGCATCAGAGTAGAGCTGAAAAACAAGTTAATAGTCATTCTCTAGGGGAAGATGGTGGTTTCAGAGTAGTAAGTGGAATTAATATTACCTGCTCCCTGTCCAGGACTTGTTCTTCACTAAGAAGTAGTACCTAGCATAACTTCAACGAGAAGATAATCTATAATAACAAACATCATAATGGCAACTGTTAATATACTAGCAATCTTTTATTAAGTATGTACTGTGTCAGACACCATATTTATTTATTTAACCCTCAAAAAGAATATCAGGGCAAATGACATTATCCCCATTTGCATAGATTCAGAAACTGAGGTTCAAAGTAATTAAGTACCTTGCCCAAGGGGACACATGCTTTAAGTCACAGAGTTGGACGTCAGATCCAAGTCCGATTCCAAAACTATGGATAAAGTTGTGTTTCCCTATGGACTTACCACGAATATGGCATGTTTTACCTTCTTTTTTGACTCTAAATTTGCCATATACATTAATGTGTAATAAAAACTTGCATTTTTGGCATTGCAGCATATTCAAGTTAATTTTGGGGAATCTAGGTTGTTTTGGGCAAAATAATTTGTCATACCCAACCTCCACAAAGATAGCCATGCCTGGGGTGAAAATCTTCTGCCAATTGAAGCTTCCAGTTGTATCACATTTAGGGACTTCGAGGACATAACTCTTGAGTGGTCAGGGTGGGGTGACCTTCACTAATGGGCACTGTTCTTATAGGACTAACTCTGGCACATGTAGGCCCATGAGGAATGCTTGACAACCAGGAGTATTTAAGATTTGGGTGACAAATGCAGTGTTCAAAATGGTTCTGTGGAATCACTGTGCTTCTTGTTATCACGTGAGTTTTCACGTGGCAATGACATAGGAGCACATAGGCAGCCAAACTGTGAATTGCCTAGGCTTTGAGGATGAGCCCAGCCCATCTCTACCACTTTGTAAAATCGGAGCCAATGACAGAGGTTGCCTGACTGATGGTTGCCGGAGACTCAGAATGCTTTTGACTCTTTGACCTTATGTGAATATGGTGGAGATATTGAAAGACTCTTATCTTTGTGGCAGGAATAAGTTTGGAAAAAGAGGTCTGTTTCAGAATTTTAGATTTCAAAATGTAAAAATGTTCTGACTTGCAAGTAAGGCATAATTTTGGTCTTTTAAAACTGAGATTGTTTTCCTATTTTTCTAGTTTTCATAGTAAATCCCCCTCCTCCAAATTGAATCACACTCAGCTTTACTGAATGAGGAGGGGCTCACCCTCAGGATCTGGCCAAATGACAACTTTTGGTTGATTTAAAAAAAAGTGTTTCAGAATTCTACTCAGCCTTGCTCACAGGCAATGACCCCGTCAGATCTGATAAACTGAACAAGCTAGGGGCTACCAGGAGCTGCAAAGGAGACCTACACAGAAATGCTAGTCTGTGAGAGGGAACAAATGGTTAGGGTGGTGTCCCAGGAGCAAGCCAACTCCATGATGAGCCATTTTTCTATCACTCTCATTCAGATTTAAATCTGGGGTAGGGTTAGGAGACATCCTTCTGTCTGTGTTTCATTCTGTTAGAGGGAGGGTTAGGAAGCTCATGATCTGATGTGTAAAGTCAACTGTGGAATGTGAACCATGATTCTAAATATAATGAAGTTCTATGACAAATATACAGCCAGAATCTGGACATCAGGAAGTGGTAGCCATTTTTACCTGGCCTGAGTATTTGAAAGCTTTAGGCTATTAATTGGCATTGTAAATATTGTCTCTACAGGAAATCAGGGAGTAGGTATATGGCATAGTATAATTACATAGGGACCGTTTTAATATTTGTGCATGCCCTGAATCAGAATTTCTGGATATGGGGAGGCGCAGGCATGTGTATTTTTGGAAAGTTCTCCAGGTGATGCTATGCCATGTCCCAGTGAATTGAGACCTATTATTTTAGATTACTGTTAGTAATGTTCTTTTTGTCTTATCCGATGAACATACCCACATTGGCATACTCTTTCTGTCATCGAATTTGGAGATGTCCAGTGCTGGAAAGCACATGGGGTATGTGTGTGTGTAAAGTGTGCATGTGTATACATGCATTCGTTTTCTGAGGCACACAGTCTGCTGCTGGCCCTGTGACAGGTGATCAGAGCGATGTGGACATGGCAAGCCTGGGCAAACTCACTCTCCCCATTTCACCCTGCCTGCAAACAGAGTTAACATCCTCAAGGTAAAGCTCTGAAATCCCACGCTGACCTTTTCGTGAAGCATTATAATCAAGTTGAACATTTCCAGTTTTACCACAAATGCTTGCCCCATGGGAAAATACTTCCCTACATTTTATGACAATTGATTCTGATTTTGAGGAACTAATTTGTATTGAATGCAAAATGTCCAGCCTCACATGGAAACTGGAAAGTCCCCGTGTCCAGACAGGTCCAAAACTGTGTTTTTATTGTAAAGACAGGGGAAACAATGAAAGATTGTGTTTTTTGTTTTAGAAAATCCTTCCTTCATTGTTCTGCATATTTTTTATATTTTATTATTTTATTTTTGACAGTCCTGTGAGTTTAATGACCACAGGCAATTTTGTGGATATCCTGGGCTCATGGGAAACTTCACCCTGTCTGGATTCTAAGCTCCTAGATGCCAGAGCCTACTGGATCTTTTACTGTATGTGAAGTCACCCGTAGTGCCAAGGATCCTGATGTGAACATGCTGACCCCTTTGAGAGATTCTTGGAAATATGACTGACATTTTCTACTGTGCAAAGAAAGTCAGCATTTCCCTCCCTGCATTACGGTTCTGGCCACAAAGGAAACAATGCCCCTAGAACCCTCTGATGTATCCGAGAATCCTGGAGGCTTCTGACTTCATTTGGAAGAAGTCCTGGAAACAAAAGCTGCTACTTCTCAGGCTAACATCTATTGACATGAACAGAAGCCCCTCAAGGATACCTTCTGCCAGTGACCAAACCGGGGGCTCATGTGAAGAAATACTATCCTTAGACCTTGAGTACCCTGCCTCCAGGTCTAGCTAATGTCTTATTCAGTATGAATAGCAATGGCATTTGGGCCGGGAGGTGATGAGATGCCTATGAAGGTATCAGAGATGTCCAGTGGAACACTGCTTGTTTAGCCTTATGACCTCTGTCCAAGGGAGGTGCTTCCTCTTTGCTGGAACTGTGGTTGACTTAGAGTTTCTGCGGTTCCCTTCCTGAGGTATATTTACAGGGACTGCACCTTCATTGCAGCAAATTTTAGGTTCATCCTCTTGAGCAGGGGGAAGGAGCCTCTCTCTTCAGAAACATGTCAGGATATCTTTGGTAGGCATCATGTTCTGTTTACTTGAACCAATGAGAAGATGGCCGAGCAAGCAAGGGCAAGTGTAGGTGTCTATAAAGGTTTATTCTAATCCTGCGAGTCTGTAAGCATTCTAGAGTTCATCGGAAACTGTCTACTCCCATTTCTGGAATTTGCCTCTTGGCGTCATCATGCAGGGGGCTTGTTGTAGTCGTGCTTTGTGGTGGAAAGGTCAGCTGAGCACGGAGGAACAGGGGACTCACTGCTCTTCTCCCCCTTGGGCCCTTGAGCGGGCATTTGACTGCTGCATATGAACCTGGGAGCCATGGGGTCTTAAGGCTTTTTCTACTTGATTCTCAGTGTGGCCAGAATTCTCTTTAGGGCACCGCTCCAAATCTCAGTGACACTCCATCTGTAAAATTGGGTGGCAATGTAGTGTGTGTGTGTGTGTGTGTGTGTGTGCGCGCGCGTGTGTTTTCTTATACAGGACTGGAAGAAAATGGAGGAAGAAGGATAATGACTTAAAAGCAAAAACAATTGAATTCTTTGAGCTACAGTGCTCTGTCCTGAGAGTGCGGTTATTTTCCACTGCAGTAATGCTTTCAAAAACATTTATCTAGCTTCTCTCACTTTCTCATTTGCTGTCATTGGTGTGAAAAATCAAGTTACCAGAAGGTTCACCCATGTTCCACAGGTATGAATACTGAACACTTTATTTAGTGTCTCATTAACAGCTGGCCTGTGGCTCCCCCTTTCTCAGCTTGACTCTGCCTTATCCAGGGAAATGGGAAATCATGCTTAAGGATTAGCAGGGGTGCCTATTTTCACTTTCAGTGCTTCATTCCTGTGTTCATGTTACCTATTCCCTTTACAAAATATGAATGAGTATCTTTTTGTGACTGGCTATATTCTAGGCACTGAGGATCCAACAGTGGACAGAACACACAAAGTTCTTACCTTCATGGAGCTTCCATTTTAGTGAAAGAAATAGAAAATAAATATGACATGATATAAAATGATACACTATCCTTTATACTACTAACATCTTTTAAACCCAATTTTATATCTTACTCCCTGACCGACTCTTCAGGTCCTGGCTCCTGGGCAAATGGTCCCCTGTCTGTCTATGCCTGGCTGTCACTGATTATAGATATCTTCAGGGCCTAAGCTCATGCTCTGTAACCATTTTCTGTTATAGAATCTTCTTGCTGCTCACCGAAGCCTTAATCTCTTATGCTGCGATCAGTGGGTGGGCGCCTTTCCCATTCGGATCCTCATTTTTTAATTCCTGCTGCTTCCCTCAATGTCATCCAATTCCATTTTTCTTTATAGACTTTCAGGTCTACTGTACCTGCTGATTACTTAGTGGAGAGTGCTGGACATCTCCCTTAATTAATTCCATCGATTTGAAATCCCACAAGGTTTGGGGTCTTTAGATTTCTGAAGCAGCTAAATGGAATGTCTAAATTCCAACCTTTTCCTTCTACAAATTGTTTTGCCACAAAGTTACTGGGAGAAAGTGCTGTGGTTTTATTTATTTGAAGAAGTATATTAATTCCCTGAAGACTCTGCATGCTTAACTGGGCTTTTTGTATACAAAACAGAAGAAAAAAAGATGTTTGGATCTCTCTTCCTCTCCTCCTCTTTCTTCCCCTCCTCTTCCACTGACCATCAAGATTCTGTTCCTCATTCTCTTCTTTGTTTTGGTCATTTTCCTTCTTTGTCACTTACTTTCATGATGCTGGTCCAACTAAGACCATGCCTTAGCAACCAGTGATTTCTTGAACCCTTTGAAGAAGGGTATGAAGTTCACAAAGGGTGCAGAAGCACTGCCCAGGACTTCTTTTTGAAGAGCAACTACCCAGGGTGATTTCCAGGAGGATTCATGCAAACCTGATAGCCATGATCTTGTTGAGTTATACATATATGATTTTCTAGTACTCCCTATTAGCAGTAAGCATGGAATTTCTGGGGGAGAGTCATCAGATGTATCTTAGGGTTATATGGTTTGCAGAAATGGTGAACTTTCTACACAGAGGTTCAGAAATCAGCATGGAAAGGAACTTTAGAGATTAGGAGCTCAATGCCCTCATTTTATAAATGCAAGGATGGTGTAAAGGAACTTGTACCAATTGACCACCTATCATGTACCAGATTATACACGTACCTAGATAGGACATTATGCATCTATGACCCCAAATAGTGAAGTAATGTATTGGACATATTAGACACTCCTACTAAAACCCAATCCCTTTCCGGGCACGAGACTACTCCTTCTTAAACCAAGAAGCCAAAGAGAGGGAAGAGAGGCACAGTGCAAAGAAGTTTCTTGGGCTAACTCTTTAGAGGCTTGTGCTCCACTCTACCTGCTAAACTGTTGGCAGTTGTGAACCCTTCCCAGAAGCTGGCAGTCTCACAAACACTGGGTGGTGGCCAGCCTGGATGTGCTTGGAGCATTGGCAGTCATCAAAGAATTAATGTTGGACGAGCAGGGGTGGCGGGCATATGAAAGGGGTTGCAGGGAGAGAGAGACAGAGGAATATACAAATCCTCAGTCATGCCATCTGACCATCTGAGGTTGTGTGCATGGTGGAAGTCCAAGAAACACATTCTGAGAAGGGGCGTGGACTTGTCTAAAAGGACATTTTCCTTTCTGCCCAGGCCAGCCAGGCAGCAGAGCCCTGCACTGTCTGCAACTGAGGAAGACTCTGTTGCTATGCGCCGGAAGCTTAATTTTATTATTGCTCTCCCCTATTTAATGTCTGTCTCTCAGGCAGCTGGTGATGTTTTAATGAAGCTGGAATTGTATAGTCTGTAGCGCTGGATAATCATAAGCTGCCGAGTCAGAATCAAATTAATAATTCATGAAATTAAAGTGTATAATTAATTTGAACTGTGCAGATGAGAAGAAGGGCCAGAGCCCACAGCCTGGAAGGAGCTGAAGTGTGGGGTGTGTTTACTGAACTCAGCTTCTATTTCCAAATAGTGTAAATCTGCATCTGGGTGAGGTGTAGTCTGTGGGTCTACCTGAACACAGCAGCTTACCAGAAACAAGGTTCTTTCAACTAAAACCTGGAATGAATTTCTTAGAAGTTCAAAAGCATTTTAATTGATTTTGATTTACCCTTCCCTGGCCCCAGAAGAATGTTGTTTGAACAGAAAATATGTTACTGGGTTACAAGTCTTTGTTGCATGGGGGTCTCACAGAAACTGCCATCAGAACCTTTACTTCCACAGTTCAAAAGGGCGTAAGTCAAATCCAAACATTCCGGAACTCTACTGAGCTTCCAGGCCTGTGGATTTCTCACCGGTAAGTGCTCTTTCTCTCTCTCCCTCTCTCGTATACGTGCTGAGGTACAAACAGAAAATACAAATGACTTCTCTAGCCAGGCTTCCCTGGGCAACTCTTTTGGCTTCTCTAGGCCACACTGGAAGAAGGTGAATTGTCTTGTGCCACACATAAAATACACTAACACTAACAATAGCTGATGAGGTAAAAGAAAATCACAAAAACATCTTGTAATGTTTTAAGAAAGTTTGTAAGTTTGTGTTGGGCCACATTCAAAGCCAGTCTGGGCCGCATATGGCCCACGGGCCACAGTTGGACAAGCTTGTGTCTAGACAATGGTAATGATATGTTTCATGTCTAATATCTTATTTTTCTTCACAGATGCCCATTGCAGTAGCTGCAGAAAAATGCTTTTTTTTTTTTTTTTTTTTTTTTTTTTTTTTTTTTAGTGCCCGTTCTAGTAGCGACATAATGAGGGGAAAGTAACCCAAGTGCCTCATTCAAATGGGGAATGGTCTGCAGTGTCTAAACCACTCTTCCTTTCTTGTATTCCTCTTTCAGGCAAATGTGCAGTGTTCATCTTTGTTGCTGTGTAATATCCAGGCTGTTTACATAACTTGTGGGGTGTTTTACAATGTACTCTGCAGGCAGTTGCTGGGATCCCTTTATTGTCTTTTTAAAGATGCCTATACAGGCAGGTTCTTTTTCGGTTTTTGAATGACGAATGCTGTGGTATCATAGGAAACAGAGGAATCTCTGGGTTAGCTTTTTATGAGAAAATCCTTTCTAGTATTTAAGCTCCTAAGCAGGCAGTTTACACCCCCCACCTACTTCCTGCATCCAGTAGACTTGCAGGGAATGAAAAGGCAAAACCGGTGTCTGTGATTGTCCATTCTTCTTTGTCAGGCCTTTGAGAGTTCTTGTTCTAGAGGGACAAATGACTGAGGCCATGATACAGACTAATGATGCATAAGCCCCCAAAGGTTTGGATTGAATTGAGGCTCAGCTGACTTCACATTTTTAGTTCTTCAGTATGTTTATTTGTCCCTCACATAGTGGCTTGATCTGTCTGCCTGTGTGTTCACATAGTTAACCAGAAATACTAGGAGGAAGTTGTACCAGTGAGATACCTCCTGAGGATTCAAGGGCCTCCCTTGTAACCGTGTTCTGCACATCAGCTATCTTTGCACCTCTCTTGATCTGCATGCTTCCCCTAACTTGCTTCTGCTTGCATGGC
Source organism: Theropithecus gelada (assembly GCF_003255815.1). Lineage (NCBI taxonomy): Eukaryota > Metazoa > Chordata > Mammalia > Primates > Cercopithecidae > Theropithecus > Theropithecus gelada. The sequence goes on along the minus strand of NC_037668.1, from coordinate 200,662,367 downwards.
CTTAACTTCTCTAACACCTTTCTGCTTCCTCACAGGCTTCAGCCACTGGTGGTTTGCCAAACTGGCTGATTACCCGTAAACACACAACATGGTTCTGTTTTGCTCCTAGCAATCCTTAAACCATTGCATGTCTAACATTCTCAGATTAATTCACAAATCAGAAACATCTGATGCCCAACCCATACCAAATGCATTTCAGGGCAAAAATTATGCTCCTATAATATGTATGGCTTCCTATCTTCAAGGCACTTTGCTTACATGACTGAATCCTTGCTGTGAGGTGTAGCTGTCCATCATTTTTGAGCAAGAAAGCCAAGATGGATAAATAAGTGACTTGCCCAAGTCAACTAGAGTGGTTGGCACCATGACGGGATTGGTTTATTTTTCAGTTGGTACGTGGAGTCTTCGAGGACCCCAGGATTTGGAAATGAAATTTAACCACCTTAGAGCTTCTGGAATTTTCTTCTCTTATGTTCAACTGAAAGTTTCTGACTGCCCTGGGTGAATTAGATGTTATCTTACTGGAAAAGTATTATACTGCATGGTTTCTTGTATAACCATTTTAACCTTAAGAGCTTGATCTGTTTTTAACAAAATTAAAAATCATTTGTAACTGTAGGGGAATGATCAGAGTTGGTGCCCAGCATTTACCTGTGAGCAATTTCTTTTTGCATACAAACATTTTGGTCAACCCACAGTTGCCTCCTCCAGGAACAGGATCTTTTGATTTCAATACATTGATTAAAATTTACAGAGACTATGGTCTTTCCCTGCCATGGGTTTAGTGTAGAGAAAATAGGACAGGATGAGAATGATGATTCCTGAGTCTACTTATATATCACCCGAATAGCTAGACAATGACCCTGCTGGCCCAGTTATTTTAGCCATGCAAACAGTGATTAGCTAAGATTGCCACATGATCAGTTTACTCAATCATGTGGCATTCAGCCATAAATATGGCCGGAACCAATGAATTAACCAAAACAACATGGTCACATCTGGGATATAAATAGATGCATGCTAAAGCCACATCAGGGAATTTTATAAAATTGTGAGCATAGCCATTTACCACATTGAATTAGCACTACGCTTGACATCTATTGAGTATAAAATACAGGTCTATGGAGTATAAAATGGTCTTTAGAAAGTCTTTTGGGAAGATAAGCATTTCCTATAACCTATAATGACAAAATAATGTTTTACAAGTAAAAGCAGCTCTGTACCTCACACTGTGAAACAATTTTACGGTTCTTCACAAAAGGATTCTCCAAGCACATCTAGGGCATCTAGAGGCCCATCTGGAACATCGCGGTTCCGGAGGCACATCTAGGAGAAATGGCATTGTCAGAATCCCTTCATGTAGAGGCAGAATTGGGGCTCAGCTTTTGCCTTAGTGCTGTTTTTTTCCCCAAGAGATTCACTTATGCTTCCATAATGCAGGAAGAAGCCTTTGCTTTGGTTTGCTGTGTTCCCTCAGCTACTGTTTTTGATCACTTCATTTTGGTCAGATGCTTGAGCAGTGCAATATGGTGTTATGGTTTTGCTGGAGCTCCACACCAAGCTTTGTCTTTATTAAGTTACACACCCCTAGGGATGAAGATTTTGACCCCTTAGCATCTCCTGAATGAGTTATTGCACTCACCCCTTGGCATGCTCATAATGAACATGTAATGAAATTCAGTAATTAACTTACTTAATTTATGTATTCATTTAATGTGTGCCCTTAATATCTGCCTTATGATCTAAGAAAATGTCTACAATTCTGTTGTTTTTGATTGTAAGATTCTAGAAGACAGGGATTATGCCTGTGTAATTTTATTTACTATTCACTGTGTCATGTTAATAAAACTAAATCAGGTTATAATTCAGAGGAATGTAATTCTTATACAGGGGATTTTACAGTTTGTAAGTACTAACATAGTTTGGAAGTTCTGTAATTTGGAGCAGAGTGCTATAGTTCTTTGGGGTATGTCTTCTCTTTTGCCTCATCCACTTGCCAGGTAGCAGTGGCTTTTTATTCTTAAGTCCTAGAGATGCATTTAGAGTTACATACAGACATGGTGGAAAGGGGTCTTGAGTTGATTTGAGGCAAAAGGCAACTGTCCCCATGCACTAGAGATGAATCATGGCCACCTCCCTTTGTCATAGGAAGTGGTGGCCTCAGCCACATCTGCTATGAAGCTCTTTGCCATTGTTGACTGCTGGAAATTTGGATACAGGTAAATGGTATATAAGGTTTCTTTTTGCTTGTGCACCAGAAGTCTTTGTCCCAGCCTCCAGGTTAGCAGTCAGTACTCCCCTCTCCCAACCTGTAGGAAGTACTTGTGAAAAGTTATCTATCCCTGGTCTGAGTGGGAGGTTCTTAACCTCACTGATGTTTTAGTGTGACTTGTCTACATTTGTGTGCTCCCTTCATCATCTGCTGAGGATATGAGAAAAGAAACAAATGAACAGAAAGTGGAGATAGCTCCTTCCTATTCATTCTTCATTTGGTATGGTTATGGTTAAGAGAGGTGAGCCAGGCTGGGTGCGGTGGCTCACGCCTGTAATCCTATCACTTTGGGAGGCCAGAGTGGGAGAATTGCTTAAGTCCAGGAGTTCAAGACAAGCCTGGGCCACATAGTAGACCCTGTCTTAATTAAAAAATTAGCCAGGCTTGCTGATGCATGCCTGTAGTTCCAGCCAGTCTGGGGGCTGAGGTGGAAGGATTGCTTGAGCCTGGGAGGCCGAGGCTGCAGTGAGCCATTATCGCACCACTACACTCCAGCCTGGGTGACAGAGCGAGATCTTGTCTTTTTTAATAAAAATAAAAAAGAGAGAGAGAGAAATAGATTGGTGAACCATTTTAGGCCTTGCTTCTTGGGGAAGTGAGCAAGAAGCCCACAAGTGTTGAAAAGGTTCTGCACACATGTCCTCCCTTTTCCCGTGCAAACCAATAATTTGCTTGTTTTCCAAAAGGATAGAAGTAATTCATAATTTTCAGAAAGTATTTATTATCATTATAACATTTCCCCACAGGCAGCAGATAGCCCATTATTCAGACTTATAGTGTATTTTGATTTAGACAAGGCCAGAATAATGAAATTGGAAGAAATGCAGAAAATATGAGCGTTAATGTTAACTAAACATACTTCATTCAACAGAAGGAGGGAAGCTCTCTCAGCCAAAGAATTCTTTATTTTCTCAAAAATATGTGTGTGTGTGTGTGTGTGTGTATATATATATAAAAATATATATAAATTTTTTTATTCAGGGCCTCTGGTTTTTAACTTTATAACACCGGTTGAATAATTTTTAACTGCAGGATGCATCTCTTTCCCGATATTCTCCCCACCCACCGCAACATATTTCAGTTTAAATGGCCTGTTATTTTTCTTCATAGAGCTGTGTCTCTGCATGGGTGAGAACTACAAAACCAGTCAGGAGGAATTTGATACGCCAAGTGGGTCAGCTCATTATAACTTCTAGGAAACCACAAGATAATTGTAGGGTTACTGCTGGTAAGCTCCTCAGCATTGTGTGCGGCGTTTATACTCTTCTCTGTTCAACTTGCAATAGCCACTTCTCTTTTCAGTACATTTTATAGGACATCTGAATAAAGGTGGTTGACAAGCATTTTCAAGCAGAATTTTCAAGGCAGCATCCAGGAATACTTGGTAACTAACCTCAGAGGTTTAAAAAAATGTAAAAAATAAAAATATGTGGTTGAATTCTTACAGTGAGTAGGAAATTAACCTTAGACTGCCTGCATCAAATTGAGCCTCTTTATTGATAAAAAGTGAGTTTTCCCTAAATGATAACCTATTGATAGATGTGCTCACTATGAAATGGACAGATTCTGCCTACTGAATTACCTTCTGCTATTTATCCTTGTGCTTCTTTTTTTCCTTCTCTTTATCAACCAAAAACATTTTTTTAAGAATTTATGCAAATTAACACATACTTTTAATATGGATATCAAGATTTCAAAGCTATTGTGTAGATATATATACACACATAATATAGATGTATAATATACATATATATATATAACTAATAGGAAGCACTTATTTGGCATTTACTACAGGTATATGCTTGGTCCTGTTCTCAACATGTTTCAGGCAATTTATTTAACTTTTTGAAAGAAGTAGATATGGTAGGTATAATTATAATCTCTCTTTTACAGTTAAGAACCTGAGTCCTAGAGAGGTTAGGTAACTTGCTGAAGGTCACACAGCTTATAAGTGGCATATTTCATCAACCTAGGCAGGCAGTCTGACTCAAAAGTGTGTGCTTTTGATCAGTACACTGTACTGCTTCTCAGTATAATAAGCAAAAGACAGATAATAAAAATCATTATAGCAACAATTAATATAATAAGTAAACATTACTGAATATTTCCTATGCATCAGGCACTGTGGCAAGCATTGTATATTCATTGCCTCGTTTAATCTTCCCAATAATTTGATGATGTTGATACCATTTTATCCCACTTCAGATATTTAAAAACATAACTTAGTTTCTAAACCTGCCCCAGTGTTATATGGCTGGTAAACAGCAGAGCCATTTATTGTTGGGGTAAACCCTGGAGGGCTTCAGGATATCTGAAGGCAACCATAAATCACTGTGAGGGTAGCAGAAGGTAATGGAAGTTAGGGATGGCAGGTGGATCAGCTGGTTAGAGCATGGAGTTAGTGAATCCACTTCTTGTCAATTAGTTCTGCCCTAGTCCAATAATACAGCCATCAACTGTTAGTCCCAGAGTTGGTGGCATTGTTGAGGAAAAAGATTGCAACAGACTAATGCAGATCAGTTACCTGAAGCTCATGCCTCATCTGTGGCCTGGTAATGCTGCTGCATGCCCAGAAGCCAGTCATATGGATGGCCTGGCCTGTCCAGCACACAGCTCAGGAGTAGGAGATGTGGGTCTTTGGAATACTTTATGTGTGATGAGGATGAAACAGTGAAGTGCTACTTTCTCATCCTCGGCCTTATGGCATTAATTAGTTGTGTAAGATTTTGCAGGGAGGTATTCCCTCCTCTACCCTTTTGTCACAGGCCCCTCTCATTCCTCTGAAAAGGTTCAATACTCCAGTCCCTATCCTCAAAGAAAGATTTTACTAAGCAAAAGTATCTATGGCTCTCTCTGTTCTCCTTGCTTTGGTTACCACAGCCAAACTGAGATCTCACCAATCTGGCAAGGTGACCTCCAAGAGTCACAACCCAGGAAAAGTACTGCTTTGCATAAGTTTAATCAAGACCAGAGCAGAGACAGGACACAAAGTCAAAAGAACTCAATCAGCTCTGTCCCCTTGGTGCTAAAGAAACAACTAGAATAATTATTCTTTTGCAGTATTTTGCCATATTTTTTCTCTTTTTAAGATTTGCCACCACCCATCTCTAGATGGTGGCATTTTGGGTAGTTTTTATTTTTATCACTATATTTTACTGCATGTTTACATTTTCTTTCATGTGCATGTGTTTCGTTGTTTAATATGCAAAAGCAATATAGAGGGGTAGCGTTCATCAGAATAAGGTCAGAAAAATGGAGGACTCCAGTGTTTTTTTGCCACTGCTTTATTTGTGTGTGTGTGTGTGTGTGTGGGCGCACATGTGCACATACATGTGCACGCTTGTGTCTGTGTTTCTGACATTTGGGTAACAGGTCTTCTGCAGACTGGACTCCCTCTCTGTAGGCTCTAGGGACTTCTCCATAAGAGGATGACCCACTTGACCTATTTTTGCGGGTATCTTTTGCCATTTTCCTACCCTCTGCTTCCCTACCCCTATCAGACATGTTAATGGCTCATATCATCTTCTCCTTTCATCAGCCAAAAAAAAAAAAAAAAAAAAAAAAACTCTCTTGGCTTCTCTTCTGATTTCAGCCTGTCACTTGATGAGGTCCCTGCTATTTATATTTTTGTTTGTTAGAAGGGAGGGGGGGAAACATAAATAAAGCCCGGGCAAACACAACCACCCTGCTGGATATGAAGGGACTCCCTTATATTGTGGCAGCAGGGCTGCCTAACTGGTATTTAAGCAGGGACCAAGAGGTCCACACTGTGAATGCCGTTGAAAGGGTTACTGGGAAATGCAAACAAAAACAACATGCAAATGAGGCTGCCAGCAACAGGTAGACTTAATCAGATGCTGTCAGATGAATTCAGCATCTCCCCGATTGTCGCCTCTCTTTGCCTCCCATTCGGAAGCCCTCATCTGCTCCAGATGTGGTTTAATTTACTGCGACTTGGCTAATTACTGTAATTAAGGATTAATTACTGTTAATTACTTTCACATAAACTCAACGCCAGTCAAAGAGCGGAGCCTTATGAAGTCTGCCACAGAAGTGAGCATGAGCTTGGCGGCCTGTGTGAGCTCTGCAGGTCTCTATGTATCGCCTGGGCCCCTGCTGCCATGAAGCTTCCTGACCTTCCAGCATCACCAGCGGGATGGGAGTTCAAAGGTGGGAGAGGGGTCAGTGCTCAGGCCCTCATAGTGCGTCAACTACCAGGCACTTTCCTACACAGTGGGCAACCGGAAGAACAGGGACAATGTTGTGGAGAGGGCCTGGACAACCTGGACAGAGATGCACAAAGCACCAGCCTTTCCCAGCAAGTGTGGAAGCCAGTCTTGTATTCTTTCTCTAGTGCTACACTGTTGGCTTTGTGAGCTAGCAAGAAGCCAACATTCTATATTGGTGCTGAGGTATGGGAGATGTTCACCACGGGTAACTGGAGCAGAAATAAACTTCTCCTTTTAAAACATGGTCTTATTTTTGAAGTAAGGAATGGATAAAATGATGGTTACTAATTCTACAAATATGTACCTAATTCTACAAATTCTACAAATATGTACCTAATTCTACAAATATGAGGATTAGTGCCACCCCAAATACCTGTTCTCCAACTTCACCTGGATTCTCAGTTTTGCCAGTTAATGTTTTCACTTTTTCTAGAGAAACTGGTGACTGTAGGACTATTAAAAATGTTCCCCTTTCCTTAATTCCTGAAATCAACCTCCTTCTAGCAGATGACATTGCCTTCTAGTTCATGGAGGAAATGGAATCCTTTAATCTTGAACTTTCTCAATCTCCCCCTACATTTTCTTCAAATGTATCTGTTAGGTTGGTGCAAAAATAATTGAGGTCTTTCCATTACTTTTAATGGCAAAGACTGCAATTACTTTTGCACCAACCTAATACACTTTTTTTTCTTTTCTCCTTTCTCAGTAAGAATCTCTCTTTTCTGCATAAAGTTGGTTCCTCTACCTGTGCCCCTCACGCTAGCCTCCTGTCTTAGATCTATCATTCCCTTTGATGCTTCCTTCTCTGTAGCCGACAGACATTCTCTTCCAACCTAGAGAACCTACAGAAATTAAAGAAACCTTCCCTCGACTGGATTCCATCTTTCTTACCTATATACAGCCTTTCTCTTTCTTATGTCGTTTGAATTCTCAAAGACAGAAGTCTACACTTCCTCAACCCACTTTTGTCTTCCTTTGTCTCCATCTTTAATATTTTTTTCTAGTCAGTGTCACCAGGACTCCACAGTTGCTTAATGCAATGTATATTTTTCAGTATTGATCTTATTGAGCCTCTTTCTTAAAATATTTGATACTTCATGACTTCTCAGAAGCTCTACTCCCTTGACCTCTATAACCCTGGGTGTTTTTATTACCCCTGTTGGGCATCTTTTCTCACCAGGTTCTGAGATATTGATGTTTCTGTTGAGTTCTGACTTCAGACTGGCTCTGCATGGATCTCATTCTACATTCTTGTTGAGGGATCCCATCACTCTCAGGGTGTTTGTGACTCACCCACTAGACTGAGAACTTCTTGATTTCGGACCTTGTGTCTCATTCGTTGTTGTATCCCACAAAGAGGTAGTGCCATTATCAACACAATGGGTACCTCCTGCTTAATGGACCATGGAACCTTGGATCCTGTGCATCTCTGTGAACCCTCCAAGGGTACACAGGGCCTATTTCCTGTGTTGCTTTCACCCTTACACAGGAGGATTTATCTGCTGGGTATGAGACAGGTCTTTGTGACATTTTAAAAAATCCTAGGACTAGACTGTTTCAAAGGAGGCCCAAAAAGGTCTTTTTTGATAGCAAAATTGAAACAGTTGGTACATAAAAGGAACACTGGGTGTACTTTGTAGTATGTTTTTGTTCTGTGTACTAAAACCTGTTTACCTGTTTGCCCGTAAGTAAGGCTGTCATCATATTGACTAGATGATAAAGCTCAGGTGTAAAGGAAACCTTAATTTGGGACTAAAGAAACATGGAAATTAAGTTTTTAATAAAAATGTTTAACAGTCTTATAATTAATTATAAATAAGATTTTTTACGTTGGATTAAATCATTTTACATCTTACACTAAACTTGACCAACTAGAAGAAAGCAACGTTTATGCAATTAAACTATTTTTTTTTTTAAACAGACCCTTTTGTGTTTGCTGAATCGACAGAAATGTTCTACTAATTTTTTTCTTTGGTTGACTAATTAGCAAATGGATTGCTGGGCTTTAGCATATACATGCCCGTATTTACATACTGAATATTGCTATGTTGTGTAGTATGGATTCATTTTGTATGTGTGCTCTATATTTTTCACTACATGTTTGCTGACTGTGATTTTAGTGGACATTCAAATGCATGGGATTTCAGTGGGTGTGCACTTCACGTACATTTCAAATACATTGGATCCTACTACTGTGTACTTTGGAGTTATCTCCTTTCTCATTTTCTCTGAGAATGTAGTTGTAAGCAGTATATTACCGAACATTCAGATTCCCAGTAATGGCTTGAAGCAAGCATTTCTTGTATACAATGAACCCGAATCAACTTCTGTGAATAACTCATTTGCATTTTTAAAATACAGAAAATATAAAAACTACAATACTAAATTAGTCAGCTACATCCTATTATTTCTTGTCTGAATAATTAATTCACAATTTGAATTTCTCCTTGAAAGTGATTTTTGTTTTGCAAGCCATCAGATAGTGTGCTTGCCAGTACTCACCAAGTTCTAACTCATAAAGTTACAGATTGAGTACTCTTTCACCCATATATGAAATGGATATAAATGGTTTACTTAACAAACATGTATGGAGTGCCTGCTGTATGTCACACGTAGTATAGGCCCTGAGGATAATATGCTATTAAATTATCTGTGGTGATGAATTATATACTCTGTGATAAAATTAATAATAGAGCATTACAATGAGTAAAAATTATTGTTTGATATATTGAACGTTGTTTTCTCTTGCGGTTGTATTTACTTAAGTGCCTAGACACCATGCAAGGGAGGAGGAATGGAAAGATGAAAATTTTTTTTTTTTTTTTTTTTTTTTTTGAGACGGAGTCTTGCTCTGTCACCCGGGCTGGAGTGCAGTGGCGCGACCTCAGCCCACTGCAAGCTCCGCCTCCCGGGTTCACGCCATTCTCCTACCTCAGCCTCCCGGGTTCACGCCATTCTCCTACCTCAGCTGGGACTACAGGCGCCCGCCACCACGCCCAGCTAATTTTTTGTATTTTTAGTAGAGACGGGGCTTCACCATGTTAGCCAGGATGGTCTCGATCTCCTGACCTGGTATCCACCTGCCTCGGCCTCCCAATGTGCTGGGATTACAGGCGTGAGCCACCGCGCCCGGTCAGGAAAGATGAAATTTTATATGATGGTACTGTGATCTGGAGAGGAAATATTCATATACTAACTTTCTGCTATTACTTTAGGAATATCTCTGAAGTAAAGGAGTATGGAATAAAGAGATAATATTATGACTTCCTATTTTCCGAGCTGGATAGATACGATGAAAAGGGAAACAGAATACTCCAAATGTTTCTATAATGCAGTTTCAAAAATATACATCTCTAATTTAATGTAAATGCTTAATTTGTTTCATTATAGGCGTTATGCAGTTATTTACACTATATTGCATAAGCTATATGTGCTCTATAGTTTTAGCTCATCTGTAATGCATTGATAACGTAAATGTATTCATATTTTTATCACTGCAATTATTTGAAAAAATCTTGCTGTTGTAAAATGAACTGTTTAGATATAAGTATCCATTACATTTGGCATTGTAAGAATGTGTTGACTGCTTAGAAAGGACCAAAATAAATATCCCTAGATATGCATAATCTATATATGAGATTGTTATATGTAGTATGCATCTATAAAACATGTATGTTTTTCTTCTCACAGATTTAATGTAAGTATAGATTGGTATTGGTATGTGCCTACATGTGTGTGCTCCGTGAGTACAAAATCATGGAGTTGTCTATAAAGGCGTCATTGATGATAGTGGGAACAAAGCTGAAAAGAGAGCAATTGAGAGAGAAAGAGGGAGAAGGAAAGAGAATAGTAGTGATTAAGCTAGCATTGTTCTATACAGATCGCTAGCTGCCTGCTATTGTTTTCCAGCATTTGAAGATGAAACATATTCATTTAGCTTTCAGAACGAATGGCTTTAATAAGGGCAGAGCGGGAGAGGTGGGGTAACGCTGATGACTAGAGAGACCCATCAAGGCTCCCCCTAAGGCCATTCTGTTAGTGCGGAGGACCACATGACCATTAACTCTGCAATCAGGACAAGTTTTCAACATTCCGGGGTATCCTTCAATGGCAGAAAGAGTCATTTGGAGTCAAGAGAAGATGTATATCAGCAGTAATTGGATTCTGGCCAAGGCTCTTAAGATAGTATTATCTATGGTGAGGGAACAAGGAGGGGCTGGACAAAGCATGAGGCATGTGATTCAAGCCATAGCTGAGAGAGCAGTAGCCACTACAGGCCACAGGCTGGGTGAATGCTGCCGGCATACAGAGCAAGCAGTTTGTTTGCTCAGGAGTCAGTATGGCCTGTCTATGGATGTGAGCAATCCTCTGTCTCCAGCAGAAACTGGCTTCTGAATATCCTGCAAGACGAAACGTTGGGCTTAAAAGATGAGGCCATCCTGGTTGCACTTGACTAGACAAAGCTATTGAAGGCCTGAAAGTGCCCCATCCAGCCTCTTCCCACCGCAGCCCCTCTCCCCTCCCTTCACCCTGACTACTTCATTACAATCTGCCTTCGGGCCGGAATTGCCCTGCTTAAGCCTCAAATCATTATAATTACCATTATTAGAAATAGCTGCGGGGGAGGCATTGGAACACCAAGTAAAAATGTGTGAGTGTGTCCGCTGGCCCTGGAATCACTCTTTTTGAGCTCGGGGGAACCACAAGGCATGAGGGTTCCACCAAAGCCAGCTAATGCGACGGCTGTCAGCTCCACTCACCCCACCTGTCAAGAGGGGGATGCAGTGGGGTTCATTTTTTTAATTGACACCTTCCTCTCTCATTCCACGCTCTCTCGTCTCAACCTAATTCCTCCTTTCATCTTCTTTCTTTTCTCTGAGAAAAATTCATTCCTCTGTTATTTGAATAAAGAAAAGGGAAAAAGCCACAGAAGGAACAATGACATATACATTATCCTCCAGAAAATACATAGATTTTAACAAAGGCAGAAGTCAGGAAATGCACCAAAAGTCAGAAGAATAATTGTGAAGCAAATATGAGGCAGAGAAGATGGACAGATGGAGGAGAGAGATGTAGGAAAGAAGGCCAGCAAAACAGGATGGAAAGAAAGGAAGGAGAGAGAACATGCATACAAATCAGAGGGAGAGTCAAGTAGAGAAGAGTTAGAGAAGTACTGTATTTCTCATTGTCTAGTTTACTTCTAGTCCTTCTGTAAATGAAGGCTAGAGTTTCACTCTATTAAAAGAAAGGAGAGTGGGAATATGTTGGAGCCAAAAATAGTAACATGTGAATATGCCTTTGATTTTGAGCTCACAAGTAGTCCTTTCTATAGGTATTCAAGAGGGATTATGAGATGAGTTAGGATTCAATGCCGTTGACAGAGACCCAAGAAAGGTGTGTGTCTAAGTGGATTCTACCCAGTAGTGGTGCCTGAGCATCTTCTTGCCTTGACTTTTAGCAGTCCTGAGAAGGCCGCCCATTTTCTCAGCACCTGATGGCAGAACTCCACCAGAAAAGCTCCAGGCACAGGCCATGGACCGATAAACTTTTTAGTTCTTCCAATGGTCGTTTATTTTCAGTTAGATTGGCACACATCACGTTAGTAGTGTCTAAAGATGTATTGGATCAATCGTCTAAATAAAAAACTAAATTAGGATGAAATTAGGAAAATATAGAAATGTATCAGAGTTTTTCAGTATTCATATCCATGGTTTTTATTTTTGATCAATGAGGTATAATTCACATAAATAATTCACCAATTTTAAGTATACAGTTTGATGAGTTTTGATAAACATTTTTATTTTATTTTATTTTACTTGTTTTTTTCTTTCTGAGACAGAGTCTCTGTCACCCAGGCTGGAGTGCAGTGGCATGATCTTGGCTCACTGCAGCCTCTGCCTTCTGGGTTCAAGAGATTCTCCTGCCTCAGCCTCCCGAATAGCTGGAACTACAAGTGCACGCCACCACACCCAACTAATTTTGATGTATTTTTAGTAGAGACAGGGTTTCACCATGTTGACCAGGCTGATCTCGAACTCCTGACCTCAGGTGATCTGCCCGCCTTGGCCTCCCAAAGTGCTGGGATTACAGGCATGAGCCACTGCGCCTGGCCTGAGTTTTGACAAATGTATGTTTTCCTCTCTCCAGCCACAGTCCCGCTAAAGACAAGAGCATTCCCATGACACCAAAAGGTCACCTCATGCCCCTTTTCGGCCAACCTTCCCTACCCCATCCCTGGTGTCTGGCACCCACTGATCTGCTTTCTGTTGCTATTTATAAGCTCTTCTAGAATTTCATTCTTTAAATGAAATTATATGGAATATAGTCGTGTCATACTTCATATATATATATATATATATATTGCTTTTCATGTATAATATAAAAATAATGCTTTGAGATGTATCTGCATTGTTGCTTGGCTTAATAGTTCGTTGTTTCTGAGTAGTATTTTATTGTGAAAATAGACCACAATGTGTTCCTTCGTTCATCCATTGATGACCATTTGGATCATTTACAGTTTGGAGTTCTTAAGAATAAAGCTAGGCCGGGCGTGGTGGCTCATGCCTGTAATCCCAGCACTTTGGGAGGCTGAGGCTGGTGGATCACGAGGTCAGGAGATCAAGACCATCCTGGCTAACACGGTGAAACCCCATCTCTACTAAAAATACAAAAAATTAGCTGGGCGTGGTGGTGGGCGCCTGTAGTCCCAGCTACTCGGGAGGCTGAGGCAGGAGAATGGCGTGAACCCGGGAGCTGGAGCTTGCAGTGAGCCGAGATCGCGCCACTGCACTCCAGTCTGGGAGACACAGTGAGACTCCATCTCAAAAAAAAAAAAAAAAGGAATAAAGCTACTGTGAACATTTGTGTGCAAATCTGTGCATGGTGTATATTTTCACTTCTCTTAGATAAATATCTAGGACTTATATTCCCAAGTCATATGGTAACTCTCTCTCTATGTATATGTGTTTGGGGACAGGGTCTCTCAGGCTGGAGTGCAGTGATACAATCCTCTGTAGCTCACTGTAGTCTCAAAATCCTGGGCTCAAGCTATACTGCTGCCTCAGCCTCCCAAGTAGATAGGACTATAGGCATGTGCCGCTATACCCGACTGATTTTTATTTTAAATTTTTTCTAGAGATGGGATCTCACCATGTTGCCCAGGCTGGTCTCAAACCCCAGACCTCATGCAATTCTCTCAAAGTGCTGCATTATAGGCATGAGCCACCACATCCTGCAATATGTTTAATTTCATAAGAAACTACTACAACATTTTCCATAGTAGTTATGCCTCTACCTCTTCTGGAAGGAGACCATATCATCTTTTCCATATAGGACAAATTAAATGAGGTATTACAGATAGTGATAGAAGTAGGCATGGCTGGTATATAGGCTTCTTGTGCACTACGAAGCTGTCTTTTAGTCAACCTAGTTAAATCATGTGGTTATTTTAAAACAGCATAAAACCACTTTTCGAGGTTACAGTCACAGTTTCTCTAACATCATACTTGGGCCACACCTTTTCCAAGAAACCTTCCCTAAGTAACTCATTTTTACTTCTCATTTCTTCCACCATTATTTACGTAAATTATACTGTGGACAGTATTTTTGTAACTATTTATTTGTTTCTAGTTGGTGTGATGGCTTGTTTCATGATATATTTTGGTATAGATTCAAAATTGGGTAATAGATAACTTACTCGGCTCCATGTACCCTGTGTGTTCAGTAAATTCTTGAATAAGTGAACCTAGTTTCCAGAAGCTGTAGTCCAGAAAACTACCGCTCTCTCATCTAAAATAAAATATCTTAAATAACACATAAGGATTCCCCTGGCGCAAACCAATCATAGACATACATTCGCCTGCGATCCAGTATATGTATTTCTGTTCATGTGCCTTAAATGGGCTCCACATTCAGTTCCCTGCCTTGGAGTAAATAGTCATGTGATAAAGCTCAAGAAATACTTGGTTGTGGGTTTTATTTTTCCACCTCGGCTGCTGATGTGTTACCTAGCAGGCTGTGTTCTACACAGTGCTTGGTTCTCTCTCACAGCTTGTGGTAAGCGAAATTATTCCAAGATTCAATGAATACCTGCTATTGAGCGGCTTCCCTAACCACCCAAACTGGTCTTTTGTTAGTGGTTATTGAGAGGATTGTCACAGCCATTGACCTACGCAATTTTACTTCAAAAGAAATGAGCATTTTTCTTCCCCTTTCATTTCTAAAAGCAGATATGGCAATTTGCTTAAATTGCTGTCTTTAAAAGTTTAGATGATTATACTTTTATCCCTCCTTGCCTTTTTTCTTCCTTTTCATTTAAGCAGCACAGTGCCGTCTCTTTTCTGGGATTGGACAGGGTTCCTGCTGCAGGGTTCCTGAAGTGGTTGTGTGTGCGTATGTGTGCGTGTGTGTATATTATCTCCTTACACATTAGTGTTCATTTATCTGAGATCTCGAGACAAAGTAAGGCTATGTTGAACTCTTCGACTAACATTTTATATTTTAATGCTAGGGTTCATTTTCTCTAGGCCCCAATACTAGAGGTTTGCAGGTAAAAATAAAATGAAAATACACCTAATGGAAAAATCTCTGTCTCTTTATGTGGGAAGATAAGGTAGCAACTAGCCTCAAAGACTTAGGAGTAGGCAAGATAGGTTACACCTTCAAGATTTTGTGTCTGAAGAAGAAACAGAATTTGATATAAATATAGGAAGAGGAAATAAAAGGTGACCGTGAAGAACTAACACTAGGAACACAGGGAAGAAAGAGAAGAAAGAGATGAAGATGAAAGGCTATGGCTAGTTGACAGAGGCCATGAGAGCATCCTATTCTTAGACCCAGCACCTTGGGTCCAGTTTCCCTGTGTCGCAGTTATCTTCACTATGATGTGTGCAATAAACCATACTGAGCCATACACTTGATGCCATATACTTTCTACGTGCCAAAGAATATGATGAAATAAATACATTTTAAATTATAGCATGGAAAAAATAAAAAATCAAGAAGCCATATTTGGAAATATCATGTTCTGAGCCCTGACAGAGGGGTTTAAAACTTTTCACATCTGTCTATTAACTCATTATAGACTAAACTAGTTTAAGTGGTTAAATAAAATAATGAACTATTTCAAACCAAAATTTGACTCTAGTAGACAGTGTCTGCACAGTCATAGCAATCCAGTGGTCAAAGACTCAGTTCTGTCTTCAGGGAACTCACAATCTAGTAGCCAGACTTTATCCCTAATAGTAGGGAGCTGTGTTGCAAATAGGTCACCATATCAGAGTGAAGACCAGTTGATGGAAAAAGCAAACCCATGACTCTCTTTGGTGATGGTGGGCTGAACCCTCAAAGCTCAGAACCCACTGATAAGAGTTTGTGTGACAAGTAGTTAGTATATTTACTGATTACGTGCTTATGTGCCAGATACTGTGTTAGGTGTTGTGGGATACAAAGATGAATTCATTAATTAATTCACAAAATATCGAATGTGCATCTATTATGTGCCAGACATGTATAGACATTATCTTTGCTCTCAAGGAACTAGCATTTCGTGTATAAGACAGATATATGACACTGAACTCTTTTCAGTACTTAAAAATAAGTACTTTATAATAGATATTTGGCTTAATTCTATGGGAAGATAGAAAAAGGGGGTCTTATTCTGCCCGTGGGATATTGATATTTGATCAACTGTTACTAGATGTGGAATTAAGATTTTGAGATTATTGAACTTTAAATACTGTTAAGTATGGCAGCCTGAGTAAAAATGTAAATACGAAAATCTTCCAAGAGCTAATAATTTATGTCTGTGTGAATGCTCATGTTTGTATTAATAAAGGTTTTATTTAGTAATTGATTTTCCCTGTCTGCCTTAGCACTATGTAGGATTAATAGTTTTGCCTATCCTAGATAAGGTATATATTGTGAAGCACATTTTCTAAAACATAAGCAAAGAAGTTGGCCCAGTAGTCCTTGTGGCTATTTGAGACTCATGAAGTGAAGGCAGCATTTGTGGGACATGAGGAAGAGATCTCTGGACTCATAGGGCCAGAAGGACTTTTTGGTAAAATTCCTTTTTCATATGATTCACATGTATGCCTTTATTATTTCAAAGAATGTTAGACAGATTTTCAAGAATATAAATTGCAATTTCTGTTAAGCAGCCTCCTCAAAGCAGCCAGAAAGGTCTTTTAAGTCAAATGTATTTCAGATCCAAGAGTGCAAGAACAATGGTATACTAGGTCTTATGGTCTTTTGGCCCTACCATTTAAATATAATATCTGTACAAGAAAGTACCTATAGGAGTAGTCTGTATATTCCTGTTGGCTGGCTGGTGGGAAGGTAGCTAACCTTTTGTTTCTTTCTTTTTCAGTACACTGCTCTAATAAATGGTAACAGTGCTTTAATAAGTCCCCTGGCCATCATCGTACTTATGATCTCTAGATGAAGACCACTGTGTGAGACTGGTATCCTAGGAGGTTGGAGTGTGTGTGTGTGTGTGTGTGTGTGTGTGTGTGTGTGTGTGTGTTGCTTGATTTATAGACCACTGAAGCCCGACGAAGTACTAGGGTGAAAATCACCTACCTTTCCAGAGGAAAAAAAATGTCACCATCAATTCCAAGAGGGACTTGTAAACCCGAAGCTAACAGCCAATGGTTTAATTCTTTTAAGGTAGAATTTTTTAAAACATTTCTAGGCTTAACTCTATTCTATCTGGAAAAATATAAATTTATGGGCAAAAAGAAAAGCTGAGAGTTGTGGTTTTCATGGGAGAACCAAACAAAAAATACCCCTTATTGAAAGGCAGTCTTCCAGGAATTCTTGAAAAGAAAGGTAACCTTTCTTATTCATAGTGTCGTTAGTTCTTGAGAAACTGCAGATTAGGGAAACCTGTAGGTATTTTATTCTATCTCAGGTAGGGAAAGAAAAGCCTTCAAAGTCTTTTGATGACAGGGTATCTGTATTACTTATGGATTGGAAGGCCCATCATGTATTTAATATCAAGGATCACAAAGGTGGGAGTGGTGGCTCACGCCTGTAATCCTAGCACTTTGTGAGGCCCAGACCATTGGATCCCTTAAGACCAGGAGTTCAAGACCAGCCTGGCCAACATGGCAAAACCCCATCTCTACTAAAAATACAAAAATTAGCCAGGCATAGTGGTGCACATCTGTAATTCCAGCTACTTGGGAGGCTGAGGCAGGAGAATTGCTTGAACCCAGGAGGCAGAGGTTGCAGTGAGCCAAAATCATGCCAGTGCACTCCAGCCTGGACCGCAGAGTAATACTCTATCTCAAAAACAAACAAACAAACAAAAAAAGATCACAAAACTTGGTTTTCAGTACAGTAGTAGATCCATTTTATACCAAAAAGTAAGTACATAAATAAAAGACACATTGAGGCCAATGTCTACGTTAGAACTCAGGTATCTACTTAAGGAAATTGCTATATAAAAACAGTCCATTTTTAGATAACCTTGTCCTAACCTCCGTCTGACTTAAAAAATGAAATTGGAGAGCAGCTGCTTGACCCAAAAAAGACCACATGAAGATCAATTTAACCAAATTTGGGCTTTTATTTAAATATCTACAGAATGGGGTTAATAGTCCTGGCCAGCTTGCTGCTTGAAAATGCTAGAGGCATGGCTTGTGAAAGTGACTGTAGAGCGGTTGACAGAGATGAATGTGAAATAGTAATGAATAACTTCATAACAGAGCAGAGATGTCATGGCTTTGCATACAGCTTTGACTCCAATAATACGATCCACTCTCCTGAAATGGGGTCAGTTCCCGACAAACAGCAGTGTAAGCCAGTGAAGAAGATTCCTACAGGGCCAGAAACAGTGATGGGGCAAAGCCAGAGAAACCCATCTAGCCTAAAGCGGGTGCCTGTAGTGGTATTTTAGCTATTGTATTCCTTCCGTACAAACACCCAATCGATGGCTACACAATAAGGTGACCATGATAATAGTAATATGTATTGCCATGATAACAGAATTGGTAATGATTCTATTGGACTGTTTCGTTCATCTCCTTTTCTCGGTGCAATCTTAGAATTTTGGTTGACTCTGGCATGTTGAATTTTGTGTGTGTGTGTGTGTGTGTGTGTGTGTTAATTTTTTTCTTTCTATCTTTTTAAATAAGGCATCCTGAAGACTCAAGGATATAACACTCCTAGCCTTTAGATCCACTGGTTTGATCTTATTACTTGAAATTTACATTCTACTGCTACTATTGGAAGTGATGTGTTTCCAGCGCTCACTTCTGCATGGCACTATGCTGCACCCCTTAGAATTTATTAAGTGCTATTTAAGAGAAGGTGCATCATCTTTTATATATGTTTCCAAAATTGATTCTAAGGGAATCCAAAATTTTGTCAGACAGCTTACTAACACTGTATCAGTTAAAGTTAAGTCTCTCAGCCAAGCACATTAAAATAAAAAAGAAATGGTGGCCTAAACAAAGTCATGGAATAGAATTCCAGAGGTGGGTCATTAGGGAACCAAAGGCCTTATAAAGGGGATTTTCTACCCATCACATCAATGTTCCAGGCAAAAAGGAAGGAAGGAGAAGACTAGAATGAGAATACTTCTCAACTGAGTTAGTTCTTTTAAGAAGCCTTCTTAAAACTCCAGTGTAACACTTCCACATATGTACAGTTATCCAGAACTTAGCCCTATGGCTACTCCTAGCTGTGAGGGGGGCTAAGAAATGTAATAACTTACCTGGGCATATTACTTGAATAAATTGGAGTTCTGTTTCCAAGGAGGAAAGGTAGAATGAATATTGGCTAGGTAACTAGAAGTCTGATGGGAACTTATGGACTCGATTGATTACTCTTGATTATATCACTTCTACATTTGTCCCACAGCACCAGGAGATACACCAGGAGCTAAGGTCACATCAGAGAGTGATGGCATAATTTCAGGAGTATAAGAAGACACAGGCAAACTCTCCCCACATACTTGATGATGGGAAGTGAAAGTCAGAAATTCAAAATCATGTGTCTGACTCAACAGGGGATTATGTTTCCTAGGTTTATTTCTAGCCTAATCTTGTAACTTTGGAGGAATTTCTCTTCTCTCTTCCATAGTTCTTTACTGCCTTACTGTGTTTGAATTGAGATATCAAAAATTTCTCATGCTTACTACCAAAGAATTTCCAATCACAACATCTTAGATATGTCTAATGAGCAAATAATTATTGAACAGAATCCCCTCTTAACGAAAACAACAATATTACTCATGGTTATACTGACATTTTTGTAGCCTCCATAGGTACCCAGTGCAATTAAAATTCAAACGCCTCATTAGATCCTCTCAGAATCCTTTAAGACAGGGGTAGGGTCTCACTTATGGGAGAACATCCTGATCTGGCGGGATCCCCTCTGCATCCCCTGTAGCTAGAAGAGTGCCTGACACAGAGTCGTTGCACAGTAAATAGTTTCTCCGCACTTTCCCATAGGCACTGTCTACTCAGGGACATAAGGGTCAATTCAAAAAAGACTGCAAACGTGGCCTCTGCTCTTAGAGACCTGTTGATCAGGAGATAGCAGATAGGTAAGTAATCTGAGGACATTTTATTCAGCAGCATAGGCAAAAGTTATACATATGTCCCAAACCTTAGTTGAGCTATTTGGGCTCTAATCTTATCTAAGAAGACAGTGGTAGGGGTGATGGTGGGTGGGAAGAGAAAGGAGGGATTGCATCTTGGTTGATTGCCCATCACCTGCCAGACTCTAAGTCATGTAATACACCAAACTTACGAAGTAATATTTTTATTCTCTATAACAGACTTGCAAAGTACTGTTTCTATTCCCATTTTCAAAGATGGGGAAACTGAGTCAGAGAGCAGCAGAATGTTGCTGAAGGCCACATATCTAATGAGTGGCAAAGCCAATATTAAAATCCATATTTTTCCCCTATGCCACATTGCCTCTCCAAGGAAAAATAGCAAAGCAGGAAGTTTAGACTCTATAGTGAAAAATAGATGGAAAGCATGGGCCACAGATTGAGCAATGGCCTGGAAATTAGAATTACTGAATTCTGTCTTTACTCAACACTGCCCTGGGACTTTTCTTTATCATCACAGACTGTGTATTAAAAGTCCTTTATAAAGGATGGAGCCCTATACAAGTGATATTTCATCTATATAACTGTTATAGATAATAACAGTTTTATCTATACCTACATTTCTACCCTTATAAAATTGGGCTAATATTATTTTTTCACCAAAGTGCTATAATAGTATGTTGGAACGTGCTCAGAGAACCACAAATGATGAACCTTTTAAACATCCCTACTTGTCAAAGCAGGAACTCTGCAAAGTGATTTGAGGTCTTCTAATTGAGCTGCATCATCTAAATTTAAAGCACCCAAAGAAGGTAGTAGTAATAGTAACAATATCAGTTCAATAGTAATTAGTAATAAACCTAGTCAACCAGCTACAGGCTGGGCTAAAGCTTCTAAGCATTTTCTGCCAGAGAGAATTTACTCATGCTCTGAAGTGTCTAATAAGGACATTAACAGAGTTGAGAGCCCATCTGCGATAGGACTTTCCCAAGAGCCTTCAGAAAAGTCTCTTAATTCTGCTGTGTGCCTTCATATATGCATACATGACTGAACGTAACTGATATGACATTGCTGAGTACCATTCTCCTCCAAATACTCTTACTTCCCAATGCAGCCAGAATTAAATCATTGAGTCATGTGCCTATAGAGGATTATTCCTATTGGCCACCTCCATACATCGTAAATATCATGATCAAACAGTCACTGACCTGTTGCTCGCACTTGGCCCATGGCATCACCCAGAGAAGCATATGATTATTTTATAATAGAACATTAGTACATGTATATTTTTAAATGGCTATTCTAAGTACTTCAAAATAAAGTGTTAATTTTTCTTCAGCCAAAGAAAATCTAGAAAAGTCAGCTTTTAAGTTTCAAAGTATGTAGAAGTATGTTTCCTGTGTTTGGCATCTTGGTCATGCAAGAGGTTCAGTGCAGACGGTATAGGGTATAGTTATAGGAAGTACCTCACTTGCAAGTCTCAGTTGCTTAGCATGAAATTCATAGGTAAAAGTGCTAACAAGTAGTAAAATTGTAAATGCAATTTGAGAAAGCTATGGTAAATAGTTGTCTTTTTTTCCTAAACTATTCTTTTTTTTCTTTTTTATTTCTTCAAGATGGAGTCTTGCTCCGTTGCCCAGGCTGGAGTATAATGGCACAATCTCAGCTCACTGCAACCTTCACCTCCCAGGTTCAAGTGAGTCTCTTGCCTCAGCCTCTCGAGTAGCTGGGATTACAGGCACGCGCCACCACGCCCGGCTAATTTTTGTATTCTTTAGTAGAGACGGGGTTTCACCACATTGGCCAGGCTGTTCTCAAACTCTTGACCTCATGTAGCCAGGCTGTTCTCAAACTCTTGACCTCGTGATCCGCCCGCCTCGGCCTCCCAAAGTGCTGGGAGTACAGCCGTGAGCCACTGTGCCTGGCCCTTTCCTAAACTATTCTTATCTCAATTTTTTCAGCCCTCATTTTGATAACAGCAATTTTATATTGCTTTTATGTGAATTATCTCCTATGTTTTACAGAGAATTCCAGTGGATTCTCGTGGTTCCAGTGAGTGCATGGGGTAGGGCTGATGGGGTGCTGGCAGAAGAGCTATTACAAGATCCTGCTCTTCTTCTGACGTAGGGCCATTTGGGCCTCTTTTGCATATTGGGCTTCTTAGTAATCTTAAGAAAGGAGTTGACGCCAGCACTTTGGGAGGTCGAGGTGGGCGGATCACAAGGTCAGGAGTTCAGGATCATCCTGGCTAACATGGTGAAACCCCATCTCTACTAAAAATACAGAAAAAAAAAAAAATTAGCCAGGTGTGGTGGCGGGTGCCTGTAGTCCCAGCTACTTGGGAGGCTGAGGCAGGAGAATGGCGTGAACCCAGGAGGCGGAGCTTGCAGTGAGCTGAGATTATGCCACTCTACTCCAGCCTGGACAACAGAGCGAGACTCTATCTCAAAAAAAAAAAAAGGGAGTTCATGTTTCAGAAAACTCTTTTGAAAAATCACTGCATTTTTTCATTTATTCTCTCCAGAAATCTTTGGATTTCTTGTTGTTCCCATTGTCCAGGTGAGGAACTGAGGCTTAAACACATTGAGTTTCCAGAGAGAACCTAACTCAAAATTTGCTGAGTACCAGCTCTAATTCTGATCTTTCTGACTCTACCATTTATGTTCTTACCACTAAATACTGCTAGTTCCTTTTTCCAAATTTGAAATACCAGTAAATTTGAGAATGATCTTTTGTAAAAAATTGTCTTAGGCTGTAGAGAGTACTATGCTTGTAACTCTCCTACTTATGTAAATTTAGCATCTGTATATGTATGAATCATGTATATATATATATACACACACACACATGCATGTATGTATTTTATATACATATTTCAAAGAGCAAAAAGGTAGACCGAAGCTATTCACAAAAGATAACTTTGGTCATGCTTACATTCTTGGCCTGTTATGGATGTAACATAACAGTGTGTTTTTGTATATTTTGTGTTCTGCTAGTTAGACTTTAGGTTAGAACAGCCATTGACTTTGACCTTAAGGAAGTAACTGTATCTCTCTGCATCTTGAATGACCATGGGCACACTGGAAATGAAAGTATTTGCCAGTTTCCACATGAAAAGTGAGTAAAGCAGGATTTTGCTTGCTATCTCTTCGTAGGCTCAGGGTTATAGCAATTGTAAAATAATTAATAATCCTCTCATAGAAAAATTTGCTGGACTTTGATGATGCTTAAGTAATCTAGGACTGAACCTGAGATACTATGATACCAAGTTAGTGGCTATCTATGCATTCACAGAGGAATTGTGTCTCGCCCTAGGGCATCCTGGAGCTAGACAGCGTTAGAATTTTGTTTAGATTGGAGGTTGAGAGCTAGAAGATAAAGGTTTACAAATTAGAACAGCAACGTTTTTTAATCCACCTCCTAACTATACACAGATCATGAGTACGCATTGTAAGTAAATGATGCATGCCAAGCAGTTCATGAAAAGAGGTGTACCCACCATTCTTACTCCAAAATGATCAAGTTTAGCCATTGTAATAAACAATATGGGCACGATTCATGTTTTTGCTTTTAAGTTTTTGTTTGTCAAGCCACAGCTAATTATACAAGCAGACTAGCAGGATTTGAGATGCAAAGTGTTAAAACTAAGGTTGTATGTCGAATCCTTTATTAAAAAGTACATGATAAAGAAAGATCACGTCACACCATAAATTGTAATTGTATGATACAAAAGGTGTGTGTGTCTCCAGGGTACGTGGAGAGCCAGTTCACTGAGGTTCAACTGACTTTCCTCACCTCACGTTTCCTGCTGGCTTCTAGAAGCAGTCATGTGGATCAGAGGCCAAGAGATAATTAAGTGGAAATAAGAACTCTATATCCGGCGTCTTTGGAAAGAGGTAGCAAATCCTCCTAATCAATTCTGATTCCTGCTGGCTTTGTTGCCTAAGGTCAGCTTAATAGTCATTAGAAGAGGTCACGGCAGGCTCTGTGATCTCTATCATCTAAGGTTAAATAATACGTCATTAAAAGGGTCAATCAGAAAAGAGCAGATTCTTTCCCTGTGATTCACATATTTTGCAGAAGCTTCTGGCTTGGAATTTCTATCACAAGTTTCAAATCTCACAGCAGAAATGTTTACACATTGCAGTTTGGCTGAATTCAAAGGAAGCCTTCCTGGATCTCTAATGAGAATGAGAATTGTGGTCATGGGAAGCATATGGCCATGACACTCATCCATTACTCAAGATAAGATGAGAAGCAAGGTCAACACATTGCATCAGACCTCAAATGAAGATTGGAACATATCACCCTAACCACATGGGGCTAGGATGGGATGAGCGTGGGGGCAGGAGGAGTGGTGTGTGATGGAGGGGTGGAAGAATCTTTCTCCACTGCAAGATGAGATCAGAAATGTAGGAGGAAGCCAAAAAGAGCAAGCTGACCACTCTTGGCATATTTTTTCCACCTTGACATTGATAGGTAGACCTCACTCCCAGTTGGGAAACTTTCTAAGCCACCAAGAATAGGAAAAAAATCAACCTTTGAGATATTTTTCCTTGTCTTCATGATCAGGACAATGCTAAAACATTACAGAAAGTTTGGAAAACAAAGGGGAAAAAATGCCAATAGCCCTGCCCTTCAAATATACAACTCATTGCATTTTTAGTAATGCCCCCTTTCAGTTTTTAATCTATTTGCATATATAATATATTAGCTAGCTAAAATTAGAACATAAACAATACATACCTTGCTTATTCACCTTATAACTTAAAATAATACAGAAATTTTCTGTTACTTTATTACTTTTTATAATTATTTTTAACAACTGCTTAATATTTCTCAGATAAAGTTTTAAGTGTTATTACCCTACAAATAGGTGAAAGTAATGATGAATAGCGTTTAGTATAGCCAGTCCTGGGTAGACACAGAAAGAAAATGATACATTTTTGTTTTTCTCCTCCTTCGAATTCTGCCAAATGCCACTCATCAGCAATATAACAGTGAAATAAAAATCCATATTCAAGTATTTGATTTGGAGTTGCTAGAGATTTTTGGTAGATTTAATTATTCACATGATCAACCCACTGTTACTCACAAGGCTTGGACTCTTTGGCTACAAAAAAACTTTTTAAAAGTACAGTAGCCAGGGGATGATTGGATGGGTGAGTGGATGGATGGATGGGAGGGAGAGCAAAAGGAAGAGAATGAATTTGTCATTGACTAAAGCACTGTGCATGGCTTAGGAGAACCATGGACCAAGCAGGCCCGTACAGATGATCCACCCTGTCTGATGGTGATTACCAGCATCTGACAGATCAAGAGGATGTGGGAATGAGGGTTTGAATGAATACAGACATTCATCGCTTGAGCCCAGGAGTTTGAGACCAGCTGGGCAACATTAGTAAGACTGCATCTCTACACAAATAAAATAAAGTAAATTAGCTGGGCAAGGTGGCACATGCCTATAGTCCCAGCTACTTGGGAGGCTGAGGCACAA
The DNA here is from genome assembly GCF_003255815.1 of Theropithecus gelada. Taxonomy (NCBI): domain Eukaryota; kingdom Metazoa; phylum Chordata; class Mammalia; order Primates; family Cercopithecidae; genus Theropithecus; species Theropithecus gelada. The sequence goes on along the minus strand of NC_037668.1, from coordinate 200,636,802 downwards.
GGATCACTTGAGCCCGGGAGTTCAAGGCTATGAACTATGTGAGGTATGATTATACTGCACATTAGCCCAGGTGACAGAGTGAGATCCTAGCTCCAAAAATTGGAAGAAAAAAAAAGAGCTTTCAAACTGGGGGCTAGTTGGGTGTGTGTGTGTGTGTGTGTATGTGTGTGTGTGTGTATACATGCACATGTGCATTCCCTGAATGCTCATTGCTAACTGTGTGATGGCCTTTCTTACTAAAATGCATGTTTGTATGTCTTTGTGTATGTATGAAATATCTGAGAATATAGTATTTAGACCCCATTAGTGAGGGTAAAAATGTACAGATAAGCTATATCATTTATGATTCTGATATGGCTACTGTCAAAATAACACACTATTTTGACAGTTGCTTTATCTTTACTCTCACTGACTACAATAAGAAACTAGTTTCTTAGCAACTAAAATAAATTATCAAACAAGAGCTTAAAAAATTTTTTTAAGCCCACAATAGAAAAAATAGACCCATAGTTGGTGTCTGGGCAAGCTATTCCTATTGAGTGGGAATGAAATTTATCTGAAACATTCTGAAACCCTTTGGCTGGTCCAGCTGCCCTTGGTTAGCATCAATGGGGGCAGAGACACTCAGAAGTAGCTTTCAGGAGGCTTGGGGAAAATGTTCAGTGTTCTTTTTCTTCTTTGTTTCAGTGGCTTCTTTTTAAAAACCATTTCTTATGTTATATACTAGGCTAGAAAGTACTATAAGAACTAGTACATAAGATCTGGAACAGAAAGCCTGCATTCAGATTTGTCTTCACTGTGACTTGTAAGCAGTGGCTTATATATCAGTTAATTAGCCAGAATGATAGTGGTAGCGGCTGGGAAGCAAAAGAGAAATTTAGCTACTTCAGGCCTATTGTTTTATGTCTTTAAACATTTTGAAACCCCCTAAGGTAACAATTTTTAAATAGGGTCTAGGGATCCCCAACATTTTCAGGGAGACTATGAGGTCAAAAGTGTATTAATAATGATTTTAAGATGGTATTTGCAGGCCAGGTGCAGTGACTCACACCTGTAATCCCAGCACTTTGGGAGGCCGAGACGGGCAGATCACTTGAGGTCAGGAGTTCGAGATCAACCTGGTCAAGATGGTGAAACCCCGTCTCTAGTAAAAGAACAAAATTAGCCAGGCATGGTGGCGCATGCCTGTAATCCCAGCTACTCGGGAGTCTGAGGTGGGAGAATTGCTTGAGCCCAGGAGGTGGAGGTGGCAGTGAGCTGAGATCGCGCCACAGCAGTCCAACCTGGGTGACAGAGTAAGACTCTGTCTCAAAAAAAAAAAAAAAAAAAAAAAAAAAAGATGGTATTTGCTTTATTTACTCTCAGTCTTTTATGAATGTGTACAATGGAGTTTTCCACAGGCTTCATGTAATATTGTCACAGACTGAATGCAGAAACAGGAGAATCTGGCCATCTTCTTTTAAGTCAGACCTTAAAAAGATTTGCAAAAATGTAAAACTCACTCTTCTCACTAATATATTTGTTTCAAAAACATTTTTTATAGAGATGGGTTATTTATGTTCAAATGTAATGGGTTTATTGCCTTTTTTTTTTTTTTTTAACAGAGTCTTGCTCTGTCGCCCAGCCTAGAGTGCAATGGCACAATCTTGGCTCACTGCATCCTCCACCTCCCGGGTTCAAGTGATTCTCCTGCCTCAGCCTCCCGAGTAGCTGGGGTTACAGGCGCCTGCCACCATGCCTGGCTAATTTTTGTGTTTTTAGTAGAGACGGGGTTTCACCATGTTGGCCAGGCTGGTCTGGAACTCCTGACCTCATGATCCACCCGCCTCGGCCTCCCAAAGTGCTGGGATTTTAGGTGTGACTCACCTCGCCTGGCCAGTTTATTGCTTTTAAATGAATTAACATTTAAAAATTCCTTAGTCTCAAATTTCTGAATATTGATAGATATGACCTATATAAACAGAAGCTATTTGGAGTCCTCAATAGTTTTTAAGAGTGTAAAGGGGTCTCAAGCCCAAAAGGTTTGAGAAACACTGCTTCTAAAAACTGGCTGCCTATGCCTGTGTGTGATTCATAGGTTTGGCAAAGTCACCAACACTATTTCCTTTCAAATGTCATGGGAGATTTTAACGTGGCTACCAAGAAACAAACAAGTAGAGATGTCAGACAGTTAATGTGTCCATTTAGACTCCTTTAAGGTGTGTGTGTGTGTGTGTGTGTCCTCGTGCTTAGATATCCAGGTAGATAGACACTCAGCTCTTAAGAAAGGAATTCATTTCTACTCATAATTTGCTTCTGCTGGTGCCATGGCAAATGCAGTTCTGAGTAAAGTAGTCTGCATGCATAGGTGCCACCCTACCAAATACTGTGAGCCAGATTGCCATTCTGGACCAAGATCTGAGGAGGAAGACATAGGGGAGAATGCAGAATGTGGAAGGAAGAGAGGGGGGAATTGTTAATTAAGCTCTATTAAATATTAATTGAAATATAAATTTAAAACCTCACCAACTCCTGACAGTTATATAATCTAATTAAGTGGTAGGTCCTGTTGCCCCACGGTGTCTTTTGGTGTATTAGGGGAATAAAGTGATCTTCTGCTCATAAACACCATGAGAGCTTTATTAATCCAAGGCATTTGCCAATAAAGTAGATGGGAAAGGCGGCAATAATAGTAATTTTATGGAACATGGAAGAACTGAAGGGGCAATTTTGATGTGGATAGGAATGCAGTGAATCAGCTGCAGTGATCCACATGGAATCTGCATGCTTTGGCCTGTCACTGGGGTAAGGAAGATGAAGTCCTTGTGTACCATACCACATTTACATGTGTATTTTTTGCTCATGGAGAATGTATATTGAATCCCTGAGACCAGTTTTAATTTTATAAACTGCCTTTGGTGGGGAAAATGGTATGTCTGTGCATGTGTGTGTTTTAGAATGAAAGTTTCAAAAGAATATAACTTGGAAGGGTTATGGAGATGAATTTGATTTCTTACTAGCAAACATGAGTAAGCCTGTGTTTTGCAAATTTTCCAGCAACAGGGCTGTGGGAGAAGAGTAAAAACGATCTGAATCTTTTATCTGTGCTGCAAGAGAAAAGAGCCTCTACACTCATTTCTTTTCTGGCTCTCAGAAGTTCTTAATGGAAAGTTAAATAAAGTGCACAAGATTGTCTTTATTTTTTGTTTCTTTGAATTATTTTATAATTTTTAAAAAGTGCACAGCATGTAGTTCTGAGATGTTTTAGGTGGTGTAACTCAATTTAAAAAATAATTATCATGAGTTAAGTCAGCAACTCTTAGTCTTTATTTTTGACCAGGCTGTAGACTAATGCATCATTAATTTCTCTGCGTAAAATCAGGGTTATTTAATTCTCCTTGTTATCTTGTCTTTTGTTTGGGTTTTGGTAGTTGTTGTTTCACATTATCTTGCATCAAGATTTCGTTGTATCCCCTCATTTTATATTGCTGTTGGTACATTAGTCCCCAAGTTTGTGAGATGCTATTTCAGTTTTAGAAAAGGAGTCCCTTGCAATTAAAAATGGATTTTGCAAGACCACCGTTGACTTCGTGCAGGTCGGCCAGACCCATTTGTGGGTAACAAAGCCCTTGCGTGGTTTTGACCTTTGATTTGTGGAAATGAGAGTGGCTCCTCCTCCCCAGGGCCACTGTGGCTAGCTGGGCTTGGGGGACGAGTGTAATAGAATTGTGTCATGGATTGCTCTGTTACTCCCCGTATGTTAGCAATTTTATTGTGGTCTCTTTTATTTCCTTTTCAATTTGGGCCCCAGCGTTTTCCCAAAGGAGTGTGGATGAAGGCTGTCAGTGTTGGAAACGGTAATGATGCAGTTGAGCAGTTGCCACACCTCTGAAGGTGGCAGGAGTAGCCTTGAAAGGCTCCTGAAAGGAGAGAGTTCTATTTAGTGTGGTGGAGAAGGGGTCAGTACTCTTGGTTGTCATTTAGTATGTATCTAGGAGAAGCGTGTTCCCTTGGCCACTGGAAAGCTGGGCTTGGGAAGATGTGTATGTATCTCGGCAAAGGTGGACTGAGCAGGTGGGGGACTTAGAGCCCGTCCTGATCTCTGGGTGATAGTGTGTGCCCACTGCTCTGCTGCCTATGTGCCCGGCTGGTGTGTGGAAGGGAACTCAGATCCATGTGCTCACGGGAAAAAGCAGAGGCTGGGCTCCTTTTGAGAACTTGGCAAAGGCTTCCCTGTTCACTTTAGAGTGCTTCTTTTCTTGAAGCCAGTGCTGGATCTTGGGTCTGTGCTGCTGACGTTTTAGAACATGAGAAAGAGCCGCAGTAGGAGCCAAGTATCTGCCAGACTGTGTCGGGAGAACCTTTATCATTTCTGTCAGATACATCACAACTCGCTTGTCTTACCATACATCTTCCTAAATGTGACAGAATATTCAGCTGTTATTAATTGAATACTCTCTAATTTAACTGCTTAGCGGGAGAAAGAGTGACTGGTTTGTTTCAACACGTAAAACTGGCATCAACCTGTATGTGGGTTTCAATGCTGTTGCATTGCAGGGACTGAAAAAGTGATTGTATAAGGAGAAGTGGTTACCTTACTTTTCAACAGGGTAGTTAAATTCAGTTTATTGTTCTAAAACAAAGGGGTGTGTGTATGTGTGTGTGCGTGCGCGTGCGTGCATGTGTGTGTGTGAGAGAGAGAGAGAGATTAGGATAATACAGATCAGTTTATGGGCATGATATGCTTCATGATCTTTTGTGCTAAGTATGTTATAGGTGGTACTCCAGCTCCTCTGAAGTTTAGCTCACCTAGAAGTCGCAATGACACTGTGTTTTTTGTTTTTTTTTTTAAATCAAAAAGCTTAAAAGAATGAACTTGTTTTATCTTTATTTTTGTAATCAATAAAATGTAAATAAAGAGCCCTACAAATTTCTGCGTAATATTGAATATGGTGCTAAGAATTAAAAGACATCTTGATGAAATAAATTAAAGATTAAAATATAAGGAGCTAAGAATGAATTTTGAGAGTCTGCACACAACTCCTCTCTCCTTGGACCTTTGATGGAAGAACAAAAGTGAGTCAGCTGTCAGTTTCTCCAGCTACCCTAGAAAAGCAATAGAAGATTCCAATTCATTGATCTAGGAAGAATCTAGGCCATGAACTAGACATCCTGCTACACTTGTGGGTATTTTCGCTCTTGTTTCCCACGTTGGAGTGCAAGGGCACAATCTCAACCTCCATCTCCCAGTTGCAAGCGATTCTCCTGCCTCAGCCTCCCAAGTAGCTGGGATTAGAGCCATGCACCACCACGCCCAGCTAATTCTGTATTTTCAGTAGAGACGAGGTCTCCATGTTGGTCGGGCTGGTCTTGAACTCCTGACCTCAGGTGATCCACCCACCTCGGCCTCCCAAAGTGTTGAGATTACAGGCGTGAGCCACCACGCCCGGCCATTTACTTGTGGTTATTTTTAAAAGTGTACTTATGTATACATAATTCTGTTGTTGTTTTAAAAGAAGATAGAAAAATATGCTCGGTGCCAGAATGCCTCTAGGTTCATATACAGCATTTTTTTTTTTTTAAAGAAATGAATTCAAAGCACAATAATAAGTAGAAGTCTGACTTGGCTCTCAGCAGTGAGGTAAAGTGAAACAAAAGACAGTGTCCCCAACTCTGCCATGAAGGTCAGCAGAGTGTGATGTGGCACTTTGCAGAGATGGATGAGAGTTCCAAGGCTGAGGACAGGGAAGAGCATACCTGCAGTCCTTTCAATCGCCCATCATGGGACTATTAGCTTGAGCGTTCTGGAAAATATTATTACCCCCAGGGCGCCATGTAACTCCCTGGCTCCTGACAAGCTGCCAACACGGCTTTCTCTGGGCTGCAAAGTTGGAGCTCCCCTGGCAGGGTGCCAGGGTTTTAAGAAGGCTCTGGGGGCCCAAGGTAGCCTCCTGGTGCAAGTTAACATTCATTGTAGAACCCAATTCAGGAGGAAAAAAAAAAAAAACACACCCTTCCCTTGCTTTCCCCTCTGCACAGAGCTAGCTGGCATACAAGTAATATCTGTGCTGGCACATTGCCCCTTATTTTAGGGGCTGGCTTTTGCTTTGGGATGGCATGGAGAAGGGGATTATTTGCACTGTAGCTTTTGATGTAAGCCATCATTGTCATATTATATGAATAGCACCGCATAGGGATGACTGAGCACAAAGACCAGTCCTCCATCCCTCCCTCACACTGCCCTATGTAACCCAAGTCCTTGCCACAAAAGGGCTGTCTGATTTTTTTTTCCCTTTAAAATCTTATGGAAAATAGTGGCCTTCGTTGGAAACCTTAATTTTTAAAAAGCATCCTTTAATTTGGGCATTGCAAAACGTTAAACATTGGAAAAGTGGTTTTTTTCAGAGATAATTTACATGTTTGTACACAGAAATGCTGCACACGTATGCTTATAATCATATTTATAATTTTCTTTGTTGCAATTTACAAAACGTACACTTGGTTATGAGGTCTTAAGGTATCCTAACATTGTATACATAGTCATAGAAAAAAAAGGCAACACATAAATTTGGGTAATTCAGAATAGAAGCCTATATCATGAAAATACTAAAACCATAAAATCTACTTACTTGAGGAAAACTGATTTGAGAATATCTGGTACGTTTCTTAACTCACTAAGTTTAGTGTTTGTAAAACAAATAGAAGATAATGTTTTTAGTAGACTCTGGGTGTCCGTATACATATATGTAACTATACATATTTAGGCTTTATCATAACATTTGAATGGAGAATGCTTAATGTAGTAATATAACAACATAGCAAAAATTCTAAACTTTAAATATATAATTCAAACAGTTGTTACAGGTAAAGTCCAGGTAAGGAGAAAAAATGTATTTATGAAGCAACTCATTGAATAACTCAGCATTCTTAGCTCGGTGATGCATTGGGAGTTGTAGGGAAGGGAGTTGAGAGTTGAGGAAGTAGAAGTGGTATTTAGTCATATTTCTGAAACTATTCTGGATTTTTTTTGTCAGGAGAAAGATGCAACAAATATTTATAGGGACCCCCCTTTTTTTTTTGCGAGAGGAGAACAGAGGACATAACAATGAACAAGAGAGAAGGTATCATTGCCCCCCATGGAAACTGGATTTTTATAAGAGAGACATATAAAAAATATTTTAGGGTTCAAGGATGTAACCTGATGGGGAACAGTGATATTTTTGAAAAGCTGATCATGACTTGTAAAGTTCAATTTCAGAGTACTGATGAGAAAAATCATGAAATATTGTAAATTTTCTAATTAATATAACACCTGGAAATTTCTAAGTAAATGCCATTGGAAATTAATAATATTTGGTCCTAATGTTGAAGTTGTACCTATTCAACTCACTGAAGAGTCATGTTTTCAGTTATTGTCTGAAGTTTGACCAAATAGGGAAAATCAAGGGGTTGCTTAAAAGAATGTTAGGTAGCAACCCCAAAGTAATGTTTTAGCTTTCTAAATACTGAAAGAGGTTTAAGGTTATCTTGTCCACCCTGTTAATCATATAAATTCTATTATCCCTTTAACATATCTAGCCAATGAAGTCAGTGTTTTCCATCTGCAGTCAATTGGGTATTGACAAGGAATAAGAAAGGATTTCTAAAATATATTTTTTTCCAAGCTCATTTTAGCTATTTTTTTTTTCAATCTCTAAATCATGCTGTTACTATTTCGTCACCCAGCATGTTTCCATTAAGGCAATCACATTAGGTTGGGTTGACCCGGTAAAACTTTCCAAGGTTTATCAACCACCAGGCCAATTCAGACTGCAACCACAGCTATGTTCTCCTCTTTGGTGGGCTGGTCAAAGTGAACCTTTGGATCTGATAAGACCAAGTATGTACTCCCATGCGATAGTGTTTTCACTAAAACACTTTTAGTTTTATAATTTAAAATTGTACTTCATGGCGTTGGAGGTGATTAGACTTTTCCTGCAGATGGAACTATGTGTTGGATCTGATTTTTAGTTGGGCGGTAAACCTACCCAGAACCATCTACTTGACCAGTTTTATCCTTATCCACAGCCGCCTCATATTTCTACAGCACTTCATATTTCACAGTAATTTTCCCTCCTTGATCCTACGACTTCTATCCCCAGAAACCCGTGTTATTTTCGTCCCTTACAGAATCACAGATCTGTGAGTGGAACGTTGTGTTCACAAAATACTGTTGATTATTTTACCACTTCAGTGGTCGTTTCAGACAACCACCTTTTTCTGTTCATGATTGCTTAAATATATCAGTGCATGGTGTCATGGGTTACAGCTAATAAAACTCCCACTCGAGTGACTGCAGCCTGGCTTGGTGGGAAGTGACATTGTGAGCTGCAGGCTGACTCTGAAGAGGCAGGTTTTAGATGTGCCCTGATGCCAGGGATTGATCTTGGCTCTGCAGACTGGAGGACATAGAGATGATGCGAGCATCCCTGCCTAATGATCCCTGGCAGAGGATGGGTGGAAGGTGACTTCCGGGGCCATGCTCAGGTGGAAGCCTGCCTGCCCTCACTGCCTTCTTACCCTGTCTCCATCACAACCTTTCCTATCCTTCCCAGTGACCAGCCAAGGGCAAGACAAGACTGCAAATTACCATCTAAAAGTATACTTGTCTCCTTCAAAGTATGAGAGTTAGATCACTTTTTTTTTTTTCCTCTCTCATGCTCCTTTCATACCAACAGCCAACAAGCTGGAAACTAAAATCCCTTTTCCTTTCAACTTAGTCAGTTCCATAGCATGAGCTGAGTGCCTGTTGTGCTCACCTAGCATCATGCCTGGCACATAATGGGTACTCACTAAATACTCGCTGAATTGCTAAATGCATGGAAGTTCCAGGATCCAATGAGAGGGATAAAGAAATGTAACGGAAAATTAAGGCAAGCAAAGGCAGGCAAAACAAACCCTCTGCCTAAAGGAGTCAGGAGACTGACTGCCCTTGGAGACAGTAACTGCAAAGGGTTTGGCTGGGGCTGCTGGGTGCTGCTCGGTGCTGCTCATAATACTCTCTTGATCCCACGTCTAGAGACTGGGCTGCATGCATTATATGAAATTCACTGTACAGCCGTCGTGTATGTATTTCTACTTAATATATTTTATCCTACTATCTAAAAAAAAAAAAAGACTTTAAAGGATACTGTTGGTTCTCAAGTACCTTAACAATCTTTTTGCAGATGAGAGTGGAAGGTGGGTGTAGAAACCAATATACAGGCAACGAATTAGGATCATTATTTGGCTGAACCCCCATATTCTAGTAACATGCTATGATTGCAGGGGGAAGAATGGCTCATTCTAAGCTCTGCCCTTATGTATGCCATTAACATAGATTCCCAGGGGGTGGGCCACCTTCTGAATGGAGGCCCCTAAATCTAATGCACAAGGAAGCCCAGACTCATTGCACCTGGGTGACACAGAATCCTGGGTGGCTGGTTCAGGAGCTTCATGTGCTGGCTCCCATTTATGATTTTTTTTTTCTTTCTTTTTTTTTTTTTTTTTTTTGAGACGGAGTCTCGCTCTGTGGCCCAGGCTGGAGTGCAGTGGCCGGATCTCAGCTCACTGCAAGCTCTGCCTCCTGGGTTTACGCCATTCTCCTGCCTCAGCCTCCCGAGTAGCTGGGACTACAGGTGCCCGCCACCTCACCCGGCTAGTTTTTTTTTTTGTATTTTTTTTTAGTAGAGACTGGGTTTCACCGTGTTAGCCAGGATGGTCTCGATCTCCTGACCTCGTGATCCGCCCGTCTCGGCCTCCCAAAGTGCTGGGATTACAGGCTTGAGCCACCGCGCCCGGCCTTTTTTTCTTTTTTTAAAGAAAGAAACATAAGGAAAACATTTGCTTTGACATTGAATCCACCCCTCCATGTCACAGTAATTGCAGGACCTAGAGGGGGAAAGAAAGTATCATTCCAATTTGGGGCCAACTGCCTTGACAATATTGTGTTAAACCTTCTGTAGTGGTAAAGCCAGGCTGCAGCGAGGCAACTCTGGCACAGGTGGACACTCAGGGGACACGGAGAGCTGGAGCTGGGAGACACTTCTGGAGCCAGGAGACTAAGGAGTGCAAAATTACCCTTTGGGGCACTCTCAGGGAAGACCCGTGCCTCCAGGCCCAGCCCTTGGTGATGGCCTGTGCTCCTGACTCCTTAGGGGGCTTTGGCCATGAGCTAATCAGAGGCCCAGTTCACATAGTAAGAGATGACTGCTTGACCTCCACGTGGAGCCTAACTAGATCCCCCTAAAAACCACAGCCGTAAAGCTCTGTAGAGGTAGTGGCCTCTTCAAAGTCCCCAAGCACGCAGCCACATGTGCTTCCTCCTCCAGTCTCCGTGTGTCTGTAAAAGTTCAAATACTGAGTCAAGTTTATTGTTTCTATCTCGTTTATTTTAAGTATAGTTTTACACTTTATTATGTGCAGTGACATCTTAAATGGAGGCTGTCACTCCGTCTTGACTACTGCTCGGGGCTGGAGCCACTTACCATGTCACACATTCAGCAGCCCTGATTAACCGGATCAGAATGAGCAGCTCCAACTCCACCCTCCCCAAAATAGTGCCCCTTATTTATATGAAGCAAAATATGAGAACAACAGGATCTTGTATCTAAAGTGGGAAGGTTTCCAAGTTGAGGAAGTTTGGGGTAGCATTTCCCTCCCTCCCTCCCTCCCTCCCTTCTTCGATCCCTCCTTTCCTCCTTCCATCCCCCCCTCCCTCCCTCCTTTCTCTCTCTTCCTCCCTCTCTCCTTCTTTCCCTGCTTCCTTCCTTCGGATTTTTTAAAACATATTTTGTTATATATTCACTCTCTTTGAGAATAACACTTTGTTTGGTTAACTCCTGCCCCCCCAAAACAACAACAATAAAAAACACAATTTTTCAACTTTCTTTTCTTCTTCTCTCGTCTGTGGTTGCAAGTCAGTTTCTGTAGCCCTGTCATTATGTGAGGTGGCCTAGAGTAATTTGAATATTTCATTCTCCCGGCTGCTAATGCAGCATGCGTTACAGATGGTACTTGCTTCATCCTTCTGGACCTGGTTCAATTATAAATGAAAGTAGGGAGCTGAGATTTGTCTTTTTGTCTCTGCTTAGTTGGAATAACACAATAAAGCTTGATGGGTAAGAATTTCTCAAACTGCCTCTTTTTCACCTCGGACATTTCCCAATTAGATTGCTTCTTAGAGTACTTGGTTTGCACTCACATTTGAAGCCAAATGTATAATCATTGTTATTATTTTTGAATATTTTCTTTCCTCTCACTTGGAATAAGGCTGTATTCTAAAAGTATAAGCAACCTCTGTCTCCCCGACCCCCACCCATCTTTTTCTTTTTACTTTCTATTTCTCATCAATTCTTAGCAGTGACTGCATTATTTATTCAAGAATCTTGAGTAAAACCACTTCCCTCCTCTATGCCCTTAAAAGTACTGTCCCCTCACATCACACTACTTAGGGACACATTGGTGGTCAGGGAAAAGGTTTTTTCCTGACAGTAAGACGTGTCTGCTCAGCTCACTAAATCAATATATAAAAATAGAACACACGTGTAGAGCAAATTATGCAAATTTATGAGTATAATCTTATATGCACATATTTATTAGACACTAGTAGTATTTTTAATGTGTTTGTGTGGAGGAGGGTGTGTGCACACACATGCCAAAAGGCTTTGGGTTTGGTATGTTTTTGGACATTCTAAAAAATAAACATTAAACGTCGTCTTTCATTGGGACATTATTCTTATGGTCATTTTATCAAGTTGTAAAGCTTGCTGTTTAGTTCAGGCTATACCCTTACTGGGATCAGTGTGAGGGATATTTTTCCTTCAGCCTCAAATTTATGAGCACTAAGTATTGGGCAAATACAGTACTATAGATACTCTCAGAAGGGTGACTAATTCACATGTCTACCAGTAATGTAAAGAAGGAGGGATAAACCAACTATATTCTCTAAGATTAATTGATATTGTATTAGATTACGTGGACGCTCCAAGAAGATCTATATATATATATTTTTAATTTCGCTTTGTTCTTCACCTACTGTTGGAAACCAGCTTTGCAGTGGGACACCTGTGGGCTCAACATTGTTTCGCCCTTATTTTGATGATCTGCCCTTGTAAAGTTAAATAGAATATAAATTGATAGTATCTCCTAGCCTCCTATGGTTCTATAAGTTTAAGTCATTAAGGTGAAGAATAAAGTGGCCTACAGAGAAATTGCCAGCTTAAAAGAGAAAGTGTTGGAATGTTACAGTAAGAGCTGTGACGCCCTAGGTCAATACAGGTTGGCAGAAGCAGCACAGTTTAGGGAACTCTGTTCTTTTCTGATGCAATTTGCAGCAATCCTCAGCTCAGCATCTCACTTGTTTTTCCTACTATGTTAAATGTGATCCAACCTACCCTTAGAGATAACAGTGAAAATTAACCTAAAACACAGAGCCAAGTCTTTCAGAAATATGACATACTTTAAAAAATATAAAGTGTGCTTCATTTTCATATTAGCTTATGATAACCCACCTTCTGGAACCAACCTTGTAATGGGTGATCTGGGTCTGCAGTGTGCAATAGGTTCAATCCTCTATGTGTCTCTGTCTAGCTTGATTTCTGGCTCAGCTTCTGATATCCAAATGATATTCGATGAGCAATTCGGAACCTAAATGGACTTAGAAATGCTATTATTCCATATTTTTCAAGTAGTTAAAAGAACATCTTTGTAGCAAATTTTCTAGGAACACAACAATTAGAAATGTTTAATAACCTGTGGTCACTTTCTTACAATTAATTATCTTGAACTCATTTTCTGCTAATATCAAATCTTGCCAGAATAATGAAATTGGAGTTCCTATTTTCAGCTAGTTTTCATTTGTCAATCATTGACCTACTTTTCTTTGGAAATTTGTAATAAACTGAAAAATAATAGAAGCTGTACTAATATTGGTATAATAATTTCCAGTGTATGGAGTACTTTTCATATATATTATCTCAATTTTGATATCATGATAATTCTAAAGGGATAGCTTTTATTTTTCTTAGTTTACAATTGTGAAAACAAACCCAGAGGGGTTAAACAGTCAAATTACAATTCAAGCCCACTGTGAATGTGTTAGGATTAGGTTCAAATGTGAGTAACTGAAACCACATCCCCCCACTTTCAAAAAATAGGAAGCAAGATACAAGCAGTTCAGGGCTGGCAGAGTGGCTCCACAGACCACAAGAAACTTAGGCTCCTTCCTGATTTTTGACTCAGTCTTCCCTAAAAGGTGATCCTGTGTCATCCTCATGATCTAAGTTGACTGCTAGAGCTCCAGCCATTCCACCTGCATTCCAGGCACCAGAATGGAGGAAGGGGCAGAGAATAATGGTAGACTTATTCCCTTTAAAAACAACTTTCTAGCATAATAACTTGTACTACCACTTGTATCCCGTCAGTTAGGACTTAGTATTATGACTACACTTAGTTACAAGGGAGCCTTGGACATGTAGCTGGGTAAAAATGTTCCAGCTCTCAGAAACAGGGCAAGTTTCTGAAATGTCACTGCACTTGGGTTTAGCTGTAGCCTCCAGATTTTCCCTAACCAAGAAAGATAGACCAAGGAGTCATTGTAATTGTCTAGATCTGATATGAAACATAGGTGTCATGTTATACTAGAGAATCTGGCGGAGGGCAAAGGCAAATCTTGATCGTATTAATAAACGTTAGCTGTATTGGATGTAATTGCACACATTTGCAGCAAGGCACATCCGAAGAGGAGGTGATGAACTTCCAGAGCAACAGCAACACTGAAAAGGCACTGACTCTAATCATGCCATGGTGAGCAATCTGTGGAGACAAGAGTGACCACAAACTCTGACGTAAATTCATAAAGATTAATCTGTGTGCTCCAAGCTGCTAAATTCACATGCCCCCTTGGTGTTACTTCCTACTTAAACTTTAATAGAATGGTTTATAGGATTGTGGAGATTTATAGGATCAATTCCTTGGTTATTTGGTGGCCAGTGGTCAGGGAACCTAAGTGCCCTATATGACCTCAGTAGATAGGGCTTCTTACTGTCAACATTATTTCTGGAGGAAAAAAGAATCCAGATTTCCAAGTACGTGGCATATACTTTATGCTCTGTAACTCTTGTCAATGAGCTCAGCAAGTGGGGTGTTTTCCCTCAGTTCTTTGTCTTCTGTATCAATTGCCCCAAGGGCTTTGGGAGTTACAGTACACACACACATCATACCTCAGAGGTACTGATGGCAGATAGCTATCTTTGATTTATTTGTATTTTTTGAAGAATAAGATGAAAATACAGCACCTGTATGTTCACGACAGGAAGGATTTTGTGTGTATTTGTGTATCTGTATAATATTTCACATTGTATATCACTTTAGCCTCTTAATATGATTTTCCTTAGGTCACAAATCCATATAGAATATTTGACAGTGTAGCTTGCTCTAATATTTTTGTTGCAGTAATGTGGGGATGACCACATTACTCATAAGTGAGCTCTGCTGGTCTCTTCAGAATGTCAGGAGAAACTTTATGGTGCTGCCTGCACCACCACATATTTTATTTAGACCACAGATGTTCAGTCTCATAATTTAGTTGTCTTATTTTGTTACATTTTCAGCTGCATTTTTTCTTTTTCTTTTCTTGCCTTTATAATTTTATTGAAATTTGTCTAAATAGTTATAGCCTACCTACATGGAAAAAGACTATTATTTGTGGCAACTTCAGTCCACAAATCTATATACATAACTTGAAATGTGTAGATTTCTTATCTAAGAAACATTTGCAAATCCTATATGAAATGTAGAAGTGTGCATATATCTTTACCATTATTGCAACTACTGTTTCAGTCGTTTCTGTTGGAACATTTGCAACGACTTCCAAAGATATTATTCTTCTAATTTAAGACTTTCGTTTGGTTTTTATAAGCCAAGCTGTCTTTATTATAATTCTCCCATGAATTGGTCTTCTTTGGGAAGGAATTTTCTAGCACTGGAGGACAGGTTTCCATATAGTTAGAGGTTAAAATACCCTTCCTCCACCCTCACCTTTCCAGCTTGATTGCTTCTATCAGCGGCCACATATATGGTTGTCAACAGTATACAGATAGTGATTTAACCCTCAGTTTTAGAAACATATAGAAGTGATGTCTTGACAAAGAGGAGCAAGCAGTATAAAGATATACATGTAGCCCTACCTACTTCCATGATTTTTGTCTCTGCCCAGCAAGAGTCAGTGTTATCTTTAAAAACAAATCACTTTGGTATATGTGCAATAACATGTATGTATGTGTGAGCTTGTGCACATATACATGTGCAGTGGAGTGGGCATCAATGTATTTTACTAATTGAAGAACACAGAGTCATTTCTGTTCTCATTTGTTTTGGAAACTTGGAACAGGAAGAGGGAACTTGGCTTCATCAATGAAGATGATTGGCTCCCGATAATGGCTCCCTTCTGGTGCCAGATTTAAGGGAGGAAAAAGCAAACAGCTGTTCAAAATGACTTTCACCTAGTAAACATAGGAGAGAAGGCAGCTAACACTTATTGGGTGCCTTCTGTGTGCCCAGCTCTAGTCTAATTGCTTTACACATGTTAACTCATTTAAACCTGATGGCAGTCCTGTGAGATAAATGTGGTTCTCCCCAGTTTACGGATGAAGGAACAACTGAGGCTTTGAGAAGTGAACTGACTCTCCCAGAGTCAGACAGCTAATAAGAGGCAGAGGAGTTGGAATTTAACTTAGGTCTGTCTCATTGTAAAACCATCCAGTTTCCAGAGAATCATGGAAACTTGTGTCACTGTGAGTCAGATACTCTCATTCTGTCAGGGTGTGAAATGCCCCTTAAAATACTGTTATGTGAAATCATAGCTGGTGGCTTTATGTACTATCTTCACTGACTCTGCTAACCTTGTTTGAATAAATTAAAAAATATTTATGAACCTGTCCCATGCCCCTAGCAAAGTTCTAAATGCCGTTGGGGGTCAAAAGAAGGGTAAAATATGGTCCCTGCCCTTGGATGGGTAACTCTCATTTGGCAGTCAGAAAAGCAGTACATGTAGAAGCTGATGTCCATGACAATATTTAATAAATTTGTGACTTGGGTGACAACAGAAACTAAGTAACTGTATGACATCATTCAAGCACAAAATCCAGAAGCAGAGAAGGGGGAGATTACTGTGTGCTAGGTTGAACACACCTAGAAGGACAGTTTAAACGTGGCTGCATGGAAGGCTGGAAAGAAAACTTGAGAGGAACAGCTGGACTGAGCGGTGACTGTAGAAACATAAAGTGTCATCATTGCAGATTTAAGAAGAGTAACATCTGCCTGGCACTTCACAGTTTTCCAAGCACTATATTTTCTTATCTCTATTTTCCCTCACTTCCATTACTATTGTTATTAATCATCATCACCCCTGCTTTACCTATGAGGAACACCAAGCAAGTACCATCCCATACACATACCGTGCCCTAGGAAGGGCTCTTGAGGAAATAAATAAGATTCTCGAGCTAAGAGAGAAGCAGCAGGACACTTGCTCATGGTCACACAGCTAGTGAGAAGCAGGGACTTGGCCTTATCCCATGCCCTCTGATACCAACTTTGGATAAAAAGTAAAGGCTTTTTCTAGAGTTTTATATTCCTTATCAACGACTTCCAGTTTACAGATGGGTTGTATTCGAGAAATGTTCTTTTCTCTTTCCTTTTCTTTTATTCTTTTTTTTTTTTTTTTTTTTTTTTTTGAGATGGAGTCTGGCTCTGTCACCCAGCCTGGAATGCAATGGCATGATCACTGCAACCTTCGCCTCCTGGGTTCAAGTGATTCTCCTGCCTCAGCCTCCTTGAGTAGCTGGGATGACAGGCGCGTGCCACCACATCCAGCTAATCTTTTTGTATTTTTAGTAGAGATGGGGTTTCACCATGTTGGTGAGGCTAGTTTTGAACTCCTGACCTTATGATCCACCCGCCTCAGCCTCCCAAAGTGCTGGGGTTACAGGTGTGAGCTTTTATCCTGGTTTTTTTTTTGGTTTTTTTTTTTTTTTTTGGCAACCTATAACACATTTTCAGGAAGTGTCATAAGGCTAGATTCCAAGGTCTATTTGGACCTATTGCAAAAGAGATTGTGCCTTGACTGTGACCTGCTTATTCTGTTTTAATTATGTCTGTTCATTCTTTATAAAATAGTTTTTAATACAAACAATACATTCTGAGGCAGGGCAGACTATATAATTTGTGGTTCCTGGTACAAAAGGAAAGTGTCAACTCTTCATTCAAAAATTAAGTATTTCAAGATGGCGTCATCAGAGTATGAAACCAAACACGGGGTCCTGGGGTTCCACACAGGTCTCATGCTCACAAAGCCAGTGCTGTGGTTTAGAATACAAGGAATACCTTTTTATCCTGGAAATTTTATCAGGGAGTGTGCTGGAGGCATATACATGTGCAGGGGCTGGAGGGGAGCAGTGGACAGGATATGGATTGGATGTGGCTTTCTGTGTCCATCTGCACTCTACTCCTAAGTACCAGGAACGCGTTAACTCTCAGTTGCACAAGGAAAAATATCTCTTGATAAGTCATCCCCAAAGAATTCTGATTTGGAGCAAAGGGGAGAATGTAAAAGTGGGAGGTAGCACAAACATCAAAAAAAAAAAAAAAAGGCGGGGCGGGGGGCTTTCTGTACTCACTGCCAACTCAAATTTGGTTCATTTTCAAGTTTATAAGTTTATTATTATAAGTGTAGATAAGGCCCATTCTTATGTAGAAGTCGCAGTACCTTCCACATATATTTCTGGCACAGAAAAACAGATGGGATAAAAACTTACACAAAAATCACATCTGCCACTCTGGACAATTAAGCAAAACATGAAATTGCAACTAAAAACCACAGGGTATTTAAATAGAACAAGATTTCAAATGAAGGACTCATGTTGTTGAACCAGAATGTGGTTTAACTCTACATCTTCTGAAAAGGGAGGATATTTTTTGGTCTTTCCATATATACTTTTTTCCCCCCCACATCAGTAGATGTGCCTACTTAACGAAAACAACTTTTCTCATTCAAAAAGAGGCTAAGCCAAAATATAGTACTCTTTCAAATCATGTTATCTAAAGGGACATGAAAAGGGAGTAAGAAAACCTAACATTGATTTCACACCAGCCATGTGCTAGGGGCTCAGCAAAACTGCAGACAGCAAGTACAGCCGACTTTATTTTACAGTTGAGGAAACAAGCTCTGAGATGTCATCCAAGGCCTCCCAAACAGTAAGTGCTAGCTGGGGACGTAAGGCTTGAATTCTAAGTCCAAGCTTGTATTCTTCCCACACACCAGACTACCCATCCTGTTCTGAATTCCAACACAAGGAGCCCAGGACACAGAGGGGTACAGGGCCTGCAAAGCAATCCAGCCCCTCAACCTTGCAGGAATCCTATCATCAGGAGGGGAGACCCTCCTATTAACATTCTCTGGGTCTTCATGGAGGCTGAGCACTGCTTTATAACTTTGCTTTTACTCCCTTAAATGTTTCGAAAGTGTGACTTGGATTTATAGATTGCAATGACTTTCCGTTGTATGAAACCCAACGGTTCCCGATAGAATGGTTCCAGCCAGCAAGAACAGTTGCCCTGTACTGAGTATAGCGGAAGAAGAAAACATCTGACAGAGAAGCATATCATCTGTTTCTACCCACTGTGCCCAATCCACTCTGCCTTATCTCCCTGCCTTGGACCTGGAATATTGTCAACCTATTTGTGTGAGATAAGAAAACTCTCATTAAGAAATCCATTCATCATGCCTATAATTCCAGCACTTTGGGAGGCCGAGGCAGGCAGATCACTTGAGGCCAGGAGTTCAAGCCCAGCCTGAGTGATATGGTGAAATCTATCTCTACTAAAAATACATAAATTAACTGGGTGTGTTGGCGCATGCCTGTAATCCCAGCTACTCTAGAGGCTTAGGCACGAGAATTGGTTGAACCCAGGAGGCAGAGGTTGCAGTGAGCTGAGATTGCACCACTGCACTCTAGCCTGGGCAACAGGGTGAGACTCTGTCTTTAAAAAAAAAAAAGGACGGAAATAAGGAAGGCAGGCCAGCCATTCAAATTGATTCGAACATCAGATTCTTTGTCTGAGCTTATACATGTGGTGGTGTTTGACTCCTTTATAAATACGTCGAATTTGCTGGCTTAAAGCTTTGGAGTGAATCGTGAAGAATCTCACAGGGCTCAAATGAGATTCTGGCCCCAAATTATGGATCTGTACTCCGGGTTCATTTTCTTTCCTGGCCCCTACAAAGGTGAGCAGAAGACACATTTCCTTTGGTGTCAGAAGTGGCTTCATCTTTGTGGTCCTGCAGGGAAAGTGTGACACAAGGGAAGACTTAGGTCCAGAAGATGCTATAAATGAAGTGGGGAAAGCAGCTTGCCCCTAATTAAGGCCCCTGGGACATGCGCTCTCTTCTGCCCTTCACATGATGAAGTCCCATTTTGACATTTATTAAATGGGCCCAGTAGAACCAGTCCTCTCCTAAGGCTGTTGTAAGGACCAGATGAGGTCTTGTGTGTGCTGTACAAATGGGAATGACACCATCATAACCAGGAAGATTGAGTTGGAAATCTAGGGAGCATGGCAATTGTGGACCTTGAGCCAACTTTTATTCCTGTGGCACCAAATCATTTATGAATAACTTACATATAAGTGATGAAACTCTATAGTACTAAAAGGAACTTGGTTCCAGTCACTTGCCCTCGTACCCGCACTCCATTTTGGTCTGTAAAAAAGTCTGTGCTCATGTTGATTCCCACACTTTCTCTCTGCTTGCCTGTACCTATCCCAGTTACCTACCTTTTGACTCCCTTTTTTAGCTTCCAGATGGTAACTGACTTGAGACCAGTACATACCTGCATGTAAGCAGACAGCCCATGCTTATCTGAATTCCTGGTGTTAGCCCAGTGTAGTGCAAAGAGCATGGACATTGAAGAACTGCACTTGAGTGAGCTGTAACTTTGAACTTATTTTCCTAAAAAATAGGCATCCAGGATCTACTTCTGAAGCTTGATGTGTGGGTCAGCATAGACAATGTAGGTGAGATAAAATGAAAGCTGTTGGGAAGGTATAAAGCACTATCACAATAAAGAAGTCTAAATTGCTATTCAAAGGCTATCTGACTATCTCTGCCTTTTTAGAGCATGCTTATTTTCCAGGTCCATGTCTTAGCCCTCCCAGTCCCATCTTTGCTCTTTATAGATAAGGTAGAGTGACTTGCCCAAGATTACAAAGATCAAGAGTGGCAGACCAAGGACATCGCTCTCACTTGAAAACTAGGGCTCTTTTCACTATAGCCAGCTCTTTATTGGGAAATCCTCATAATCAGTGTCACATTCTGTGCTCCAAATACCTCAGCCTCACAGTTGGGTGCCCACTTCCTTCCCTTCTTGACCATGCAGGCTAGTGCCATTCTCTTCTTCAGTTTTCATTGCTGGGATATCTTGCAGAATGATGCCTCAAGCTGTTCTGTATCTATAGGGCTCCATCATTTTCCCCTTAAGGATCTTCTCCTATAGGGTGCAGCTATGCAGTTATCTTACTGGCTCATCTCTATTTTCTGCTATAACTTTTGAAGTGCATCACTGTCTCCTAACTGTTTGTACTGGTGGCTCAGAGAATTTCCTTGAGCAAAGTGCATTTCTGAAGCCAAGTCCCAGCACTGCCATGTCTTTTGATGCCCTTGGTCTCCTTTCTCAGATGTGCAGTAAAAATATTGGTGTTAATTACATAGGCTTGAGATACATGCAAAGAAGAGGGTGAAGACAACCGTGACCTCTAAAAGAGAGGCATAGGTCAGTAGAAGATGCATTCCTTCAAAAGACTGCTGCTTGTCCTGTGTTGGGCCAATCCTTTTCAGCAAGGTAATTTAAATTTAAAGTCAGCATCTCCTGATTCTGTTGCCTAAAGGTTCCAGCTTTCATAGGACGGGTACACTTCGCTCCCAGGCCTCCTGGGAGGCCTCCTCCACCCTTCCTCTACCGTTTTCTTGCTTCTCCCTAAAACCTTTGAAGATATTGAATACTTCCTGCCCACATCTTCAACTAAGGGACCGCCAGGGGATTTCAGTGTTTATTGCTTTTTTCTCTGGGTTTGGAACAGTTCCGACCAGCTACTATTTGAAAAATATAGAAGTATTTTTTTGCTTATTATCAAAAGGAGAATGTAGTTTTCTTGCAACAAAATGAGAACTTGATATCTTTCTTGCCTCAAGGGTGTGTGTTGGGAGAGGGGGATGGTGTTCAGCCTTCTCAGCCTTCTCTTCCTCCACCTCTGTATCCTGGTAGCCAGAATTGAAGTTTCAAGCCACACCAACGAGAGAGCAGGCTGCCTTTCATGAGAGGCAGACATGTAGTAATTACCTTTTTGCCTATGTGCCTCTGTCCCCTTTGCTGAGAGGGTTCCCTTGCCGCTCTGTCTGTTGTCTGCACACCGCATTTGTTTGTCTGGAATGCAGAACTCCTTGCACTTGACAATCACTACAGTCTTTCTGCTTTTTCTCTTAAACAGCTTTTTTAAAGCCCCCAGAGACCCTTAAAAAAATAAAAAAAAGAATGCAAATAGAAATTGCGCTGGAAGCTGAAATGAACATTGTTGCGAGTCATGAGATCCTGGTCACACTGGGACAAACTCTTTTTTATTTTGGGTAATATTTTTTCTTTGGCATTTATTACACCTCTGTTAAACACAGCTCATGTGACACAGTGTTACTCATAGGCAATCAGAAAAAAGCTGAAAGTTGAGCCATTAGTAGGGCAGGGCAACTTATTGTTAATAGCAGCCATTAAAGCTGAAAGGAAAAATTACCCATCTGCCCCCGCCAGACCTGTCTGTCTGAGATCGAGATTGGGCCTCCAGGCCGGAAGGGGGGCTGGGCAAACATGAGGGAAGGAGAATGGAATGTAGAAACTGAGATCTTTGTAAGGGAAGATAGAGTTGAATTCAAGGGTGGGCCCTACCCCAAGAATAGGGGGAAAAAGCAATCCTGCCCCAAGAATTCCAGCTGTCCTTTGTCTGATCATCCTTTCTCAGGAAAGCACCTGATAGCTTTTATCCAAAGATCTGCTGCAAAATGCATTTTAGCTACAGATAGGAAATGCAAAAGAAAGATTCCTGTAGCAACAACACCTTGTAATTATGAAATACTTTCCATCACAGTGCATAACATATAATAGATTTACTACACCAAAATTCTTTGCCATTAGATCTTGGGATACAGCAGCGAAATTTTCTGTATCTTTAAAAGAACATGTGGTTTAACCCCTTTCAGACATTTTAAATCCTAGCCAAAGATGCAATGCCATTTACCCACTCTGACAAGCTACTCTAAAAGTGTGCTTGTTTGATGGGGCCATATCAGATATCAGATAGGAAAATCAATTTGAGAGGGCTTTGCCACGAATATGTTTATAAAACTCACAACTGGTCTGGAAAAAGAAAGGCAAGTGGCCCATTTTACAGATGATGCTAACTCACTCGAGTGCAGAGAGTGACTGTTGTCACCAGGATCACATATCAACTTGGAAAATCGTAATAGAAACCAGACTTGTGGCTTGGAGGATAGCCCCTGAAAGGGTCTAGAACAGCCCACTCTCCCACCCTGCCCCCCTTACACCTTAAAAGGGACAGTGACTGGGGACTATTGCTGTCCTGCATGCTTTTTCAGGCAGAGATATCAGAATGAGGTCTGAAAGGATACTTGGGTGGCCCCAGAGAAGACCTCCAGGATTGGCTGAGAGTCTGAGCATTGCTGGCAGTACTTAGCATTTAGGCTACCCTGAGTGCATGCCTGGCTCATGATAAGTGGTTTGGCCTGTCAGAGGCGGGAGGTGCCTGCTGACTCAGACCCAGAGAGGTGACTCCTACTCTTGAGTGTCTGATTTCTCAGATATGACTATATCCAGTTCTGGGCTCCAGTCCTGACCTGTTCCTTGGCTATCAAAACTATCGTAAGGTCAGATCAGCTTAACTCATCTCCAAGGTACTTCTTGGTAGATTATGGTTCCTTCTTGCATTTTGTGGCTTTGTTCCACTAAGAGCACTTTTTCTCAGCCCTCTGTACTGGTGGCACAATTTTGAATACTGTAATTATTTTGGTTGCACTTTGGAATGAATGTAAAGCTCTCTCAAAGGATCTTCAGCTCCATGTCACTCATCAAATAGAGCTCTTTTCTATTTTCCAGTTCTTGCATATAGGTAACACACACGCGCGCGCGCACGCGCGCACACACACACACACACACACACACACACACACTTGATATGCTGTGTCTTGCCTTCCACTCTCAGATGGTAACCTGATAGGCTGAATTGAGTGACCCACTCAGCTCAACATTCCTATTTCAGACACTGCTGACACACTGTATATCTTCCTGTGTACCAGCAATCAGGCTGTAGTCATTAAATTGTTTTGAAAAATAGTTTTATGCATTTATCAGTTGTTTAAGAGTCTGGCAGTTTTGGCCTTAAGAGTTCCTTGTCAAAGACTATGGCGTGAAAGATCACTGGTCTCGGGCTTCTATGCTGTGATTAAATGTGGACAGTGGTTTTGGGGACATGTGTCTTAAGGGATAAGCTAGTGAGGAATAGGTTGAGACTGGTAGGACGAGCGGCCCATGGCATATTTCAGAGTCCTTAACCGTACTCCACACCTCGTGGTTCATGGCTCTCTCTTCACCCGTGGATCATCTCGAGAGGGGATTCATGATGTCACGTGGAGTCTCTGCTCTCTCCAAGTGTACTGAAAAGGATTGGGTGTTGGGAAGGCATTGGAAAGCTGGTATTAGAAAGAGTTAGCTGGGGAGAGATTTGACTGAAGAGAAGGAAGCGTGTTTGCAGTGTTAGGGCAGTGGATCTTCCTCAAAAGGCCCAGAACTTAAGAAAGTCAGAAAGCTGTATTTCTGCTACGCCCCATGTTAGTGAAGGCAATTTTTTAATGTGATACCACTTTGAATTCTTTGACCTTTAAGAAATATGAATAAGAGAAAAGGATAGATGGCAAGATAGATGAGGAACTTCAGAGGGGGCTAAGATAACTTTAAGGGAAAGCTCGTGAGTTGCTGAATTGTTTTACCTAGTGGGGTGCTGTGAATAGGATGCTAAGGAAAGTTCTTCAGAAATAAATGACAGAACAAAAAAAATAAACTTAACATAAGACATTTTTTCTTTTTCAGCAAGGCACAGGGTTCTTTGGGAAGCTTCAAAAAATTCAGAAGTCATGGTGCCTTTTTTCATGGAATTTACCAAGTCGAGACTTTTTTGTAGGCATATCATTAAATGCTGGACTCTCAAGTGAAATGAGAAGTCTCCATCTGGGAGGTATAAAAGGAAACCCCCATCTGGTTGGTTTTAGCATCTTCCAGGTGAGGATACAATTCTTAAAATTGTCTACCTATTTCCGAGTCCTGGTTCAAATTCCTTTGTGATGTCCATGTCAGTTGGGCCCCTCTGGGCCTCACTGAGTCGCACATCACCAAGTGTGGCCATCACTGTGGTTAGAGGCCATGGTCTCTGTACTACAGACAATGCTGTAATAGCTTCTGTGACCAAGTGAGGGAGGAGTTCGCGCTTTATTGTGATGGAGGCAATATTCTATTTGTAATAAGCCAGAAAAAAATCTGTTCAAACCCAATAACTTCAAGATTTTGCAAAGACTGGAAGGAGCGGAGGATGTGGGCATCAGCTGGAATCTAATTTGTCTCCCCTCCACACTTGCTGTTCCCCATTTCTCAACTGCTGTCTCCCAGTGTAATTACCATTTCGAGCATTTTCTGTTCATCCCCTGTAGGTACACCACATCGTGCCAACAACCCATGGCCCAGCAGGAGTATACAGTAGCCTTTGCCAGGGTCCACCAGGGCTTGATTACACTTCACGGCTGTAATTCAAGCCTGCTAATCCTCCTCTGCGTTCGGAAAAGAGGCCTGTTCTGTTCGATAAGCTGATTACTGTCTGGTGTGTGCTTCATGCCTAGCAAGAGTTGTTTATATGTGGAATTATTGCTGGCTGGGCTCCGGGCTTCGCTACACTGAGGAAGCTCGCTTAGGGGTCAGAGGTGTCAGGCTTCACCTCTGATCTGGGAGGGGTGAGAAGTGGAGTGTTGATTACAGCTGTTTTTCTCTCAACCTCTGTGCTGGTGGCTAAATATTTACTTTTCTCTGTTAACGGAAGGAGCCAGATAAGATTTTAAGAGTCTGAGACTTTTGCCCCTAGGACCCACTGTCAAAGATCATAGAGTGAAAGATCACTGCCCCAGACTTGCCACATTCTGATTAGGTTTGCAGGGCGATCTTAGTGGTGTTTTGTCTTGAGGGTTACGTTAGGAAGGAGTATGGCGGGACAAGTTGAGTGTGTGGTGAAATCAACAGCCACAGACTCAAGAGTGCCCGACCACAGGGAAAGGATGCCCGCAGAGACCATGTGAATACTTTCTCACACTCAGAGACGTTTTCTTCAAAGCCACAGAAGCCTTGAAACCACCTTTGCCTCTGCCTACCAGCCCATCTCGGGTCTGGTGTGCAGCTTGTGGCTTGGGTGCAGTCTACGAAGCCCTTGCTCTTCATGGAGGAGGAAGTGCATTTTGTTATAACCATCTGTCCAGTGAGGTTGGCGTGATTTATGCTGGCTGCACTCTCGGGATTCCCATCCCTTTTGCGGGGTATTTTGTCCCCAGATGCAGAGCTGAGGTTCTGCTTAAAACTGGCTTTTAAGTGTTTAAGCCCTACAAATGGCTATTCGGTTTAATGGTGTGATGACGGAGTGAGTGCTGAAACAAGTACAGGTAAACAGAAGCACCTGGCCTTTGTCACCTGCTGCATGAGCATACATTGGGGTCTGTTTCTATATTTGAATATGTGGCAGTCTACACTGGAGTAAGGAAATAAGGATGAATGTCAAAAGGCTTAATTGTGATGATATCACAATTGGAGGCCGTTTGTTGAGTAAACTTCCTCCACATCTCTGTATACTAATAATCAGTTTGTCTACGTTTCTCTATGACAGCATCATTTCCTTTAAGGCAGGCACTTTGTCTTTTATTTCTGTTGCCTATCTGGCCCATAATAACCAATCAAGGAATGGGTTTTTGGTTTAATGAACGAGTAATTAATAGATTTCAGTAAAGAGGAAGCCTATCCTAGATTGAATGCACAGTATAAATTGCTAGGTATTTATCATAGCTCATTGCAGGTGGGTTCCTTCCCAGGTACCTTTCTTGCCTTTCTAGGAAGCAGGGAATCTACATTCCCAGAAACGTGCGTGTTCCTTAGGTGTAAAGGGCATGGCCAGCTAAGGGCAGAACAGAAAAGCTGCTCTGGAAGGGGTAGGGGGCAGCTGTGGCATGTGATTTAGAAGGAAGGGGTGCTGTGCTTTGTCTCACTGCTGAGACATCTGAGCCACATAGTACCTCTTGATCCACAAATATCTTGAGAGATTTTTTGTTGTTGTTGTTGTTGTTGTTGTTGAGATGGAGTCTCGCTGTGTCACCCAGGCTGGGGTACAGTGGCACAATCTCCGCTCACTGCAAGCTCCGCCTCCTGGGTTCACGCCATTCTACTGCCTCAGCCTCCTGAGTAGCTGGGACTACAGGTGCCCGCCACCATGCCTGGCTAAATTTTTTTTTTTTTTTTTTTTATTTTTAGTAGAGACGGGGTTTCACCGTGTTAGCCAGGATGGTCTTGATCTCCTGACCTCGTGATCCACCCGCCTCAGCCTCCCAAAGTGCTGGGATTACAGGCGTGAGCCACCGCCCGGCCTCTTGAGTGTTATTTTATCTCCCTCTTTTCTTCTTCCATTCACACCTACCTTTTTCCTTTTTGAGTCCTCTTTTTTTTTTTTTCATCTAAAGTGTTCTCTTCCCTTTGCCTTTTCTAGGGAAATAATTGTCCCTTAAAGATCAGCATATTCTCCAAATGGATAAATTGTGCCCCAAGGGGCATTTCTTTTCCTTGTGACTTTAATTTCTAGTCTTAGAACATATCCAGAAGGAAATGCAGAGGTGCAAAGTTTTAAGCCTAATTTGAGCAATAAAATATTTCTTTTCTGTGCAATGATTAACTTTCCCTTCTTTAATTTCAAGAGGTTAATGAATCTGTGAGTTCGGTATACTTGTCATTGTACGTGTGGCTGGGCTAAAATTTAATATTGAATCTCTGCATTAAATCTTGTGGTTTTTTCATTTGTGCGTTGTGTGTGTGTGTGTGTGTGTGTGTGTGGTGGGAAGAGAGAGAGAGAGAGATGGGAGGTGTGGGGGGGGGGGCTGCCATTCAAAAGATGGGAGGTACAAGTAACGGAGGCTTTTTTTTCTTCCCCCTACATATGAACTGAATAAATATTTGGCCATCGAAAGAATAATCGTTTTGGAAAACCACACCTTGAAATTCACTTTAGCATCTTTGAAATAATCTGAGGAGGGGCTGAGCATGGTGGCTCATGCCTGTAATCTGAGCACTTTGGGAGGCCGACATGGAGGGATCACTTGAGGCCAGGAGTTCAAGACCAGCCTGGCCAATATGGCAAAACTCCATCTCTACTAAAAACACAAAAACTAGCCAGGCTTGGTGGCATGCGCCTGTAGTCACAGCCACCTGGGAGGCTGAGGTGGGAGCATCGCTTGACCCTGGGAGGCGGAGGCTGCAGTGAACCAGGATCTGGCCACCGCACTCCACGACCTGGGCTACAGAGTGAGATCCTACCTCAAACAACAACAACAACAAAATCTCAGGAGGTTTTAAGGGTCAGGAGATGAATAGCGAGGCTGCATTCCAGAGACTCTGACCATAAAGCTAAACTCTGAGCATTTTCTCACAGGACGTCATCACTCACTATGGTATTTCAAAAGTCTAGGGTCCTACCACCGTCACAGGACTACAGAAGTAGCAAACAAAGGAGGGCGAAATTAAGAAATCTCTGCCTGTATTCTGTTCATAATTATTTACATCCCTGTCACTTAAAGCCTGGAGATAACTATGTGTCTGATCTCCAACCTGTGGTCGCCATCCTCGGTTTTGCAATCAGCAGCACTGTTTGAACGTTTACCTAAAGCGGAAATCTCTTAGTCTATACCAATGTCAGTTCCCTGGGATTCTCTCTAGAAGAGGAAAGAAAACTATGTGAACATCGTTCGCATTGGTTTGCAGAATCTTAAAATTAGCTAGTTTACTTTAGGCTGAAATGACTCCATAACCTTTTGGTTTTTTGCAAGAAAAAGAAGTATATATACATTCAACATCCTTGATACAAGTGCTAGATGTTTCTCTCATTGGAAACCTTCAAAATGCCTTTCCTTTCAGTTTTCCTGAGCCCACTTGTTATTTTGGTAACATGAAGATAGGGAGGTGGCCCCACAGTTCTGGTTTGCAAATTGGGAACAGAGGCTGGAACTGGAGTATATCTCCTGCTGGGTGATGCTGAACATTAAGACCAAGGTTTTATACCAGCAACCCAGTGCTATTCATTACCAAACAGGGCAAAAATGGGGTAACTTTCGTTTCACTTCCATATCTCCTGTCCCAAAAAGCGAAGTCAAATTCAGCATTAAAAAAAAGTGTTTGCACAACTGTAATTTTTGATGGTGTAGTGTAGAAACAATACTGTGTATATTTGGTTTGCTTTAAGACATAATAGACCAGGTGCAGTGGCTCATGCCTGTAATCCCAACACTTTGGGAGACCGAGGCAGGAGGATCACTTGAGCTCAGCATGTTGAGACCAGCCTGGGCAAAATAGGGAGACCCTATCACTACAAAAAAATTAAAGTAGCCAGGCGTGGTAGTGTGTGCCTGTAGTCCCAGCTACTTGGGAGGCTGATGTGGGAGGATTGCTTGGACCTGGGAGGTTGAGGCTGCAATGAGCTGTGATTGCACCACTGCACTCCAGCCTGGACAACAGAGTGAGACTCTATCTCAGAAAAAAAAAAAAAAAAAAAGAATAGGTTAGAGTGTGAAGCTGAGAAAACTACATGTGTGTCATTAGTAGTTTTTCTTGGTTTAGGCTAGTTCAGGAAAACAGAAACGAAATTCTGCAAAAGGCAGCAAGAAAGTCCACACTGGCCTTCATGCTGTGAAACTCTGCCAGCTGCTACTTGAGGTTCAACCCTATTCTTTCTTCAGGGCACCGCCTTTGCTTGCTACCAACCTTGCTACAACTGGAGGCAGCTGTGAGGTAGGAAGAACACCCTGAGCAAAGTCAACTACAGAACTAAGTGTGTGCCCTTGGGCCACTTTGACTTCCACTACCTTAGTTTCCTCATCTGATTAAAAAAGGGTTAATAATACCCCATAATGTTCATGTGAGAATAAAAGCAGAATCTGGTAATTTTTGGCAATGGATTTGTAAGGTTTAATTTCCATGAAAGAAAACATGGCGTATTTAGTTCTCTACCACCTTGTCCATATATCTGTTCTAGCAATTTCACTTTGTATATTAGCTCTTTCCCCCATGATTCTGCACACTTGTCTTATTTCTGGTCAAGTTTTCCCAACGAAATATAGGTCCTGTCAAAGAGTAGATCCTCAGTATATTATGTTGAATGAACAATTGACCGAGAGACCAACTGGGGTCCTTGTTGGAGTAGCAGTGTTGGCAAAATTGTGCAGCCTGGTCACACTTTGTGCGGGTTGAGAGATTTTTATTTTAACTGAGCTGTAAGGCTGTCACTGAACATAAGTGGACATGACCAGTCTGGCAGAGTCAAACAGAGTGCTGCTGGAAAGCAGGCAGCACCGAAAGAGAAAAGCAAATTTGGCTTCTAAGATGACCATATGTCTGTTACCCCAGAAAGCATGAGCCCCTGCAAAGGTCTCTGCTGAAGTGGGGAGAGTTGGAGCCTCCTCTGTTCTGCAAAGGATTTGCAGGGTGCTTAGCATGCTGGCCCCAGTGTCCTCATGGAAATAGGGATGGCTTGCTAGGGGCTGTCCCATACAACCAGAGTTGGGCTAAATGAAGTACCATCAACAAGGTGCCTACGAAGGGCCATGCTAATGTCTGGCCAGTGAAACAGGGGAATTTCCAGAGCAGATATTACGTGGGTTGGAGAGATGTTGCTTTACTCAGTGAGCAGGAAAGCCAGACACCTCTTCAGAGAAATACAGTAAGAACCACAGTAAATAAGGCCCAGCCTCAGGGAGGCAGATATTTAAAGGAAAATTAAGACGGCTCCTCATCTATCTCTCTGTCACCCGTTGATGCATTTAGCCAGCATCTTGTGGTGCTAAATGCTTTTTGATGATGATGGTTCATGATGACCACTGTACCTCCCCACAGGGGTGGGCGCCTCCGATGTGATAGTTCTTAGTGGGGGGCTCCATCTCCAGTGCACAGAAAGAAGGAATGGTCCAGAGACCCCCTACTCTCCCCGAGTTCCCCATTTTACCAGCGTGTAAAAGCAAGTGGAGGCAACCACCACCACAAAAAAGCCCGTCTGAAAATAAGAGCCTAATCGCTCCCATCTGCTCCAGTGCTGCTTCCTCTCGCTGCCTGCCAGGATGTTTGCCGCAGATGCTAAGTAGCACATTATTTTCGATAAGTTACAATCATTTACTTGAAATCTACTTCTCCTTTAAAATGTCCCCCTGGAAACTTGAATCGGCAGCCGAGAAGCCTTGCTCAGGATGGAATTTGAATGCTTGCACTCAAGTTCGAGAACAGTTAAACCCATTTGACTGCCAGGTGTTGATGAATTGTAAATTTCAGCCCCTTAGACTCTGTTGGGAAGAGAGGAAGACTGTCCAGGAGAACAGAGCCACTCCTTAGGCCTCATTTCCCCAAGGGAAGGCATAGTGCTGAGATGAGAGACAGGAGATGATGGCTCCATGGAGTCGTCCCCAAAGCAGAAATATCGCACATCCCTGAAGATATTAAGTCAGTAGCTTTCTTGGTCCCCATGAGATCTCTTTTATCCAGAGACTGATCTAGTGAAGAATAAAGGCAGAATTTGCAATCTGGAGCTCATAATCTCAGTCGCCCTTCCCCCATTCCACTGTCACAACCAGAATTTCTTATTTAGTGCCTCTTGTCCAGGACACCGTTCGTATCATGCCCTGCCATCCGCTCTTCCCTGTCAGTTAAAGGCTTAGCGCGTTCAGGGGCTACTTGGAAAGTTCTGAGAAGCAGCAAATGCCTCCTGCTTTTCATGCGGCCTGTTTGCCTGTGTGTTCTGTGGCTCCTTGTGTCTAAGGACAGCACGAGTGACTCATTAGCAGCACGGCATGTGCTTGGGGTGGTTTTTGTAACAGTGGTGATGGATCATCCACATACTCTCCCTGAAGGACCCTGACTGACCTTGTATGCATTTGTGAGATGACTGTCTGGGGTCACAGGTGTTGTTTGTGGTCATGGAAAAAGAAAAGCTAATTGGCGTGTGTTTTGAAATGGACCTGGGGCGCCCATAAATAGACCCAGTGTCCTTCAGCTGGAGAATTCTGCTTCCACTAAAGTGAATGGAGGTGATTTCTCCTCTAAGTAGAGTGCGTTGGGATCTCTCTTCCAATCCTCTGTACCTGACAAATTGAGCAGGCTGGTTAGAGTAAAACCCTGATTTTATTAGTATAGTGTAAGGAAACATCCCACTATAAGATATAGATCAGTATATGCAGGAAGGCAAGTTACAGGTACTCAGCCTCAGGTCATGTGTTAGAACTTGGTCTCACAGGTTTACAGTTTAGTCCACCTTAGAATTGCCTTGGTCAAGATAGAATCTGCTTTTCTACTCCCTCATCATGGAGGTTCTTGGCTGGTTTCCACATACAGCCACCCCTCACCACCTATCACTGTATTCTCGGTCCAGACTAAACTCCTCAAGGGCACCTGATATCCTCACTAGGTGATGTCTTTCCTTGTTCCCTCATCCCGGACTTCCTGGGCCTTCTTTTGCCTCTGCTGATAGCCCTGGTGGTATCCAAGAGAGGCCCCTCTAATGACCAAGGTCTCTTTGATCTGCTCTAAAACCTCTTTTTGCCAGGAGTTCCCCACAGTGACTACTCAAGTTTTTCTGTGACTTGCCTCTGGTTATTAAACCTGCCTCTTTCTAATTTTCTCTGTAATACTCTAACATGAAATCACTCTGCCTTCTAGATTTTTTTCTTATTTTTAGAAATAGTTTGTATTAGCTTAGATTGGTTAAGCTGTCTAAAGCAACAAAACAAAATCAAAACCTCTGAAAAACCCCAGAATAACATGGCTTAAACAAAATACAAGTTTATTTTTTCCTTTCCTTTCTTATAGCCCAAAGATGACTGGCGGGCTGGTCTCCAGGGTGTGGGAACTCCCATCTGGCTTCTTTCCCTAGAGTGGCTTCCAGCGCCCAGCCCAGCTCATGGTCCGGGGGATGGGGGAGCTGCAGAAGGGATGGAGTGATTAAGAGTACTGCGCCTCGTTGCCCAACTCTAGGCCACTGGTCACCCTGGTTGGAATTTTCGGTTTGGCATCAGTGACATCATGCCTTTGTCTGTCCTTGGTCTGCACACCTCTGTCTGTGGCTGTCACCTGGCAGAGGTTTGCATTTCAATCTTACTGGGAAGGAAGCCTGCTCTAGCAGGGAAAAGGTGTATCATATTATCAGTGGTAGTTCTCGTCTCCTGTGATCTGTAGATTTGGAAGTAATTATGGATCGCGTTAAGACTAAACAATCGACGAATTCTGTAAGGACTGCCCAAGGTCAATAGCTCATTGTATTAGGAACCCTGCATTTGAATTATTCAGCAGTTTTCAAAAACTGGGAAATATTCCTGTGGGAGCAAAATGTTCTTTATTTCAAACTTGTTCTGATGAAATTGTTTGGAAAGTTAGAGAAAAACTAGTTCTGTTCCTACTCAGGTTGTAGATACGGGCTGGAAAATGCCATTTGTCCCTAGGAGCTAGAAGCTAATTTGTAGCCTCAAGACAGTAGTGACAATGGCAACGGGGTAAGACAACACGGAAGCATGCACAGCCCGGGCAAGTCATTGTAATATTTCACCTATGGGGTTTCTCTACATCCCGGCGGAGAAGGGTGACTGTGAGTCGCAGATCCCATCCAAAATCAAAACTTAAACATGCTTCCTCAAACCTTCGAGTACAAATAGCGTCTTTACCCTCTTCTGGTTATAATTTATTTATTTTTTAATGGAAATTTGAAAGCAGCCATTAAAGATGACTTCCAGGCCAGCTTGTCTGACACAAGGTGAGATGACTTCAGAGCTAAGTGGTTCCCAGAAGGGTCTTCCAGCCTCAGAAAGAGAGGCTTCCAGTGTGAGCTCTGCCAGGCCAGGAGGATGGTGTCGCCTCTGGCTCAGGGAGGCCAGGGTTGAAGACTGTGGCATCTCCTCTGAGTGAAGACTTAAGAAGCTGCAGAATCCTTAATGTACTTGGGCAAAACAGCAAGAAAGGACTATAAAGAGGAGAAAAGAGGAGAGAAAGAAGACATTTTGAAATGTATTCTGTTGGCTGAGGATCTATGGATTCCTTAGCCTGTGACGGTATTAGTGTGAGCTTGCCTGGAAACATAGGTCAGTAAGGTAGCGGGGGTGTCTGTGTGCATGTGTGTGCTTGCATGTATGTGTGTGTGTATATTCTTGGCTTATCCTGGTTTCTCCTGTGTTGTTGATTTCTAACATGCAGAAAAACCAAACTCTTAACTCTAAATCTATCCTGCTTTTTTATTCCTCCCAAAGGGATCTTTATCAGTGAGATTGGTTCAGATTTAACCAAAAATCTAAAATCTATCAGTCACCAAGCACTACTATGTGCTTTTGTAAAAATAACCTTATTTAATCCTTAGTAAGAATTAAGGCATAGGTGAAGTCACCTAGTAGGAGTCTTGGGCCTGGCTTTGAAACTGGTGAAGTCACCTAGTAGGAGTCTTGGGCCTGGCTTTGAACCTAGACACCCATGGCCTGTTTTAGTGCACATTTTGTGTGTGTGTGTGTGCCATGCTGTGGCACTAACAGAAGAAAGCTCGCGCCCATACTTACACATTTCTGGGTATTAAAATGTGGTAGGAGAAGGAAATCTATCATGTATTAGCTCTTGCCAGAAAGCAGGCAATGTGCTAGGTGCCTCACTGAGACTCGGAACTGCAGAACATTTTTACCTTAAGGCTAAAGAGTATTGAGAAACTTCTTCTGTTTTCTCTCTGTGGTTGCTTCCTTTAGGAAATACCATTGTAGAGAGAAGCTTTCATCTCCACAGAATGCACAGCAAGCTGCCAACCAATGGCTCCACATTTTTCATGCTTTTTATGTGTAACTAAGAAGGAAACTGTTCCTTGTATCATGGGTTACCACAGGCAATCCAGGTCTCACACACCCTCCCCTGGCCCTGGCCCTGGCCCTGGTCCTGGCCTTCTGTCTTTCCGATGGCTTTCCCCCTTTCCTCATACCTCTGGGTATGTCAGTCAGAGGCCAAAGCTGCTGTAAGTCATGCCTTCCTACCAACTTCTGTGGCTCCTGTTTAGGCAAAGGGCTTTCCTGAGCAGCAGTCCAGACTTGAGCTATTAAGGACCAAAGCCCCTCACCTAGGCAGCCGGCACCCATCCAGAAAGGCAGGGGCCTATCGCCCAGCACATTAGCTTTCTCCCTGCCAGCTGGCCCAGGGAGGCGCAGTGTGCCAAGTGGGAACGTGTGAATGGGATCCATGCCCATGCATCCCCAGAGAAGTAGAAAATGCACGTGACCAGAACCGCCAAAACCTAACCCGGGGAAAAAGATGACAAGAAAAACTTGGTGTGTTCCTCTAAAGACAACCACAAAACATAAACAAACAAACAAAAACGTAAAACTGTCTCAAGAGTGTCATATAATTTTGTTTTCATCCCTTGCCCTAAAACCTCACACAAAGTTTTACACAGAGTGGCTGTTGGCTAAATGTGAAAAACGAGTGATTCTAAGAGCTCCTCGCAGGACCACGTTTATCTGGAAAGTCAGTACGGTGCCTGGCACTGTAGTAAATGCTCAAGAAATATTCCTGGGATGAAACACTTGAGGACCTCAAATTCTTGCCTTTGTTTGACTAAAGCTTTCAAATCCCTGCACTTGGTTACATTTTGGCCTACCTGCTTAGCAAACCAAGAAAAACAGTTGCAATGGCTTAAAAATATATTATCTTACCTTCAATACAAATCCCCTACTTTAAGAAACCCTGGACCTAGATTAATTTCCACCTCCGTCTCTCTGAGATTCTAGAGGGCTGAGAGACAACCCTGGGGGAACAAGGGTGGCTTTCAACATTTGGAGATTTCTTAAACTAGAACTTGCTCATCTGAAGAGGCCACTCCAGGCCTACTGCGGCATCTAGGGTCTCCACTTGGGGCCGGAAGGTGTCAACTCAGGTGGTAACTGCTTTCCCTGTACTGATCAGAAGCACTGACTGACACCTATCAGTAATGCTGACTTGTAAAATTTAGAAAATAGAATCGTCAGTCATTTCTATTTGTTTGATGAATAACTCTTTAAAAATCACCGTTAAAAAAAAAGACATTTCACATCAAACAAACAGAGATGGAGAATTAGGAGTGAAGAACACGAGGGCCTGCTGCCCTGAGTTTCAAGACGTTAACAGAAGATTTGGGTCCCACCTTTGGTTGAGAATAATCAAATTAGAGCATAGTTATTTCTCAGCTTGAGGAGGTTCCAGGCTGTGGATATATTGAGCTTATAGGAAGTAAGCAAAATCAGAGGAAGAAGTACATGTACATCAGTTGGATGCACACAAATCTCCAGATTTGCAGTTGTTATCCACCCACCCTGGCAATCTCACGTACCCACAAGCCTCAAAGCAGTTGGTATCCTGTGTCCGAGGGACTGGAGGAGCGTAAACCACGGGCTCCTTGAAGTCAGAGCCCGTATCTGGTTCATCCAAGGTCCCAGCATCCAGCTCATTCCTGTCACCTTGGAGGTACTTGAGCAGTAATTTGTTTGATTGCACTGAGCGTTCCTCAGAGGGCCTGTTTGTGGAGACCACCTCTATGTGGCCCCTTGGCTGCCAGGCCCTGTCAGCTGTCACAGGGCGCTTCTTCCCCAGGTACCAGTCACCAACCAGACTTTTCCCAGCACCCGGAGCCTTTGTCACCGGTCATGTTGGCTTCCTGGGGACATACCAGGCTGGGTCCAGGAAACTCTGGCTTGATGCCAGTGTAGTTTTGCTTGTTTGGAATTGTCAGATTTGAAAAGGCGGATTTGACAGTTTTTTGAAGTGGATATGGACGAGGTGGCAGAGAGAACAGCCTTCTACCCAACAGCATGCTGGCTGTGGTACAACTTGTAACTGGAATGCAGGGGGAAAGAGAGCACACACAGGGAATTGGCTGCCTGGCTGAGAACAGGAAGCTGAGGCAGAGATCCTTGGATCTCACCAGCCTATATCTTCCTTCCCTCCTTGACTCTTTATTACCTTGCTCTTAAGAAATACTGGAACAGATACTTAGTGTCAGAGGCCCTGTGAGGTTGTGTGGGGAACCGCCTTTCAGGAGTTCACAGTCTTGCTGGCAAGATGGTAGGTGTGCCCTGGCGTGTCCTGAGATGCCCCACGGCTGTGGTGTAGGCAGTACGTGCCCTGGTGGCTCAGAGGCTTAGAGATCATTTTTGGCTTTTCTCATCGGGGCAGATTTCATAAAGGATTTTGAGCTGAGATTTAAAATGAAATAGGACTGTAGTAAGTGGATTTCTGTGGCTAAGAAAGAAGAGGGCATTCTGTCACCCAATACAGTGGCTCTAACCATGATAGTGGAAAGAGCTAATGGGAAAGGACCAGATTTAGAGAAATTAAAAGAAATTAGGAAATCAATAGAAAAAACTTCCTTCCTTCCATTACTCATATCTGATTGTTTTCTTGTTGGCCGGAGTAACGGTGTGCCTTCGGCATCAGAAGAGACTGTGTGTGTGTGTGTGTGTGTGTTTGTGTGTGTGTGTGTGTGCGTGCATGCACAGAATAGATATCACATCCATGTAGATGCCTGTTATGAAAAGGATTCAGAACTGCAATATTGGAGAGGACTAAAGTGTCCGAGAGTTAAAGATCTAGAGTTCAGTCTCGGCTGTGTCTCATTTGCTTTGATTTTGGGGAAATGTGCTTTGCTTTTATAATCTTCAATTACCTGCTATGTAAGTTTGGAACATTACTTCATGTTTTATAAGATGATGTAATTCAGTGCGTGCAGGTACTTTATGAACAAATAAAAGGTGTAACTCTGATGCTCTCAGGAAGCAAGCACTTTGCTCTTTTCCTAAAACTGCATCGCTGACTTGGGAATGAGGCAGGGAGAGCTGGTCTCTCTTTTCTAACTCTTCTGGTAGGATGTGGTAAAGACTTAGCTCCTGGGCAATAGAACACTCTGCATGGAGGTTTGTGCCTACAAATCAAACAAAGATCAGCCAGAGAGAGCCTGTCCTTTTGCACACCTTGTGCCTTTCCCCAAACCACCTGCCTCTCTGCTTTCTGTCTTGTTCTTTATCTGTTTCTCTCTGTCAGCTCAGCTTTGGGCCCCTGGACTGTTGTCCAAATCTGAAGACCACCCTCCCTGTAGATCTGCCCTCCTCCCCTCCCCACCTGCCCCCACCTGTGGAAGTTTGAATCTGAACAGAGGCATTCCCCCAGCACGAACCTGGACACTTGAGACTGTCCGCCCGCGTGGAGAACCAGTCCTTGGTGAAGAAAGAGTGCCCTCTAGTGGGCATTGACTGGAGCTGCTCCGGACCCACGTCGCTCGGCCAAGGACAAAACAACCCGCACACAGCCTTCCCACTAAGGATGATCTTGACTATGCCTTTGGGTTTGGTTTGTTTTTCTCCTTGTGTGAAGAAAAAGAAAGAAAGAACAGCAGGAGACAAGTGGTGAGAGCAGCTGCCACAATGCTGTGACAGTCCCCTTATCTTAGGAGTTTTACCAAAGAATTAACCCCAGGGCAAGCGATGGCAGCAAGGTACATGTGACATCAGAAGCTTTTTAAAGGGCTTGTGACAATTCCTGTATAAATCACCTACATGTCTCAACTGGTCTCTTCCATAATTGGGTGGATTTGTGAGAAAGAAACTCCTTCTATAAGAATTGTTACCAAATGGGTTAAAGATATTCATGGGCGCAACCCCTCTGCAGATTGCATATCCACTGCAGTCAATGACATTTTTTGGGTAGTGGACGCGTCCAGGCCTGCCTGGCCATTAAAATCCTATATGCATGGGGACAAACAGGGGATTTGGCCCTTTAAAACCTATTTCACAGAAAGCTGCTGGGGTGGGGAGGGAAGAAATGAGGAGGAGGGAGAGAGCGCAGGGCACCCATCAGGGAAGCAGGAACCTGATCATATGTGATGGTTGCTGGATTAGGTAACAGCTCCGCTGGTTGAAATTGGATCTTGGAGGATGAGTGTTAACATCTCTGGTGTCCTGGCGGAAGGTTCATTCGAGTCTTGCATGCTGCTGCAGCGATAAAAAGGAGCTTTTAAATAATCATTTTGTCTCCTACTCACCAGAGTACTGGCTTCAAGCAATAAATAGGTAGCATCAGTTCTGCTTAGACAGATCACCCTTTTCATTTATTTATCTAATGTTGGTGGGAGTTTTTTTAACCACCGGGCTGAACAGTTTCTGTATCAGTGAAGCCCAACACCCATTCTTAATAGTGGTATATTTGGATTCTCCTTGTGCTGGCTATAAATATGAGCATGCAAGGTTGCTTATTGGGCCATCTCTGCCCCCTCCAAGCATTACAGACACAGCCCAAATCCACCAGAACTGAATTTTCTATGCAAAATAGTGCAAGATGAAGGTTTTCTTTTAAGGTTTTCCCTTGTTCATATTGTTCCTTAAAAAAATTTTTTTTGGGGTTCTTGCACAATCATTTTCTATTTTCATAATTTGAGTATAATTTAAAGGGTGTAATTTAGAAATGACTGTTGTTCCCCCCCCCCCCCCATTTCTTTTCATTCTTTTATTTTCTTCAGATCTCTGATTTGGGACCTATTTATGTGTCCCGGACTCTGAGTGTAAATGCAAGCAACATTTATGCTGTGGTGCGCTGTGTCTATCTTATCAATTTCTAATTGGCCACATTTAGAAACTAAGTCTATTAACTCATAGTGAATTCAAATTTCTTTTTAAGGAGTATTTGTTTGCAAGATTGATAAAATGATATAAACGCTAAGCGAAATGCTAACACTTTCTTGCCCCACCCTACCCACCGCCGCTGGGCTCAATTAAATGTATCCTTCATACCTGAAAGAAAAGAGTCAGTATGCTTTATGCTTTAAGCTCTGCAACCCTCCTGAAACTTCCATGGCAGGTAGGGGCTTGCAGTCTATCCTTTCAGTGTTCTTTGCCAGCCTTGACAATTTTCTTTCTTATTTTATTTAAAATCAGTTAGATTTGAAGGCCAAGAAAAGTATTAATTAGGAGGTGTGTAGAGTTTGTGTGGAATTGTTTGTGCTTCCCATTGATTGTTTTAAAAAGATGGAGCAGAGGCGTGAAACCGAGAGGGGCTAGAAAGAGGAAATATTCTCAGAGGTAAATATTAGGTACACGGGAAATATTGATAGTGACGTGCGCGTGATCACCTACGTAGCTCCTGGAGGAGCGAGGACCAGAACTGTCTGTCTGCCTCGCCTCTCCCTTCTTTCATACCTCACTGAGTTTGGCTGGAGGAATAAGCTGATGGAATGAATGAGGCCGCTTGGGGTACCCGTGTGATTGGAGAAGGTGGGATACTTGATGTTACCTCAAGTAGGCAGTGCTTAAGCTAGTCCTGGCAAGGCAAGTCCTGACAGTTAATAGGACATCATTCTTTTTTGCTTCGCTGTTGTTGTTGAGACCAGAGGTTGTCCTAAGATCTCTCAGTGTTGGGCCGCATGCAGGACCCGTTGGCTATGGAGCAGCCAGGTGGACCCACGTGAAGGCATTAACACCCGGCCGAAGGGTTACCAGCCTCAGCATCGCGGGGAATGTTCCTACCAGCTGTGGGGGCTTACAGCCTCTTCTGAAGGAAGTATATTGGACATGAGATTCAATAGAGTGAATGAGAGAATAGAATTTTGCCCCAGCACAATGTTTTGAATAATTGAGCTAAAGTGAAAGAACTGTATTTATTAATGGCTCAGAGGGGATTCTTTTTTTTTTCTCATTTGTAAATGACCCATAAATATCTTTGTTGATAAGACTATTACATTTATCATATAAAGAGAAACACCCATAAACCCCACGTAGAGGTGAGGAAGGAGGGGCTGCTGGGGGCTGCTGCCGGATGCTTGGACGCACCAGATTCTTTCTGGCACCTTTAGGGCCTGGTATTGAGGGAATGGTTACAGCAGCCATCTACTTTCTTAAGGAAACCTTTGTTAGCGGCAATTTGTTCTTCAGAGTGCTTTGGAGATTTGAGTAAATACATTTGAGAAACAATAACGTGACTAAATCCTTATTATTCAAAGATCAGCTAAAGGAGCAGTTTCCCATTCAGTCTCCTAAGCCTACAAAAGAAGGATTTTATTGAAAAAAAGTCCACAAAATAAACTTCAATGATCTCCTAACCTTTTGCCATCACTACTGTAGCAATTTTGTTTTTGCGTAGCAGAATATTACACATTCAGGTTTGAAGAGAGAAGATCATGACCTGATAGCTTTGTGGTTTGTGTCTAGGGTGCAGGCTTCCTTCTTTTCTCCTTCCCAGCTACTTGCTCTCCCTCCTCCCTCCCTCTCCTTCCCTTACTCTCATCCTTTTTTACTTCATCACGGAGCCCAAGCTTCTGCTCTGCACCTTTTGTCCTCTTTGCTCCTTATGGCCACCTCTGGTTCACATGGCTCACCATTCCATTGGATGGTCTCGTGTTTTGTGAGAGCCATACTGTAGTTTCCCTTTTGGCCTAGGAATTGGGATTTCTTCTGAACAACGTTCAGGGTTGGTTCTTGTGCTGCCTGTTGGCAGCCAGGAGCGTGTGGGCACAGCCAGCAGTTATGCTGGTATTATATGTGATGGAACACTCAGACATCTAGACATACCCTCATTGAACTCATCTTCACCTTCCCTGTCACAACCCGCAGCCCTGCTTTGCCAGGGCTGGGGAGACACCTGGAACTGGCACCGTCCCCCTGGGGCTCACCAGATGCACCCTGCTATGAAACAGCTCTTGACTCTGCTCTGGTGTGCGAATATCCACCAGGGACTTAGACCCTGCCACCTCCATCCCCAAAATGTGAGCCAACACCGGACCCCTCTCCTCTGCCTTTAATCACTTCCTCTTTCCCACCCTACCCACACATTGTTTTCAATTTCTTAAACATTGAAAACACTTTTTATGTTCCCTCTTAACAAAGACTTGGCTGCTGACAACCGAACTGGATTTAGATGAGTGATTTATTTTATGGGAGGTTGTCTGAAGGGGTAGTAAAAAAAAGACTGTCTCGCTCTTCTGCTGATTTACTAAATCACTGGATCTCTTTCCGTCCAAATCACCACCAGGGGTCCTGGTGTTTTAATAAAAAGCAGCTATCTCATTGATCTGAGATGCCATCCTACCAGAGCACTGGCTTCCCCGAATCCCTGGAGACAGCTTGTTAAAAGGACCTCACCCTTGTTTCCAACAGGACAGAGTCCTTATCACTCAGAACAGATAGATCTCAATTTTTGGAGCTAAACGACCCTGCTCAAGGGCTGATTTGTCTTTTTGCTATGCTAGACCTCACTCTCTGCTAGTCCACAGGAAAGGTCTTAAGATTGCGTTCCAAATATACTGGATTTATGTACCTTAGGTGATTTTGGAAATGAAAAATTTAAACTGATCAAACATTGCAAAGAAAGGCAATGAGTGCAAAACCACAAACTTACGGAAATTTAAAATGAGAAAGAGGGAAATGCTTTTCCTTAAACTGAAATTAGTATGGGGATAAAAGTAAAAAATATATTTTGTTATAATTACTTTTTTTTTTTTTTTTTTGCGCGACGGAGTCTCGCCCTGTCGCCCAGGCTGGAGTGCAGCGAGTGGTGTAATCTTGGCTCACTGCAACCTCCGCCTCCTGGGTTCAAGGTATTCCCCTCCCTCAGCCTCCCAAGTAGCTGGGACTACAGGTGTGCGCCACCAGGCCTGGCTAATTTTTTGTATTTTAGTAGAGATGGGGTTTCAACATGTTTGCCAGGATGGTCTCGATCTCCTGACCTTGTGTTCCACCCGCCTCAGCCTCCTAAAGTGCTGGGATTACAGGTGTGAGCCACCGTGCCCGGCCGAATTTACCATTTTAAACTATTTCTAAGTGTACAGTTGAGTGACATTAAGTACATTTGTATTATTTTGCTGCCATCTCAAAAACTCAGCTTCCCAAAGTGAAATTCTGTGCTCATTAAACAATAGCTCCCCACTCCTCTCCCCGACTCATGGTACCCGTTGTTCTACGTTCTTATAAATGTGATTATTCTAGATTCCACAAGTGGAGTGTAATTTTGGAAGACAGCAAGTACCTCCTTCATTTGCTCACCCTCTCGGTTTCTCTTTTTCCAGCCTTTCTTCTGTTCCTCAAATGGCATCTTGCAAGTAATTTGGCAGCTTATTTAGCCAAAGAACACAAATGTGTTTTGTTTTTTAATTTTCTTTCTTGGGTTACTATTAACGCTCTCTTCCCTTTGTCCTTTTCTGTAGTTTTGAGTATCCGAGGAGCCCAGGAGGAGGAGCCCACAGACCCCCAGCTGATGCGGCTGGACAACATGCTGTTAGCGGAAGGCGTGGCGGGGCCTGAGAAGGGCGGAGGGTCGGCGGCAGCAGCGGCAGCGGCGGCGGCTTCTGGAGGGGCAGGTTCAGACAACTCAGTGGAACATTCAGATTACAGAGCCAAACTCTCACAGATCAGACAAATCTACCATACGGAGCTGGAGAAATACGAGCAGGTAACCAGAACCACCTGGGGCTCAGCACCGAGGTCATGTAGGAAAGGGTAGAGGAAGCACAACCCCGGGGCTTGTAGAGACGAGCGGCTCACGTTTCCCAGGTGCTGGCGTCCTTGTGCCCGGCATCCCCTGCCTGGCCACAGAGCCCTGGCCAAACTTGAGTCTGCCAAGTCCTGGTCTCAACTGTTAAAAACCTAGGCGTTCAATGGAGGTAAAGGCATTAAAAAATGTGCAACGCTGTAAGTGATGATTTCAAGGAAACATGAATCATGCATAGAAGGAACACTCCATGCCTGGACTCCAGAATGTGTGCCTATGATGGGCAGTCCTGGCTCTCACCCAGGCGCTGTAGGTGATCAGCAGAGTCACCAGCTAACCTGCAAGAAGGTGGGAGGTTTTCCTCTGACCCTTGTGTTTTCCTTATGTATTAGGAGGATTATACTTTTTCTGGGTGCTCATAGTAACCTATGGAAAAGTGTTTTTAAAACTTGGCCCTAAAGTCCCTCACTTTACCCAGACTCAGTTCAAATGAGAGTTAAACATACTCCCTCTTTGACCTAATAGATGGTATGGACTATGATACACATCATCCTTTGTTAAAAGGTTAAAGGGTTCAGGAGACCCATGGAGCCAGACAAACTGGGATTCTAATCCGGGCACTCCACGGATGGTCTGTGGGACTCAGTGTTCTGCATACTCAATTCTGAAAGCTGATGGGTGGCACAGATCTGTGGATTTGGAGTCACGGATGTGAAGGACCATAAAACTTACATAAAGAAAAGGGCAAGAAAGGCTGTTAACTACAAAGCAATACATGTAGGGTCTCCTGATTATAACAGAGCCCCTCTCTAATAGAGAACCCCCATCCCATCCTCCCCACAAACACATACACACATCTATATAGCAACGCTAGTTCCTCTGTTTAGTGTAAGCATGCTACTTTATCAGGAGTTGTTTAACAGCAGCTTTTCATTTAGATAATAGGTAAGTTTGTTGTTACCTCTTGTGATGCAACATTGTACTGAAGTTCTCCATTACCTTACTCTCGTTGAATCATTCCCTTCCCTTCCCTTCTTTTCTTTTTCTTTTCTTTCTTTCTTTTTTTGTTTTTGAGATGGGGCCTCACTCTGTCACCCAGGCTGGAGTGCAGTGGCACGATCTCTGCTCACTGCAACCTCCATGTCCCAGGTTCAAGCAATTCTCCTACCTCAGCCTCCTGAGTAGCTGGGATTACAGGCAGGCGCTACCATACCCAGCTAATCGTTGTATTTTTAGTAGAGACAGGGTTTCACTATGTTGGCCAGGCTGGTCTCAAACTCCTGACCTCAGGTAATCCACCTGCTTTGGCCTTC
Source organism: Theropithecus gelada (assembly GCF_003255815.1). Classification (NCBI taxonomy): domain Eukaryota; kingdom Metazoa; phylum Chordata; class Mammalia; order Primates; family Cercopithecidae; genus Theropithecus; species Theropithecus gelada. The sequence continues at coordinate 200,592,593 of NC_037668.1, read as the reverse complement.
CAAAGTGCTGGGATTACAGGCATGAGCCACCACACCCGGCCCCTTACTTTTTAAAAGCCAAAAAAGAAGAGAGAGAAAAAGTGGAAGGTAGAAGACCCTGTGCAGTCCACTCATAACTAGGTAGAAGGCAAATGCAAACTTAATAGAAAATTTAAATTTTAAAATAGAAATAGGCATTTTAAAATTTAAAGTGAATAAAGTTTCATTACTGCACTCCTATCTACCTTTGGAATGGATTTCTACAAAATCCTGTCTTTTATGAGGGCAAAAAAATTGCTGTGAAGCCAAGAATAGTGAAATTTGACCATCAGACAAGGTGTAGGGAGGGTGAAGGGGAGGAAAATGAAAGCAAGCTGTGGTAAGAAGCTGTGAGTCATCTTCCTTTGCCTTCTTGGGAAAGAACAAATGTTCTTGCCACAGTGTTGGCTCCTATAGACATTTCCCCAGATCCCAGGCAATGCTGAGCTCAGAGAGCTGGCTGAACTCGGACAGTTTCCCCAACCATGACCATCGCTTAGAATTTGCAGTCTGCCCTAACCTAAAAGGGTAATTTTGGAAGGCAAATGGGGACAGACCTCTCGCTGACCTCTTGGGTTCTTATTACCCAATGTTCTTCCTACTTCGCCTTCACCGATAACCCTGTCCTCTGGCATAGCAAGCTGTCCTCAGATTTGTCCTCCAGGTTAACTCATGCCAAAGAGCAGGACACAAGACAAGCCCAGAGTGTGACTTCCTTCACTAAACCATAACTGCAATGGATGTTAGGTTGGGAGGTGTTGAAAACTGTCTTTAGTCTGAGCTCAGGTTGCCAGCAACGTAGAACTGCTTCCTTGATTTAAACCTTCTTATCATTCTTCCATCCTCATCCAAAATGACTAAAAATCATGACAGCTGTAGTACATTTCAATAGCATGTCACCAATCACAAAACTCTGTGGCTGACATAATGGTACTTGCTCCTCAAGGCAATGTTGAGATTGGGCACCCAGGACAGGTACTGCCATCCTCTCCCTTTTGATACAGGTGAGGAAATGGAGATGAAAGAGGTTAAGATGTGGTGGAGGTCACACATTTAATGAGGGAGAGAATTTGCCCTAGAATCCAGGATTTGACCCTTACCCCAAGGGCTCTTATTAGAACAATGCCTGACTCCACTTTGTAAGAAGAGAATGTGGATGTCTTTCGACAATGGAGTAGCCAGGTTGTCCTCTCTGTTACTTCCTTGGACTAGATTACTGGCACCTAAGAGAGGGTTGTGATAAGAATATTCTCCTCAGAAACTCCCTGTGGCTACTTAGCTATTCTAAACAATAAAGATGTTGGAAACTGAGAACTTAAAATCTCCATCAGTACAGAAACAAATTATGTTCAGTGTAGAAGTTGTGGTGGTCATCTGTAGTTATTATTTTTAAAAGTGCTGAAATGTCATCTATTTGTTTATACGGGCATTTTCTAGTTAAGAAGTGAATACTGCTTAATATATTTTGGATGCTTAATAACTTCTTAATATTAGTTGTGTTGTTAATTATAGTAAACAGCAGATTGTAGGGAAATTATGCTATTAACCTTCTAGCTAGTGTGTCTGAGAGATGTATGTTCTTCATTTTCCTGTAACAGTTCCTTATGGGGATTTTTTAAAAATAGAAAACCTTGGTCAAGTGAAAGTGTCAGTATTTTAGTAATACCTACCTGAAATTACCAAATTGGTTCCTTAATAATTAATTCTGTTGTTTTATTTTTGGCATGGTGATGGCAGATAACTACACAATAATTAACTGTTGTAGCTCACCCTCACCCTTATCCCTCCAAAAACAAAACAAAACAAAAAACTACCTGAATCAGCCATTGTTTCACCCTGAGGTTATTAAATAAAGAAATCATCAGGAGACCTTTTTTTTGAGACGGAGTCTCGCTTTGTTGCCCAGGCTGGAGTGCAGTGGCACGATCTCAGCTCACTGCAACCTCCGCCTGGGGTTCAAGCGATTCTCCTGCCTCAGCCTCCCAAGTAGCTGGGACTACAGGTGTGTGCCACCATGTCCAGCTAATTTTTGTATTTTTGGTAGAGACGGGGTTTCACCATGTTGGCCAGGATGGTCTGGATCTCCTGATGTGATCCGCCTGCCTCAGCCTCCCAAAGTACTAGGATTACAGGCGTGAGCCACCGCGCCCGGCACTATAAGGTATTTAAGAGCTGGCATATTATAATAGATAAAACCATGATGTCAGAAACCTGAATTTTATTCCAAGATCTACTTTAAAAAAAAAAAAATTCTTGTGGTTTTGTAGGATTTTTTAGCTTTTGTAAATAATGCTGTTGGCGAATAGACAGGACTAAATGTCTAATGTTGAACTGAACTGGGTTAATTCAGTTCATAGCTAAGACAGCCCTAAGATCCCAGTTACTTTTGTTGATGAGATTGGCAGCCAAATCCAATCTCATCCTTGGATCTCAATCCAATCCATCTTTTTGAAGGAGTCAAGGAAGAAGATAGGTCTTATAGTTCAGGATGTAAACTTAAACCTTATAGGAGATTTTTGAAAGGCTTCGCTTTCATTGTCTGCTTCCAGAAACAATGTTGCCTGTAACCTGGGAGGTCTATTCGAAATCCCTCTGCCCTATGGAGGCAGCCTGAGCTCCCAGAAAGTAACGGTTTTTTGTTTTTTTTTGTTTGTTTGTTTGTTTGTTTTTAATGACAGCCTACAGTATTGTCTCCTCTGTTGAGAAACATTCAGCATGTGAGGGTTTTATTTCATTAACAGTTGTAACCCCAAGTATTCACATTCCTGTCACATTGTGAGTGCCTGTCCTGTGGGAAGTAGCCCAGCTTCTTTAGGTACAAGGCTTGAGGGAAGTGAGGAGGAGGTGTGGATAGCTCCTTCCTTCCCAGGTACTGGAACAATCTGGATCCTTATGCTTTGTCCATCTCAAACGGACTTGGAGCTTTGCTCTGCTCTCTGCTGTGCGTTCCTCGGCAGCTGTTTAGCAGCTGCTTTGCTCCACCTCAGCAGTGGGTGAAACGACTCCACTGTCTGTTTCATGAAGAGCAGAAAGGGCCCCGGGATACAGTGCCCTGAATAAACATCAGATATGGTGAGTATTTGTATTCACCATAATGAAGCATATGATTATTAGCTGAGCACTGTGGCTTCCCAGCTGAGAGCTGGTGCACTGGACAATCCTCCCTCACATCCAGCCCCTCCTCTCTTTAAGCCCAGACGAGGTGGGGAGGCTGCAGCCCTGTGGGAGGTTGTTTCTCTAGAAAGGCAGCTGGGATGCTTGCTATGTGCCTAGCCCTCCACTCTCCATCCTGTGGTCTCCAGATTTCAGTGAACTTGCTGCCAGGTTTTATTTCCTTCTCTTGGCTGTACAGTTCTGCGTGCTGGGGCTGGCTAGGGAATGAACTTACTATATAGATCTCATGTTTATATAGCCCTTTTCCGTGGAGAGTGGAGAGTAACATGCTATAAGGACCCAATCTCCTATGGGTATGTCTTCTGTATAGGCCCGTAGAGTAGAAAGGAGGTATTTATCACCACCTTTACTTTTACCAAGAGGGAAATTGAACTCTAGAGAAGTTTACCCGGTTATTGATATATCCAAATATGCTGGATTTCTAAGTTATCTATATTTTGAAGAGATAATTGTGACATGTGTTTGTAGGGCCAGGCACACATATAGTAACTCATTTAATCCTTACTACACCTTATGAGGTGGGTGTTGTCATCTCGGTTTCACAAATTAGAGAAACGAGGCACAGATACATTAAGTCACTTTGAAGATCCTACAGCCAAGTGAGTCCCAGAGGCAGGAGCTGTGAACCCAGGCTGTGCTCGCACTCAGCCTCTCTGCTGTGTTCCTGTGAGGGATTTGCTCAGTCTGCAGGTCATAGCACAGGAGTGTGGGTGCCGTTAACCTTGCTGGAGGGTCAGGAGTGATTAAAGCCACTTTTGGGTGAATTAAATGAGGCACTGAGTAGTGAAAGGATGTGCGCAAATATTCACGGAGGCGGGGGCAAAAACCCAGGCCTCCCATTCACCAGTGTAGACACAGCCCAGTGGATGCACCTGCCTATGTACCTTTGGCCAACCAACCTCAAAGGATTTCTTAGGTGAATAATCAGTAAATGTGTACTATTGTTATTGGTACTGCGTTATCGACACATGTGACAACAGCAGTGCAATGTTATCAATAACGAGCGTGTTTCTGCCGTTAATAAGTTGGAGCAGGCCGGGCGCGGTGGCTCACGCCTGTAATCCCAGCACTTTGGGAGGCCGAGACGGGCGGATCACGAGGTCAGGAGATCAAGACCATTCTGGCTAACATAGTGAAACCCCGTCTCTACTAAAAAATACAAAAAACTAGCCGGACGAGGTGGCGGGTGCCTGTAGTCCCAGCTACTCGGGAGGCTGAGGCAGGAGAATGGCGTAAACCCGGGAGGCGGAGGTTGCACTGAGCTGAGATCGCGCCACTGCACTCCAGCCTGGGCGACAGAGTGAGACTCCGTCTCAAAAAAAAAAAAAAAAAAAAAAAGTTGGAGCAATTGAGTCTTCAGTTCTTTAACTCTTAAAGCATCATCTTGCCTTTTTTGTTGTGAATCGAATACAGTTTTACAGTATTGCTTTGAGTGAATCTGTGAATAGATGTTTTACTGAATGCTCAGCTAAGTAAACCAGATTATGGATGCTAAGTAAGTCATAGTAACTAAAAGAGAGGGCAGGAGTTTTCAGAGGAGTAAGTTCAGACTCTGGAAAAGGACAGAGGCCATGGCCTAAAATAGGAAGGGCTCAGGTGCTACTTCTGCCTCTTCATGTTTGCTGTGTGCCTGTGGAAATGTCCCTTCACCTCTCTGGGCCACAGTTTTTCTCCCTGTTAAATAAGGAGGTGGGGAAATACGATTTTCAACTCCACCTCCGGAGCTGATGATATGCTAGTTTATAACCTGAGAATTTTTATTTCTGCAGGGATAGTTCGTGAATCCTCTCAATCATGTTTTGATGCTGTTTCTCTAAGACCCCTGGGGACAGATTCCCTTTGTGTTACAGACATAGTGGATCTTCAGAAGGCCAGAGCAAGAGAGGAAGTTCTTATAATAAAACTTGAAACAGAAATAGATGGATGAGAAATCTCCCAGAAGAGTTATCAAAGCTTTTAATTCCATGATTCCATTTAAACTCTTTTGGCTGTTTATGCATTCTGAAATTGAGAATTTGGAAGCACTCCTATATCAGAAATAATGAGCAAGGCAGAAAGCACATGATACATTTGACCCCAAACTCTCTTTGACTGTTAACTTTGGGACAAAGTGTGTTTTATACTAGAAGTCATATTCTTACATTTTACTGTGGTAAAATCATGGAAAAAAAATTAAGATAAAATGATTAAGAAATTTTTTTGTGTCTTAAAAAAATTCAACATTATCGCCAAAACTTAGAGCCATAGGGGCTGAAATGGACGTCTACCACAAACTATCTTAGTTTTCTTTATTTGCACAAGTCTCTAGAAAAGCCCACATGCTCCTTGTGTCATAGACTTGATACGCATTGAGGCTTGGACCCGCAATGACTGTGTTTATTGTCTTGCCATTCCAGGCCTGCAACGAGTTCACCACCCACGTGATGAATCTCCTGCGAGAGCAAAGCCGGACCAGGCCTATCTCCCCAAAGGAGATTGAGCGGATGGTCAGCATCATCCACCGCAAGTTCAGCTCCATCCAGATGCAGCTCAAGCAGAGCACGTGCGAGGCCGTGATGATCCTGCGTTCCCGATTTCTGGATGCGCGGTGAGTCTCCCATGGGGCTGTCCTGCCCTCTGTGGGAGTCACTGATCTGCGGCTAGAGTCCATAGCTGGCCACCCTTATAGGCTCTAGTTTCACCCCATCAACACTGAACCAAATGGTACCCTGAGAATGGTTCTGCGAGACTAGATAGGTCATTGGTTTCACACAGTACCAGGAAAATACATGGTTGCAGGAGGTGATCTTTATCACTGTGTTACGCACTGTGGGTAGCAGCAAGGAGGACTTAGGTACAGTGAGATTTTTTTTCTTTTCATAGCACTAGGTACCTCTCTTATAGATGCGTCTTGTAACTATGGGCCTGCAGCTGTCTTACTAGCATTCTATCACGACAGGCTCTATTCAATAAAGTTTATTCCATTTGCTTGGAAATTGGGATCTTTTCCACCCTGTAGATGGACCGAGAGTGCACACAATTCAACAAATATTTCTAAGTAAATTGCTGTCTCTGGGCTAATTTTAGGAGTGCAGAAATGAATAAGACATGGCACTTTGGACATAGAGGGACAAGGAGATGGTCTAACATGGGCCAACTTGGTTTGATGGTTTCCATCTGGCATTGCTGCTCCTGTCCTTACTTGTGAGTTCAGGGCATTCAGTTGAAGAAACCATGGATACAAAGGACCTTTAAAAGAAGACAAGAACTGAGAACACAGAACAAGTGTCATCTCTTGGTTCCCCTACTCTCTAGACCGATAGATTTATGTGAATCCCTTTGATTCCTTTTGCTTCTGTTATCCAGCCTGTAAAATAGTAATAGTCGTATCTTTCATCTACTCTAGAAGAATATTTTGATAATTCATCTAGCAAATACATTTTGATTTTGGGTATGCTTTGTGATCTAGAATTTGTCTTAAATTCATCATCTGTGAATTCAGATACCATTCATATTTAAATTCTTGATAATAATCCCAATCTGTTATTTTTATCGTTAGTACGCTAGATATGTCAGGGTCAGTGTACCACTTCACAATCTATAATTTTGTCTCTTTTCAATCAGATAAAATGATTTATTACTCCTCTTGAATTTTTTCACCCCTGAGATCATGTTTTATTCAGCTATCCTACCTGCATTTCTCTCTGTCTTCACAATTGTGGTCTTTACAGTCCTTGAACCTCTTTAAAACGCCCTGGCATCTTCTCACTCCCTTTAGTCAATGTGTTTTGGGTTGCATGGACTAGAACATGAGAATGCCAGCTAGCAAAATGTAACTCTGGGCCAGTAGAATTCCATAGAATAAGTCAAGAGAAAGTAAAAACGAAGGTAGTTTTCCCCAACTGGGTATAGTAATGGAGTGGAAATACGCAAAATCACCCTAAAGCAGGATCCTCTGAGCCTCTCCCTCACCCGTGGCCTGCTGTCTGCCTGGCTTCTTTAATACAGCCTGTTCTGCATAGTGCAAAGTGCAAGTGACTGGTGGCCTCTGTTTGGGTCCTTCCTCTGTGCCACTGCCACCCTGTGTGTATTGCTTACATCTCCATGGTAACTCCTCTAGTTAAAATGCTGGAGTTAGTATTTATGTTGGCAGGTATTGAAAAAAAAAAAAAAAGAACAGTTGGCTCCAGACTGAGTTCTTTTCAAGAAAGTAAGCAGAGAGACGGGAGGAGCAGAATTAATTGTCTCATTGGATATCTTCTCTCAGTAATTCCACTGTGCCCAGTTGGAAGGTCAGACTGTAACAGACACAAAGCTTGGAGAGCTTTGTCCACAAGTTTCTTTCACTTCCACCGGCCTTTGCCTAGAGTGTTCCAGTTGGCACCAGACAGACAATCACTTTAAGACAGGGTCTTTTTCTTGCTTTGGTTACAACCTTTGAATCATTGCTTCTGAGCCAAGATTCCAAACGAAAACAACTAACCTATTGTCACTGTTACTATCATTTCATTTTGGGGGTATATTTATTACCAGTGAAAGAACATGACCCCAGATTCCAGCCTAAGGCTGAGCAAATGGCCTTCTCAGTTCAAAAGCAAATGTTTGCCAGACATCCTGATTGGGGAATTCATATCAGTGCCTCCGGCGTCACTAATTGTAATTGGGAGAGATAGCTAAGCAAACTTAGTACGAAAGACACACTCACTGCACATATTCACATGCTCCTCTAAACCATGCATCTGATGGGCAGGGCCTCACCAAAAAAGATTTCATGGAAGACAAATAAAATACAAAGAGGACTTGATTTAGTAATAAGATTAGTCTTTGTAATCTAATAGGTGTGTAGAATTGAGTGTTCCTACTTTGTTGTGGAACACTCATTGTATTAGATTTCTATTGCTGCATAGCAGATTACCACAAATTAAGCAGCTTAAAACAACACAAGTTTATTATCGCACGGTTTCTGTTGGTCAGGGGCCTGGGCATGGCTTAGCTGGATCCTCTGCCCTAGTCACAGCGAATCTGTAATCAAGCTTATAAGCTGAGCCTGTGATCTCATCTGACGCTCAGAGTCTCCTTCCAAGCTTGTTCTAGTTGTTGGCAGAATTCGTTTCCTCATTGTAGGACCGAGGGCCTCAGTTCCTAGAGGCTGCCCTTCTCAATAGGCAGTTCACAATTTGGCTGCCTGTTTTCTTCCTGAGGGCCCGTAGGAGAAACTTTCCATTTTAAGGCTTTAATCGAATCTTCCCTTTCATTTACTCAAAGTCAGCTGATGAGGAACCTCATCATATTTCCTATGCCATCCATTCACAGGGAAGGTGTGTACACCAGGGTCTACAGTTCTGGAATTCTGTCCACCACACTCCTCAACTTCTCTCTGGGCCCAGGTTTATCCCACTCAAGTCATTTCCTGTCTCTCTTCCTTAGATTGACTTAACTGTACCAGGAAGGTTTAACTTAAAAATTCCATTCATTCATTCATTCAACATATCTCATATCATTCTATATACCAAGCATTGTGCCATACTACTTGGTAAGTTTATTATCAGGACTATAAATAACATTTTTTTTTTTTTTTTAGTTAAAAGAGGGAGAGAACTTATAAACTATCTAACTGATTTTCAAGCAGTAATCTTAACTGTTTTTCTATAACATTTTGCTAGAAATAACAGTAACATAAACAGATAATTAAAAGTACGTCTGTATACTTCACTGCAATAGAGGGGATTACATAAAGTATATTGCCAAGGAGAGGATGGCAAGAAGGAGGAAAGGACATCCAAGAAGGTCTAGTCTGGTCACACTGGCACTCTACTTAGATTTACTGGTTTATCTAACTGAGCTCTTACTATCTGCCTGATGTTGTAGTAGCCACTGGAACATCAAAGATGAAAAAAGTGCATATACATGTGGGTGCTACCTTCAAAGAGCTCATAATCTCATAGGACAAATACTGTTCCAACTACACATAACACCACATGTTACACATTCAGTTCATTCATCTACCTACTCCACCTGAAGGAAAGGATCCAGAGAGAGGGCGGAAAAATACTGAGTCTCAGAGGAGCAGGATGTTTGCCAAACAGAAGGAATGACAGCAAAATAAACAACGTAATTCTACTTCAGCAAGCATTCCTTACTTGAGTGCTTACTATGTGTTAGACACAAGGGTTTCAAATATGAGTGAGATCTGTCCTCTGCCTTTGAGGAATTTGCTGTTTAGTTGGGGAAACATATGTAAATCTGTGGCGGATGTTGTGGGAGAGAAAGACGCAGGGTGGTGTGAAGAGCCACAGGAGCATGAAAGCCACGAGTCTTTGGGGAATGCAGAGGCATATGATGTGGCTAGATGAAATTGTTCAGAGCATGTGTAGGATTGAGGGGAAATGAGGCACTAGGGATAGGAAAGATCCACTGAAAAACCTTAACTGTACCAGTGAAGATTTTAAGTTTATCCTATCAAACAGCAGAAACCCTCAGAGCTATTTAAAGAAGAAGTATGGGAAGTTATCACATAAAATTGCACTGGATTCAAATTCTGGCTACAACCCTGATGACCTTTATGACCCTGTGACTCATTTTCCCAAGACTTGGTTTTCTTACCTGTAAAATGTAGATAATCCTGTAAATAGGAATAAGTCTTACTATAGTATCTGGCACATAATATTCACATCATAATTCAGCTATCATAATGATTACTGTGTTATATATTACTGTTATATGCTATTGTACATTGTTGTTTATATACACATTATTATTAAATTTTATAATGATTAGTGACATATCTATGGTTTAGAAAGATTACTCTAGTGAGTCTCTTGAAGATGAGCTGGACTGGAGAAAAGACAATGTAAAGAACAATTGTTGAAGCCTGTGCTCCTCAGACTGGCGCCACACAGAATAAATTGAAATACTTTTCACATTTTACATAAGTATTCCAAAGAAAATATTCTTATTTTAAGATAAACATTGCTATATTATAGAGTGGACTAAAACAAGAGGTTTCAAAGATATTTTATGTTTTTGATGGTGTCCCCAGAGCTACAATCTTTTTCCAAGAGGGCTTCTTGGGAAAGCATTGATCTAGTGTTGCTCTGGTATATAGCTATTTGATTTTAAGTTAACTGAATACTAAATTAAAATGAATAAACATTTAAAAATTAGCTCTCTAGTTACAGTAGCCACATTGCAGCTGCTCAGTAGCCACACGTAGCCAGTGACTACTGCATTGGACAGCAGAGATATAGAACATTTCACTCATTGCACAAAGTACTCTTGGACAGCGCTAGTCATACAGTCGTACAATAGGCAGCGGCTCCTCTTCACTCACTTCACAAATAGCAGCACAATTAGAATGAAACAAAAGAGGTTGATTTGAAAGTGTAGAACTGGCAGGACTTGCTTAGGAGGCAATCATTTGATGAAGGTAAGAAAGCAGGAAGAGTTGAGAAACTCCTAGTTTCTAGCACATGCTAGGTACTCAAATCTTTGAATGAATGAATGAATGAATGAAAGAATGAACAAATTAGCAAATATAATGAACTATATCTGTAGTAATGTCACTAAATAATAAGGCTAACAAGGAAAATGGAGCTGATTTGGGTAAAAGGTGATCTTAGTTTTGGAAACAGTTTGTCTGAAGATGCTTGGAGTCTGCAGTCATAAATGGGCCAGTGGCTCTTAGCACAGGTATTAGGGCAGGAGATAACAAATTTGGTAGTTAGCAGTGTATGTCTGTGACGTCTACACATCTCACTATCATGAGTCTTTTATAAAAAACTTCCCCCATGGACCCTGTGCTTCAAAAATTTTCTGTCCCTAAAACACCATGTTTATCCAGTAATATTTAATTAACTTCCAAATTTCTTAAATTCAAAACCTTGATGCCCAACTCACAAAGCTACTCATTGGTTTGAAATCACAAATGTTAACTCAGCAAGGTGATAACACTACAAGCCAAAGCAAAGAAACCAGGCGTCTCAGTTAGCTCAACCTTATGGTAGAAAGGTGTTATTTTCACTAGGTTTCTTGAAATTCTGAAAAATCCTGATCCTAGGATTTCAAACACCCTAGATTAAGACAGCTACTAAAAGAGGTGATAAGCGAGTCCATCAGAGTAGATGAGACCACCTAGAGAAGATTGCACATCACAAGGAGAGAAGAGCTGGGAACAGCTGTCTGCACCATCCGCATACCACCAGCTCATTCCAGAGAGGTTTCCTTTGAGCTCAATTGGAAGAGTCCCAAAAAATACACAGTAATGCTAATGCAAACAACTGAATGAGGGAACGGAGGCTCTCCCAATTAGGGAGTCTTCAGGGTCCAGTTCCCCAGGCCTAAAACAACAGTCTTCTTTAGGCGAAGAAGAAAGAGAAGCCAAAGGTGATCTAAAGCCTGGCCTGCAGACTGTGTTAGTCACTTGGCTATCTTCCTCAGATTCCCATCATGCAAGAGCTTTTAACACATGCCCACTTTGCAGTTGGGCTTTTAAATCCAATCTGTACAATTTCTGATGCTGAGTGACCCAGAAACTCAGCATGATTTAGGAGAGTGACTTGGGCTTGGCATAATCTGGACAGATGTGGTTAATACCTGTGGACAGATGGTATTCATCCGGTAAAATCAGGCACTTTATTGTGTTAATTAATCCAAGCGGGACCCTGAAAATACAATATTAGCTGAATTTCCTGTCTAGCAAGGCCATCAGTGCTTTCTGTTGGCTAAATTGGGAAATCCTATATCCTGGCATAATCAGGGATGTTCTGGACATTTTTTCCATAAGGAAAAGCTTTTAATAAAAGCAAGAAAGGCAAAAGTGCTAAGCAAGCTAATTTAAAGATGAAGGACCCACAGCTTTAAGGAGGGCCAGCCAGCCCCTGCAATGAGCCTGCAACGCCCTCAGCTATCCACAGGCCTTCATTGTCAGGAAGCGATAAAGTGATTCTCACTTTAAATTAGTTCAATTAGCACTTTTTCTTTTTTAAGGCAGAAAAATGCTTTTATTCAAAAAAAGTGATTTTCTCCTTTTTGGCAACCTGTATGTGAAAAAGAATTCTGTGGGCTTTTGTTTTACCATTTAGCAGCTGTTCTTGCTTAAGAAGTGCCACTTTTCTCCTTCTGAGGGAGGTCAAGCTGTTGGGGGTTAATTTCAGTCAGTTCTGTGCCCTCTTCTCCAGATGCCTTTTAAGAATGTTACGTGCATTTACATGGGGATAGAATGGAAAGAACGTGATAACTTATTTTTAACTTATGGCTGCAGAATCTCTGTGTAATTGTGAGGAGCTCATTTGTGTAGAAGAGAGAGACTGGGTTTTGTTGTCGGTCAGACCTGAATTAATACCTTGGCTCTGTTACATACCAGCTGAGTGACCTTTGAGCTCTGTTCTTTATCGGTAAATACAAATAATCATATCTACCTCAGTAGTTGTGAAAAATGAATAACTTGAATTGATTGCCAAGAGGGAGGGGTAAGGCCCAGTGCCTGGAACCTGGTAAGAAGAAAGACCACGCTGTAGCACCTGCCATGTGTTGGGCGCTGTGCTGAATGCTGTCTTTGTGTGGTCTCATCTCTTCCCTACTCTCACCCTGTGAAGTCAGTATGACCCTCTTCACTTTCATTGAAGAAACTGGTCAAAATCACCCAGCTGATATTCAATTGACCCAGGATTCAAAACCAAGATGGGGCTGGGCGCAATGGCTCACACCTGTAATCCCAGCACTTTGGGAGGCCGAGGCAGGAAGATGATGAGGTCATGAGTTAGAGACCAACCTAGCCAATATGATGAAACCCCATCTCTACTAAAAATACAAAAATTAGCCGGGTGTGGTGGTGTGTGCCTGAAATCCCAGCTACACAAGAGGCTGAGGCAGGAGAATCGCTTGAACCCGGGAGGTGGAGGTTCAAAGTGAGCCAAGATCACACCACTGCACTCCAACCTGGGTGACAGAGTGAACAAACCAAGATGGCCCGAATTTTGAAACTTTATGCTCCTCACTACTCTGCAAAAATATCCGTGACCACTCTTCTGTTTGGTGCCCAGATGGTACACAATGAAGTATTGAGCAAATGCTTTTAGTTATGGTTTTGGCATCCAGCCCCTTTTAGTAAATGTGCTCCAATTCACCTTTTGCTCAAAAATTTGTCTTCTCCCAGAAGTAGATTCTATTCTCTCCCATTTTATGTTTATTTGGTGTGAGCCTTTTTGTTATTGTTTCCTTTCTCTTTACGAAGGCGGAAGAGACGGAATTTCAACAAGCAAGCGACAGAAATCCTGAATGAATATTTCTATTCCCATCTCAGCAACCCTTACCCCAGTGAGGAAGCCAAAGAGGAGTTAGCCAAGAAGTGTGGCATCACAGTCTCCCAGGTAAGCAGCCCCTCAAAAGCCTCAGCCTGTAGCCTGGCCATGGTGGGGCCTCCAGGGCAGGCTCTTGGAGGTCTTGCTTTACTGGACATTCATGCCTTGCAAGTTCCATCAGCTGTAGCCTTAAAATATCAAGGTAAACGCTTGATGTATATGTGTATAAGTGAGTTTCTAGGTAAGTACTTGGCAAAACTTGAGAAGGACCAGCAGAAGGAAGAGAAGAATAAGTAGAGTACAGTGTAAAAACAGGGTTAGGGTTCTTTCCAACAAGCACTCCTTTGCTTCAAATGGGTGAGGTGTCTAAAGTGTACTAGGGAAGTTACCTGCATTCCTCATGCTGTTTTTTCAAACTCAGTCAATTCCTTAGCCATTTTTTGCCCAACCCAGGAACTTTAAGAGTCAGTGAATGGAACTAGTTGTTATATAGCCTTTTAAATGAAAGGAACTTAAATGTCTCCTCTTGATGTGCTGACTCTCTAACTGATGGAGTGTAGGAATTTTAACATGTCACTGCGATTACATTGGAATGGTTGAATAAAATGTCACTGAATGCGCCCTTCCCCCAAAGAGCAATAACCATAACAGGTGGTGTCTGTTGACTTGGAAAGATACATGATATAAAATTGTTATAGGCCTAGAGTTTTCAATATGAATATGAAGCAGAACAGTAGGCAATATTTATACGTACGTACATTTTGTCCGCTCAAAAGATCCACCCAAACTTCTTACTCAGTCTGAACCTCAAATACCACCACTGGTTTGTAATTGAGACCTATAGTGATAGTTCTGAAATCTGTCGAAGAAAGTTTTTCTTAGAATTTTGTCACATGCAGGAGAATTAAATGTACAGGTATTTCCATTAAAACTGGGGAGGGAGGGAGTAGTGAAGACTACTGTAGTGAGAAATTTCACTTACCACTTTTCAAATGAAGCAGATGCTCCTTTATATAAACTAAGCATCTGTACCTCCTTGAATTGAATCCTGATTTCCGTTGATCCCTGCAGGGTGCTGATCCCATCAACCTGTGTTTACCTATACAGAATTAGGTCCAGTCAGAATATAGAGCTCCACAAAAGGTATTGACAATGAAGGGATTGGCCGAGCCTCCCCAACAAACTAAGATGATTTTACAGCAGCAAATATCCTTGAAAACATTCTTTCAGATAAAGCAGAAAGAATTGACTCCTTTTTAACTTGGGCCTTCCTTAGGTGCTTTGACCCAGCTGAAGGTCATTTTCAGTCTTGACAATTCTGGGAAACTGGAATGTCAGTGGTGAAATTCAAGTAGCCTAGTTTTTTCTAGGGCTATCACCATTCTTGTCCAAATCTAGACCCCTTGTCCACAAAAAAAGGGAATTAATGCTTTTTGATACTTGCTGCATGTTTCAGGAATGCTTCTAGGTATGGACCACAAACAAGGAGCAAATATTAAATCAGTGAATTTTATCCTGGAACCCTCTGCTTTTAAAGTAGAATTAAATTACTGCTGTCTGAATTCCAAGTGTGGAATTCAGAATTTCAACTCCGTGTTGAAGGTAAAAGGAATTCTTCTGGAGGTAATTTGTAGTATAGCTGGATACAAGTTAAAATCCTGATCTGTTCCCGCAACCTTCACTTCCTTCATTATGGAAACTCAAGGTACAAATAGTGTGTCCATTAAAATGCTTATTTACATATTGTGTCACCTTTCCCTTTCCTCTGCCCATGCCAAAGTCATGCCCTTCTTTCTTCCTCATCACATCTGTCTCTCCCCAAAGCAACTAAGCTACCATTGTTAAACAAGTCCAATGGGAGACAATATGTGATATCATAGAAAGAGCATTAAGCAAGGAGCATATTTTTGACAAGAGTCAACTGTGGGATCCTAGGGAACTCACTCTTTCTTTTTGGGTCTTAGTTGCCCCATCTACTAATCATGGTTTGTTGGATCACATGATTTATTCAATCTTTCTCCTAGTTCCCAAAGCCAGGGAATACCTCTTGGACTGTATCATTATTGTCTTTTTTTGAAGTCACAAATTCTTTTGAAATCTACTAAAAGCTATTGAAACCCCATGACCCAAAACAAAGATATGCTGCCCATACACCCAAATCCATCTGAAATCCGCCTGTTGACTGTATCTCCCCAAATCCCTAAAGAGCCCTTTGTCTATACCAGAGCTACTCGAAGTGTGATCCACAGAAGGCAGCATCAGCATCCCCTGGGAGCCTGTTGGAAATGTAAATTCTTGAGTGTCACCTTAATTCTGAATCAGAATCTTTGAGGGTGAAATCTGTAATAGAAGTTGTTTTAACAACTTCCCCTTGAACACTTAACTTTGAAGTTAACACTTAATCTTTTCCATGCCCACAGCTACAAATAATACTTCCATTTGAATACCTGATGGAACTTCTCTCCTGCAGCACCAAACTCATATATTTTACTTCCCAATGGACTTCATCGTGGCTCTGCCCAGAGCTTCTTCAAAATTAACTTACTCAAAATGTGAATCAAACTCTTCCTATAAAACCTACTATTCTTTCTGTATTTTATGTCTCATTCTGTGTCTGTTATCTATACATCCCTAGTGCCTAACGCATATTAGGCCCTTAGTCCATGACTGTTGAATAATTAGTTCATTCATGATAACACTGTATACATTGTCTGGATCATTGTCTGTTGGACAATGCAGGAAGTCCCTGAACTGACCTAGCACCTTCCTACCAGTTCCATTCTTGTCATTTAGAAGGGAATCACTCCCACAACATGTCCCCTCTCTACCCCCTTCAGCTTATATTTTTTTTCACATATAATTGGACCTCAGGTATTTCTTCTTCAAAAGTCCTCCCAAATTACTTTCATCTTTTTCCCTTTTCTTTCAGCTTGTGCAGTTATCTGAGAAAAAAAATCTCCTTATCTTTTTTCTTCTTTTGCTATCCCATAAATCAAAAAGCAACCATAATTATGACCGATTCCTACGAATAGTGAAAGTTATATCAAGAAAAACATAAATTTCAAAGTGAAACTAGATATGCAGTGATCCTGAAATACACCCAAAAGTGTCCTTCCTCCTCCAGTTTACCTCTTTTTCTGTAGACATCAGCATTTACAATAAATAAAGCATTTTCTTATTGAATTTTTTTCTCTTTTGTTTACTAATATTGTGGTGGTACGGACGGATTTTTTTTTTTTTTCAAAAAAGGCTTGACATTTCTGCTATAGTATAAGTTGCATAAGCCTTTCAGTGCTGTCCTTATAAGATGTTTTAAGTTTGCTAATGCATTTAAAAAATTAAGTTATATTATATTAATATAAATTATATTTACATAAATATAAAAATTATAGTTTTGCAACAGTTTTCTTTATCTGCTGTCTTTGGGAGTTAAATATAAATGATATGTAAACTGTGGTACATGTGGTATCAACTCCCCCTTCCCTCACCAGATTCATAGTTTGGTTTGTAATTATATGAAAACCTCAGCATTTTAGTTCAAAATCATATCTGGAATGTGGGATATAAAACTTTCCTTCCCAGGGCAGGAATTATGGGGGTAAAACTTGAATTTAACTGTGTCTCCCCTTGTGTCTGGCAGAAGTCTTGGTATGAAGGGAGCAGAGGTACCAAATGGAGCCAAGACACCTGCTGTGAACCACATGAAGGAAATAAATTAACAAATGAAAGTAAATTAGGTTTATTGTGTCTGCTGGCTTTAACATTTAAACACTAGAATTCAAGGGGATAGTCATTTGTATGCTACAGTTTTTCCTTATGTAGATAATACCAAGCTTTACACAAAATAGTCAGTGAAATCTGGTAGATTGAATTATATTGATCCTAAGGTCTATCGTGAAATACAGCTAAGAATCTCAGTCCACATTAAAGTCATGTAACTTCTAAAAATTTGCAATTAATCTATCACATGAAAGCACCTATATGGACATTTAAAGGTCTGTGTATTTTGATGGCATAAAGCCAGCTTTCGCATTGATGAACACTCGGGGCATTTCTCCTGAAATGTTAGGTATATTTTAGTGTCATAACTGAAGATGTAAGCAAATTTAAAATGCTTGCTCTAAATTAAAAGGGTTCTAGCTTAAATGAGCAGCTCCTTTATAGGAAGATTTTTGTCACAGTGGTTTTACTAAATTTTAGTGATATTAAACAAGAGAATCGCATTTCATGTAGTTGTCCTTTTGAAGCTCTTACTTCAGATCTTTTTACTGACGTTGCCAAATTATTAATACAAGTAGGATAAGACCAATTAGTTTACCTCTTCACCTCTCCCATAAAGCCTTTTTTTTTTCTTCTGCAATGTTTCTAAAGGATGAAATGTGAACTTTCTCATCTTATTAAACTACTCTAGGTATCAAACTGGTTTGGAAATAAGCGAATCCGGTACAAGAAGAACATAGGTAAATTTCAAGAGGAAGCCAATATTTATGCTGCCAAAACAGCTGTCACTGCTACCAATGTGTCAGCCCATGGAAGCCAAGCTAACTCACCCTCAACTCCCAACTCAGCTGGTTAGTTTTTTCTTTGATTGGGGGTGGGGGGAGGAATTGTTCTCTATTTTTATACTTGCTTTTCTTACATTTTGATTTTCTTTTAATTTGTTAGACTTTTGATTGGTTAATTTCTGTATTCAATTGTATTTTTGGATGTTAATGTCACTTTGGGTTCTTCCTTTCATTTCCAAAGAGCAATCTGTTAGACTGTTTACAAGGTGGGTTGTGTGGAGGTTTGCATTAATGTGTCTATTAAGACCAAAGTAAATTGGTTAGCTTGATGAGACTTCTAAATTCTCCCCTCAGGGATATCAATAAATAAGTTAGACATAATGCTTAGAGATAGTCTATTGGGATTCTGTCATTTGGCCCATTTTATATAAAGTTTTTATCCTTGTCAGTTTTGCTGTTCCAACAACATAATGTCTGGGTCACCTATTAGCGTTCATTCTATGCAGAAATATTTACTCTTCTAGCAAATATCTTATTAGAATGTTTTGGTATGCAAAACCAGGCTATGAATATTTCTATGTATTGTTTATAGTTGTTGTTCTTTATTGTTTTTTGTTGGTCTTCTTTATGATTATCGGTCATGTGCTATGTAGTAGGTTTTATTTCAGGAAATATGCATTATATCACTAATTTAAGAGTTTAGGTCAAAATACTGTATTTTGGGGTGTGCCTTGTGTCATCAGTTCAGAATTTCTACAGGTGAAAAAATATAGTTAATAGTGCAAAAATTATAACCTTTGTGTTTGTAGGCTATGGAAGGCATGTGGTAATTTTTTTTTCCCCTTCGGTAAAGGAAAAACAAGTATTTCCTCATTAAATAAGTTTGGTTTGACTTCGATTAGGGTGCACAGCTAAGAAAATTGATGATTCTAACTTAAAAGGTTACCAATTTAAATATATTTGATCATCATATGATTACAAACCTAATGTCTAACATTAGGTTTGTAATGGTATCTTTGACCACAAAGCTTGTTTGTCCACTAAAATAAGTTTTCTTATGGTGACTTGTTACTGGAGACAATGTAGGGTTCCACAGACTGATGTCTTCTGTGGGCTTCCAGATGTACAAATTTGTTAATGATAAGGTTCTCCAACTCACTGGGCTATACCCAGCATGCCTTTTATGGCCTTCTTTTATCTAAATGGAATCATGCATGAAGAGTGGCCTGGGCTTTTTCAACATGAATATAATAAAATAACATAGAATTCAATCCAGTTTTAATTTTCTCAGCACTACAGGTTAGATTCCTATGAGGAGCATATTTACTTTTTGAGGAATATTTTGGTTTTTTCTTCCTCCATCATGGTGTGATTGACAAGGGATCAAAGCTAACAGGTTCAATAACCAGAGAGTTCCATCTTCTCCATCTGGTCAATTATTAAGAATTTCAGACCCAATAACAAGTTGAACTGTGCTGCTAGGCAGACATTTTCACTTGTCTCTTTGGAAGAAGTACAATTCTGTCAACATTAGCAAAAATGCACTCAACACTCCTGCAAAGGTTATCATAATGCAAAACAGATATCGAAATGACTTTTTCCTGTCCCTGGTATATCTGCATCGCAGATGGCTTAGCATGATTTATGACTACTCCTTAGAAAGGCCCTGTGGACTTTCTTCATTACTAAATTCGTAACTATTTATTCTTTCCTAAAGCCCTTAGAAGAGAAAAGTAAGCATTTTAACCCTCTACTCTGTGTTTAAGAATTATGGTTGCCTGTTACGGAATGTCAGACTATGATTACAGTTTTCTAAGGAATTTTTTTCTGGTGGCTTAAACATCATGTGACTATTCTGAGCACAAAGTAAATTATTATGGAAAATCTGAGCTAAGTTGTTGGAAATAATCCGCACAGGAACCCCTTTGTAGTGCTTTTTCTAAAGTAGAGACAAAAGAAAATACTATTGTATGTGTGCAATAGCATGGAATTTTAAAAGATAAACATTTTAACAGCAAAAGTTATAAATGGGCTTTTCTGTATTTTCTTTTGCTCTTAACCAACTTAAATCATCCACACAGATAAAGTAGAACTTTAAAATGTTCAAACTTTTCACATAAGGTGTTTATCATGTTATGTACTTGCTCTTCAATAATTTCAAAAGATAAATGATAATTGAAATAAATTTTAAATAAGAAGTTAATATGTGAAAATATATTTTGGCAGAGTTGTGGAACCTAGGAACTTTTCATAGCCTCAGTATTGAAGCAGAAGGTTTTTTTTCAGAGTTTTACAAAATATAAGTACTCATTTCTATTGTAAAGAAATATATTTCTGGCTGGGTGCAGTGGCTCACGCCTGTAATCCCAGCACTTTGGGAGGCCAAAGCAGGCGGATCACGAGGTCAGGGGTTTGAGATCAGCCTGGCCAATATGGTGAAACCCCGTCTCTACCAAAATTACAAAAATTAGCCGGACATGGTGGCGCACACCTGTAGTCCCAACTACTCGGGATGCTGAGGCAGAAGAATCACTTGAACCTGGGAGGCGAAGATTGTAGTGAGCTGAGACCGCACCACTGCACTCCAGCCTAGGTAACACAGCAAAATTCCATCTCAAAAAAAACAAACAAACAAAAACAAATATATTTCTTTGCAAGTAAATCCTCTTCCTGCCAGAGGCTTCTGTATGGAGAACAGCACTTCAGTATCTTAGATTACTTCCAGATATTTCTATTTGTTGATATGTTCCATGTCTCCTGTTTTCTTAAGCATAATCTATTTTTTTTTTAAATCACTTAAGACTAAAACCCGGGGGGATTAGCAAGCATTTAAAGACATTTAGCATGCTTCATAGTTTATACCAGCAGAGTTAGACAAAATGGATGGAGCAAAGAGGAAGAATAGAAGGAAGGAGAAAAAGTTAAATTTTGAAAAAAGAAAGCAAAAATAGGGACCAGTTGAAGCACTGGTTAAAACCTGGGGTCTATAATTCTTCTGTAATGACCTAGAGTAATGCATTCTTAATTTCTTAATTTTGATGAGATTATAAAACCTCAGAAAAATGAGGCCCTTTCAGGAAGCTTGGATTATCTTCTGGAGAGGATTTTAACATCCAAGAAGAAAGAAATTGACTTGTGCATTACGGATGCTCACTGTGGCATGCCATCAGCATTGAAATTATATCACATTCTGTGATTAGATAAGTGGTAGTGGGCTTACTGAAGCTCAGAACCCCAAGATTTGAATGATTTTGCTTAGCTGTGTGTTTGTGTCAAGGACAACAGCAAATCTTCTTCTAGCACTATTTTAGTCAATGGCAAGCCCACATACATAATCTTGTATTACCCCTGTATTAGTCCGTTCTCACACTGGTATAAGGAAATGCTTGCGACTAGGTAATTTCTAAGGGAAAGAGGCTTAATTGACTGAGGTTAGCATGGCTGGAGAGGCCTCAGGAAAGTTGCAGTCATGGCAGAAGGTGAAGGGGAAGCAAGGCACCTTCTTCACAAGGCAGCAGGAGGGAGAAGTGCCGAGTGAAGTGGGGAAGAGCCCCTTATAAAACCATCAGATCTTGTGAGAACTCACTCACTATCACAACAGCATGGAGGAAACTGCCGCTATGATTCAATTAAGTTCATCTGGTCTCTCCCCTTTGACACGTGGGGGTCGTGGGGATTATGGGGATTACAATTCAAGATGAGAGTTGGGTGGGGACACAAAGTCTAACCATATCAACCCCTAAAAAGAGGGTTGGTGTTTTTCAGGATTGATGAAAGGTTATTATATTAAAACTCAGAGCCTTCGTGCCCTATGAGAAGTTTTTATATAGTACACACAGAGAGAAGGTAACACATCCAGAGAAGTTGACTGACACTTTAGTAAACCCACAGGAATGTTTATAATTTTGTTTTTTACAACCAAGTGAAAATATTTATCCTACTGATGTTTTATCTCATGTTCTTCCTTAGTATGATTCTCCTCTTTATTTTTAACTGAAGAGTGAAAACAATTTCTCCTGGAATTGGAACTCTACAACCTTGACATACATACCTGTTGAAGGGTTTTCACATTGAACCAGACAACACTTTACTCTTTCACTTTGTCCCAGGTAGAAAGTAACAGTGAATTTTGGAATTCACAAGGGGAAATGGAAAAGCAAGCATGCCTGAGACTTAATTAAGCTTCCATCTAGTAAAAAGGACCTATCCTTTGAACTCCCAAATGGTATGAGAGTCCAATCTATCAAGCTGAATCAGGCTGGCCACATAATCTACCTGAAGTCTTGATTTCTAAACTACAGAAAACGGCAACTACTTCATTAAAATACTGTAAGAAATATTGAGTGAATACACTTAAACACGGAGTTCCTTAAAAGAAAAAAGTAAATCCATTCTTGTTCTAGGTCTTTGGTTCTCATCTAGGGGCAAATCTGTATCCCCAGGGGACATTTGTAATATCTGGAGATATCTTTGGTTGTCACAATTTTGAACGGTGGGTGTTACTGGCATCTGTTGGATAGAGGATAACCATTGTAGGGCTAACCACCCTACAATGCATAAAATAATCCCCCACAATGAAGAATATTTGGCCCAAAATGTCAGTAGCACCAAGGTTGAGAGATCCTGTTCTAGGTTTAAGCTTTATCATTATTCTTTTTTTTTTTTTTTTGGATTATGAAATTAATGGATTTTTTTTGTTTGTTTTTTGCTGTTACTTTTTTTGTTTTTCTTTAACAAATTTAAGTCTCCTGAAGATTCTTTAGAGTAGAAATGCAATTTTCGGGAACTTGTCTAATGAAAATGGATGTGAACACATTACCACATCATGATGTTTGCCCAAGCAAATGCATTAGAATCGTAGGTGATCCATTATTTCTTCTCTGCCTAGTTGAGTACAGATTTAGTTTTCTGTACATGCCCCAGATGTCTGGGTGGCAGTTTAAATGAGCTGCTTGCCTTCCTTCCTAAACCAAATTCAGAACCTTTTAACTGACAACCACATCTTAAAATGTCCTTCTAGTAGTAGCTGATGGCTTCAAAACAGCCTGCAGGTAAGGTTTCTGCATGATCTTTTCAGCAAGCCAAGTTATTCTGTTTCAGCTCACCAAGTTATTCTGTTTCAGCTCTTTGAGAATGCCACAGCACCTCCAAGAGAGCCCATTCACTATTTGTCAGTGAATCGTGTGCGTCCCAGGAGGTTATCCATTCCTTGATAAATTCTTTCCAACTTGCAGTGCTGGGTGAAGAACATGTCCTCCCCTTGTAGTTCAGATGTTTTTGTGGACTTCTGTCTGCTTTATTGTGGTATTAGTGGCACCTGGTCTCTTCCCTCAGCACAATCACTGCTTCTGGATACTTACCAGAGAGTGAGAAGCCATGGTAATACTGTACATGGGTGTACAGACACAATGAAATGCTGAAACAGCACAGCCAAGAGCACAAGGGACTGTTTCTTCAGTTGCTGCTCTGATACAAATGCACTTGTACGTGAAGTACATTTATATGTGCATATTTATCTCTGTGTACATTAGGCAGCCAGACATATTTACAGTTTATCTATGCACATATATTTTTTAAATCATCTGTGTCAATTGCCGTATGTATCTTTTAAATGACACATTCCATGCCTTCATGGTTCCATGGATGCCATGTCATTGGATATCATGTAGCCTTTTGGGGGTTTCTCCCATTTCTAAGTTTGTGTACTAATTTCTAAAAAAACATTGGTCAAACTTATAGTCCTTATGTTTGGGCTAGATTTACCACAGTGGAACCGGTGGAATCTGGGTGGTGCCAGGATGGACCTTAAGGTTGACCCTCTGGATGATGAGACATCATCTAGAGATGATGGGAGAGAAGTAAAACACCTGAGCTTGAAACTGAACACTCTGGGGTGTTGGGTGGGGGAGTCTGATGACATATAACAAATTATAATTTGGGTTCTTGGAGCTGATTCTTCTTGGTTCTGTTGACATCTAAATACAAGCATGTATTGTAATATATTACAAAATGGCTTTTATTATTTAGGTTGTATCTGTGATTACAAAAAATATTTGAGAGGGATAGTACTAGTATATAGAGATATTATATATCTACACATGAGCATGTGATCTGTGCCACACATTGTTTCATTCATATGTTCAGGAAGACAGTTTCAAAGATAGTCCCATATTAATGGAAGGAAGTTACAGACCAAAGACTTTGTCCCACTGACTGGGTATAAGCCACACCTGGTCAGATCTTACACCTGTTTTGCTAAGGCCCTACCTTTCCAATTCCTTTCAGATAAGCTAAACAGAGAAATGTGGGCCAGATGAGACAGGACAAGTCGCAGAGCTATGGAGATGGCATAGTCCTTTGGTTGATGATTGAGTCCTCCTCTAACCCCCAAAGAAAGCATTTATTTTTTCCTGGGAAAGAAGGAATGAGAAGGGAGTTAGGTGGAGGATTGTTTTATTTAGTAAAATAGCTAGTTTTTTTTGCATGTGAATGAACATCCCACAGGACAAACAAAATTTGAGTTTTTTTTTTTTTTTAATGTGGAGTTGTACCCAGGTTTGTAAATCGTCAGCTTTCTCTAAATGGCTCTTGCCTTTAAAGTATGAAGACACCATGAATAGCATAGATAGATAGCATAAATAAATAGTGCATTGTGTCAGAGTTTAGAGTTTGTCATTTGTTAAGTGGTCCTTCTATGGGGAAAGAAAGTCCTCTGTTCTGCTTAGCTGCACCTCTTCATGTGGGGCAGGAAAGCTCTCAGAGCTCAAATCCCTACCTGAGGAGAAAAGAAAAGTGTCAGAGCTGAGGCATGAATCATTGTTGGGCGATTCCACACTGATGATGGCTGTCTCAGAATATGAGGGCAAGAGCACAATTTGAGCAATATAGGGTTGGAAATAATAGAGTGCAACTGACCTGGGTCCCTAAGGTCTCTCCTTTTCCAGGCTAACGTCATGTTTTAACCAAACCTTGCACGTTGAGCTTTCTTTCCTAATGCGCTGAGCTGCACGATGACTTCAGAATAATATTAAGCTTTTGCAAGCCCTTATGCTTAGGTTGAATGTGGGCTAGGTTCACCACAGTGGAACCAGTGGAACCTGGGTGGTGCCAGGATGGACCTTAGGCTAACTCACTGGATGATGCCTCCATCTCTGGGAGGTGAAAGCAGATGGCTAATGGCCCTTCTTGAGGCCCTCTTATTACTGTTATTATTATTATTATTATTATTAGCAACAACAACATTTCATATTTTATGCATGCTTGAGAATTCCTGGCCCGTTATTTTGTTTTCTCCATAGTTGCAGGTGGCAGAGAAGGGTAGATCACTCCCACATATTCTTACAGTCCTCAAGGTTCCCTGGGCTGTTGCCACCTTGCAAGAAATTTCACCTTCATTTTAGAAATTAGGAATGTCAATAGACCCATACATGGTCCTAGTATGTGACAGTGCCTTCATGCATTCCCTCCCGGGTGCTGCTCCTCACAGGGGAGGGGATGGTTTAGCAATGGCATATTTAGAATCCAGTTGAACAGTTTATGTGCTCTATCATGGTGGCAGAAATACCACTGACCAGCCCATAGCCTCCATCTTGTGGTCCCCTGGCCAACACTAGAATTTTAGAGGCATAGAAGAGAGATCCTAGGACTAGAGACTACAATCCAAATAGACTAAGTTAGGAAGAATAAATGTTCCCTTTCTCAGCTTGAAGTTGCTAAGGGGAAGCAGTTCTATTGACAACTTGCAGTAAGGTATGGCTTCACATAACATAAACAATATGCACCCTTTATTGCTTGCTCTGTTCTTCATGCTACTAACCAGACTCTGTTGGTGTTATTTTTATTTTAGTTTTTATTTGGGGGGTTGCTTTGCATGTCATTCTTCCTCTTGGCTGTTAGTTGCGGGGTTTGAGCCTTTTCCTTTCTGTGATTCAGGTGCCTCACTCTTTCCTTTCCAGGTTCTTCCAGTTCTTTTAACATGTCAAACTCTGGAGATTTGTTCATGAGCGTGCAGTCACTCAATGGGGATTCTTACCAAGGGGCCCAGGTTGGAGCCAACGTGCAATCACAGGTAGGGACCCAGCCAATATGCCGCCAGGTGAATGCCTTAGAGTCCAAGAGCCCTCAGTCATATTGGACTTCCTGCTTCTGTCCAGAGAGAGAGAGAAAGATAGATCAGAACCAAAACCTTACCAACGACCAAACCAAAATCAAGACAACCATTGTCATGGGGAATCTCGTCCACACTTTGTGAATGCATTTGGCTCTGGCTTTTCAGTTGGACCAGGAAGGCAGGAAAAGAACAGTAAGCACAGGGCAAGGTGACCGAGACACATCAGGCAAGTGGAACCAGCATATTCTTTATTCAGCAAAGGGAAAAGGAGGAGGTGTCAGAATGTTATCTCAATTTCCAGGTCTCCCTCTCATGTGTTGGTTTCTCGTGCTCAACATTTACCATATAAAGAGGCAATTAACAAGCAAGCAAATATATTACTATCTGACGTTTTCATTTTAAGCTTTAAAAACACCCAGCCAGGTTGACTAAATTCATTTCTTAGTCATCCTTAAGGTCAAGGGACTTGAGTTTCTGGTGATGAGTAGACGTC
Organism: Theropithecus gelada; assembly: GCF_003255815.1. Lineage (NCBI taxonomy): Eukaryota > Metazoa > Chordata > Mammalia > Primates > Cercopithecidae > Theropithecus > Theropithecus gelada. The sequence continues at coordinate 200,566,016 of NC_037668.1, read as the reverse complement.
CACATTGGGAAGCAAAATCAAGCCATGTGATATCAAATCTTAGTGCCCCATAGTAAGCAGATTTCCTTCATGATATTTCCAGAAGCCATCCTACCAGCTCAGCATGAAACGTGATGTGAGAGGGTCAAGTAGTATGCTGTGGGTCAGAATTATTAGGGAAGTTCTGAGCCATGTCGGTCTAGTTTCCCACCCTCCATGTGGAACAAGAAGCATTACAAGCCCAGAACAGACCAACTGGTCAGCGATTCACCCCTTTCTCGAGAAACATTGCCTGGAAACAAGTTTGAAATGATATGGTCAGGCTTTGGTCAAGTGACTAAACAACTGGCCATCACTTAAGTCCTCAAAAAATACAAGGTCTCAATCAAGTACTGCTCTCTCTGTGAGATGACTGCTCAAACCTCCTCTAAACAGAACCTTTGTTTTTGTAGGATACCCAGCAAAGGAACAGCTATATAGGATGATCTGTAGGGAAGAAAAATGGGGAGAAGAGAAAATTCCTTCATGCTTTCCCCTCCAGCTCCTCTAGCATCCTACTCCCTGCCATCTCACGCAGACTTGTTGAACTAGTTTCAATGTGGGGATCCCAGTTTTCTTTTACCATTTTACTGTCTTGCTTACCGAACTCAGAACTCATTATGGATTGGCATACAGAGGAGGCTAGCCTCCTCCTAATGGACTCTCCCAGGACAACTGTCTCCAAAATGATTGCATTAATATGGCATGCCCAAATGTTGGCCTGCCTGATGATGATCTGCCTCCCTTTTCCTGCACCTCTCTGACTAATTTTCTCTTTGTTATTGTTCATCTGTTTAGGTGGATACCCTTCGCCATGTTATCAGCCAGACAGGAGGATACAGTGATGGACTCGCAGCCAGTCAGATGTACAGTCCGCAGGGCATCAGTGTAAGAAAACAAGCCCCCCCACCCCCTGCTTTGTTTTTATTCTTTCACTACCAATTATTTCAAAGCCGTAGGGCCCAGAATGCCACTTAGTAGGACTTATCTTAGCTTTACGGTCACCTAGTTTCTTGTTTCTGTATCGGTCATGCCATCGGCAGCATTCTACCCACAAAAAAAGTGGTGATTGGGCAGGCTTCATGCAGGCAGCTGGCGTCTAGGGCTGTCAGACGCAATCAGTGTTTGCATGGCACCTGCGGCCACATGCGTTCAGCTAGGGGAGCTGCTAAACAGGTGACACCTAGTACAACAGTGGTAGGAAATGTGACCACAAGCTGGGGCCTGGGAACCTGGGAAGTGAAACTAGTAGCCAAAATCCATTGCATCCACGTCTGTGGTCTGAAAAAAAGAAATACTTTTTTTTTTCATTCTGTCTATGGACAATTAAAAAGAAAATTAACGCAGAAGCTGGGTATGTGGAAGGGATGGGGAGGGGTGCAGACCATCTTCTACTTGTTCTTGGGTGCGCTGGCGGCTCCTGACTAGCATGAAAATTCATAGCGACAAGCTATGTCGCACAGAGTGAAATCGATCAGACAGACACAAGGAGAACCGAGTGTAGATTTGGGACAGCAATCCAACTTGATTTCTCAGATCAATCGTCTGCTTTCTCAGCAGCGGTGACAGCAAGCTGGGACAAGAGGGCAGCCTGGAAAAGGAGGCCGTTTTTTAGATCAGGAATGATTCCTGGGCTTTTAGAGGTCACAGAAGGCTTGAGTAGAACTATTGGCCCTTAACTATTGAAGAAAGGTTTGGGTGGTGGGTGGTGATCGTTTTTTATTGTTTGTTTCTGTTGCTATGATTAAAGTAAATGAGGGATCAAAGGAAGAAGAGTTAGGCATGATTTATTAATGTAATCTATACTAATGGAGGTAATAATGTCTGCAGTGAAGGAGGTGATGGCCCCTTCAACTCTGCGTTGGTCAAGTCATACATGATTCTGTCTGGTTTGGGAGGATTAAGAGAATATCAGTTATTTCTCAGATCAGATGAGGAATGGTTGAACACATTAGGAATTCTTACCTCATAAAAGAGAAAATTTGGGGGGCGTATATAGTAGTGTAAGGCATGCTAACACTATTAGAGTCATCACGAATGATCTAAAGGGGTTAGGATAGGATAGGACTACTGAGTAGTGCATTCAGAGAAACAGGTTTCACTTCAACATCTGATGGACCTTTCTCACAGTAAGAGTCCTCTGAAGAAGGGATCGGCTTCCTTTAAGAGTTCCCCATCCTTGGAAAATTCAAACATGGCTTGGCTAGCTGCTTGGTAAGGATGTTGCAGAAGGAAGTCAGGCAGCAGATTTTGATTGTCTTGGTAACTTTTAAGACCACTTACCTTAGGGAGTCTTTGTTGTCTACCATTTTCAGGCAGAATCTTCTCTGGGTTTATACAATATTTATCAAGTGTTTTCTGGAATGGAAGGAGAGAAGTCAAAGTTAACCGTGTTGAACATACTCTGGACCATCATGTTATTTTCTAGGAAGGATTTTCAGGACAGGGAGATTCTTCCCGTCTTGTGCTTGTTCTAACTACATTAACTACTAGTACTGCATTGATGGCTGACTTACTGGGAAGACTTCTTGGGAAAGTACAAGAAGCCATTGTGGGAAAGTGTATTCTTCAAAAGAATTCCAAATGAATGAAGTTGTTTGGGTATTCGTCTGAGTGCAGGTTTACACACACATACATTTATGTATTTCCTGAATCTTTTGGGGATATAAGATAAGTTCTTCCAGAGAAAGCTTTGCTCTGTGCATAAGCAGAAGAGAAGAACATGAGGAAAGCACAAGAGTGTAGGAACAAGAATCAGGCCATACTCAAAAAGGGAACTGAAGGAAGTCCACGTGACTGAGCAGGAAATGGGGCTGACACTTCTGTTATTTGGCATCTTTCTTTCCTAATTGGGCAGCATAGAAGAGAGAGAGCAGCAGTCAGACTCTGGGGAGTGGGAAGGTCAACACTGACCCCTCTGACATCATCTGATGGGCTGGGAATAATTTCTGAAATAGTGTAACCAAACATGTGCAGACAATTATGTCTGATTACATAAGCCCACCACAAAAACTGGGCTTGAAAATGCCACTTGAAAGAGTCTCTCACTTTGCATTAATTTTTTTTTTCCGTGAACTGTGGTTATTTTATTTCTGGGTCTTTAATATGCAGGGTAAACGAATCAAAGGCTGATGGTGATATGTTCTTTTGATATCAGTTTTAAATTGTGCCACCTGCAGGAGGCTAAGCTTGTTATAGTGAGATGTATTTTTAGATGGTGGTATTCGATGCTGAGACGTGTGTGTATAGAGCAGGATGATGACTGCCAGCAGGAGAGAGAGAGGAGGGGAGACAAGAAGAGACAAGGACAGGAATGAAAGCTTTGAGCCAAGAAATAAAAATAAACAGTTCCTAACCCCAAAGCTGCAGTGGAATTCCCAGCTGGGCTCTGGATTGTGTTTGATTCAGTGGAGGACATTTTCTGGGCAGCCTTTATCTGCTCCCCTGGCTGGGCTTTCACGGCACCCGTATCTTATCCAAGCAGCATCTATTTTAAGCCCTGTAAAGTTCAGACCACTTGCCTTTAACTGACCACACAGCAATAGGATTGCAAGGTGCAGTGGTAAGAGTGTTGTAAAGGGAGTTGGGAACTGCTAGTCCTGGAGACTCATGTGCCCATGGGCAAATATTTAATCTCTCTTCTAGAAAATGGGGCCAGTAATTCCCACCCTTTATACCTCAAGGACTGGCTTAGGGAGCATGAGAAAATAAGTAAGGAAGGGCTTGGCAAAGCATAAATGTTTCCACATGGATGCGGTATGAAATTTTATAAGCGGTAACTTTCTCATTTGACCTTTTTTCTCCTCTGATGTGAGCAGTTTTCTCAGTAGGTAGTTCCTAGTGAGGATAGGTTAGGACACAGTTGTCACTTTTTTTTCTCTTCTGATGGAAAGGTGTGCTTTTGAGATGGATATAGTGTTATGCAAGGCCTAAAGACCCCCTTCCTTAGCCACGGTGAGAGCTAAATTATACCTCCTGAAGTACTTTGTGTTCTCGTATGACAACGGGCAATACTTACTAAGCTTAGAGTAGCTCTAAGAAATGGAGGGAGATAATTCCACCTCTCTGTCCATCAGACATACTTAAAGATCACTTAGCTATCACATCTTTCCTATCCATTCTCACCGCCACCATCCTATTTCTAGAAATAGTTCATTAACTAGACTATTGCCATAACTTCCTAATCAATGTTGCTGTCTTTAGTTCCTCCTCTCTCCCACACACCCTCTGAATTTTGTCATTCTTTGCTCAGATATCTATTGCCTACCCAAGCAAGCTCAAACCCTGAATACAACATTCAGGGTCTTTTACATCTGGGCCCAGCCTTCCTGTCCTTCTACCTCATCCTGCTATCATCAAAATAAGCTCGAGATGCCATTCAGTATGGCCAGCTCACCTTTACCTCATTACCCATTTTCCCCCTTACATTTACTCATGTATGCCATCTATACAAATGTCCTTTCATTCCTACATCCCCTCTCCATCCCACCCCACTATCCAAATCACACTTACTCTCAAGCCCAGCTTCTCCTTCGTGTCTTTCTTCTTAGTCCTTCTCCCCCCTTCTCCCTGCTTAATCACAGACACATATTTTCTTTGCACTATACATATGTGCGCAGAAATTACCTCTGTGTCTTTCACTTCTGCCTATGTGTATGGTCCTAAAATGCATGTACTAGTTGCTCAAAACATGTTCGTTGAATGAATAAATCAGGGAGGAGAAGAAATGATGATACTAGATTAAAAATGCATTTTAATGACCAATAGCCACATCTAGTGTATCAGCTGTAAAGTATCTGGTGAGAATTATTGTTTTAAATGCTTATCCACAAATATACTGGCTTTAAGATCCAAAAATATCCTTAAGTCTTTCTTTTTGGAAAAAGTTTTTCAAACTTTCTGGCTGATGCATATTCTCTGAGAATAAGATTCAAATCAACAGTAAGTATATGAATTTATATGATGATGATATTGCAGAGATAATTATCCTCAGCAGTAGAGTCATTCTTATTATGAATTTTATAAAATTTCTTTTACTCCTCCTATCCTTAAAGAGTCCCCGTGTTTCTATACTAAAAGAATCCCTGTTAAAAAAAAAAAAAAGTGTATATATACCTGTTTGTAGGACAGCCATGCATGTAGCAGCATAACATTGTTTGTGGGATAGCTGTGCGTGTAGCAACATATCATTGTTGTAATTGGATTCTCATTGTTGTAATTGCCCTGCCTACTAGATGTGGTACTGGAACCTCCAAGGACAACCTGGGGGAAGGTGGAAGCAACTTGAAATTGGGAAACTTAGGTCCTTCTTGTGACTTTTCTTTTAAGGAGTCACTTCACCTGTGTGTTTTTGCTTCATCTGTAGAGTTTATTAGATAAGCAAACTGAAAGCTCTCTTTCAGCTCAGCAGCTCTAGAATTCTACATTTGTGATCTTTGATTGTTACCGTTAGCTCGAGGGACACCAGACTAAACTGTAGATCATCCCTCCAGAAAACTCTTTCATTAGAGTTAGTAACTTCTATTCTTTCTAGCCAACCCCAGTGTTCAAATTATATCTTGAAACCCAAATGGGAAGGAAGAAGTGCTCTTGTTACACAAACTTTTCTCTTTGAATTCCTTGGATATTCGTGATAGCAGAAAGCATTATTCTTTAGGGTAAAACTTTTTTGTTTTTTTTTTTAAGGCAGAGTGTCGCTCTGTCACCCAGGCTGGAGTGCGGTGGTGTGATCTCGGCTCACTGCAACCTCTGCCTCCTGGGTTCAAGCGATTCTTGTGCCTCAGCCTCCTGAGTAGCTGGGATTACAGGTGTGCACCACCACGCCCAGCTAATTTTTGTGCTTTTAGTAGAGATAGGATTTCACCATGTTGGCCAGGCTGCTCTCAAACTCCTGACATCAAGTGATCGTCCTGCCTCAGCCTCTCAAAGTACTGGGATTATAGGTGTGAGCCACTGTACCCGGCCACTATGTTTAATTGTTTTAAAATGTGGGTTATGGGAATGAATTTACTCCAGCCAGTCTTTGATATAAATAGATACCCCTATGGATTTTTCTTATTCAAAAGGTTTGGTGAAAATGGAAATAAGTGTTAGCACTATCTCTACAAAAGTAACGTGCCATTAACATCAATTTATGGCAGAAAAAAAAATCTCATTAATCTTGCTTTGTAATCATCATAGTAACAGAAAAATAGAGATGAAGCTTTTATCATTGTAAGCTATAATATAGGTGTTTTTGTTTTTTCTTTTCTCCTATGTTAGGTAAGGGGGAGAAAGGAACATTTGCCAAGTAAATAAATAGAATATAAATCATTAGGACAAAAATAGCGTCCTATTTAAATGAACATATTTCAGACATTTGGCTACCACAGGGATACTTAGTAATACTGGCCACATGCCATAATTTTAATTTTTTCTTAACTATTTCTAAGAGACCTCTTTCCACTTAAAGTATATATTAGTAAGATGTTGCCACATGTGGAATTGTAAGGCTGGGAACTGAGGGTAATAATTAAAATTCATATGCAAATCTTTGAAAACTCATGTTGATTATACACAGTTTTAATTCTATTTTACCAAGCTGAATTTGAATTTCAAAGGGATGAAAACATACCCAGATGTGCCCCCCAGTTGGTTGTCTTTGGGTACCTTCTGGTGCTATGACCAGGAACTACTGAACAGCCCCCAGACTGAGGGGTAAAAGAACCAAGGAAAATCGAGAGGTCTGAATGTGGCAGACCAGACTCTTTAGTGTTTGAAGGCAACAGGGATAGAGTAGATTGACAGAAGCTAACAGCCTCACTCTCCTTCACGACAAAACCAATGAGAAACAGAGTAAGTCAGTGCCTTTGCTTCTAATACGGCCTTTAAACGTAGCACCATAACAAACCTGAGACCAGAAGAGCATTTTATTTCAGCCCACAATGATTGAAGAAACAAAAAATATCCCAGCATTGTGATTTCATGTGTAATCCAATGTTCTTCCCCAGCTGCCAAGTGAAAGCCCTTAAAAGTACAAATGAGGTCAAGTCATTCAATGGCTTATTCATGCATTCATTTATTCATTTGCTTATTCATTCATTCATTCATTCAATCAACATAAGCATCTTTTTTTACCTTGGGGAATGAAGCTACGTCATGGTACATCCAGATCAATTTGGAGAAACTCTGATGTCAGTCAGGGTACATTTTCCCTTTTAGTCTCATTCAGCACTTCGTCTGGGATTGAATTTCCTGTTCCTAGAAGATTAGACCAAGGGAACTGACCAACTCTGTAGCCGAAGAGGGGAATTTAGGACCAACCAGCAAAGTTTGAGAAAAGTACCAACCCCAACCAAATAGATATTACCACGGACTTAATAATATAATAATAAGCATTCTTTTATAGAAACTCCTTCTCTCTTTGTAGAATTGTCACAATGAGTTATGATCTCAAACCTAGTGATATGATCACACTAAACATTATCACATTTAGGCTGTGTGTGTGTGTGTGTGTGTGTACGTACACGTACATTCCACGTTTGCCTGCGTGACTATGAACAAGTCAGTTTCTCTTGATAGGACTCAGTTTTCTGAATTCTAAAGAGGACAGTTGAGCTGGATTTTGTCTAAGGCATCTTCCAATGTCAGTTCTATTTATAAACAATGACTGTTTTTCCATTCCCAAGAAAATGCAAGATTGTGCTTTGGGGAAGATTCTCCACTGTGAGATGACAGTGTATGCCATGTTCCTTTCACTGGAATTGGTATTTTATAGCATCCTGCCCAGCCTGGCCCACATTTGGTCTGTAGCCATGCTGTCCTCAGGCTGGGATCTGGTTAGTTGTTGCAGACTCAAGTCGGGCCTTCCTTCTGCTCTGTGAAGAAAAATCACAACCTCAAAGGGATAGTTTGTTTTTATGGTTGCTCCTGAAAGTGGCATGGTCCCTCTAGATGTCAGCAAATATTAAGTAATTAAATGAGCTGAGTTTAATTGTGGGAAACATGAGCATTGATTGAGCATTGGTTTCTGAAGATAGTCTTCTTCTTGCTGAATCTAGCCTCACCCCTTCTTGCCTTTTAGGAAAGAGTTCCATGTTCTTAGACAAGCTTGTTTTCAGATAAAATATTAGACTTCCTTTTTTTTTTAAGAGACGGAGTTTTGCTCTTGTCACCCAGGCTTTAGTGCAATGGCGCGATCTCGGCTCACCGCAACCTCCGCCTCCCGGGTTCAAGCGATTCCCCTGCCTCAGCCTCCCAAGTAGCTGGGATTACAGGCATGTGCCACCATGCCTGGCTAATTTTGTATTTTTGGTAGAGATGAGGTTTCTCCATGTTGGTCAGGCTGGTCTTGAACTCCTGACCTCAGGTGATCCACCCGCCTCGGCCTCCCAAAGTGCTGGGATTACAGGCATGAGCCACCACGCCCGGCAAAATATTAGACTTCTTTCTTAGAAAATCCCTTTGTTTTAAGGTAATTTTTAAAAATCCCAATCTCTGGCTACATTTGAGGAAATTTTTTTTCACGTCTCTAAATATGTTTCCATTTGATAATATTAGTAAATAAAAATGCCTTATTCCACGAATGTTTGTTGAGATCCTTCTAATGTCCAGTACCAGGAATACACACATCAATGGGACATGGTTCTTGTACTTCATAAAGTCATAGAAAGCAAAAAGAACTGAGAGTTATCTGGTTCAGTTATCTGATTTTCTGAAAGGGAAGAAATATACCAGCCAGTGTAGTCAATATTATTTTCAAAAATTTGGTGAATGGCCATTGTAAGGGGTATTTACACATATATATTCATATTCCTATCAACTATAAATATGTGAATTGCTTATAAGCATGACTGACATTTGCTATTCTTACATAGATTTTGTGAGTGACTAGCAAAAGCTGTACTTTGCTTCTAGAACCATGCTGTCCAAGATAACTTCTTGCACTGATGGAAATGTTCTATTTTAGCACTGTCCAATAAGTTAGCCTTTAGCAAAACATGGCTCTTGAGCACTTGAAATATGGCTAGCTCGTTATCCTCAGCAAACTAACACAGGAACAGAAAACCAAACACCACATGTTCTCGCTTATAGGTAGGAGCTGAACAATGAAAACACATGGGCACATGGGGAGAACAACACACACAGGGGCCTGTTGAGGGGAGGGAGAGCATCAAGAAGAATAGCTAATGAATGGGCTTAATACCTAGTTGATGGGTGAAGCAAACCACCATGGCACACATTTGCCTGTGTAGCAAACCTGTACATCCTGCACATGTACCCCAGAACTTTAAATAAAAGTTTGAAATTAAAAAAAAAAAAAAAAGAAGTGTTGGGCATGAGGTCCAAAAGAGAATGGGTATCAACTAAGTACTGTTAACATACAAGATATGACAATAAAGAATTAATACTGATTCGCTGCTAGATATAAAGATGCATACATTGTAAACAAGCATGTTTTTCAAAATAAACATCTCGAAACTCAAAAAAAAAAAGAAATATGGTGTTTGAAAAATAAAATAAATTGTTAATTTTATTTAATTTAAGGTAATTTAAATTTTTAGTAGCCACTTTTGGCCAGTGGCTACCATGCTGACTAGTGAAGTTCTAGATTCTCTGCTGGTTATCTGGTAACTGTAACTTGGTAAAGTAAGTTAAAAGAATAAATGTGATGGCGTGCAAAAGTAATATAAATAAAACTAGAAAATATAATTTAAAATTTTAGAATAGCTAGGAACTATGAAAAGCAAAGTAGGAAGAATTTACTAATCAACTACAAAGCATTAGAGGAATCAAATTGGCAGGAGAGTGATAAAATAGCATGTAAATTGCAAATTGAAGGTTAAAATGAAGCCACCAAAGTGGGGTGATGGTGTTAGAGGTGTCACCATGCTGTGAAAATAGAGTAGACTTCCTAACACAAAACATGGAAAAGCATGCTTTCCGCTTAAATCAACCTTTCCAAAAATAAATAGAGCTCTTTATTAAAAATTAACTACATATAAGAAGTTAACTCCGGTTGCATAATAATATGCTTCAAACTGTGAAATACTATGGAGGAAGATTTAAAATATGAATATAGAAATACTTACATTTGTTATGGGTTTTTTGAAATAATGTTTAAGTGGGTCAGCCACTAATTCATCCAACCTAATAATTCTTCAGGCCCAAGCAGGACATGTCTTTGAACTCATCTTGAACTCTTTCTTTAAGTCTAAACCCTGTGGGGCTTACATAAGATAGAGGCTTTGTTTCAAGTCTTCCAGGTGACCTAAGCCTTTGCTGGCAGCCTCCCTGTTTCTTCCTCCCTGCCCTGCTAGTCTATTCCAAGTGTGGTCTGCAGATCAACAGCATTACCTGGGAGCTTGTGAGCCATGCAGAATCTCAGGCCCCGCCCAGACCTATTAAATCAGATGCTACAATTTAACCAGATCCCCTGGCAATTGTTAAGCACATTAAGTTTGAGAAGTTCTGCTCTAGTGTGTAAAGTCTACATGCTCTCTAGGGCTTACTGAAGAGAAGGAATTACATAGCTTTATTTGCATTAAGGATACCTTTCAAAATGTTTTCAACATTTTATTTAAAAAATTTTCAAACATGGAAAACTGGAAAGAATTTTACAGTGAAATCAGTATTCTTACCACCTAGATTCTATCATTAATATTTAACTCTACTGGCTTCGTCATATTGTCACCCTTTTATCCTTCTGTGCATCCATCAATCCATCTTGATTTTTTCTTTTCATTCATTTCAAAGTAAATTGCAGACAACAGTACGTTTTCTCCTAAGTAAATATCCTGGCACATGTATCATTAACTAGAGTTCAATATTTATTTGCAGTTTTTTCCTCTTCTGGAACAAAATTGTACACGATTAAATATGCAAATCATAAGTATCTATTCTCTTGAGGTTTTTTGTTTGTTTGTTTTGTTTTTTGAGACGGAGTCTCGCTCTGTCGCCCATGCTAGAGTGCAGTGGCACGATCTCAGCTTACTGCCAACTCCGCCTCCCAGGTTCACGCCATTCACCTGCCTCAGCCTCCCTAGTAGCTGGAACTACAGGCGCCCACGACCACACCCGGCTAATTTTTTATATTTTTTAGTAGAGATGGGGTTTCACCGTGTTAGCCAGGATGGTCTAGGTCTCCTGACCTCGTAATCCACCCGCCTTGGCCTCCCAAAGTGCTGGGTCTCTTGAGTTTTAAGAAATGTAATACACTTGTATATAAATTTCCTACTCTTTGTTTTGTTGTGTCTACCTCATTCCTATAGTTTGCAAAACAAAATAAGAAGGAAATGGAAGGACAGGGCACATAGTTGTCCACAGAATAGTTTGTTCTTTTCCCGGCAGCCAGGGGATCCCTCCCTTCCACCTTCTACCCTCAGTCCCTCATTCTATCTTATAGCCAAGCATTGCTAGAAAGGCCAATTTAAATCAAATGAGATGGTTTATTCTACACTTGTCTCATGTTCTGATATGGTGAGCCTGCCTTTAAAGGCTTGTATTCAACTTATATTCACATTTCAATGAGAAAAGTTTTTGAGATATATAAAAATAGAAACTTTCTAAGAGATATCAGAAAGTTAAATTACAGTGTGATTACCTCACTATGACATTTTTCCTCTTTTGCCTTTTGCCATTTCTCCCCTTTCTTCTTTCCCTTTATCCAGATAGACCCTTGATCTCCAGTCCTTATGCCAAGTGAAGGGAATTGGCAAGAACCTTATAGTGAAAGAATTTATGTGACCTGGTGATACACATTTTGGAGGCCGAATGATATGGAAATGAACTCTTAAGAACTCAATTATGACTGTTCTGTTGTGTATCCTCTCAGGGTAGCATATGGAAGGCTTAAGACTAGTTCATTTCTTTATTAAAATTACATTTGGAAAATTATTTAGACAGCTCTTTCCTGGATCTAGGCTACCCTACACCTTTATTGTGTCATATTTGGTTAACCAGCCTAGATAGTGACCCAGTGATCATACATGAGAGCAGGATTTTAGATCAAGTGTCACTTTGTTGAGAAACGTGTGGTGTTCATTATAATAGAAGGCAAAACTGTTCTAGAATCTAGGTGTGAAGTATCAGTAGAGGTGGATTTTTAAAGTAACTTAAAAGAATAAATGCGGTAGCCTGCAGGGGTGGTATAATAGAAATAAAACTAGAAAATTAAATAGAAAATATAATTTTAAAAATTAGAATAGCAAGGAACTAAGAAAAAGAAAAGTAGGAAGAAAGAATTTACTCATCAACTACAAAGCACGGGAAGAATAAAACTGGCAGGAGAGTGATAACATTGCATGTAAATTATAAAATGAAAGTTAAAAGCAATTAAGATACACAAGCACTGAAGAGAATAATAAAAACATAAAATAAGCTAGAATGAGTAGTTAAAATAAATAACACCAGCTAAGAAGATACTTACAAAGATTAAAAAACAGATCAAGTAGTAATAAAATAAGGAAGTGGTTTAAGGCAGTAAATTAAAGAACAATTAAAAAACAATAAGGAGAGAAAATTAACAGGCCAAAATGACACTTAATAATTGTATTAATAGCTAACATTTATTGACTTCTTTCTATGTGGTAGACACTTCATGTACGTTAACTTATGTAATTCAAGTGTATTAAAATAATTAGAAATTTATTTTGCGGGTAAGCACAAAAGAGTTCAGAGAAGAGAAAGCCAGGCATCAGGGCAATAACCGTCCCCTCGCTAAAAAAAAATAAAAATAAATAAAAAATTTTTAAAAACTGAAGGTAAGCAAAATAGATCTGCAGATATCAATTTTCATTCCTTGTCTAATGTGGTGATTTTTGCAGTTGAAAAACACCCAGTACCTGCCCTGGTACTTTTCTTTTACTTCCTTTCTAGATCACAGGTTCCTAAAGTGTCTAGCATTATAAAATGTACATTCTCTTTCCCTCTTGTCACAGGTAAGATGGACCTTTGTTAGGGGCAACAAAGTTCTCAATCAGTAGAATCCATAGCCCAGAACCTATGGCAGTGGGCAAGCGTCTCATAATCCCACTCATCTTACGTGACCAGGCTCAGGCCTGTCTTCTGGAAGTACTTCCTAGTTCTTTCAGACTGTGCCTGTGTACTGCTTAGTACACAGGAGTTGGAATGGGATTTCTTTTCTGACACTTACCTTTCGTTCCTCGCTAGACCATAGAATTCTGAAGAGAAGGATCATAGTTTTATATCCTGTTCCTCAACTCAGGCCTGGTATACAGTAGGTGCTCAATGAATGCTTTTCAAAGTGAGCCTAGTTGAACCTGTTGTCAGTGGGTTTTGTGTGTATGTTTTTTTAACCAGCATTCAGATCGGATTTTCTGCCCGCCTTGAAACCCTGCAGACATGTATTTTGTATTTCTATTATCCAGAGAATTTCTCCCACGAGAAAATGGCTTTGTGTGTGTGTGTGTGTGTGTGTGTATGTGTGTGTGTGTGTGTGTGTGTGTTTTCTGTTTACCATAGCCTGGTACCCATCTTTTACCTCCAACTTATTTATATTGCATACCCTATAATTTTTATGCCAGAAATATTTTATGGGTGTATGTATACTCTGGGATGGGTATATATGTGTGTGTGTGTGTGTGTGTGTGTGTGTGTATGTATGTATATATTCAGAGCTCAGATGTCTGTTACTGTATTTTCTCTTTTCCATACTTTCTTTGGGGGCAGGTGTTATCTCAGTGGCCTTGAGCTTGATCCATAATTCATTCATTCATTCATTCATTCATTCACTCATTTGTTTAGTAGACATTTTCTTGGGACTTCTTGTTACCCAGAATTATGTTGGGCATTAAGGCAAAGAAAATGAAAAGGAGATCTAATACCTGATCTTGAGCAACTCTGTCTTGATCTTGCTGTTTAGCCTATTTCCATTGGCCCTATTTTTCTTTCTTTCTTTCTTTCTTTCTTTTCTTTATTTATTTATTTTGAGACAGTCTCACTCTGTCACCCAGGCTGGAGTGCAGTGGCACAATCTCGGCTCACTGCAACCTCCACTTCCCGGGTTCAAGTGATTCTCACGCCTCAGCCTCCCAAGTAGCTGGGATTACAGGCATGCGCCACCACGCCCAGCTAATTTTCTTTTTTGTTGTTGTTGTTATGAGACAGAGTCTCGCTCTGTCACCCAGGCTGGAGTGCAGTGGCGCTATCTCGGCCCACCACCAGTTCCGCCTCCCGGGTTCACGCCATTCTCCTGCCTCAGCCTTCCCAGTAGCTGGGACTACAGGCGCCCGCCGCCACACCCAGCTAATTTCTCGTATTTTTAATAGAGAGGAGGTTTCACTGTGTTAGCCAGGATGGTCTCAATCTCCTGACCTCGTGATCCGCCCGCTTCGGCCTCCCAAAGTGCTGGGATTACAGGCATGAGCCACCACGCCCAGCCTAATTTTTCTATTTTTTAGTGGAGTTGGGGTTTCACCGTGTTGGACAGGCTGGTCTCAAACTCCGGACCTCAGGTGATCCAGCCACCTCAGCCTCCCAAAGTGATGGGAGCCACCACACCCGGCCAGCCCTATTTTTCATGGAAAGGAAAAAACAACTGTTAACACTCTTCACAGGTAATTGTTGTATTTTGAAAAGAGTTATGAAATCACTTGCTGACTTTCTCTTCTCTGGGGAAAAGAGTCTTGAGTTCCCTCAGCCTTTCTTCCTAAGACCTGTAGTTGGCTGCAAATTGCATTGGTTGCTCTTCTCTAACGAGCTCTGGAGATTGGCCACAAAGAACAAAGACATAAGTTAGATATGGACTTTTCTTCAGACACTTTGTTTAAATTTTAAATTTTTTTCTGATTGCAAATTAATATTTAATGTAGAAAATTTGGAGAATGCAGGAAAACTACAAAGAAGAAAATTTACTGTTAACTTCGTGCTCGTGTCTAGCACTTTATGTATAAGTGTGTTTTTTTATGTGGGTGTAAGAAAGTGACAATTCATTTTACCTACCTATATTACTAAAAATGTGTTATGAATATTTTCCATATCATTAAACATTCTTCTCAAACATAACTTTAAATAACTGCATAGGAAACTGTTATAGGGAAAGTCCACAATATGTTTAATCAATTTATACTATAGAACATTAAGCTATGTTTTGATTTTGGGTTTTTTTTTTTTTTTACTATTATTAATAACATGGTGGTAAGCTTTGTAGTACAGAAAATTTAATGTACGTTTTCTGTTATTTGCTTGGCTAAATCTCTAAAAATGGAATTACTAGATCAAAGGGTATGCATAAGTTTACAGTCTTTGTGATGTATTGTAAACTTTCTTCTAGGAACTTCTATTAATTTATGGTTCTCACTAACAGTTTCTGGTAGTTTCCATTTCCTCACAACCTCAACTGTTTTTCAGTCTTTGTCAATTATCAAATCATTAAATGGCATCTTGTTTTTATTTTAATTTGCATCCCTTGGGTTACTAGTACGATTGAACATTTTTTATATGTTTATTGGCCTTTTGTATGTATTCTTGAAATGTTCATCTCTTTTCTTATTGATTTCTAAGAACTCTTACACAATAAGGATATTAATCCTCCTGCACTAGGCGAGCATTTAGTAAATAGGGGAAATTCTCTTTCTGAGTGGAGGAGGACTCCTGTGGAATAAGGCCCCAAGTCTCATCCTATTTCTGTGTAAAGTTCTTCAGAGTGAAAGCTGGATTGTTACCCTAGGAAAACTAAAGACACATCTGTACGTGATGCCGGTATTGATCTTAAAATAAATAAATTAATTAACCCTACAATCTGAACTAGCTTGACATTTTCTATCTTTCTGATCTATGAAAAATCTGAGGTTGTAAAATAGTGCCCAAGAATTTTCTAAAAGAACCTAGAGATATGTTAGTGAAAAGTTTGTGGGGCGATCTGCCCTAGGCTTAGTATGACCCTAAGCCAAATAAATAAGTCCTTGACTGGTTTAGCCAGGTTGAAGAGATAACAGCCACATCTATTTAAAAAGCTTTCTTATGACCTTAGCTACACTTAGGTCAAGAAAATGGTATTTTGAGTGACTAGATGTTTTATTTTGGATGCTCGATCAGTCTCCTTGTTTCTTTCACTATCTGTAAGATAACACATTCTTCTAGGTTGTTGAACTTTGACATCTCACCATCATCTGCTCTGCCCATCTTATCCCATAGCAGCACATGTACAGAAAAGCCAGAGCAGACTCCTGAGTCCACAGTACAGGTGGAATATTTATACTGCAGAAATTCTGGGACTCTTTAAAAGGAAAAAATAAAAATTGCAAAAACTCAAACCCCCTTTCACTTGAATGAGAATTCCAGAATAAAAGAGGGAGTTCCCCAGCATCCCCTGAATATCTCTAGGGTGGTGTCAAGTGAATTCAAAATTCTTGAGCACATAGATTGTTTTCAAGCTCTTGTTTTCATTTCATCAGTAAATAGAATTTTAAAAACAACAGTATCCTCCCATCAGTAGATTTGGCACAATGGACATTAGCACCCCGTTCTTGTACATTCTTGTCAACATTTTCTGTCTGCATCCCCCACCCCCAAGCCCGGGTCTGCTTCCCACTATATCCCCCCCAACCCTTCTGTTAGCTGTAATGACCCTGCAAACACTAAATGGCATTTGAGTGCATTAAGCAGCAAACTCTCTGGTGACATAGCAATTATGGCTCTGAAATAGATTTGGTGCGTCACGGAAGATAAGGGTTTTGAAAGTTTCTGTTGTGATTATAGCCTGTAACTCCCACAAATAATAGGCTTCAAAATAAGAGGCTGCCAACGGAGCCTTTGTGGCTTTGTCTCAGTGATGGCACGTAAATTGCTATTAATGTCCTAAGTGTACTTGAATATGCCAGTCTTTGGGATGTGGAGTTGGCTCAGTGTCTCTCTTTACACGGCATGTCATTGTTGGTCTGATAATCTGGGGTAATTGCTGTCTCTTGGATGGTCAGAAGAGTGTAAGGGATTTAGCTTCCTGTGTGATGGTAAATAGCCTCAAGATTTAGCCCACGAAGGCAGGTTCACACATACTGGCTGTGTGTGTATTTCATGTGTAGCCACCATTCACCGTTAAGATGTGTATACAATCTCTGTGTGTACCCTTAGTAAATAATAGCCTTGTCAACAAAGCCAAAGCAAAATCAAAGGTTATAAAAATGAAATGAAGAATTCAGGGCTGTATATAGTCAGCCAATCAGATAATTTATATTGAGAGTTTAAAAAAGAAAAAGAATACCCTTACTTGAGTTATCTAGGGTGAGCTTTATGAGGAAGCATAACTGCCTTGTCTTACGTAGCTACTCTTTTCTAGCATAAGTAGCATCTGTGTGTCTGTCTATATTCTTTAGGTACTATGAGTACATTCAAAATGTGTATCAGCTCTACGTGAATATAATAAATATAGAAATTATGCATGTTGTCAAATGCTGTTTGTTGATGTGTGGAAGTGTGTTTGTGTTTTGGTTTTTGCAGTTGTGAGGGTAGAGGTTATTTATTCAGATATGAATAGAATTCTCTGCACTAAGACACCTTTGTTTAGCTAAAATCAAGCTGAGCTTACGTTTCGTTGCCAGGAGATCAGGATAGCCTTTGGAAAATTAAATAAAATCAAACTTCAAGCTTTAGCCTCTTGTATGTTCATTTAGCCTAAGGACTCCTTAAGTCTGTAAGACATGAACATGTTATGTTTAACTGTCCTATTTGTACCTTTAACAGAAATGGGAAGGCAACTCAATCCAAAACCTGGAAATGCACACTATCTCCTATACTGTGTGAGTTATGGAGAGGCTCAACTAAAACCACCCCCTGTGTGTCAGATGCCTTCTATGGCAGTATTAATCCTGAATCTTCACAACAGATTCATTAGAAAAGGATAAAGCTAAGAAGGAGCCAGAGTAGATCTTGATCTCAGAGTTGATGTATTATACAAGCACACTTTAATAATGTGGCATTAGGATGTTGGCAAGAGGGCACACTATGATGATGCTACAGTTGATGGAATCTTCCAGTTGGTGACTGAGCACCCCTTAGCAGTTCGGGTGCATGCAAGATAAAATTCAAGGTAGTAACTTGTAATGAGGGAGTTTGTTTTCTTACTGTGTGAACGTGGATCAGATATACCATCTTACTCTTAGGTCTTAGAGCAGAACTCTGCCTTGCCAGTGTAAGTTAAGCCATATTCACTGGCAAAATGGTGCCACCCATGGTAGAGCCTCAGAAGCATAGCCCTGGAGGAGCAGAGCTTGTCTTGTTCAAAACCAAATTTGGTGAAGTGGACTGTTGCTGAGTAGCAGGAGATACTAGAATCCCTGGACTTTTCTGAGGCCAGTCTTGTGGTTCCTATGTTCTAGCATCTTAATAAACAACACAGGGATTCCCAAAGGTAAACTGAAGAGCACGAGTCGCCTGCCTTTAGCCGTGAGCATCCCAAGTAGCCGTGCTCTGCATGTGGAGCCCACATATTGTCCCACAGCTCCAGCTTTTGAAAATTGAAATGTCCAAAAAGCAGTAGCAGGCAGTGGATCCTAAGTCTGGCAAATCCTGGGTTCTGAGATCTAGTTTTCTCTCCTGAGAAGTAGGACTAAGAGTTCACACTAGATTTATGTGCCGTTATATATTTGTGATCCAGAGCAAGAGATGTACCTAGAACAATTCCTTATAACTGTGCAGTTATGCTGGGCACCTGCAGCCAAGCCATCCAGTACTCACAGGAATGAGACACCAAGGGAAGGCTTCAAAGGCATCATTTCTCCATCCATTCAACCAAGTGCTTAACTGAGCAGCTGCTGTGTCAAACATGAGCCTAGTCCTGTAATGGCTTGTTGTTGAATGATTTACCATCTCATTGAGGATACATATCAAAGCCCTTCATGTAGCCTGCACGTCTAAGCATGGCTAAGTCCTCTCCTCTCCGGTCCTATCTTGCTTCACTCACCACTGTGCTCAGCTCTGTTCCGTTCTTTCTGGCCTTCTTTGAATCCCTTGGAGACTCTGGAAAGGCTTCTCTTCGCCCCACTCTTGACTTGTCTGTTTTCTCTTTACCTTCAGGCTGATTTTCCATAAGCCCAAGTGAGGTCCCTCTTTTGTACTGTCTCCTAGCGCTTATTGCCATCTAGCATTTGTATACATTATTTTGATAATATAGCAAATGTCTATTTCCTGCAAAACAGTAAACTCCTTGAGAGCAGAAACGAGATTTTTTTAGCTTATTTTATCAACCACTGTTTACCCAGTATGTAGCACAAGTAGCCACTGAGTATGTATTTACGTAATTAAAAACTAAGTGATTACAGCCAAAAACATATGGTGTGCACTTGGAGATTTTAAATGGTAAATAAAAGTTGCACGTCGTTTTAAATGTCAAAATGAAGGATCAGTAAGTCAGTGATATTAGAGGCTAGAGATGTGGGTGAAGTGTGCCTTGAAGAAACCTACAAGAAGGAGGTGACTCTCAAGCTGGGCCTTGAAAGATAACATGGATTTATAGAGACCAGAGGAGATAGACAGGCAAAGGCAAAAAATCCCCTCTCTTGACGTCTCTGTACAGTAAAGGAAGAATTCTCACTTTGACAATGAAAAATTATTTCTTTGCGGCAGCGTAAACTACAGAAGTCTTTGCAGCAAGGATTTCTATTCTCCACCAGGAATGGCTGATTGCACTGCTAGTCTTTCTGAACATAGAAACCTATAAACAAGATCTCAGGGTTCAAGAGGCTTGATGGGAGCCAGACAAGAGAGGTGTGTGGTGGTGTGGTATTGATGTGAAGCCACCAGGGGCTGACCTAGTGGCAGATGGCAATTAGAGAGGATACTCTAGCAGTCAAAGGACCATGGAGACAGGAATCCTAGAGCCAGCAGCGTGAGGAAATCCAAGCAGAGGATTGGCTTTAGCAGAAAATTAAGCAAAGCTAGGCATAAGCTTGGTAGAGATGGTCTCAACCTCAACCACAAGAATGAAGTTCCTGTATGAACATACTGATGCAAAATGTCCAAGTAAGACAAGTGGCGAAATTGATTCTGAGTTACTTATGATACCAAACTAGGCCAGAATAAAATTTCTTCTGTCTGAGAACACATGTTATTCCTAGATAGGGTTACCAGATTTATCAAATGGAAACACTGCATGGGATATACTTATAAAATTACAATGTAACAGAACAGGGCATCCCGTATTTTATCCGGCAATGTCATTCCTAGATCCTAAGAGGGAATCTGAATCTGAATATGGGTCTCACACCAGAGAGAGAAAAGACAGGGGCTCAAGGACGCAACAGGCCATTAGGAGACTATGTCTGTTTTGCATTTTTCAATTCCCACTGTGCTCAGGGTGGTAACTGGGATACAGATGCAGTGTGGGTTGCCTCCCTTCTCCTTGTGTCTTTCTGGAGAACACTCCTTGTTAAGACGGTGTGCTAAGCTGTGGTACTGCAACAGTCAGGTTCCAGTGTCTTTCTCGATTGCTTTCTCTAAACGCAAAACAGAATAGTATAACTATTAATTATCGTTGCTTGTTTGGGATAAGCTATGAAGCACCAAATCTCCCTGATGCCAATTTAGTAAGAGAAACGTTCACCGCCTGAATATTAAAGTTACCCAGAAACTTGACGGTGCTTCTGCTCTGTCTTTTGAATATTTGTACACAGCTATTTACATATAGTTGGATTGAATTATGGAGGTCAGGGATCTGATGCCACATGTCTCTCCATGCCCATGTTGGGGGATGGATGTCACAGCGCCACTAAGTGTTTCTTTACTTCGTTCTATGCCTCTCCAAGAAACGTTTATCAAATCGGTGATGTGTCAGACACTGTGGTGGGCACTTTGGAGTAAAAGATAAATCCCACAGCCTTGCTTTTATGGTCAGGTAGGTGAAACCGACATGTGAAGGAACACACACAATACAGCAGCACATGTGCTGTGATAGAGGCACATACATAGAACTGGGGGCCTGCAGGAGGAAGAAACAAAAAATATGGCCAGGGGACAGATGGATGTGCAAAGATATTCAAATTCAGTCTTACAAAGCAGCCAAGGTGTGAGTGCGATGTAATTGGAGGAGTGAGGGCACAGCATTCAAGGGGAAAGAAGCAGACATGAGATGGCTGCTCTGTCATGGGAATTCATGGGAATGTAAATACTTGTGTTGATATGGGAAGTAAGCAAGATCAAGGCTGTTGCGGACCTGCTGAGGACATTGAACCTCATCTTGAGGCCAATGAGTAGCCTTTGAAGGTTTCAACAGGGAGATGACATGCACAGAATGACACTTTTGAAAGATAGCTCTGGTGGCAGCTAGAGATAGGACTGGAGGAATACCCAGACCGGACCTGGATCTGTTTTCCACTGTAAAATTCCCCAGGAAATTTTGAATCTTTTGACATCCCTACGGGGGCTTTCCAATAGCGTCTTTTCAAAGTGCTCTCTGTGTAATCTTGGGAAAGTGTTAAGCATATCAGGAAGACATATTTCTTCTAGCTTGATAGAAGAATGATGAATCTAGGATGTGACCTCTACTATGTGAGCTGATGTCCCTGATATATAGTGGCTCTGTGTGTGTTTGCATAGAGAGGGAAAGAGGATGCATCCGTGTCTCTTTGTTTTTCTTCCTGGCCGGCCCCAACAGTGACTGGGTGATTGAGGGGCCGGAGCACGTACAGCTCCTCACCCACGCTGAAGGCATCTCTAGTAATGGCATCTGGCCCATATGCAGATCTAGCTCCACTCTGTGCTGACATCAGCCGGTTTGTGGCACCTCAGCGTATTTCTGGGTTGCAAATGAGAGTTTCTTAGTGCCAGGCTTGCTTGGGCTGTCACATCAGGTAATGAATTCTCTGCATCAACGGTGTGCTGCTAAAGTAAGCGCAGAGGAAGAGTGGGAAAAAGAGGAGATGGGGCAGGTGGTTCTCAGCCCAGCAGCCACTGCTCTGGGCTAAAAGCAGTACTGGATCCACAACAGGGAGGGAGAGCTACTACCTGTGGCCCCCATTCTGGTTCAAGGAGGGTGGTAGAGAAAAGGCAGGGTTTGGGTTGCAATTTTGTGTCGCGTGTCCTGTCAGGAGAAACCATGTGGGTTTTCTCATGTGCCATTGCCCTGTCCTTGGCTCAATAGCTAGCTCCCTCTACCTCCTCAGACAGGCATGTTTTGCATTACCTTTTAGATGAAGTTCTAGCAAAATTTGATGTATAGCAAATTATGTGCCAAATTCTTTAGGTTAGACCATAGAGTAAATAGTCATTTTTATTCCTGAAATACTTTGTTTCCAAATATCTTTGTGTTTTGAAAATCCAGATTTTCTTATCTTGGGAACCTACTGTATTTTGTCCTAGTTTTATATTCTATGAGCTTCTCTCTTCGTGAGCTCCAGGTTGAGCCTGCTCTGCTGGCTTAGGCTTCACTTGGTAGAATGAAAAGTTACGTTGGGTCACACTTCCCAGGTGTTGCATCACAGGCCACAGAATTACCTATATAAAACTGAGTGCAAATGTAGACACTCTTCCATTAAAACGTTTTTAGCAATTAAAAGGGTACCTTTGGTTTTGCAGATTTTACCTCCCACCCTGTGACCCCTCAGTATGGTTTATGACAGTAGCATTTCCAAGAGTGTGTTCATTACAAAGAATTGTTTGCATCAGAATGTAGAGAGGGAAGCTGAGGTGCAGAAAAAAATAAAAATAAAAGTCTGATTTTCCACCCCCCAGCCCCCGCACGGTTGTTAATGAAAGCATCCTCTCCTCTTACTGTGCCCAGTGATAAATAAACACACAAAGGCGGAGTTTCCTACTTAATATTCACCCACAGTGAGGAAGAGGGAAGGAATTGCTCCCCAGGGTTAACGTGGCAGTAAGCGAGGTCAGCTGTTTCCCAAGACGGTGCAGCCTCTGAACGTCTTACATGAAAGCGAGAATGATACAGCTGAAACAGCCGAAGTGATTTACAGGAAACCCGGTTAAGTTGGGTTTGCTTGCAGTTTCTATCTTATGATGGTTTTAGCAGTAACAGCAGCAAATAATATACCATCCTATAAAGCCCCTCTAGAGAAAAGAATTCTTCCACATTCCCCAGCGTGACATGCTTCTTCTAAAAAGTGTTTGTGTTTCTCTAATTTAAACCCTATTGGCTACAATGTCCTAAATTTGGTGAGAAGTGGGAGGTCATAGCTGGCATATCCTGGAACAGGGTGGTCAGCAGTCTCATTTTGCCCAGGCTGTAGACGTCTACTGGGATGTGAGACTTTAGGTACTAACATGGTAAAGTCCTGGGCAAACTGGGATGGAGGGTTTGCCAAATCTGAGGGTGTGTGTGTGTGTGTGTGTGTGTGTGTGTGTGTGTGTGTGTATGTGTATCTGTGTGAATGTTTATGGTTGGAGGGGGAGTGGAAAAAAGGGGAGTGAAAGAGGGTTTTTTAAATGTATTTCTTTTAGCTAGAAGGTTTTATATATTCTTCACTAGGTCAACTAGAATAATATAATGCTGGTTTTGATATGAGCTTGAAATAATTCCTCTTTCTACCATCTGTGGGTTCTCTGTACTCCCTGACATCTTACACACTGGTCTGAGAAAACAGAACTTTTTAAAGAAAAGAGATCAAATTTTTACTGTTTGAGATATTTGAGGTCTGGGATGACTCAAGAAGTCTCCCAGAACCTTCTGGGCAATATAGAATGCCTTGTCAATTCCTTCTTAATGAAACGCCACAGAACTAATTTTCTTTACTAATGGCTTCATTTTTTGCGCCACTTATTGTTATCTTAATGGAATTATGGCATGGCTAAATGATAGTTAGAGTGGTGATTTGTGAGCAATGTAATAGAACTCCATTGTTCCATGTTCTGTGACATGTATGCTCACTGCTTTCATAAAGCTTCCGTATCTGCTTATTTTATACCAGGTTGATTCTAAGATACATGCCTTTTTTCTTTTTTTTTACCAGATTTTTACTCTACTTCATGACATTGTACTTAAAAACTTCTGTCATGTTTTCTTAAATTTCTGTACTGCTGAGTCATTTTTATTCCTGAAACACTTTGTTTCCAAATATCTTTGTGCTTTGGAAATCCAGATTTTCTTATCTCGGGAACCTGCTGCATTCCCCAGTGTGACATGCTTCTTCTAAAAAGTAGAACCCCTACCTTCTGCCCCCACAGATACACTCCTACCTGCCTGTCTGTCTGTCTACCTACCTACCTACCTATCTACCTGTCTATCTACTTATCTATCTATCTAAATATCTATCTGGTAAACATTCACATATCAAAACGAGTAGGAGAAACAGATACCAAAGTAATTATATGTGTAATCAAAGCTGAATAATTTTCCCCAAGTAGTAGAATTATGGGTGCATGCTGTATATTTTGTTTTTTATGCTTTCTTATTTCCCAAATATTATAGAGTAAGTACATCTTATTTTTATTTTTAAAAATGACATTCAAGGATCTTTTTTGGGAAAAATAAACGTAGCCGCCACTCTTAGCCTAAAATGGCACCAGAATCTATATTCTTGGTTGGGACAGGAGGCTACAATATTATCACCCCCGTGACAGACTTGCATTAGGAATTTGAATTAATTCTGTTCTTGATTCTGGTTATACTACAGAGTCTTTGCCCCCAAAAGTTGGAAAAGCTTTCTGTTATGAAAGAAAGAACTCTTTTCCTCCTTATTGTTCTCCATCTAATCTCTTTATCACAAACAGCAGGGGAAATGTCCTCCAACAGAGGAAAGGAGTGAGAGGAGAGACTTGACTGGATTAGGAGATGGGAGATTGGAACTTGAGGGCAGTTATTCGCTGACCCGCGATTGGGGAGCACTGTTCTTGACATTGCTCAGGATGCCCTCTTAGTATCCAGAACTGCTTCTCAGTGAGGTGTGAACAAAACCTACCGTGATGCTGAAGTAACTAGTGGAAGCTGCTTTGAATTTAAAGCCTGGCTTTCTGGGAAAATTGGAGCATCATGTGGGTGAGCCAATGATAAAGAAAGCCAAGTGGATGAAAAGCGCAGAGAAAATGGAGCCTGATTCAAAGGTCTCAAGGCCTGTGTTCTCAGTCATGAACCAGGACACCTGCTTTTCTCTTGCACTTCTGCTCTCTTATGAATAAAATGGGAACGGACATTTCTAGCACCTATCAAGTGCCAGGCACTCTCCAGGTGCCGTGGAGTATGCAGGAGTTGAAGCGGTGGTCCCTCCCGAACAGCAACAGTAATACCTGCCCCATCTCCCCCAGATTTTTCAGAGAATAAGAGGATAGTACAATAGAAATCGTTTTACCAGAGATGTCTCAGACCTGATCTGTTCAACATGAACTCCAAAGGAGCACAGTAATTGAAGGGGGGAAAGGCACTTTAGCACACTTATATTTCAATGCTTTAAAACATATAAGCAATCATGAATTATGCATCATGAATTAACCACCATAGCATAGCATTCTTCAACTATTTTAGTGCTGGAATTTTTTTGAGAGGGATGGTTACTAAACAGATTTTTTTTAGAATGGTTTTAACAGTTTTATTGTTGGGATGCTCCTGGATCTAGAGTCTTATAAAAATGATCTCCAAATATAGCTCAAGCCTATACCTTCTCATCTCACCACCTCTCTGGATATATTCACACTGACCAGTCCTTATGGCCTTGGCACCATTGTTGTATCTGTTATAGTCACCTGAATTACCCTCTGTACTTTTCAAAACTCACCTCAAAGAGTGCTCCCTCTATGAAGTATTTCCTGATGTTGCAACAAAATGTGATATTGTTTTCATTTGAAACTTCATAACAATGGGACTCTACCATTTATTAGGTTCTGCCTTGATTTATAGTTCATTCGTGGGCTTATCTCCCTCCTTGAGAACATGAACTACATCTCACTCACCATTATATACCCATGAGCATCTAGTGTAGAACCTTGTGTAGAATAGGTAGCTGGAATCCCGTAAGTATATGGGACATCCAGAGCCAGAAAGAATCCTAGAAAGCATTTGAGCCAACCTTCTTATTTTTCAAAAAGGAAGACTAAGGTCAAATAGGTGAAGGTGCTTTACCATTGACATTAGCTAGTTGTTGCCAGAGTCAGAACCAAAACCTTGAGTCTCTTGACCTGCAGGACAGCTATCATTTCACTGCTGGCTGGGACTTAATTACAGAGTCTTTGAGAAGTATAAACACATCATACTAGTGGGAGGTATTAACATCGTATCCAGAGGCTCACTGGGAGAACCCAAACTTATTTGAGGGTGGGGGGAATATTATCACTCACAGTAATAGTTGCCCATTTGATGAGTGTCTCTATGTATCAGGCACTGTGGTAGGTCCTTTACACAAGTTGCCTCATTGTCATTGTCTGCTGAAAATAGCCACCCAATCTCAGAGGACTGACTTCTCTCCCTTTTTCCCTTCTAGGCTAATGGAGGTTGGCAGGATGCTACTACCCCTTCATCAGTGACCTCCCCTACAGAAGGCCCTGGCAGTGTTCACTCTGATACCTCCAACTGATCTCCCAGCAATCGCATCCCGGCTGACCCTGTGCCCCAGTTGGGGCAGGGGCAGGAGGGAGGGTTTCTCTCCCAACGCTGAAGCGGTCAGACTGGAGGTCGAAGCAATCAGCAAACACAATAAGAGTCTCCTTCTCTTCTCTTCTTTGGGATGCTATTTCAGCCAATCTGGACACTTCTTTATACTCTCTTCCCTTTTTTTTTTCTGGGTAGAAGCCACCCTTCCCTGCCTCCAGCTGTCAGCCTGGTTTTCGTCATCTTCCCTGCCCCTGTGCCTCTGTCCTAGACTCCCGGGGTCCCCGTCCTC
Source organism: Theropithecus gelada (assembly GCF_003255815.1). Lineage (NCBI taxonomy): Eukaryota > Metazoa > Chordata > Mammalia > Primates > Cercopithecidae > Theropithecus > Theropithecus gelada. Next base: position 200,539,245 of record NC_037668.1, on the reverse strand, counting down.
TCTCATATCACTGAAGGATATTTTCAACAATTAGATGAATTTAAAGAGGAAAAAAATTACAAAGAAAATAATAAAAGTGTTTGTACGTTTTCATGCTGGTGGTTTGAGGAGCCAAATTTACCTCACTCGGATCCCTGACTCCCTATGTTCACAGGCAATCCTTCTCTGTTTCTCTTATTACTCTCACTACCTCTTAGCAGGAATACGCCACATTGCCCTGCTCATTCCAGGCCTCCCTGCTTCCTCTTGCTTTTCCTCCCTGGGGACAGTACTGATTGGAACACTTTCCTCCTCTTCCTTCCCAGCCCCAGCTATTCACTGGGGACTGTCATAGCTGGGATTTTACAGGTGCCACGTTTTTCATTTTCATCTCCGCTAGGTTGGATCCCAGGCAGGAAGTCAGGCAGCAGGGAAGGACATGGGAACAGCAGGTGGAGAATTCCTACAGTCTTTCTTATCCTGCTATCGACAGCTCTCAGTTTCAGAGGCACAGTCTTTGGAGACCATTTAACACTCAGAAAGCAATATTTAGAACCTACTGCAAAACTGGGCCTGAGTTAGGCATGGTGATGAATGCATCAGTAAGGAGTAGAAAGTTCTTATCTTGAAACCCTTCAACCTCAACTATGCCTTCATAGACACATACATTCATGCACATGTAGGCACACGCACCATCTCACATCTTCACTTTCCCAAGATGCCATATACAATTACCTACATTAATAACCGTAGCACTATACCTTATGAGCCCGAGAGAGGGAATTAGTGACTCTAAGTGAAGGTCACTGACAGAGAGAAGCAGTATGTGTCTGTGGCTTCCAGGACCTGCAGGCCCACTAGCGTGCGCTTACCAGAATAGCATACACAGGACCTGATCTGGAGGAAGACCAGGTTTCCAGTGTAAACTACTCTTGTTCGCACCCTCTGGAGCACTCAGGGAGCCACATACGGTACTTACAATGTCTTTAATGGACTTGGTTCTGTTTCATTTTTTTGTTTTATATTAGGCACACTGTATTCATTTTCCAAAATGTTATGCCACACTATGTTCTTGGTCCTGACCTACTGCTCTAGAGGAAAGAGTTGTATAAGAACATGGCTCATGTGAACTTTTGCTAGCTTCATTTGAGGACCTGAGAATCATGGGGAAAGGGAAGATAATGTTTTCATTGAAATCATCACAGTGAGTTTTATTCCCTGGGAACACAGCATGTACTAAAAATACATGAGAAAATAGCATGTACAGGAAAGCTATTCTCAAAAGTACCCTGAGCTCACCATCTTCATAGCCAACCCTACCAGCTATAAAGATATAAAGATGGCAGCTGTATCACTTGATTAAGTGGGAGGTGGTCAAATCTTGTGGTGCCTCATTTTCTTCATCTGTGAGATGGGAACTGTTATGCCTGGCTTACTAAGAGGCTTCTGAGAGACTGAAGAAGTTGATTTTATTCATATTCAATCTGTAAATGCGAAGTCAGGGGAAGTAATGTCCCTGAAATAAATGGGTTCATGCCATCTAGGGACAATAAATGGTTTTCTTGTTGTAACTTCTGGTTAATATCAGTACCTTGACGTCATCACCGTGATGACAAAGAGAAGAGTTTTTGTTGATCTTCTTGGTTTTGGTCTGTCTGGTTTCTTAGGATAAAGAAAAACTTTCCAACTAGAAAAATAGGCCCTGGTTCACTTAGTTTGCACTGGAACCCAATATGTTGCCTCGTACATACTTGGTCCCTGTCACATTGACTGCCTGGGAGGCTTCCAGGGAGAAGTATGAGACCCTGAGGGTGAGAATGGGCAGCTACCAAGGACATGGCAATTCTGCATGGCACTGCAGTCATGAATAGAAAACTCTCTGTGTGCTCAGGGGAGCAGGGGCTGCCTCTGAAGAAACTTGAGGGAATGTGTATTTGAAGGAAACGCAAACACTAAATATTTAGCAAAATGAGATTATGCCTTGATGACTAAAAAGCACTAGAAAGGATGTGTCTACTAACTTCTGCCCTAATCAGAACAGATGCCTAGAAGGAGCATTTGTGTGACAACTTCATAGTGATTAGAATCAGTGGACAGCTCCATCTTAGTGGCAGGAATATAATGAAACTACCCACACAAGAACATGGTTGAATCACATTTGCTTGACTTAGGGCAAAGTACGAAAGAGAGACGAAAGGGTTCTCTTGGAAACAAGAAGAGTGACTCCAGATGTGGCTTGAAATGATTACCGTGTTAAGTTAATGCAAAATATCAGAGCAGTGCTACATTTGCACAGGCAGTTTCTCTCCGGGCAGTAGTTTGCACTGATGATCACCTTTCACAGCATTTTCCCCAACCAGCACTTCACTTAGTCTTCTCTACACCCAGCACCTCCCCCTGGCACCCCCTGCAAGGCCACTATCACTTCCGACATCCATCGTGGCATCCGTGAGATCTGTCCACATTAGACGAAGCAGGAGAGCACTGAGAGCAGCAGGATGGGTTTGGAAAGGAGCATGCCTCTGGAAACACAGCTTCCTGGGAATTTACATTAGGCCAGTCCTACAGATACCAAGATGCACCCCAGGATTTCTTCATTTTCTAATAGATGTGGGAGTGCTCCGTTTTCCCCGACAGCGAATTTTCCCTGAGAAACGATACTAGACCCTGGGTTTGCCCCCCTTGTAACTCTTCATTATCTCCTCCTTTTCATCCCTAACTCCTCCTCCCCCTGGCGTGGAATTGACGCCCGTGCAGTACATTTGCCAAGTGGCACCTTCTTTCAATTTATGTTTCATTTTGCTATGGTGGTGGTTCTTTATTTGCTGGTTGCCTTTTCTCACACATCTTTCTCTCTCTCTCTCCTTCCTTCTGCTTTTTGTTTTTCTGCCCAGAAAAACCTGACTTCGATACCAAAAAAGATGAAACTACAGAAACTCAAATTTAAAAAAAACTAAAAAAAAACAAAAAAATACTCAACGATTCTTTCAGCTTTATTAACATTTTCCATTGTTTCTTGCGACTTGTGTCTCGTTCTTTGTAGTATTGATGATGAACATTTGATAATGAATGTTCTTGTATATTCAGATAAAGAAAAAAAAAAACCAAAAAAGCGGTCTGAATTTAATAGTGTTTATAATAAAAATTTTAAAAATGACCCTCATAGCACGCAAAACAGGATGGGGAATTTCCCTTCTTCTTTCTGTGACAATGCGCATCATTCCTGCATTAGTTTTTAACACCAAACTACCTACATTCATCATTTCCCTCATTTTTCTTTTATTTTCTTGCATTTGTGAATTAGTTCAAGAATGCTAGAAAAGTGTCGAGTTGTGCACATCCATTTCTTGTTTCACAATGTTTAAAAGTGGCAGTAATTCATTTTGTAAACTAAAAAAAAAAAAAAAAGGTTGGAATAGTGAGCATAATAGGTACAACCTAACACATTATTATGTTTATTAACTTTGAGACCCAGAAGTAAATTCTTTTCTTTTCTTTATTCTTGCTCTTAAAAATACAAAAAAAAAAATGTTTTGTTTTGTGTTATTTTTGGTTTGTTTATTGGTGTGGGGGGGCTTTTTTTAATTGTCAGGATTATGATCTTGCTGTTTTTCTTCAATATGTATACAAGGTGATGTGAAAAGGCGACATGGCAGAGTAGTGAGAACAAGTAAGCTTGTTCTTCTACTTTGCTTCACAATTCAGTTAATGCCAAAAGCAAAGATCAAGCCCACGTTGATGTCTCGTTGCTCACCTGCATTTCCAGAGAGTGTGGCCCTCCTGCGGTCCCTGAGAAAAATAAAATCAGGGACATGATTCTCCTTTTAGCCTTTTAAAAATTCAAAACATTTAATCCAAGGGAACTTTGTATGCTATCAGGAAAGGTTTTTGCCATTTTTGATTCTGATTGTCACAGCCAAGTACTTTGTTTTCTTTCTCCCTCATTAATAACTACATTCCATGAGGCCTCTTCCAACTACAGAGGCCTTTTCTTCCAGAAGAGTCCTGCAGAAGATGCTGGTATGATGGGCACCATTGGCTAAGTAAACTAGATGCAGGAAGCAGTCTTTGGGGCCAGTCTGCCACCTGAGTCCTGCTTTTGGATGAAGAGTTGATGAGATACTGGGCCAGGCTCAATGCTGTAGTTTTAATGCTAAGAGGTTAAGTTTACTTCACAGAGTACACCTCTTAGTAACCTCTGACTTAGGCAGCTGCTTAAAGCAAATTGCAAAACTGGCTTGATTTGGAATGTTTTTATTAGAGGAAAAAAGAAAGCCGTATTATCTGGAAAACACTTCATTTTAAATATCCATTATTCAACAAATTATGTTCAGAAAGTGATCAGAACTTCAGCAAGAAAAGTGAAGTAATAATGCAGAATTGTGGAGCAACGCTTCAGGAAATATTCCTACCCAAGCGCTTGTACTTTTGAAGTCATAACAACATAATGATGAGCTTTTCACATCACCTTTATGGTTTCAATCCCTAGCTCAAAGCTTTCTGGAATCTTTTATTTTTTGTAAACTTTTTTTTTTCTTTTGTTAAAATAAATAAAACATTCAATGTTTTTCTCCTTTTCTCTCTTATTCTTTTCTTTGGCATTTTCATTTTGAAATGCTTTCCTTTGGTTGTTGGTTTTATTCTCCCCCTACCCCTCCCCTTTTCTTATTATTCACAGTATAAACCTGCAAAGCTCTGCTCTGTTTTGGTTTTGAAAGTTTAAGCTTTTCTGCTTCTGTGAGAGCACAGGCTTCTGTCCCTTTTGATTCCAACTGAACTTTTGTGTTCTCTAATGATACTAACACGGTGTAGGTTTTACAGTCTCCTAATTTGTACTGGTAATGCATATTCCAAATAAATAGTTTCTTTTGTTGCAAAAAAAAACAAAAACAAAAACAAAAAACTTGTATTTTGTGCACATTTCTTTTCTTACATGCTGGCAACTTCTCTTTCCCCAAACTAGGCCTGCATTAGTGTAGATGATGGTCTAAACTGTTGCCCTAATCACTGAAATGTCTACATGCCATGGTGGTGGGGCAGAGACCTCATGGGCCACCTTCTTCACTCAGGAGATCAGAAGGAAGGAAGAAAGGATCATTTGTGGGTAAACAATAGCTGTTTTACAGAGGGACAGAGCACCCCATCTTGTCTGCTTGCAACTGGCAGCCATCCACCAAGCACCAGTTCAAAGAAATTCCAGGAGTATTGTCCATAATAAATTCTAAGTTCCTAAGTCATGGCTGTTTGCCCAGTGATTCTCCTTTTCTTCTCTTTGTCTGCTGTAATCTGGTCATAAGGAAAATTGTGGTTCCCAAGAGATGTTTCTGGGGAAGGAATCTAGGTTACAACTCATACCCAGTTGTAGGCTCTCAGGAGTGTGATAGATGTTACTCCCAACAGATGTGCATCTCTACCATCTGTTATGCCTACCATCCCAAAGAAGCATCTCTTCCAATAGTCTGCACTCGTATTGAACCCCTGACCTTTGAGGTTTTGATGTGTTACAGAATGTGGTGTCCCCAGTGTTCTAGCTGGAACACCAGGCCTCCGCACCTAAGTCTGTGCCCAAGTCTTTAACACCGTCTTCCCATCCATAGAGTGAGATGGAACTCCTTGTCTGGCTTTTGACATGTTATTCTAGGGCCATCACATGCATTACATTCTCATTTTCATGCTGTAACTCTCCTATGAGGCTCTGTCCAGATCCTGTATGAGACGAGTATGTGTTGAAAGTTGAGTTAACAATCACTTATCCCAATCACAATTCTAAACGATAGGAACAAGATCAAAGCATCCCCAGCCTGTGGGAATCAAATTATCATTTTTATTAATGGACAAGTTAAGTGCCTACTGGCCTCCAACATTTACAGCTATCTGCTAATGTTGAGTTGGTGAGTGTCACCAGAAGTCAAAATGGAGGACTCGTGTTCTCTCTTCAAATCTAAACATTGGAATATACTTATGGGAGCAAGCAGGCTCCGATTACTTCCTTTTCCAATTGCATGGAAAATTAGGGTCTAACTCACCCACCTAGTGTATTACTTAGAGTGGTACTAAATAGATATAACAAATAGACCAAAAATGTATACTGCCTCAAATGCAATACAAGCTATTTCTCACTTATGGTATAGTCCAAGGCAAATGTCCCTGGTCATTTCCTCTCCTTGAAGTAATTCGGGGATCTAGCTGCTTCTACTTTGTGGCTCATCCGTCCTCCAAGGATCTGTAGCTTTTCACATCTAGCCCACAGAAGGGAAAGGGTGTGAAGAAGGCCCACCCACTTCTTGAAAGCCTTGACCAAGACTTCCCTTCCATTCATATTCCTAAATGCAAGGGTTAGGGGTAGGCGTGGGGATTAGAAAAGTAGTCCCTGGCTAGGCAGCCACTTCCTGGGAATAATTGCACACAGTAACGTTGTAGACAGCTGACCATCTCCATCACACCTAGTGATGGGATAAGGAACAGCAAAAGACAAGCCCATATATAGCTGTTTCATTGATTAGACACACTTTCAGTAGAGACATTTCCATGTCAGCATTCCACACTTGGCTTGATTACTTTTCACAAAGATCAAGAGAGGGATTTAACAGGGGCCAGAGATGTGCAATCCAATATTGCCCGCTCAAAGTAGAGGAAGCAAAAGTCTCCACCTCTATGGAAATGTAAGAATGCGAGGTAAACAACCCCTTTTTTCCAACATTCTCCAAATGTTGTTTTCTAGCTTGCCTTAGCACCAAGCCTATGGTCATTAGGAAGGGAGAGCTGCAGTACGTCAGGGCCACCTTGTTCCCATCTTCGGGTCACACCGATACGTTTACTGCTAGCTGGAAGAATCAACTCTGGCAGCCAGCAGTCATCTTAGAGAGTATGGTAAAGTGTGGGTCTAACCCCTTAAAATCACAAAATCTCATATGCTCACCCCTTCTCCCAAACCATAGATTTGTACATGGCTGTCCGTATAGACTAGACTTCCACCAAATCCCCATTTTATTTATTTATTTTTATTTATTTTATTTTGTTTTTTTGAGACAGAGTCTCATGTGATCTCTGCTCACTGCAACCTCTGCCTCCCGGGTTCAAGCGATTCTCCTGCCTCAGCCTCCCAAGTAGCTGGGATTACAGGCATGCACCACCATGCCCAACTAATTTTTGTAATTATAGTAGAGATGAGGTCTCACCATGTTGGCCAGGCTGGTCTTGAACTCCTGGCCTCAAGTGATCCTCCCGCCTTGGTCTCCCAAAGTACTGGGATTATACACACGAGCCACCACGCGTGGCCAAATCCCCATTTTAAAAAGAGACATGACTGGTCCAAGTGCAGTAGTGTTTGCAACTAATTGATTACAACCAGTTACAGATTCCTTTATTCCTTCTCCACTCCCACTACTTACTTTGATAAGACTTTTAAAATAAAAAAAAAAAATTTTTTAAACATGCAACCAAATGTCAATTTTACCGACCACCATTTCGTATGCAGAATATAGCCTTCCTTCTGGAAACACCCAGTGTGGAGAGAGGCACAAGAACCTAGTCTTATAAAACATGCAGTGGGTGAGTTCAAGGAAGTTGTTTTAATCTGGATCCCTGAATCAGGAATGATGCTTTGCTTTGGGGAGTTCCCTCTCGTTCCTGCATAAAAGCTACTATAGTGTACAAAGAAGTAAGTGGTTTTGCTGACCACCGAGGCCAGTGTGATTCAACCTATGGCTTCCAGCCTTAGGCAGACTTCTCAGGTCACCTTGGGCATGCTAGAAGTGAGGTAAGGAAGGTTGTAAAAGGTTATAGCAGTGGCATTGCCCAGGGCCACATTCGTTGGAGAATCATTGTCCTTGTGTATCCTCCCAGGACCCATGCAAAAGACAATGCAGCTCTTATTTCTGGATGCTTCTGGATAGATCAGAGTGGTGCATTCATTCATATCCAGGTTCTTCTGTACCCTCAGCCAAAATTCACTCTCTCCCACAATGCCCAGCCACACGACATAGCTCACCAGAGTTAACACGCACTTTGTGATAGCATAAAAGGCCCCAAGTGATCGCATACATTTGAATACAGATCTCTCGTTCTAATATTCAGACAGAAGTTGAAGTTCAAAACAAAATACTCCTCTCTCTTGCTCTCTCTCTCTCTTTTTTTTTTTTTTTTTTTAGACGTGGTCTTGCTGTTTCATCAGGCTGGAGTGAGGTGGCACAAACATGACTCATTTCAGTCTCGACCTCCCTGAGTTCAAATGATTCTCCCACCTCAGCTACCCAGGTAGCTGGGACTTCAGGCATGCACCATCACACCCGGATAATGTTTGTATTTTCTGTAGAGCTGAGGTCTTTCCATGTTGCTCAAGCTGGTGTCGAACTCCTGGACTCAAGCAATCTGCCTACATTGGCCTCCCAAAGTGCTAGGATTATAGGCGTGAGCCACCACGCCTGGCTTCCTCTCTTTTAAATTAAAATTCAAAGAAATATTAGTCTACAACTCCACAGTCTCCAATTTCCTCCTAGTGTGCTCATTCCCAACCAGTACACCCTCACTCCGTTGCCAGAAGTAAAGTTGAAGGCCTTCCTTCTATAACAGCAGTGGGCCTCTTCTACTGAAATGAGGATAACCGTCTGCCCCCTCCAAAGTTCAATTAATCCAACCTTGAATCTTTCTAGTATCCCTTTTTTTTTTTTCTAGAAAGTCACTTAGTAGGCATTTGAACCATATCCCAGTGTTAGCCTGACCCACAGAATTTAGAAAACACAGCAAAGCTCAGACTCCTACAGCACAGTTAGGTTTCCAGAGCCCAGAGCATAGAACATGACTGGTGGTAATGAATGACCATAGAAGAGATTTGGAAACTTGGTGAGGAAGCAGGAAAGACAGAGAGCACGTGAAAAATCAAAAATACAATTTTTATTTCAGTCTTTACAATGCCAGTTGAGTACTATCAAATGTAATGTTGAAACACAGCCACCAACAAGAGGTTAATTTTGCACTCTGCTTCCTATATCCTGAGGGAAACAATCCAATCTATGCATTCTGCCTCCTTTCTCTGAGAATGACCTTTGAAATATTCATGTCTCTGTGAAAAATTCAAAAATGTAAAATGGGTCCTCTCCAGTCCACAGGCTCACTTGAGGCTCCTGCCTCCCCCTTGGTATTCATATACATATTTAAGATTTATCTCGATTTCCATTTCCCTTTAAACCCTACATCCCTAATCCCAGATATGTTTATCCCTGTACCACTGTGACCTCTGCTGCTTCCTTCTCTGGAATTCCTCCAGCCCATGACCTTCTCTGGGCTTTTCCTTTGTCTCAATTGGAGTCAGGCTCAAATCCTGAAGCAGGCTGTTGTTGGTGCAGAGGGCAGGGCTTCTTCCCTGGGCACCACTCCCCACAAAGCCTCCCCTTCCCTCCACCTTGGAGTTCCAGGTCTTGAATAACTGCTGCTGCTTCAGTGTTAGCAGAAACATTCCTTTCTGCCCTCCCCTTGAGATTCACCCCTGATGTGTCTCTCCTAGTGTTCCTCAACTCCTTTTCAGCAGAGCCTGCAAAGTTTAAAATGTTCTCGCCTGCTCCTTTTCCTGGTTCCATCCCTTCTCTGTCTTGCATAGGGCTCACTCTCTGCTTTTGGGCACAGACATTTGTTTTCCTAACATACTTTTCTGAATTATATTTTTAGTTTTTTTTCGATATCTCCAGATCTGTCCAAAGCTTCCACTGTTCAGCTTTAATTCCTTGGGTTGAGTAATGCTTCGCAGGCGAGTCTTCCCAGGAGCACACGCCCAGGCTCAGCCATCACGTGGCTGCAGTGTGTTTCCGCCCTCCCAAGAGCCCTCCCTTAGAGCCCATTTCCTGCGCTACACCTTCAGAACACGTGGCAAGTCTGTTTCTCTATACACGTAACTGCTGTGTTGGAATTCACTAATAATCCTTGAAGTATTTTCCTCTGATCTTCTTGATTTTCCCCTTTCAAATGTGTCTACCTTTTCTGTTCCCACCTAGTTAAGCCTTCTGAGTCACTGGTGAGAATATTTCCAATTGCTGCCATAACTGGTCTCCTATCTGCTGCTGTGGGTGCTTTCTGGATCCTTTGGTATTGAGGACCACGTTGGTTTACTCACTGAGATCCTAAAAGCAAGACCACACATACTTGAATCCCAGCTCTGCTACTGCCAGGTTCTTCCTGAGGCCACTCTGACAACAGATGAGAAGTTCTCTTCCAATTCCCGAAAACCAACTAGGTGTCCTACAATCTAACTCAGTTCTGATACCAACTACCCAGAGTTAGCGTCGGACTCCTAAGGTTTAAGGGTTCAGTCCCACAAGTCTGCCCTCACCTCAGACACCAGCCATAAGTATTGTGTCACTCATACTTCTGATGACTGGCTAAAAATTGGGAGGTCTCATGACTCCCTCCTTAAATTCAATAATTTGCTGGAATGGCTCACAGGACTCAAGAAGCCACTTTGTTTCCATTTAGCAGTTTATTATAAAGGATGCAAATAAACAGCCAAACAGAGAGGCACATAGCGGGAGGTCTGGAAGGGTCCTAAGCACAGGAGCCTCTGACCCCATGGAGTTGGGATGTGCCACCCTCCTGGCATGTGGATACGTTCAATAACTCAGAAGCTCCCTGAAACCCATTGTTTAGGGATCTCATGTAGATTTCATTAAATACACATGATTGACTAAATCATTGCCCATAGGCATTGGTGACCCATGCTATAGCCTCTCACCCAGGAATTGTGGAGTGGGGCTGAAAGTTCTAACCTTTTAATCAAGTCTTGGTCTTTCTGGTGACCAGCCCCCATACTTAAGCTATCTAGTGGCCTGCCAAGAGTCACCTCATTAGAACAAAAGACTCTCCTATCACCCTTATCACTGAGGAAATTCCAAAGGTTTCAGTTGTTCTGTACCAGGAACTGGGGACAAAGACCAAATTTCCCATTTTACTGTAACTAATTACCAGCCATGTGACCTTAGACATGTTGTTTAATGTCTCTGTGCCTCAGTTTCCTCATCAATAAAATGAAGACAATTCTAGTATCTACTTCACAGAATTACTGGGAGAATTAAATGAGTGAATATATGTAAAGCACTTAGAACAATGCCTGACACGCAGTAAATGCTAAACATGTGTTTGTTATTAGTGTGATTTCTCTACTATATCTCTCTGGGTGCATCTTCAAACCTGAACGAAGAATAATTAAAATATTGTCCTGTTTCCTAGTTCCCTTATAAAGAACTGTTAGCTATGGGTACATTTTCTTTCTTTTATATCAAGCTAGCCTGGCTGCTAAGATCTTATTCTTCCTGGAAAAGTTCTTGTCATCTCCCAGCTCAGTGGGTGTGCTTTCCATCATTTCTCATTCACTTTTCCACTGCTCCTATTTTGTTTACAAAAATTACAAACTTAAAGAAAAAGATACTGATTCCATTTCTCCTAGAAAATCTGAGCGAACCTGATTCCTAGGGACAAAGAGTCCAAGTATGTGTCTTGTAAATGTCTTTTTTAGCCTCAGGTTTGTAAAAATGTCACTAAAATATTTCTGTACCTCAACCCAAGAGTAGATGAACACCTCCAATAAACAAGGGCCTCATTCCTTTGTGTCAGTTCACTGATAAAATGCTCTGTCACCACCCCCAGAGCCAGCGCGCGTGCACGCGCACACACACACACACACACACACACACACACACACACACACTGTGGCTGACTTCAAATCTGAGTTTCTGAAACCACGACTCTCATGAGAGCCATCTTGCAATTCTGTAGTAGGGGTCTCAAGCCCCACTAATGTTTCCTTTATGGATCTTGTATTTCAATTAAAGAAAGGGGAAAGGAGAATTTGGGGTGACTATGCAGTGTGACCCACTTATGCCTAGTACAGACAATCTAAAGGCCCAAATGAATAAATAAATGAAGAATTGCAAAGCAAACAGTGGAAGGGATATTCAGGCCTGCTAGACATTCCAGAATCTTGTCTTAAGAAAATTTAGAATTCTTCAAACAAATCACAAACTTGGTGCTGAGAAGGGAAGTAGGCAAAGTTGGTCTTGAACAAAACTATGCTGTTATTGAAGTTTGTCTTCATATATGCCGTTTACTTTCTTTGAATTCTTGTTCTCTCCAAGTGCTTTTTTTCTAGGCTTCTGATGACCAAAGTGCTCGAGATTCTACTTTAGGGAGAAAGGAACTATAAAATACTTGAATGTGTAAAATCTTCTAATGCTAGTCTTTGGGTTATTTGCAAGTCTGCCAGACTGACCTAACCTCTGTTTAAGGCTAGGGGTTTCCAGCTTCTTACCAATCAATACAAGGAGCAATAGCTGAATGAAATCAAGAAATCATTTTTATTAATGACAGAAGGGATACCTGGTTGTTCTCCAAATGCAGGGCTCTGGTAAACTTTCTTAGAGAATGGAGCAAGCTCCCATCTCTTACCTCAAATCTAAGTAAAAGGGCCTTCTGTACAGACTGGCCTGGATCATTCTCCAGATACATCTATGGGGATAGACCAGTGGCCCCTGGAGAGCCCTGAATTCCTGCATAGCCATATGGACTGGGAGCTCAAGCAGGGCCCTCTGCATTTGGTTCCAGAGAACAAGAGACTGTGACTGCATCAATTGCATTAACCATTTATCCTCTGCACCCAAGTTTATTCCAGTCAAGTCACTGCATCTTGACCTTCAGTGACATAAAACCAGCCTTTCACTCGTAAGTCTGCAGTCCTAGCTCTCTGCACATCACTGCTTTATTCAGATTGTCTAGACTCCCTCTTTGGAACTTTCTATGCATTGCCAATACCCTCTCTATGCAAATAGCAAAATCTCTGCCGAAAAGTTTGTGAGTCCTCTTGGCCCCTCTTGCTGGGGGTTGTTACTTGGGACATCATGAACATTGACAAGCTATCTGTAAACCAGCTTTGCATTTCTTCAACAAGCAAGCGTGTGCTGGCCACCTCCTATGTGTCAGGCACTGCTCTGTACCCCAGGCAAATCTTCTGCTAGGACTGCCACTGGAAATGCTGGCTCAGTATGATGCAAGATTAAACAAAACACAACCCAAATCTCTGGGTCCTTGGTCAGGAATACAACTGTATTCACCAATTTACAAGCTTGGACAAGAATTTAAAATTATGATGTCCATTAACAAAGTCAGGAAGAAATAGAATTAGGCTGGGCTTATGGGAACAGATGTGGATTAAAATTTTAAAAGTTCTTACAATTGGATGACTTGGAGCTAATCCCATCAAGGGATGGAACTATAGGAAGCCCAAGAAAGCTGCTCAAGAAATGTTATGACCCAATTATTTCAAATCATCTAGCTTCAAGGAGAGGTGGAAGGATGCTAGGCAGGAATCCCTCACACCTAGAAGCAATGGTGATGTTGATTTAAAACCTTCTCAAGTCTGGATTATAGTTACTTCACCTGCCCCCAAGTCATGTAGGTATATAATTCCAAACAATTCAATCAATACTTATTGGCAGCTGAATGCTGGGAATACACTAGTGTATGATCACTAAGATGAGTTAGCAATTGCTTTCTTTAAAAAATGTATGTAGATTTAGGTTTCTCTGTAGAGGAAAAGAAATACTGTTAAAATTATAGAAAATGAATATTCTGAATTCTGAGGGGGCTTTATTAATCTTTTCTCCTTTTTACTAGGCTCAAGTAAAAATTGTTGGCACCAGCCAGACTGGTCTTCTTATAGCATCCTTAGAAATTCCAAACTTATTTCTTTCTTTTTGCCTTTTTACCTTTGCTTATGATGCCATGATGTCAGCCACCTAGAATGATGGTCCTTAACACACTCAGACCCACTCACATACTCCTTCCTCCAGCAGGTGTCCATGTCTTCTATGAAACCTTTCTCCTTCCTGAAGTTATCGCCTCTCCACTGAGCTCCTCTAGTGTGTCTTTGGTACTGCCTTGAATTGTCTTTCAATATCTTGGCTTCCCATATAAATTGTTAGAACCCAAGGATCAGATCTCCCTCATACACAGAACAAAGCACCTCGTAACACACTTAGTACTTGCTCAGACAAGAGAGGGAGGAAGGAATGAAGGCAAAAAAGAAGAGGGAGAAAGGGAATAAAACAGTGAAGGAGAGCGCAGATGGGGAAAAGACAGGAAAATACAGAGAGAAGGGGTGTGAGGTTTGGGATAGAGGAGTAGCATGTAGGAGGAGGTGGAAAGGGCAAAAGAGGAGAGAAACATTGAAGGAACAAAAAAGAGGAAAGGGAATACAGAAGAGAGGTTAAGATTTTAAAGGAGAAATGTTAAAAGAGAGGAGGGAAGAGCGGGAGAGATTGAAGCCATTCACGTAAGGCATGTAAGGCATGAGAGACATGGTGCCTCCTTTCTCCCTAAAGGGAGATCTTAGCATCTCGGGAGTAAGAAGTTAAAAAAGGGGCACTAATAGAGAACGAGGCCTCAAGGTGATGACACAGCAGGTATGAGGACAAACTTCCATGGCATGCCCTTGCAGTTTTAAGAGCAACGTTGCTTACCTCACTTCTAAATATCAAGTTTGTGATTTATTTAAAGATCCGAATTCTTCTTGAGATGATGACCTGGGTTATCTAACAAACCTGAATATTCCTGCCAGTGTTCGGTTTGAACATATCGTTATTTTAAACTATCCATTTATTTATTCCTTCACTTAGCAAATATTGAAAAAATACCTCCCCACCACTCCACCGTGTGCCAGGCACTAAACTAGGTAATAAGGAAACAACTTTGACCAAATTGTCTGTTATCAGGGATCTTAGGTGCCAGCAGAAGAGGAAACCAACAATAAACAAAATAAATGAGTAAACTAAATGGTGTGTTAGAAGTGACAAGTGCTAAGGGAAAGAGGTAAGAAAGGAGGGTAGAAGTTTTGGAGTAAATCAAGATAGGGTGGTCCAGGGAATTGACTAAAAAGGTGATTTTGAGCAAGCTGCAGAAGGAGAAAGGGAGTAAACCATTAGGTTATCTGAGAAGAGTATTTCAGGCAGAGAATAGCTCATGCAAAGGCCCTGGGGCAGGAACACATGTGGTAAGTTTGAGGAATTGGAAGGAGCCCAAGGTGGCTGGATCAGAGAAAGTGAGGGGAAGACTATCAGATGATGTGGTCAGAAAATTAATGGCGAAAGGGAGTGGCAGATTACACAGGGCCTCTTGTCGGGTCTAGTAACAACTTTGGCTATTCTTTTGAGTGAACGTGAAGGTCTTGGAATGTTTGGGATAGAGGAGTATCGTGATATGACTTAAGTTTTAAGAGTGTGACTCTGGCAGCAGTGCTGTGAATAGACCACAGGGAAGAAGGTTTGGAAACAGAAAAACCAGTGAGGAGGCAATTGCAGTATTTGGGGGAGAAGTTGATGGTGTGAGGACCCAGAGAACATCCTGGACTAAGCAAAGTTCATTTGCCTTCATTAGACCTTCCTTTGCACACACAATTCTCCTGCCTGGAATGACTGTCTTCCTGCTAGAACACCTTCCCGGGTTTCAAGGCTCAGTGCCAATGCCACCCATTCCCAAGTTCCCCCCAAGGATTATTGCTTCCACAGCACCCTATTTATCCCTCTCTTGTGGCAGTCATCCTATTGTGTTGCAATTACTCATTTACCTTTCTGGCTCTCTTCCGAACCAAGAACACTTTGATTTCAGCTTAGTTCAAACATTGATAGTAAGTGGGAGTAAAGTAAGATGTTATCCCAATTACCATCTCATATAGGAGAAGACTGAACAACTGCCCCCACATTTGGTTCATAGTTGTCAGATTAATACGTGCACAGAGATTTACCGGAAGCCAAACCACCATGGGCTGGAGATATGGTGTTCTTATTTGCAATGCTGTTTAATGTGTCATAGTATAGGGCTTCATCTGCTGCTCCCACGGCTCCGCTTGGCTACTTCCAGCCAACACCGTTGCCAATAGATGCTACAGTGTTGAGAGCTAAGGATCTTGTGAAAGTGAGCGAGGGAGACCCTGTGGAAGATTCCAGGAAGCAGGGAGTGCAAGATGATTAAAGGTAGTTGTGGATGTATTTATTTTTTTTTCTGTCGTGTTGGTTGTTGATGCAAAGCTGTCTCCCCGGAGTCTCTAGTGACATTTGTTACTTGACTTTCCAGTCCTTAAACAGAAATTCTGTCCTTTTCATTGAATTGCTCCTCTTTTGCTAATGTTCTGTCTTCCCCAAGTCCCAGACAGAGCATTTGACATTTGTTATTGGTACAAGAGCATCATTTGCTGAGTGTGATCAAAAAAAAGTTTCCCCAAAGGGGGGAAATGAATGATTATCTCAGATTGCCTCACCCTTCTTCTCTTTCTTCAGACACAACAGCAATCCACAGCCATGCTGGGCCCTGGCAGGGAGCTGCCCTAATCGGTTCTACATTGTAGGTTCATGGAGATCTGTTGTAATAATTGCAGACGACTTAGCAGAGGGCAAGGGGTGACAGGTCGCGGATTCACAGGACTTGCTGAGGTGGGGATTCAGTGATGTTCATTTCTTAAAGTCCCTAGCTAGGGAAAGGTATTGTTCCACTAATCAACAAATGTTTCCCAAGAGCCTACTGTGAACCAGGCATTGTTCTGAGTGCCAGGGATGACGAGCAAAAATAAAAATATCCAGTTCCTACTCTCAGGATGTTTACTGTCTAGTGGGGGTATCTAATATCAGTCAAGTATTCACGTAGGTAAGTGTAAATCTGCAACTCCGATATGTACTATGAAAAAAGATATGTGATCCTATGAGAGTCTATAGCAAAGAGAATTGAATTTGTCCACGGGGTCAACAATGTCTTCTTGAGAAATTGCCTCTCAAGCTATAAACTGACAAATTAGTTAAGTATGGACAGAAAGAGAGTCCTAGGCAGAAGGCAGAATAGGTACAAAGGTTGTGCTGGAGGAGGGAATCTGGCAGATACCAGTACCTGAGTGCAGATCAGAGAGAGCAAGGAATGGTCCCCAAGGAAGATGAGGAAGACAGGGAGGTTGAGAAGGAAGGGCCGCATGGGGTGGCATGTTTTCACCCATCTTTCATGCCCCAGAGCACCTGCACAGAGTAGTTCTCAGTAAGGAGCACAGGCTCTGATAGAATAGTGGTTTCATTCATTCATCTTCCCAGCACTTACTTACTGAGTAGCATCTTTGTCTTGAAAAGCAGGGACAGTGAGAGGAATAGTTCCCATGTTCTTCCCTCATGAGCTCTCAGTCTGGGAAGCTGTGAAATCGAAAAGTGACCCTCAGTGGTATTATCAAGTTTTGTTTAATTGCCACGGGCAGGGTGACTCAAGTGTGGTGAGTTGTGGAGGGGCCAGGGAAAACTTGGAAGGGGAGGGAAGGTGTGGGTCACTGTCGCTGGCAGGAGTAACTTTAGAATCCATCCTTTCTCCGTTATTAACCCCAGGATCTGTTAGTTTCCCGCACCTCCCTCCTCTCCCAGGCCCTAGCCCTTCAGCCTCCAGTGCCATTCAGTGTAAAGCTTTCTTGGAGAGTTGTTTCTCCTTGTGGTCATACAGTAACAGGCTACTAAACCTGCCTGTGGGGTGAATTATGAGCTGGTCCCTGGAGCCCCAGCCTCTGTTGCCCGCAGAATGAATTGTGGCGCTCCAGGCTGCTGGGCTTTTTATTTATTTATTTGTTTGCTTTAGCATATTTTAATCTGATCATTAAATTGCAATCTGCCACCCATCCCCAACCCCAACTGTCTTCAGATGGAACAGATTTTTCACAGGTAATGATACCTATAAACTTCAGGGATGGCAGCCACCAGAGCAAACTGGGGGAGGGAAGGGTGAGGGGTTGCAAGAACATCTTCCACCTGGCTGGACCTTGGCTGTCCTGCTATTGCCCTGCATCAGCCTGACCTATCCCAGGGCAGCTAGAATGGCCGAATTCCCCTTGGCAGTACCAGTGGCCTTTTCCCGCCTAAGAAACGTATGCTCAGAAGGCAGAAGTGAGCCTCTGCACTTTGTCCCTGCATGCATAAGATCATCCCTGCTCCACATTGTGCCAGGCAGTAAAGGTGTCACACAACCTGCCTTTATGGTATTGCATGGGGAGAGATCTGCATTGATAAATCAAAGGCAAAGAGGATGCCAGATGGTGCCATGGAGCTCGTGTTCCCGAGGTCATCCGTCTGATCTAGTGCTGCTCTGCACTGGAGGGATTGCCACCTGATGGCAGGGCCACGACCCCACAGACAGTGACAGTCATCATGGTTATAATATTGGCACCATCAATTTGTCTAGCATTTTATAAGTTGTACTGACACATTCCTCTGGAGCTTCAGAACAATCCTGTGGTTGCAAAAGGGCAGGTGTCCTGATTCCCATTCTGCAGGTGGTGAAACTGAGACAAGGGGACTAAGGAGTAAATTGCCCAAGGAAGTATCTGGCTCATAGCTGGTTCTCATTAAATGTGTGTTTAATGAATGGATCCGTTTATGCTGCCCTAAGGCATTCTCAAAGGAACATCTCAAGGTTTGCTTCTAGAATCACATTCAGAGAAAAGTTAGGATTCAGATCCTGAGAGCCTGCAGCTTCCACCTGAACCAGCTGGATAAGAAATCACCACCAATTTCCTCTTAATCAATTTGTGTGCATGCCAGAGTGCTTGACACTGGAAAAGGTGCTTTGAAGGTATGGATGCATAGTGGGCAGGAAAAGTTATGTCTGCATGTTGTCATGCTTACCATGGACCAGGCACAGTTCTACGAGTTTTGCATATACTCATTAGTTCTCTCAACAGCTCTAAGTGGTGCTATTATTATAATATTCATTACAAACGAAGAAACTGAAGCACAGAGAGGCTCATCCACTTTCCAAAAGGTGCTAAGATACAAAGCGCAGGAGCTGAGAATTTGGCTTCAGAGTCGGAACTGTTGACTGCTTTGCCACACCACCTCATACTTCATTTTTTTCCAGAATGTGCACATTCCTGCTCTACATATCTATTGTCCTAAACATCGCACTGCCAGAATCCAGGTACAGGTGAAATGACAGAAAGAGTTCTTGCCTCAGTGTGGAAATGGGGGCTCAGGAAAGGATAGGGAAAGGGGTAATAGCAGACATCTTTGCTGCGTTAAACTACTCAGACATTTCAAAGAAATAAACTGTCAATGCCATAAGTCCCTGCAGTTTCTGTAGCCTCAGGATATGGACCCAAGGCACACAGTTACCTCAATTCTTTCAGGAGACGGGGGTGTGCAATCTGGAGATAAAACTCAGGACTCTAAGTTTCCAGTTCATACACCAGCCACCGGATCAGGGTGCTTAAAAACTTGTACTATTGTTTTAAATCTATGTTTTAAAACCAGTAAAGCCAAAAATATATTCTTATTCATTATTCTGTAACTGATTTGGCAGCAATGATCAAATTGCATCTCAGTGAAGGAGTAGGACTTACATAAACTTGGGTGAAGCAGATGACGCAGTAATCTACTCACACACTGGATATCTTCACGCTTGTAGCTCTTCAGCTGCCAGTGGGCAACCTGCAGAAGAGGCTGTGGTCCCAGCTCAGCCTATTGTCTAGGATTTCTCCATGTTACCCAGCCATAGAGTCACAGGAAGCACAGGAAATGTCACCAGATACCAGAATACTTGGTGACAACATAGCACAGCAACAGATAACCTGTGACCCAAAGCCACTGTGCCAAGAAGCCATCCTTGAATGACATTCCCTATTGATAATCTTACCTGGTTTATGAGCTGTTCACAGAGATATCATGCTGATCCTGACTTTACAATTATAGACGCTCCCTTATTCTAACCAGAAGTGTAGGCACTAACCCTTACCTGGCTCCAGTCAGAATAACTGTAACCATGACCTAGATGCTAATTCACAATTGGTGGCTAATGGATGAGTTGTTGATTATTTTATTATTCATCTACTTTAATGTTCCCAAATTGAGCCAGATAACTATGCTTTGAAGAATCATTCCCTGGCTAAACCTTTAAGAAATAAATCTAATTTTAAAATAAATTATATGGCATCTGATATTCAGAAGGGACCTTGAAAGTCCCCTGACCCATTTCTCCTCTTTCTAAGCTGAACAGAACCCTATGCCACCCAATCTATGGGACCTGACTTCTGACACACTGGCTACTGATGGTTTTCAGCAAGAGAAACTCTTTCATTGAAAACATGGATTTCCAAGAAACCCTGTAGAGAGACTGGATTAAAGAGAAGGAGGACAGCGTCAGAAAAAGAGTCCACAGTGGAGATTAGAAAATTTATTAGACAATGTGACACAGAGAAAGGGCATAAGCCTGGTACCCAGAGAAGCTCTAGGTTTTAAATCTTCGTTCTGCTGCTTAGGAACTGGGAGGTCTTGAGCAAGTTATTCAAACCTCTCTGAGCCTTCTGAGGCTTCTTCTTCATCAGTAGAGCGGGAATCTCTGGGATGCCAGGATTCATGAGATACTATATTCAAAAGACACAGCACATGCCCGACACACAGCAGCTGTTGCATCCATCTCATTTCCCTTTGTGCTTTCCCGGCATCCTACCTTTGGCTTCACACTCAGGTCAGGCTATAAAATTGGGCTACACAGACTACAGCTCAGAGACCACGCAGAAAAAAGAAAGCCCTGTTGGGGACAAAGTGCCTCAAGGTATTGAAGAGAAAGCTGCCATTTGTGATTTGAAAATTCACGTGCAGGTGCCCAAGGCAAGCGGCCCCAGAGCCAGAGTGGGCCTCTCCAGTCTGTCTGTAACGTTGAGCATCCCATCTCAAATGGTGGCCTAAAAACTTGCCCTCTCTGTCTCAATACACCTTTCCCATTAGCTTGGAGGGTACACGAAACATTTGCAGAAAGAATAATAAATAAACCCCAGAATCAGCCGGATACCCAGGAAGAAAGGGAAGCGGGGGAGGAGTCAGACGAGGTTTCAGTCACTGCTTACCAACTGCTTCATATCCCCCATGGATTTCTTGTCAATGATTATTCAATCTCAGGCCTGACCTTTCTATTCTAAATAACACTGCAATATCAGCGCGGCCCAGCCCGCAGCTTTTGCAGGAAATTAACTGTATCTGGCTCTCACAGGAGACCCAAGAAATCCCTTCAGTAACAGCCCAGACTGGTTTACAGAAAAAAAGACCCAGCATTATCTTCTTTTCATACACTCCTCCTAATACCCGTCTAAATATCACAGAGCTCCCAGCTGTTTAATTCTAATAAATACTCATCTATTCTCAAAACAGACAAATGTTAGGTCTCAGGTGGGCCCCAGCATTTCATGTGGGAAGAAGAAGAGAATATGGAGAAAGAGAAAGAATAGAGCGGCTCACTGCTAGCTTTAAATTTCCATCCGTGCACAATACCAGGCTAAGAAAATGGCTAATGGTTTCCAGCTGAGCCACGGCCAGAGGTGACTTCCGAGGGGGGCCATTTTTTCTAGCCAGTGTCCGCCCCGTGATAGCCTGTCTTCCCTCAGTGCAGCTCCACGCAGTAGGAAGGAATTGGAGGACCTCTGACCATGCTGTGCATCTAGACAGCTAGTGGCCCTGGAGGAGCAGGAGGAGCTGACAGTTAATGGTCAGCTGTTGGGACTTCTCCCCGCTCTGCGTTGGTGTTTGGACCTGAGTCCAGATGGTTACCTCATCTACAGGGACCCTACATGGAGAACAGGAAAAGTAGAGAGAGAAAGGCCTCCCATGACCTCTGCAACCTGGTTTATTTGCAAATAGCATGGTTCAAGGGATGGGTGAGACAAAAGAAAGAATCCTCTGCCATTTTGGCTTGGGAAATGCCTGGATTTGGATAACGAGCATGAAGAAAATCTTTGTCCTCTGTCTCCCTGGTCCCTAAAGAGCTCTCGCTTTCTTTAAACGTACACAGTGATGAGGACTCAATGAGAGGCTTTTATGGAAGATCTGGGCTTGTCCACAGAGGCTTCTAGTGGTCTGTGAGCCCGGCATCTTCCACCAGGTAATGCTCTGGTGGGATATGGTTCAGATTCTTTAAGTCCCTCTAAAAGCCAGTTACAACTATTGTGATTCAGATGGCTCTGGGATGGCGAGACATTTCACATCTAGAGCAGCTACTGATTCTAATTGTCCCGAGCCTGAACTTTGTTTCCTCATCTGAGTCAGTGGTTCTCCAAGCAGGTTAAGGGCCCATTGCTGGCAGGAGAGGAGGGTTCTCCCAGCCTTTGGCAGATGGACCTTTGACAGTTTCAATTGTGTTTTTTCTGTCTCTGCCATGAATTAATAATCAACTTTTATTTTAACAAAACCTAAACATCACCTCAGCGATGCCACGCTGCAATCAGCCCAGGACTGTCCATTCGGTTACTAAGGTTTATTTAGAACACTGTGCAACGGTCTATGACCATACCACCCCGAACATGCCCGATCTCATCAGAACATTGTGCAACGGTGACAATGGTGGTCACGATGACTGTACTCCATGGAAAAACCTGAAGGCCACAATTCTAAGTCCAAAGTTAAAACCCCAGGAGATCCATCTGCCTGTTTCTGCTCTGCTAGTCAATAAGCCTGGATAAGCTCCCAGGCCAGGGTGAGGCAGGTTAACTTCCCACATTTGGCTCCACGTGGCTCTGGCAGGTTTCTAGAAGAGACCTGAGGACAAAATACGGCTACATATCCAGCCATTGGTTCACGTATCCCTGAATTTCACACTGGAGCTTCTGGGCTGTGGGTTTCATCCTAGCCAGCACTGCTGTCACTCATTTAATGAGAGTTTCCTGAGCACCTTCTGTGAGCCAGCCTGGATTCTAAGCATCAGGGGTAGAGAACTCAAGTAGACCAAGTAATCCCTGCCCTCAGAGAGCACACTTTATATTAGAGGAAAGGACATGAACAAGATAAATAGATAAAATGTGTAGAATATTAGGGATAGGTGCTAAAGAAAAAAATCAGCAGAGAAGAAAGAGGTGAATGTTTGGCTAGAGCAGGCAGTGGGACATGTAGTTTTAGTCAGTTCGGCCTCACTAAGAAGGTGACATTTGAATAAGACCTAAAGGAGGTGAGGCCCCCTTGGAATTTGGGGCAGAAGCAATCCAGGCAGAGTATACAGCACATTCAAAGGTCCTGGGGTGGGACCATGCCTGGCATTTCAAGGAACGGCATGGAGGCCAGCAAGGCTGGAGCAGAGAGAACAGGAGGGAGAACAGCTGGTGCAGTAACTAAGAGGTCCCTTAGGTCACTGCCGGGGCCACGAATTCTACTCAGAAAGACCGGAGGAAAGCTCAGGAGGGTTTAAGTAGAGGAGCACTTATTTAGGACTCAGGAGACCTAGACCCTGATCTTTTTTGCTACTTACAAGCTCTATGATCAAGTAACTTTAATTATTCTCATTCTACAATCACTTTTTCTCTATTGACTTTATTTATTTATTTAGAGATGAAGTCTTGCTCTGTCCCCCAGGTTGGAGTGCAATGGCATGATCTTAGCTCACTGCATCCTCTGCCTCCTGGGTTCAAGCAATTCTCTTGTCTCAGCCTCCCGAGTAGCTAGGATTATAGGCACGTGCCACCATGCCCAGCTAATTTTTGTACTTTTAGTAGAGACAGGGTTTCGACATGTTGGCCAGGCTGGTCTTGAACTCCTGACCTCAGGTGATCTGCCCGCCTCGGCCTCCCAAAGTGCTGGGATTACAGGTGTGAGCCACTGCACCAGGCCTCTGTTGACTTTAGTTTCATCACCTTTAACATGAGGAGTTTGTGCTTTTGAATTCTGACATTTCTGTAGCTCTAACATTCTATTATTCGCGCCAAACAAATCTAAAAGTAAATCAAATATATCATTTGTTAGTGTCAAAAGGACGCATTTCCACATCCTTCCTTGTTCAGGGTTCCTCTGGACAGGGCTCCAGTGGGAGGTCATGGGGCATCACTCGCCATCTCCCTCAAAGTTGCGGGGACAGATCAGAGGTGTGAAACTCATCTACTCCTCTACGGGAGTCTTAAATCCCACCCCCACTCCCTTTTCGCACCTGTCAACGAGATCAAGCTGATTACCTAAAACACTCTAGTTGTATAATCATTATTTCATCCTATTTAATTGAGCCCCTATGACATACCCTGCCTTATTAAAAAGTCAACCAAAGACAGAGAAGCATCAGACAGGTTCCCCATCCTTGCAGAGTTGATGATCTTGTCACATAACATCTTGTTTAGTCTGAAACTAGAAAAAGGTACTCAATAGGATTCACCTAAGTAAGGGTACAAAAATTGTAAACAGCAGGTGCTTAATGAGAGGCACGCACAGTGTGTGCTGCAGGGGCTCAGAGAATAGAGTGCTTTCAGAGGGCAGAGGGACTGGGGAGACCTCTGAGGGATGTAGGGAGAGAGCCAGGCCTTGGAAGCTAGGTAGGATTTTAATGGGTATATATTACTGCCTCCAATTTATTGGCCCAATAAAGCAGGCATTACATGGTGGGAAAATAAATGTAAAGCAGGTTGACAGTTTAATGTGCATATGCACACAGGCACAAGCAGCTGCTGATTTGGGTTTTCATGAACCGATCAAAATCATTTTTCTACAGATTTCATGGCACCTCATTTTAGGGCATCCTAGTGACCCTGCCCCCATCATGGACAGGTGGGATGGGGTCTTGGAGGAAAGATCAGGTCTGGAGATTAGCATTTCCCAGAGCTTTGCTTGGAGCTCTCAAGATATCTGCTGTTTTGCCAAATCTGCATCCCCTGGGAACCTGTAGGGAGCCTGTGAGGATAACTTGTACCCAAAGAGTGGTGAAGGTGGCCAAAGAACCTTCCACTCTTATATTTGTCGTCGAGGTCCCAAACCTCGGAGTTGGAAGGAACCTGCTCTCAGGAAGAAGGGACCACTCTCCTTCTTGCTGCTCTACTGCACAACATTCTCTATCATAGCACACATAAGGATTTTTTGTGCATTTGTTTGTTTAAAAGAACACACCGAACTCAAAGTTTCCCTTTACAAGGATACAGCATCTTCCTCATCTCTGTGTCCCCTACTAGAAGATAACATGTGTTCAATAAATCTTGAAAGAACTAATACTCGAGCTCAGTTCATCTGAACCTTTTTGGGGTGGAATTTCAGGTCCCATAAAGGATCTGAAGAAGGCTATGGACCTTCTCCCCAGTGAAAAATGCACTTATTTGTATACTTACAAGATTTTAACAGAGGATTTGTGGGGCACTTAGGTTACAGACTGAGCCCTGCTTTAAGAGCATAGTAATCACTGTACAAAATTCTTCACAGGCAATCCTGCAGCCTTGGCCTGGACCATTCCAGTGATGGGGAGTTCACTCCCTCTCCATGTGTGGACAGCATTCATGGTTAGAGGTATTTTCTTTATATATTGGATAGCAACCTCGCTTTCTGTAACCCGCATCTATAGTCCCTGTTCTCTTCTTAAACAGAAAGGAGCTGGAAATTTTCCATCACAAGGGATCTAATCCATCATGCACAAATGTTTATAGACACATGTCCTGAGCCTCCTTGGGCTTCTCTTTCCTCAGCTGTGTTTTGCTCTGATGGGCTTTATGTCTTCTCCCTATCCTGATTCTGTGTATTCAGAACAAAAGCATGGGTTATCAACACCCCTACTAAAGTGTGGTACCCAGAGAGAAGCAGAGGAGCTGAGCATTATTTTCCTCTTTGTTCCAGACAAGGCACTCGCCTTTATGCCGCCTAAGACTGGATTTCACTGCATTTGCTTTTTGGCAGCCACCTCACACCATTGGCCTGTAATGGGCAAGGAGTCATATAATGCTCCCAAGGCTTTTTTCAGGTGTGCTGGTTGATAAGCCCTGTCTCCCCACTGGGCATTTGTGCAGCTTGCTGTTCAGATCTAATTGCAGTACTTTTACATTTATCCTTCTTAAGTGCCATCCTATTAGATTTGGTCCTTGAGTCCAGCCTGGTGAGACCTTTTTGGATCCTGATTTTGTCATTTAACATATTAGCTCATTACTCGCAGACAATGTGTTTAATATGCAGCAAAGAGCTACCACTCTTTGGGTTTACACAGAATATTTCATTGTACTTTCACTCCAGCTCTACGAAGAATGTGTTATAATCCTCACTTTATATTCATGGAAACTGTGACATAGAAAGTTTAGGTAACTTAGGCAAGGATACACAACAAGTACGGAGTCGAGACAGGATTTGAACCCAACTCTGTCTGACTCTGAAGGTCTTGTTCATAGCCACCCTACCATGCTGCCTTTATCCAAGTCATTCATATTTTGATCAGGAGAGGACAGGATCAGAGCCTTGGGGTAAAAACACTTGAGGGCTTCAGGCGGAGAGGGTTGATTCGTTCAATGTGATTCCTTCTCTCTGTTTGGCATGTTACTTTCACGTTACTCACCATTATCCTAAGAACTAGAAGAGGGCATTGGTTCACTGTTTTGAAGAAACACAGTTATAGTAATTCCCTGCTGTTCCCTGAGCCCCCTTACCAAGTAATAAATAATGCGAATGTGGCATGACTTATGTTTCGTCAATTCATGCTGGCCTCTGGAAATCCCAGCTTGTCTTACTACATGCTCTGAAGCCCTTGTTTAAAGAGCTGGGTCTAGACCCTTGCCCAAGAATATTGCTGAGCCTTCTTAGTTTTCTTATTCGGTAGCTGGGAGATGGGGGGCAGGGGTAGGGGTTGGTGGTGACACCTTATTCACCAGGCCTCTAAACACAGCATCAAAGGAAAGCCAGAGATATCTTTCTTGATATTCTCTCAACCACCACACATGTCTTTTCTAGTTAATTATAGATCAATCTGCTGTAAACTTACACAAAGCATTATTGAACACACTTTAAAATTCTAGCAAGTGTGACCTCAAACTATAGACTTTCATTTACATATGTGACTCTCAGAGCCAGTGTCCAATGACAACCTTATACATAAGCCTTACAATAACAGCTTTGAAAAAAATTACAGGAGTAAATACGTTTTTACTAGCTTTTGATTTCAAAAATCCTAATTAAGTTTTGTAGTAGTTTATTTTGTGGAGATACATTTGACCCAAGAGTACTGAGGAATTCAGAAAGAAAAAGAAAAGAAAAGAAAAAGACGGATGAAGGGAGAGGAGAGGGTACACACCTTTTGTTCTGATTGTTGACTTGAAAACAAAGACCTTCACAGGTGAGCAGCTGATAAGGAGGCTGCATCTTCTAGAATTGTGAGGTGTGTAAGGTTCAAGGAGTTATTCTCTCTTGGGGTATTTCACTTGAGCTGATCTTCACCCTATAGAATATAACTTGATATAAGAACTTGGGGACCATCATAGCCAGGGATTAGGCCCTCTCAGTGTGCAGTTCTGTTTTCCCCATCTGCCAACGGGACTTCGCTCCCCCATTTCTCTCTGCTGTGAGATCCTCTGTCTTCATAGATATTTTATGTAAGCATATGTGTTAGATCATGTATATTATGATATTATTTAACTATATGCATTGTTGTATATTCTGTAATATTAAGTATAAATTTTTTACATGCACATACATTCTTACCATATAATTTTGTTTGTTTGTTTCTCTTTTTTTGTTTTTGAGACAGAGTCTTACTTCATCACCCAGGCTGGAGTGTAGTGGCGAGATCTTAGCTCACTGCAATCTCACCTCCTGGGTTCAAGCGATTCGCATGCCTCAGCCTCCTGAGTAGCCGGAATTCAGGCATGCATCACCACACCCGGCTAATTTTTGTATTTTTAGTAAAGACGGGTTTTTGCCATGTTGGTCTGGCTGGTCTCGAACTCCTGACCTCAAGTGATCTGCCTGCCTTGGCCTCCCAAATTGCTGGGATTACAGGCATGAGCCACTGTGCCTGGCTTTACCGTGTAATTTTTGCACATCAATCCACACTCACTATCATCTTCCTACTGCATGTTTTAATGGAGGTGGAATTGTTACAGATCATTGTAGGCAGGAAAATGGGGGAACCATGTGGGGAAAAAGCAAGGAGCTTTTTCCTCAAAACCTTCCTCCACTGCAAAACCCCCTAGCAGGTAGACTAAAGACATAAAATTCATATGGAGTCTCATTCTGTATAGATTCATAGAATGGAAGAAACACAATGAATTTTGAAAGAATCAAAGCTGCCTCCCCTCAGTGTGCTGGTGAAAAATCTGCAGTCCAGAGACACTTGCCTTAGTGACAGGGCTGAATGTAGAGTTCATGCTGCCAGACCTCTGACGTGAATTAGGACTGAAAATCAAAGTTTATCAGGGAGTTACACCTGTGAAGGAAAAAAGCAAAGGAAGCACAACTGGGCTGGGAAGCTGTCAAACAGGGATACAGACGTGAGTGAGCCCCAGAACAAAAATTACATTATCTTATTTGTTTTATATTATTTTTGAGAGACAGGGTCTCACTCTGTTGCCCAGGTTAGAGTGCAGTGGCATGATCATAGTTCACTGCAATCTTGACCTCTTGGGCTCAAGAGATCCTCCCACTTCAGCCTCCCTTGTAGCTGGGACTTACAGGTGTGTGCCACCATGCCCAGCTAATTATTGTATTCTTTGTAGAGATAGGGTCTCAGTTGCCCAGGCTAGTCTCAAACTCCTGGGCTCAAGTGATCCCTCTGCCTCAGCTTCCCAAAGTACTGGAATTACTGGGGCAAGCCACAATGCCTGGGCCAAAAATCACCCTTTAGATGAGTCCCACCTTGGGCAAAAATGGCCAAACCCTTGAACCACCACCAGGCTCAGTCGCTGCTTGAGGTGGACCTTAAGAGAGCTAGCAGGCAGGGGCTGCCAGCCAACCACACTCCTCTGAGCTGGGCAACCAGCCCTTTCTTGAAGGGACATGTGAAGGGCACATTTGCATGATTTCCATGTCTGTCCCAGAACTGGAATGTAATCTTGTATTGGTTCTATATAAGTTCTAGACAGATATTATTTTTGTGACTTTATAATAAAAGTAATGCTTATTTTTATTCATTGTAAAGCAAAAAAGTATTGTCTCAATAGATATGTCTCAATAGTATTGTCTCAATAGATATGTCTCAATAGTATTGTCTCAATAGATATGTTGCAAAATCCAAAAAATAAATGTATACGTATATATATTTGGTATATATATGTGTGTGTATATATATACACATATACATATACACTAAATGGTTTTTTATTAAAATATTTTATGGCAGGCTTTTGGAAATGGCCTAAGGTATCACCAGAGTGGAGGTCAGTGAACCCAGAGCAACCCCTTGAATTTTCCATTAGTGAGTAGTTAGATGAGGTAATAAATAAATTATTATTAAGCACTTTGCAAATAGAGTGTTATGTAAATGCTAAATAATCATAATAATATAGTAGTATGCTGATCTTGATAAACGGGTCGGCTTCTATGTCATTTAAAATGGATGGCGCAGCAGTGTCTGTGAAGATGAATGAGGTTCGCATTCACAAAGCTGGGTAACAGCACAGTCTCCTCTGCTAGGAGGCCGGGCCTCCTGGCTCGTTGTTGCTGCATTCTCTTCCCCTCATTTCTCGGTGGGACAATTAGCAGAGGAGAGGGATTCCGGCCAGCTTGAAGAGGGTAGTAAAAAGGCTCCCATGCAGGGATATTGAAAGGAGACTTAGGTGAGTGCATAGGGATCTGCATTTCTGAGAAGTCAGGGCTAATCTATAAGTGGGCGGGAGGCAGAGAATTAACATTTACTGAGCGCCTCCTGTGACCCAGACACTGTGCTCGGTACTCTGTGTTTATTATCTCATTTATCCTCTAGGTCACCACATTAAGGTAATAGAAGAGTGGAATAAAGCCGAATGCATTACTAATTTCTGTAGAAGAGCAGAAGGCCTTACCCTAGAGCTGTAGCTGCTGTTTTCCTCTTTGCATTCTGGAGTGAGATCTGGAACAGGGAATGAGAGAAAGCCTGACCCAGTGATTTATCACAGCCCCCAAATGCTGGGACCTTTTAGGACGCACAGCTGTATGATGAAAAGAGTCACATCTTCCTCTGGGGCTACACCCAATAACTGCTCCTCCCAGCCCCCTGCCACGCACCTAATTCACCCTGGACATCGCAGCCCCGCAGAGCCTCGTTCAGCCCTTTCTTTCACCTTAATAACATCTAGCGAACAATGATAGAGGAAGTGCCATGTACCGAATACTCCATAATGGCTTTATGTACATTATCTCATTTAATTCTGTGATAACCCTGTGAAGTCAGTTTTTTTTCTTGTTTTTTTTTTTTTGTTTTTTTGTGTTTTTTTTGCCTTTAAGGTTCTCATTTTAGATGGAAACACTGAATTTTGTCAAGTAACTTGCCAAAAGTCACACAACTGGTTCAAGGGGGAGGTGAGAGAGCCAGGTTGGTCCACTCAGATCAAAATCCTCCTTATACCTGAGGATTATAGCCCAGTGATGGGGGAAAAAAAAAAAACCCAAACCAAACAAGCAAAATCCAAATCTTCCTGATACTTGATAGGTTATTCTTAATAATGATTAAACCCTTTGTTTAACGTGACAGATTTTGAGGGTATAAAAGTAGCTCAAGGCTGGGCACAGTGGCTCACACCTGTAATCCCAGCACTTTCGGAGGCAGAGGCGAGCAGATCACTTGAGGTCAGGAATTCAAGACCAGCCTGGCCAACATGGTGAAACCCCCTCTCTACTAAAAATATGAAAATTGACCAGGCATGGTGGTGCATGCCTGTAATCCCAGCTACTCAGGAGGCTGAGGCAAGAGAATCACTTGAACCCAGTAGACAGAGGTTGCAGTGAGCCGAGATCACACCACTGCACTCCAACTTGGGCATCGAAATGAGACCCTGTCTCAAAAAAAAAAAAGAAAAGTAGCTCAAGTGTTTATTCATTCTTAAACATATTATGCTCAACTTTACTGAACATAATGACATATAATAAACTGTACATTTCAAGTATACAATTTGGTAAGTTTTGACATACGTATACACCAGTGACACCATCACAACCAAGATAATGAACATATTCATCACATCCGAAAGTTTGCTTCTTTGTAATCCATTCTTCCTACCTCTTCTTGCCTCATCTTCTCCCCAGTCAACCACTGATAGGTTTTCTCTCACTATAGTTAGCGTGCATTTTCTTGAGTTTTATATAAGTGGAGTCCTGCAATGTATACTCTTTCTTGTCTGGCTGCTTTCACTCAATGTAATTATTTTGAGATTCATCCAACGTTGTATTTTTTCTTTGTTTTATTTAGAGACATGAATACTTTGAGTACTCAATATGCATTTTATTTAATTTTAGCTTTGGACTCAGTTTAGAGTTCAAATTTCAGTTCTGTCATTTGTTATCTGTGTGCCAAATGGCAAGTTTCTTAATCTGTGTGAGGCTTAGTTTTTTTCATCCATGAATTGAGTATAATGAAAACTACATTATAGGGTTACTGTGAGGATTAGATGAAATAATATAGGTAAACTGCATAGCACAGCCTCTATTCATGGTAAGCATTTGATTTTGCTATTAAAATAATTTTTTTTAATAAAAATATATTGTTCACCAAAATTCCTTTGATGTCTCCTAGATCCTCAATATCAGGTTAATAAAACAATAGCCTGCCTATATTGTGCCAAGTAGAATACTTAATGTGGCATATGAATTAGCTCTTTTAATATTTGCAAGAAGACTGTAAAGTATGCAGTCACATTATAATCCCTTATTACAGATGATGAAACTGAGATAGATAGTAGAATCAGGAATTGAACTGAGGCAGTCTAGCTCAAGACTGTCATTTCCATTATGACCTGGCTACATTTCAATATGCAATGACGTCACCCACTAGCCCTAGGGTTTTAGGGGAATTGCTATAGGAAAAAAAAAAATCTAGATATGAAGACCATGACAGTAGTCAAGTAAAAGTTAGAGAAATGGGTAAAAAACCAAAATTATCATTGGAACACCAATTATTATCAAGGAATACCAAATATTTTAAATGTGTTATAGGAATATGTAGGAAATTTGAATTTATAAAATGTAATGCACACCTGATTTTACGGTTAACTATGAGAGAGTCAAAGACAAGGAATCTTTGAAGAAGAAATTATGGCAACCAGAGCATAATCTACCTTTCTGGAAGCGTGGGAGAAACTTCAGTGTTCTTTGTATGAGCCTGAGGTTTTAGAGCAGACCCAAAAGGTAAGCCCACCACTGAGGCTGCACAGTCTCAGCTAAGCAAACTGTACTCATCCCAAATTTGGGGATTAGCTGTCAATTTGGAGCCCATTGGAATAGCTGTTACAACAGAATGGAAAAATTCAGCTCTACCTTTGGTTGTCTTCAGTATAGTAATTGGTATTCACTAAAAGATTTGAAATTTAGTGGAACAGAGGGAGAAAATTTTTAATTCAGTTCAGGTGAACAAACATTTATTTGCCTGATTGGCACAGAATTCGCGTTTGAGAAACACCTGCTTGGAGCTGGGGGCTAGGGAATGAAAGAGATAAATAAAATAATTTCAGTGGTGAGAAAGGCCTGGATTTGAAAGATATTTAGAAGGCAAAATCAATGGACTCAGTGGCTACCTGCAAGTAGGCATGAAGGGAAGGTTGGGGTTCTGGCCTTGGTAAATGTGAGCAACCGCTAAAAACAGAGGATTCTGTAAATGTAGGTGAGGAGGGCAATTTCTGTCATCTTGGGTTTGATGTGTAACAGAAGATCTAGGTGGAAACCTCCAACAGGCAGTTGTGTTGCTAGACAACTGAGCCCAGGAATGAGGTCAGAGTTGAAGATCAGTGTATAGGATACAGTTGAAGTTATGCAGCGGATGGAATCACTGAGGGAGCGTGGATGGAGTAAGTCAACACAGTAGTCATGATGGTTAAATGTGTTTGACCAAATACCAATATACCGAGGCATATTAAAGTAATGGGAGTGGATCATATGACCAGATAGATCTTTCCTATTCCAAACTTTTCCAGATCTACTTATTTTAACAACACACCTTTATTCCATGTGCGTACATGCACATTCTAATCTGTATTCCATTGAAATGCAGTACTTAGGAAGGAAAAGAACCGTAAAACAAACACAAAAGTCTATGCTGGGGGTGCTCCTTTACCTTAGTTGGGCAGTGGCTCTGTAAGAGCTTGGGGTGGGGAATGTGGGCAGAGGTGCCGGTTGGATAGACGAGCTATTTTGATGTATTGATATCTGAATAAACCATTGTGCCTCTGTGGCAGTTTTCTCTTCTGTGAAGGATGGAGAGGGTTAAGACACTTACCTGAAAAGAAGGCTTATGTTTTTCAATGTTTCTTTAATTATGTGTTGACTTCCCTGCACTTTAAACTATCCCTACACATCTCCTCATACCCCTATTCCTGTATTATTCAGTCAACAAGCACATGTAGGGCAACTTCTGTGTGGAGACCTCATATTTGATGCTAGGGACACAGAGAGGATGGTATTTAGTTCCTGCCCTTGAGAAACAGAAAATATACTCATGGCGATAGGCTAATTATCAAAGGGTTCTTCATTGCCACAGTTTTCTGTGTGTCAAAGCACTCTCATCTACATGACATTGTGCTACAGCATGTCTGCAAAGGAAGCATTTCTTCACAGTGATTATTATGATGCATCTGGTAACTGAGATACCGAGGTGTAGGGACTTGGGAAGGTCAGTCAGTGGCTGAGCTCCAAATCTTTTGGCCAAGTGTTCTTTCTGCTAAGGCGAAGGTTTTTTCCCAGCACTCCCATCCTGGGCACCTTGCCTTTGCAATTTCCTGGTTGTATATTTTATCTCTTTCAGTTGACAAAGTTGACAGGCCCTTGGGGGATACTGACTCAAGACTATTTGCTTTTGGTCAAGTGCTAAATCCCACCGGTGTACGATTGACTTTGGAAGAGCTACTGTCACTTTCGCTGCCCCCTCCCAAGTTCCACTGTGTGTCTAGAGGGAAGTAGGATTATCAGTTCTGTATATACCAGAGAGCACTAGCAAAACCAAATTAGCTCAAGCTGGCTTCCATTCAGGTCAGCTAATTAAATTAGCTATTGTTGCATTACTGATAAGGACAGTTTGGAAAAGGAAAAAAGCCACTCATTCCAGCAGCCATTAGGTGAAGGCTAAGAAAATGTATTAATGGGAACACTCTAAAAGAAAACCCCTCTGACTAGGAGTGGGACCTAGTGGTCCTTGGTGGACTGTTCTCCTAGCCATCTGCTCCAAGCTCATGCTCCCATAGCTCTCTGGCTCTGGTCTTTATGAACATTGCTACACTCTGGCTTTCTGGTACCCAGCTGCAGCCAAGGCAGCCCTCCCCTTTTCCTCCTACCATGAGCCTAATCCTCCTGGGAGTCTGGAGAGAAGTGGGGATTTTTCTGGGGGAGAACGGCTCACCCTTGAGTGCTAAAATGTAAACCCCCCATAGTATAAAACCAGTTGATATTTGGAAGAGTCTTGAAGAAGAACTACAGAGACAGAGGAAGGAAGGAAGGAAGGAAGGAAGGAAGGAAGGAAGGAAGGAAGGAAAGAAGGAAGGAAAGGGAAGGGCAGGGCAGGAAAAATAGAAAAGAGGAGAGAACACCTTGCCCTTGTGTAATCTCCCCATCATATAAATGCCAGTTGATATTTGTAAGAGCACTAAAGAAGAACCAGAGACAGTAGGGGTGGTGAGAGAGAGAGAGGAAGGAAGTGAGGGAGGGAGGGAGGGAGAGAGGGAGGGAGGGAGGATGGAAGGAAGGAAGGAAGGAAGGAAGGAGGGAAGGAAGGAAGGAAGAAAGGAGAGAAAGAAAGAAGAAAAGAGGGGAGGAAAAGTGGGGAAAAAGAGGAAGGAAGGAGAGAGCTAGGAAGTTCCAAAGACACTACATTTTCTGGCTGTCCAGTATCTGCTCATTGGCTACTGTGTGCTGTCTTGGTGAGGCTGTAAGTTACGTTGGCTGCTATCTTCTAGTTGAGATTTGGTCACATGAACTTACCCTAGGCCAACTAACCAAAGTCCTAAGATCTGGAACTTGAGGTTCAAGGACAAAGAATCTTAGAAGCTCATTCACTTTAGCAGCAGCTCACTCCAATGAGACTTGCATCCACACTACATTTCTACCATCAGGTCCCACCCCCATACCCCTCACCAAGCTGTCCTGGTTCCAGCTTTTCCCCAAAAGTAATTATCCAGGTAAAATTCTGAGTGCTCCCTGATATCCTTCTGATTTACTCTTTTTCTGCTTAAAATAACCTGAGTCAGTTTCATGCAATCCAAATGATTTAAAACAATCTTTAGTCCAACCCTTTATTTTGGTAGATGAGGTAGGGGACCCAGAGGTATTAAGTGATTTTCTCAAAATCACACAAATGATCATTGGCAGCTCCAGGGCTGGAGCCTAGGCCTCTAACTCTATGCGATTGTGCTGCCTAAATATGGTGCTCACTAAATAGGCATCTTCTGAGAAAGTGAAGGCAACTCAGGGAAACGTGCCTGAGAGTCCATGCCAGAGCCTGGGAAATTCTCATCTGTGCTCCTCATTTTCATGGCTTCATTTTGTCTTGATTTCCTAGATTCTATTTAAGATTTTAAAGCCATGGGATAATATTCTCCTGTGAGAAAACAAGTGAAAGTAAAATTGTCCATATGTCAGTTCATATGTATACAGTGTGTGTCCCTCTTTCACTGTCAAATGTGAAAAGTCTATAGTCCAAATTTACTCTTAGGCCCTTGATACCAAGGGCTAAAGTACTTTCTACTGAACTAATGCATATTTTTTTTTACTTTAATATTTTAGTAATCTTTTCAAAAAATAAAATAGAGGTGGGGTCTCGCTATGTTGATCAGGCTGGCCTCCAACTCCTGGCCTCAAGCGATCCTCCCATTTTGACCTCTCAAAATACTGCAATTACAGGCATGAGCCACCATGCCCAGCCTCTGATGTAATTATAATCAAGGACATCGGTAACATCAAGGAGAGTAACAGGTGTACTTATTTTATAGGAGTACCTGTAATTATAATTGGGAAAATATGATACATGCTATGGTATGCTATGCTATGTACTTACTTTAAATTTGGAACTATATTCTCTCAGCCTCAGTTTCTTCATCTGCAGACAAGAAAATTAACTGTTTTCTCTTACTCAAGCTCTAGCATTCTAAACTAAATGAGGAATTATAAAAGCTATTGAACTAAATGAGAAATTCCAAAGTTAGTGAATTCGGCATATTACTGAAATAATTGGTTTAAAAATCTTTCAAGCCCTTTAGGTAAAAATAAAAGGGAAAATGTTACTAGAGAATCTGTGCTAAAAGACCTTAGTTAAAAACATCAAACCCCACTTCAATGTTCATTCTGAGAAGGACTAGAAAAAGTTGAGCCCATCAGTGTTCAGGTGCAGAGTACTAATTCCACGAGACCCAATTCTATGTACCAATATGAGAAGATGTTATTAGCACCTCTCACCCATAAAAATATCTGTCTTCAGCTATTGTCAACTCAATCAATTGTCATTTTGGGAATTTGGTGGAAAGAGATTGCCTAGCCCTGGGCAAATGGATATTTTCAAAGTGTCCACTAAAATAATTATAATTATTGCTTTATATCTTCCTTACACAAAATAATAGAAAGTCATTGCAAAATATGTGAAAACAGAAAAAAATCTTTATAATTCTATCACTCTAACACAATAGTCCTCATTTTCCATAATTTCCTTCTAATATTTGCTCACATATATGTATACAATGAATATTTTGGAAATTTATTGATAGATTTTTTTAGTTTGTCAAGCTGAATTTTGCCAAATTTGAGCTCAGAAATTAGAAGTACTGGCTGTTTTTTCAACTTTGTTATACATTCCCTTTCCCTCTTCTTTATCCCTGGCCATAAAATGAGAGCACAGGCACCTTTGCCTTCTGTAATGAATAGCAGTAATGCTTCATGTCTTTGAGCTCTTCTCAGCTATTCAGAAACAAGTACGAATTAATCTTAGATGCGCTATTAACTTTTGAAAAACGTTTTTTCTCTGACAGTGTTTTTATATTAAGGCTGGGTTCTATGTACGATTTGCTACAAAAAAGGAGACAGGTATCTAACACTCCCTCTGAACGGTCGTTGACCTATGATAGGGCCAGTACAGAATGTTCTTCATTAGCTTTTTTTTAGGTGGAGGCAGATAAACAAGGGGAAGGGGAAAACCACTGGTCAAATTAAGAGCATGCAGATTTAAGTCCTGGGTTTGCAACTTACCAGCTGTGTAACCTTGAGCAAGTCATTTAATATTACTAGGATCAGTTGCTTCATCTGTAAAACACGGGTAATAATAACTATTTCGTAGAGTTGTTATGAAGATTAAACAAGCTAATGTAGGAGAAAGTGCTGCAAAAATGAATCACATTTTTTTTCTTAAAAATAAATTATAAACAGGTGACTCCATTGAACTATTCCTAATATTTATCACGGAGATTTTTTTCCATATTATATGAATGAAAAGTGGCTTCGATTTTTGGTGGCTGATGAGCCATTTCCTGAATCGTCTAGGTCCAGGCCTGTTTCTTCTTCTTCTATTTTCAGCTGGTTAGCTGCTCATTGAGATCTTGCCAGAGGGTGGGCGAAAGAAATAAAAACTGAAATCCGTCAATTTGACTCTTTGATAGCAGTCCTGATGAAAGATCTGTGGATAGGGGGTGTTAAAGTTGTGAGTTAAACTGGAATTTTGCCTTCTTACCAGGAAATGGCAAGAACCTATTGATGGCGTGGATGCTCTGGTGGTGACAGCAAGTCCTCTTCTCTTGACTGAAGAAATGTCTTCCCCTATCTGAAAAGTGGCCTCTCTTCCAGAATGACACATACTGACTTTTGAAGAAGCAAAGGATACCTGCTGGCCAGTCACATCAGCCAAAACAACTCTGGTGAGCAGTGAATTGACAGATGTTGCAACTGGAAGACTGTGGCATCAACAGAGCCCCAAAGCAATAATCTCTCTTTCTCTTGCCCGCTAATCCAGCAATCAAATAATCACTTTTAAGCATTTACTGTGCATCACCGTATAACATAAAATGTGATGAGTAGCTAGATATATATATATGACAACCTCTGAATTCTCAAAATATTATAATAAACTAAGAAAACAAGAGTTGTGCATGTAAAAAGACAACTAACTACATAGGGAGAAGGCAGCGAACACATTTAGTGCATCTCCCCTGTACCAGTCACTGTGTGAGGTGCTGTACAAGTACTAATTTATCTAATCCCCACCAAATCCCTGGCAGGTATTTCTATCCTTGTTCTGTGGATGATGTGGGAATTAGAGATATTTAATAACTTACCCAAGATCACATAGCTACAGAAGTGTGGGGCCTGTTTTCAGGTTTAGATGTGTCTAACTCTGTAATCTATGCTCCATAACTAACACACACCTACCAATGAGAGAAATCAGAGCTCAAAGACATCATTTAGTACGGTTGGGGCGTGACAAGACTTTAAAACGCCAATTGGCAAAACACATTGATAAAGTTATCCCAAGTCCATTAACTTTTCTGGGAAATATTTCTAGCCAGAGGAAAAATGCCTGGATTCTGGAAGCAGGGATGGTGGAGTGGAAATGACAGCACTCTAGTCTCAGCTCAGCCGTTATCCACACGTGTTCATCCGAGCAAGTTGCTTCCTGCTTCTAGGCTTTGTGTCACCATCCATAGTATAGAGTGTTTCTAGATTGCCTAATGCCACTCACACTACATCACCAGGCAGGTGTATGGTACACTAGCTCTAACATCAAGCAGACCTGAGTTTGAATCCTGGCTCCATCTTCAAGCAATGGGCTCTTGGGCAAGTCATTTTCCCATCTGTAAAAATGGAGATGGTAATACCTACCTCAGGGTCTTTGCCCTTATTGTTCATTCTCCTGGGGACA
This sequence comes from Theropithecus gelada, assembly GCF_003255815.1. Classification (NCBI taxonomy): domain Eukaryota; kingdom Metazoa; phylum Chordata; class Mammalia; order Primates; family Cercopithecidae; genus Theropithecus; species Theropithecus gelada. Next base: position 200,500,509 of record NC_037668.1, on the reverse strand, counting down.
GTCTTTCCCAGATATCCACAAAGGTCACTCTTTTACCTCCTTCAGGTCTTCACTCCACTTACCTTTTTGTGAGAACTTTCTTGAACACAATACCTAACCTTGTAAACCGTCTGTCATTTCCTATCCTCTTTCCTCATTTTTTTATTTTCTTTAGCACTCAACACCTAACATACTATATATAGCACTCAATTATCTTATTTATTGCCTCTTTCCCACCTCTAGAATGTAAGCTCTATAAGGGCAGGTTTTTTTGTATTCTTTACTGCTGTATCCCCAGTTTCTAGAATGATTTAGGTGATTAATAAATATTTCTTGCATAAATGAATTTTTTGTGAATATAATGTGAGTAAAGTCCTTTGCACAGGACCCAGTACATAGTAAACACTCCAAACATGTTATCTCTTTGTGTTACTATTTTATTGTAACTTTCCCTCATCTCAGTGGGGCACATGTGTTCTCTTCTCCAGATAACCCAAGATTAGTACTTTAATCCAGCTAATGAGTATGAAGGCTTGATTCTGTGGAGATTAGTCTAGAAGCAAGTGGAGCTAATCATTGTGAGGGAAGTGAAGGAGGGGATTTGTGTGGTTGCTACCTTCAAATACCTAAAGGTGTGTCACATGCATAGCAATTCCAGGAAGAATATTTCTGCTGCACAAGAAAGGATTTCAACATAATTGGATGTGTATAATAGAATAATCTGTCTCAGGAGATATCAAGTTGCCCATTTCTAGAGGTCTCCTAGAAGCTAGGTAACTAAATCTCACTGACTCTGAGGATAATTATTGTAATGAGTAATGAGGTTGGAGTGCAACTAGGGAGATCACGCACTTATGGAGATAGTTAGCAAAATATGGCATTCCTAGGGACAAAATAAATGGACAGTCAATAGGAGTATTTCAATCTATAAGTCAATAAGAGTGTTTCAATCTATAAACTCAAAGAAATCAAGGATAGATGATTAAGAGACTGAGGACTGAGGATGGCCATCTCAATAAAAGTCAAGACGTGATACCCAGACTCAAGTCAATTTTCAGATTCAGAACCCACTGATAGAAAACAAAAAACAAAACAAAACAAAAAACTGAGTCCCTAGGTGATAAGACCTTTCAAATTTTATAGAAAATATATATGGTGATGATTTTCTCATTATTTTCCCAAAAGGCCCTTGGCCATTTTCTCAAGTGATCATATACTAGGGGAAGAGGATGACCTAAATAGTTTGAGGACCATGAGACATAGGTCCCAAGTTGACACTGATATCTGAGACCCAGAGAGTCATCATGGTCTTGTTGTCAGAGTATGGGGTCTTAGTATATCCACAACTGTGATTGCCCACAGTGCATCCACTCAGTCCGTGGACCCACACTTGGGAATTTCCTCAGTAACTGAAAGAATAATTGAAATGCATGTACTTGGTAGTTGACAGAAAGCTCACAGGGTTCCTTGGACTGTGGGGTAAGAGCTACTGTAATGAAGAAGACCAAGTGTAATCTTCTGAAACTTCTCTTCCTCCAACCCCACTTCCCTATGAAAATAGTAAACCGAAAGCAATATCGCATGCTAGAGTGAATGGAAGAAATTAATGAAATGCTTCAAGACCTAAAGGATGTAGGGATGGTGGTCCTCATCATATCCCCATTAATTTACTGGTTTAGTCCCTACTAAAACTAGAAGGATACTAGAACATGACATTTACATTACTGTAAACTCATACAAATATTAGCCCCAATTGCAACTGCTGTGCCAGGTGTGATATCTTTGCTAGAGAAGATTAACACAGCGTCAAGCATATGATATGCAGCCTTTGATATGGCAAATAAGTTATTTTCCATCCCTGTCAAGAAGGATGACAAGAAGCAGTCCATATTCACATAGGGTGGACAACAAAGTATATTTGTGATCTTGTGCCAGGGCTATGTTAATTCTTCTACCCTGTATCATCATAGAGTCTGAAGGGACTTAGACTATCTGGTTATTCCAAAGAATGTCACATTTATTTATTATATGGATGAAGTCATGTTAAGGAGTATCAAAAACTAGTAACTATTCTGAAAGCCTTGAGTAAGATGCATGTGGTTCACAAGATAAAAAATAAAACCGTGTGCAGTGGTTCATGCCTGTAATCCCAGCACTTTGGGAGGCCAAGGTGGGAGGATCGCTTGCATCCAGGAATTTGAGATCAGCCTGGGCAACATAGTGAAACCTCATCTCTACAAAAAATAAAAAATTAGCTGGGCATGATGGCACGTGCCTATAGTTCCAGCTAATTGGGAGGCTGAGGTGCGAGGCTTGCTTGAGCCTAGGAAGTCAAGGCTGCAGTGAGTCATGACCATGCCACTGCACTCAGCCTGGGTGACAGAGACTCATCTCAAAAAAATAAAAATAAATAAATAAAATAAAACCTATGTATATTCAGAGACCTGCCATATTAGTGAACTTTTTAGAAGTTCAGTGCTATGAGGCATGTTGAGATTGCCCTTCCAAAAATAAGGGCAGATTATTTCAATTTATATCTTCTGAGAAAGAATCACAATACCTGATAGGTCTCATTGGGTTCTGGAAGAAGCAGGACTTCCACATTTGGACATACTGCTCTGACCACATACCAGGTAACATGGAAAATTTCTAACTCTGGGTGAAGCCTAGAGAGTAGGAAAGGGCTCTATGGAAGTTTCAGTTAGGCCGAGCATGGTGGCTCATGCCTGTAATTCCAGCACTTTGGGAGGCTGAGGCGGGCAGATAGCCTGAGGTCAAGAGTTCAAGACCAGCCTGGCCACCATGGTGAAACCCCATCTCTACTGAAAATACGAAAGTTAGCCGGGCGTGGTGGCACACGCCTGTCATTCCAGCTACTCGGGAGGCTGAGGCAGGAGAATCGCTTGAACCTGGGAGGCAGAGGTTGCAGTGAGCCGAGATCGCATCACTGCACTCCAGCCTGAGCAACAGAGCAAGGCTATGTCTAAAAAAAAAAAAAAAAAAAAAAAAAAAAAAAAAAAAAAATTTCAGTTGCGGTATAAACAGCCCTGCAACTTGAACCATAAGACCCAGTAGTCCCCATGATATTATAGGTATCTACGGTGGGAAAAGACATGCTGTGTAGCTATGTCAAGCCACAGTGAAAGGACCACAATATGAACCCATAAAATTTTGGAGCAAGATCATGCCTTTTGCATCAAAAAATTAGACACCAGTTGAAAAAAGAGCTCCAGTGTACTACTGGGATCTAGGAGAGATGAGTACCTGGTCTGGAATATCAAATGACTGTGCAGCCAGACATCCTCTCATAAATTGGGTTCAATCAGACCCAGCAAATTTTAAGACACAGTGGTCCTATCAACTACCCATTATAAGACGGAAGTGTTTTATATGGGCTCAGATCCAGAGGGCACAGTGAGCTACAAGAGCCGAAGGCCCAGAGTCTCATGTTATTCCCCCTGTTACACTGGTGCTTCTCCCTCAGCTCACAAATTTGACAACTTGAAGAGTCCTTTATGATGCTGTGGCTGAGGAGGAAAAGTCTGAGCTTAGTATGTGCGGCAAGCCCCAAATGGATGGCAGCAGGAGCACAACCACTCTTGGGTAATGCTATGAAATACAGTGGGAAACAGAAATTATTAGAATTGGCAGAGATTTCAGTGATTCACTGGCCTTATATTTTGTGTTGGGGAAAAAAGTGGACTGAGATAAAAACATACAGAGACTCATGGCAATGGCAAATGACTTGGCTAGTGGGTAGGAACATGGAAGAAGAGAGATTTAGAGGTCAGAGACAAGGAGTTCTAGGAAGGACATATGTGGATGGACTTACGAAAGTGGGCAAAAAGAATGAGGATTTTTGCATCACTTAAGTAACATTCACCCAAGAGTATCCACTGAAGAAGAGGCACTAAACAATCACATAGATAGAATGAGGCAGAAAGTGCCTGCTTTTCTCATTGGTCAGCCCAGTGCTGGCTCAATGGGCACATAAACAAAATGGCTATGGGGGCAGGGAGCAGGTCCAATAGCAAGGACTCCCGCTCACCAAGGCTAATCTAGTTATTGCCATTAAAAAAATGTGTATGCTAGCAACATAGACCAGAGTAAGCCCCTTTCCAAATATGGCACCCCTTTCCTCAAGGAGACAAACTAACCATTTGATAGTAACTTGACAACACAGGATCTCTTCTACCCCATAAAGGGCAAAAATTCATCTTGATGGAAATCAACAGATATTTGACATTTGGGTTTGCCTTTCCTACCTCAAGGCCTTGTCTGGTACCAGTTCTTGAGGATTTCTAAAGCATATGATCCACTGACACAGGATTCTACATCATATCACATTGGACCAAGGAATTCACTTTATAGCAAAGGAAGGATAGCAGTAAGCAAACGACCATGGGGTTCACTTTCCTATCATATGCAACACCATCCAAATACTACTATCTCAACAGAATTATAGAATGAATTTTTTAAGACAGCACAAGCTTAGAAATGATAGCTTGCAATGATAGGGCACCATCTTCCAGAACATAGTGTACATCTAGATCAATGACCATTTTATGGTACTGTGTCACTGATATATAAGGTATATGAATCTGGAGCCAAGGGTTAGAAGTCAGAGTGACCCACTTCCATCACTCCCAATGACCTACTTAGGGGATTTATACATCCTGTTCCCATAACTCTAGTGTTTGTGGGTCTGGAAGTCTACTTCACAAAGAAGAAATCCTTCCTCCAGGAGACATAGCCTGCCACTAGCATCTATGGCTGCTGTCTTAGCACTGTGAGCTCTGACAGAAACCACCAAGCAAGGTAAAGGAAGAAGGCCAACTGACCCACCTTAGGAGGTGATGCTGCTGCTACCAGTTGGGGCAGGACCGAATACATTTGGCAGCCAGATGATTATGGTCACCATGTCCTTCTCAAATACAGTTGCTGCACTCGTCCATTTACTCTCAGAAGTCAGCAGGAGATTACCAAGTAATGCTGCAGTGAATTACATTTATTTTGTGATGAGGAGGAATGGCAATAACCACTGCATATTGGAAAGCAGTCCCAGAGCACACTTTGCAATGTGTAGGATTTTACACAAAAACTGTAAGTTAACTCACACCATTTTCCAGGGTCCTTTTGGACCCGCTCACAGAACAGTGCTTGTAACGATCAATTTAATGTGTCAACTTGACCGGGTCACAGAGTGTACAAATATTTGGTTAAACATTATTTCTGGGTGTGTCGGTGAGGGTGTTTCTGGAAGAGACTAGCATGCCCAAGGTAAGTGGCTTTAGAAGATCTTACTAGGAGAGGAAGATTGAGCTGAACCAATCTTTTGATTGAATTGGTTGGCTGAGTAGAGTAGATGGCCCTACCCAGTATGGGTGAGCCTCATCCAAACCACTGGAGGTCTAAACAGAACAAAAGGCTGAATAAGGGAGAATTTACTCTCCATGCCTGACTGCTTGGACTGAAGCATTGGTCTTCCCCTGCCCCTGAACGGGACTTACACCATTAGTATGCTTGCGTCTTAGGGTTTAGTTATGAATTAGAACTTACACCTTCGGCGCACTGGTTCTTGGGTCAGAACTGAAACCTGGTTCTGGTTTTGGCCTTTGTTCTTGGATCAGAACCGAAACCATTGGTTCTCCTGGTTCTCAGGCTGTCGGAATTAGGCTGGAACTACACCTTGACTTTTCTAGGTCTCCAGCTTGCAGACGCAGATTGTGGAACTACTCAGTCCCCTTGATTGTGTGAGCCAATTTCTCATAATAAACAAACTTTATTTAATAAATCTTATATCTTATTGGTTCTGTTTTTCTGGGAAATGCATACTAATACAGTGTCCTAGCCAATACCTAATAGATCAGTCTAAGTTCAGTGTCTGTGTAATATACAGTTTTTTTTGGAGCTTAGGGCTTATGGAAAACCTACATTCCAGGCCTGTCCCCTACATCCATCCTAGAAGACGTAAAGTTCTCTGCTGCAGTCCAGCTCTGCCAGGTTCTGGCATCTCTCTCCCTGCTCTGGCAAAACATTACTCGCTGAAGTGCTGCCTGTCCCAGGATGCTCACCCTATTCGCTGTTCCTTTCTCTTTTTACATGACCTGTCATTTTTCCCAACAGTAGGTGTCCCCACTGGCGGCAAGGTGATCAAGCACAGAGCAGACCCTATTACACTTCACTCTTGCATCTTCAGCAGATTTCCTGTTGATAACCTGCAATATTTTAAAAGTCAGTTCCTCCTGGGTGAAAAAGGTAGGAGCACGAGGTAAGAGAGGGGATGAATGGTTTGTGTGCACCCTTTGAACTATTTCATCTTTTTAATTATTTTATTCTATTTCCATACAGATGCCTCTTTTGATGTCATTTTAATTGTGATGGCCCTTACAGAAACTCTCTCTCCTGTTCAGAAAAAGGCAATAAAGTTTGCAGGATTTTGCTTGAAAGCTTCTGGCTCACATGTGCAAATAATTTTTAAAAAGAGACCCTGTGTAAGGCGAGAGCTCAGAAACCTGCCTCCTATCTACCATGGATGTACCATAAGCTTTACCTTAAAAGAACAGATGTGAAACCTAGTATTGGCAGCTATGAAACATTCTCTAGGTCTGTTACCTGTTTTGAACCTCCACCACTGCCCACTCTCAGCTCCCATTGACTCATGCATCTCTGAACTTCTTAATACATACTTCCAAGTATTAGAATCTGTAGGGCTGGATGCAGCTCACTCAGCCTAGTTAATGGGCTTTGGGTAAGTTGGAGAGGATATGAGGTGTGTTCAGCTCAATCTTCCTTTCCTAGTAAGAACTTCTAAAGCCATTTACCTTGGGCATGCTGACCTTCAGCTGCACTTTGACATTGGAAGTATGATCTTCACAGCTTAATCTGATAACATGCCAATATTTAGGATCCCTAGCAAACTGCATCAGGATTGCCCTCATCTTTCCCGATAGGTAATGTGAACACACACACACATACACGCATGCATGCACATACACATACACACTCATAGCCCTCTTCACATGGTTGTCAGTTTTTCAGAACATCTTGGCACTGGCAGGACTATCTATGCACTTCATGGAAGGAGCTGGGCTTAGTCCAGATTTTGTGACAATGTGATCTAGAGAAGGGATGAAATCCAACAGTTAGGCAAAGACAGGTGCCACCAATGCACCTGTATCCAGCCCAGTGCTCCATGCATTAAGCCTGTAGTGCTTTTAAATCATTCTTGGAGCTTTGCAAAATGTTTCTCCTGCCTAAGCTGTCCCTGGCCTCATACACGTAACATGTAAATCTCTCTGCATGTAAGGAAGAGCAAGCTAGCATAAGTCAATGATTCCTGCCCCAATGGCAAACTTAAGCAGTGTGGGACCTTTCATTCCTTGTGCGTCCCAGGTGGATGAGGACCTGGGAGGCAGAAATGGAAGAACAACGGAGGGAGAAACGAAGACATCCCACTGCCTCATCTTCCACATGCATGCATGAGCACTGCGTGTACCACGTGGCCTGTGCCCACTTTCTTTCCCTGCCTTTCCTGAGATTTGATTCTCTTGAGAGTGTTGCATTCTAGAACAGAGAGTGGCAGAGATGGAATGGGATTCAGGGGCTCAGTGAACTCAAAGCCAGTTACGTGATCTGGGTTGACACTTTGTGTTATTTAACTCTTCCTGTCTTTGTGTTTTACTTCTTGACCCTGATCTCAGCTTCTTAGAGTGGGCCACTCACCATGGCTATCTCTGGAATCCCAACTTTGCCAAAACACAGCATAAAAGCATTTGCTGCTTTTATTTGTGTATGAAGATGACCAGGAAAAGGACATAGGGATAGGTGAAAGAGGGGTTGAGAATTTGCTAGGGTTGACCCAAAACCTGATACGTCCCAGGTGATACGGGACACTTTCTCTTTGAGAGTCAATCTCTCTCTCTCTGAGAAAGTATTTCCTCTCTGAGGCCTATGCTGTAGGGCCAGGAAGCTTAGGCTGCTTTCCTGAAATCACAGAGAGTTGAGAGGGATCTCAACATTCATTTAATCTAATTCCCTTATTTAACAGATGAGGAAATTGATGTTTCCTCATCATCATTTTTCACTCATTATTTCATTTAGTCCTCATGATGCCCCGATAAGGTGGGTGTTATTACTCCATCCTATGAGGAAGGAAGCTAAGCACCACAGAGATGATGCCACTTGCCCAAGGCCACATAGATGGTTAGCAGTGGGGTCTGAGATTGACGCCGGGTAGCCTGACTCTCAGTCTAAGACCTTTCCATCTTAATCAAGGATCCGTTAATGTTAGTCTAAAAACTTATGCAGGTTATTGATGATATTTTCATACAACTATGACAAATATGAAATGCTTACATATCAACATCACCTTGCAAACCTTGCACCTTTCTTGGGAAAGCCTGTCTTTTATAAGATGATGTCCTTCCTACACTTTTGGTATTTACAGTTCTCTTCTTTATGAGCTTATAATGATAATAAATAGTGGAGGTTTATATATTTGCTTGGCAAATGGAACATTGTGAACTACATGACAGTCCTTAATGCTTTTAAAAATTAGGAATCCTGATGTCTGGGAACACGGTACTCTATGGCCATCTATGTTGTTGCCTGCAGCATCCGCCAAGATGAGCCGGAGATTACTACAAGCATTTGACTCGTCATTGTGTCAAGAAGTCATCACCAATGGCTCATCATGATGGGGCCAAGACTCTGCCCTCATAGGCCTCAAAACTCCTACCTGGTCAATCAGGAGCCTGCACAGTCCCAAGAGTACCACAGGATGTCTGGGAGGAAGGGGAGCCTTTTAGCTGTCATGGGAGCCAGGGGGCTTGGGAATTGATAAGATTCCATATTTGACCATTCCTTCCCATCTCTGTGTGGGGTGTCAGACAGAAGGGATAATGCAAATAACTGAGAACTTAACCTGGTGTACCCAACACTGCTCTTCTGGCCCTAGGAAAATAAGCTTAATAAGAAGAAAGGATGCTGTGGAGTGCACCAGCCATGATTCCAGGGCCATTACTTAGTAAGTGTATGATCTTGAGCAGCTTCCTTTATGAGCTTTGCTGTGTTGCTCCAATAATAAAATATACTGTATACAAAGCACCTATACAAGGCTGGTACTTACTAAATGCTCAGTAAACATCCATTTTTGCCTCCTTTTAGCATATGTTCTTTTCCTACTTTGCCTCAAGAGTCAGTGCTAGGGAAAACTGTGAGTTATCTTGTCTTCGGTAACTTCATGTCTACACTCTTGCACCTCTGGGTCTTTCCAGCCAGGGAAATGCTGTTTCATATCCAAATTCACATTGAATGACTCAGAGTTTATGAGGAGAGGACAATGCTGAAGCAAAAGAAAAATTCTGGCAGTTCTGGCAGTGGTATTCCAGACCCCATGGCACTCAGCTGAAGGGGTTTTGCAGTCCCAGCCTCCCTGACACACAGCTGTGGGCCCCGCTCTTTCCTCCCAGGCAGGAGGCCAGTCCTGGTGCCAGGCTTGGGCTGGGCACCAGAGCCTCTGCTGTCATTGCCCATCTTTCTCTTGCTGTGTGCACTTGGTGTTACAGCTGACACCTGGGATGTCACATTCTGACATATGAGGCTATGGGGGTCAAGTGGGCAAGGGTGGGGGCGAGAACATGGCTTTCATAGCCAGGTACGTGTCAAACCAAATTCCACTCATGATTGGGTGTCTAGCTTGGAACTGATCTGGATTGGAGTGATGTGCTGAAGTCGAATGACAATGTCTGTCTGGCTGGGGCTTATCTGACAGGACGTGCTCCCTGGCGGGTCCCAGGGTCCAGGACAGAGGGTGCGGGGACAAGGGAGGGTGTGAGGCAAGCAGTGGTCCTTCCTCCTCTTTGCCTTGTCTTCACATTTGTTGCCAGCTCGTGCTTGCTGACGTTTGAGCAGATTCTATTTATGCAAATAGGCTATTTTGCTTTATTTTGAGTCTCCTACATGCATGTAGACCATTAACTGTCACAAAGGTCTCTTTTCACGGTGGTGACTAACAGCACGGTCACTCACCCAGCAACAAGGAAGAGGCCTGACTGGGGAGGAAGAGTGTTTAATATTGATGTGAGTCCTGAATAAATGAGGATTTGTGAGGCAGTGTTAGATGGCGTTCAGCAGCACAGGCTTTGAATTCAGACAGCCCTGAGTCTGAATCTCTGCATTGACACTTATTAGCTTGATGGGACTGGGCAACTTTATTTAATAGCACTGATCCTCAGATTCTACATCTGTAAAATGGTGACGTAATAATAAACATTATTTGGGAGTATTTTGAGGATTAAGTGAAAATGCATGCAAAGCAGCTCTCTTTAGAAAGCTTGGACAATTTCTCGTATTATAGGAGGATTCTGATCTTCTGCCACTTGAGTTTTACCATTTTATGAACATTCTTTGTTTTGCTGTCTGTAATTAGGATAACAAGAGGGTACCAAAAGGAAGAAAGGAAGAGGAGACCCCGTGGTTGGTAGGCTGGAAGAAATACTTAGGAGAAGCAATTTGTTTTCTTGGGGATATTTCCAGTGGCATGTTTTATCCTAGAAACTTCTTTAGAAAATTGTGCAAGGCTTATGGAGGTATAATTCTGTTTTTTTAGAAACTTGAAAGACAGGGCAGGATCATAACTACATATATTAATACTAGGGTATATAATTATTATTAATAGAAAATCAGGCCAGGTGGTTTTTTTCATGCCTGTACACTTTGGGAACCAGAGGCGAGAAGGTCACTTAAGGCCAAGATTCTGGGACCAGTCTAGGCAACATAAATACAAAAAATAGTCGGGTGTGGTGGTGCATGCCTGTAGTCCCAGCTACTTGGGAGGCTGAGGTAGAATTGCCTGGGAGGTTGAGGCTTCAGTGAGCTGTGATGGTGCCACTGCACACCAGCCTGGGCACCAAAGCGAGACTCTGTCTAAAAAACAAGGAAAGACAGTCAGCTGCTTTCATTCTCCAAATAAGTGTGGAAAGATAATAAGAAATGTTTGACTGAAAGTATAGCTTTGTCTTTGACCATGGAACAGAGGTGGGTGGAAGGCAATTGGGGAAAGAGGCCAATCAGCAACCTCCAGAAATTTCCTCTTTTTTTCACTCACGAGGACAGTTTTTTGGGGTAGCAGCTGACCTCATGCAAGCTACTCCAAGTCAATGAAAGGGGGCAGCACTAGCAGTGTGCCAAGAGGCAAAAGCCAGAAAAATAAAACTGGAGGATCCTGGGGTACCAAACCTGGGAAAAAGCACAAATTCAGATGAGAGGTTATAATGTAGACTGAGATAAGACAACAGAGTTCCAAGTATTAGAGAGCAGTGAATCCAAGATGTTTGCAATGTGATATCAACTTAAACCTCTTTTAAAGTTTTCATTATGAACTTCCCCAAACATGCTCACGAGTACAGAGTACAACATTGCCTATCACCGAGCTTCAGCAACTATCAACTTTTCTCCATATCTGATTCTTTTTTTACCCTCTTTTAATTTTGCTAAAGTACATTGCAGATACACCTAAACACTTCAGTATGCACTTCATTTCTACTAAATTTAACAGTTATTTATTAACAATACCATCTTGCAAGGTTACCCTCTCTTACCACTGCTATTCAACATAGTATTGGAAGTTCTGGTCAGGGAAATCAGCAAGAAAAAGAAATAAAGGGCATCCAAATAGGAAGAGAGGAAGTCAGATTATCCCTGTTTGCAGATGATGTAGTTCTACGTTTAGAAAACCTCATAGTCTTTCTAGATCTAAAAAAACACCAAAAGCTCCTTCAGCTAATCAACAACTTCAACAAAGTTTCAGGATACAAAATCAATCTACAAAAATCACTAACATTCCTATACACCAATAACAATCAAGCCGAGAGCTGAATAAGAAATATAATCCCATTTAAATACCTAGGCATACAGCTAACCAGGGAGGTGAAAGATTTCTACAATAAGAATTACAAAACACTGCTCAAAGAAATCAGAGATGACACAAACAAATGGAAAACATCCCATGCTCATGGATAGGAAGAATCAATATCATTAAAATAGCCATACTACCCAAAGCAATTTATAGATTCAATGCTCTTCCTATCAAACTGTCAATGACATTCTTTACAGAATTAGAACAAACTATTTTAAAATGTATATGGAAACAAAAAAGAGCCTGAATACCCAAGGCAATCCTAAGCAAAAAGAACAAACAAAGCTGGAGGCATCATGTTACCCAACTTAAAACTATACTACAAAGCTACAGTAACCAAAACAGCATGATACTGGTACAAAACCAACACATAGACAAATGGAACAGAATAGAGAGCCCAGAAATAAGGCCACACAGCTACAACCATGTGTTCTTTGACAAAGCTAGCAAAAACAAGCAATGGGGAAAGTACTCCCTATTTAATAAATGGTGCTGAGAGAACTGCCTAGCCATATGCAGAAAAGTGAAACCGGACCCCTTTCTTACACCATATACAAAAATCAACTCAAGATGAATTAAGGACTTAACTGTAAAAGTCAAAACTATAAAAAGCCTGGAAGATAATGTAGGCAATACCATCTCGGACATAGGAACAGGCAAAGATTTCATGACAAAGACTCCAAAAGCAATTGCAACAAAAGCAAAAGTTGACAAATGAGATATAATTAAACTTTAAAAGCTTCTACACAGCAAAAGAAACTATCAACAACGTAAACAGACAACCTATAGAATGGGAGAAAATATTTGCAAACTATCATCTGACAAAGGTCTAATATCCAGCATGTACAAGGAACTTAAACAAATTTACAAGAAAAAAACAAACAACCACATTAAAAAGTGGGCAAAGGACATAAACAGACACTTTTCTAAATAAGACATATATGCAGCCAAAAAGTATATATATAAAAGCTCGGCCGGGCACAGTGGCTCACACCTGTACTCCCAGCACGTTGGGAGGCCAAGGCGGGCATATCACCCGAGACTGGGAGTTCGCGACCAGCCTGACCAACATAGAGAAACCCCGTCTCTACTAAAAATACAAAATTAGCCAGGCGTGGTGGCACATTCCTGTAATCCCAGCTACTCGGGAGGCTGAGGTGGGAGAATCGCTTGAACCCAAGGGGTGGAGGTTGTGGTGAGCCGAGACCACACCATTGCACTCCAGCCTGGGCAACAAGAGTGAAACTCTGTCTAAAAAAAAAAAAAAACAAAAAAAAAAACTCAACATCACTGATCATTAGAGAAATGAAAACCAAAACCACAATTAGTATCATCTCATACCAGTGAGAATGGCTATTTTTAAAAAGTCAAAAAGTAACCAGTGCTAGTGAGGTTGCAAAGAAAAGGGGGAGCACTTATACACTGTGTTAGTGGGAGTGATGGGAGTGTAAATTAGTTCAACCATTGTGGAAAGAAGTACGGTGATTCTTCAAAGAGTTAAAAACAGAACTATCGGCCGGGCGCGGTGGCTCAAGCCTGTAATCCCAGCACTTTGGGAGGCCGAGACGGGCGGATCACGAGGTCAGGAGATCGAGACCATCCTGGCTAACATGGTGAAACCCCGTCTCTACTAAAAAATACAAAAAACTAGCCGGGCGCGGTGGCGGGCGCCTGTAGTCCCAGCTACTCGTGAGGCTGAGGCAGGAGAATGGCGTGAACCCGGGAGGCGGAGCTTGCAGTGAGTAGAGATCCGGCCACTGCACTCCAGCCTGGGCGGCAGAGCGAGACTCCGTCTCAAAAAAAAAAAAAAAAAAAAAAAAAAAAAAAACCAGAACTATCATTTGATCCAGCAATCCCATTACTGGGTGTATACCCAGAGGAATATAAATCATTCTATTATAAAGACATATGCATGCATATGTTCATTGCAGCAGTATTCACAATAGTGAAGACATGGAATAAATCTAAATGCTCATCAATGACCGATTGAAGAAAGAAAGCATGGTAGATATACACCATGGAATACTATGCAGTCATAAAAAGAATGAGACCGTGTCTTTTGCAAGAACATGAATGGAGCTGGAGGCCATTATCCTAAGCAAACTAACACAGACACTGAAAACCAAATACTGCATGTTCTCACTTATAAGTGTGAGCTAAATGATGAGAACACATGAACACAAAGAAGGGAACAACAGGCACTGGGACCTCCTCGAGGGTGGGAGAAGGGAGAGGAGCAGAAAAAAATAACTATTGGGTACTAGGTTTAGTACCTGAGTGACAAAATAATTTGTACAACAAACCCCCATGACATGAATTTACCCATATTACAAACCTGTGCATGTATCCCCGAACCCAAAATAAAAGTTAAAAAAAAAAAAATCTTGCAACATCACTTAAAAAAGTTTTAAAAAAGGTTAAAAACAGGACTCTAATGTATATATAAGAAGTTCATATGTGATAAAAATGACAGCAGAAAGTCTGGTTTATTTAATGCTGAGTTAATTCATTTGTTGGAAAAGGTAAATTTCAAGATCAATTTCAGATGAACTAACATTTTGGTAAAATATCAGGATAAATACTCTCTAATTCATCTTTTGGCAAAATTGCAACCGTGTCTTACTTTAATAGGAGTAAATGTAGATATTTCTCATGATTATATTGAGCCAGTATCACTTTTTAAATATATGGGAAACACTGTTTTTAATACAAAGCATTTTACAGCATTTTTTCTAATCACAGCACCAAAGATAGGAAAATAATATATTTGGCTACCTAAAAAGCACCCTACCCCCAAACAAAACAAAAACAATACCAAAACAAAATAAGTTATAGGCAAAATTTTAATTAAAATATAAAATTCAGAAGAAAATATTCAACCTGTGTGAAAGACAAAGGGTTAAGATCTTTTGCATAGCAGTGTTTACAAATCCATAAAAAACTTGGCCATCTAAAAGGAAATGAGAGATAATTCTCTGCTTTAATTCACAGGCATTCCATGTTGCAATCTGTCCATTTTCTGCCTTCTTTCTGCCTTCGGCTTTCCTGTGGCCTATCATCTTGGCCCAAACTTAATGTTATTAAGTGGCTGTGTTATAGGTTGTAAATGGGTTTGTGAAGTTTTCTTTTTTCTTTAGAGAGGGATTTCTCTTGTTGTTATTCCTTTATTTCCTAAAACTTAATTCCAATGGTTTCGTGAATTTTGAGGGTGGGGAGTGAAATGAAAATACTGTTACTCAACCAGCTTTCCATCTACATCTTCAGATGATGTTTCACTGCAGTTTTTAACTTAATGGGACTGTATTCAAAGCAATGTTTCCCCATATACTTAAAAAGCAATACTGGTTCAATATAAGAGTGAGACATATCTACATTGACTCCTGTTCAAATAAGACATGCTTGCAACTTTGCCATATGAGTAAAGATATGCCGGGAAGGAAGAAAAGGCTGTGCAGTTTGAGTTTCGCTGACTTCTCAAGCAAGAAACATGTTGGCCTGAGCAGGAATTGGCATAACCTCCACAAACTGTGCCTCTACATGAAATCACTTCATTCTTCACGTCTCTTCTTCAGTGAAGTTTAGTAACTGGCCTAGTCAAAAGATATCCTTTCTTTGAAAAAAGTTTGGATAGGAAAAGGAAAAAGCAGTAACAGTTGTCACAGGGGGTGAATAGCATGTTTGACATCCCAGATTTAGCTGAATGTCATTAGGTTGGATTTGGATAGTTGAATACTGCTGATATTTGTGCTCTTCAGCAAATTCTATATTTGATTCCTTCTTCCCAAGGGCTTTTGCGAAACAAGGAGTATTGTATTAGGAACAGAGCTGTGGTTAGCCTCCTAGTCATTATGGTGGAATAAACAGTAAGACATGCAACACAAGCAATGAAGAGGCCAGTGGGAAGAGAGAAAGGATGGGATACCATTACTTTTTTCACAATTTATCCATTGTTTCCCAGTGTTTGCATTTGCTGAACGTTTATTTACTTGTTTTTTAAAAAAAATCTCTGTCTTGCTCTGTCACCCAGGCTGAAGTGCAGTGGCACAGTCACAGCTCACTGCAACCTCAACCTCCAGGGCTCAATTGACTCTCCCGCCTCAGCCTCCCAAGTAGCTGGGACAACAGGCACACACCACCACTCCTGGCTAATTTTTGTAAAGACGGCATGTTGCCATGTTGCCCAGGCTGGTCTTGAACTCCAGAGCTCAAGATGTCCGCCTGCCTCGGCCTCCTAAAGTGCTCTCTCTCTTTACATATATATATATATATATATATATATATATATATAAAATTTTTGAGCTCCTAGAAAAACAAGAATTATATTTTTTATATAATTTTATATACATAATATACAACTATATATATAATTATATATATATAGAGAGAGAGAGAAAAACATGATAAAATCTGGCTTATTAGACAGTCTGCCAGTAGAATATTTATTTGCAACTGAGTATATTCACAAAACAATGTTCATTGCTATTTGTAATAATGGAGGAGAGACTAAGACCATCCCTGAGAAGGTTAAAGGGTGGTAGTCATTTTCAGATCAATACAAGAAGACTCACTTTATACCTGAAGTTTGCCAGTGATGGCATAGAACTTGCTCTGCTTCCCCCTGCATACTTTTTCAGGTACCAAGTACCCAAACTAGAAACCTGGGCATCATCCTCTACTTCTCCCACTCTCTATCCATACCACACCCACATTCTTATAATTTTTTTTAACTTTTACTGCTGTCTCTCCTCCTTCCTTGATCCCTCTTTGTCAGGCCCTGCACTAGCTTCCTCGGGGTCTCCCAGATTCCATTCTTATCCAGTTCATTTTAAAAGCAAATTTGATCCTGTCAATCCCTTAAAACTCTTAAATGACTTCCTTTCAACTTCAGGATAAAATCCAAACTCCTCAGCATGGGGTAGTTTCCAGTTTGGGCTCTGCTTGATCTGTCAACATCCCTCCATCCATAGTCCATGCTCCAGCCACACTGAGACACCTGTCACATGATTCACATGCTTGCTAAATGTTTGCTATTTTTGCCCACTTCTGAATAGTCTCCACTCACTCCCTCACTATTCCCCTTATCTGCCGAACTCATTTCTGTCTTTCAAGAGCCAGCACAATGTCATTTTCCCTTGGAAGCCTTATTTCATTCCCCAGCCTTCCAGACCAGGCCATTCCTCATGACCACTCCCATAGTGGCCACTCCACAGCTCTTTCATAGCATTAATCACATTTTATTATAATGCCCTATTTACATGTCTGGTTCCTCCCCTCTGTCATGCTGAATTGAGTTCTCCATTGTTAGTGGGTTCCAAACAGATGATCAATGACACATTTCAAGGAGATGAAATAGGAGAATTAAGAGTCAGACAGAAAGGTAGAAAGGACCTCTTAAGTCTCTTCAACTTTTTGGTGTCTGAATTTCTCTGACTCCGAGATCCTCAAAGATGCTGCCATTCCTTGAAAATAATCAGACAAATAATGTCATCACAGTTTTATCATAGAAAATACTTTTATTTTTTATTGCCTTTTGATATGGTTTGGCTATGTCCCCACCCAAATCTCATCTTGAATTGCAGCTCCCATAATCCCCACGTGTCGTGGGAGGGACTCAGTGGGAGGTAATTGCATCATGGGGGCAGGTTTTTCCCATGCCGTTCTTGGGATAGTGAATAAGTCTCATGAGATCTGATGGTTTTATAAATGGGAGTTCCCTTGCACAAGCTCTCTTACCTACCACCACGTAAGATGTGACTTTGCTACTCCTTCACCTTCTACTATGATTGTGAGGCCTCCTCAGCCATGTGGAACTGTGTGTCCACAAACTTCTGTTTCTTTATAAATTACCCAGTCTCGGAGATGTCTTTATTAGCTGTGTGAGAAAGGATTAATACACCTTTGAAACTGATTATCCAGCAATAGAATTGCTATTTTTAGTAGAGATAGGATTTCACCATGCTGGCCAGGCTGCTCTGGAACTCCTGGCCTCAAGTGATCCACTCACCTAGGCCTTCCAAAGTCCTAGGATTACAGGCATGAGCCACTGCCCCTGGCCTACGACAAATGATCTTTGATGATCCTTTGTACTCAACACCTCAACTCTCATGGCTAAGGCCACACTCTGCTCAGAGTCAGATACAGATAGAGATGTTTTTGTTTTTATTTTTCCATTGATTCTGGTGGTATTGATGTCATCAGTACTGGAATCAAGGTCTCTAAAGGGTTTTGCTAAGGCGGATAATTCTGAGATTCATAAGCAACACCTTCCGTAAAGACAATGACAATGGTGGAGGGATATGAGAAAGAAAGGAGAGAGAGAGAGAGAAACAGAAGCTGCCCAGGCTTCCAAACCCTGAGGGATAAAGATGTTGGGATCTCAGCCAACACCCTTAAGTAATAAGGAGTGATGGGAGAGAAAGGCTGACAGTTTGTGACATGTGACATGTGACTTTCTAATGACCCAGAGACTGGATTTGTTCTAAACAGAAAGAGCTTTTAAGCTGACATCAGGAACAGTTTCCAGTCCAACAAGTAGCTCATATCCCTCTCATGAAGGAAAAACCCAGAGGGAAGTAATTATTTAGAGGACCAGAGCTCTGCCTTGGAATCTAAATTGACAATACTTTGTTAAACTCCCATTGAGTCATTGACCACACCCATTCTGACATGGAAAGTTGCCTCAGTGGAAGCAAAAGCAGTCTTCAGAGTAATGTGTAAAACATATTTGTAGGAGCATAAAGAAAAGTATGAAAGAGTGTCCCCCTACCAAAACTGTTAATATTGGGTATTTCAGGAGGTTAGAGTCAGAAAAGGTGAGGAAATTAAACATTTTATTATACTTCCTGACTTTGTAACAAATATAGATTATGTTTATAATTATTAAAAATCAGTTAAGGCTGGGCATGATGGCTCACACCTGTAATCCCAGCACTTTGAGAGGCCAAAGCAGGAGGACCACTCCAGACCAGGAGTTCAAGGCCAGCCTCGGCAACATAATGAGACTCTGTCTCTATAAAAAATTTAAAAATTAGCCAGGCATGGTGGCCTGCACCTATAGTCCCAGCTACCTGGGAGGCTGAGGTGGGAGGATCATTTTGAGGTTGTAGTGAGCTATGATGGTGCCACTGCACTCCAGCCTGGACAGCAGCGAGACCCTGTCTGTAAAACACAAACAAAAGCAAAATCAAAAAATACCAAGTTAAGTAAAATAGTTATAATAAACTACACACACACACACGCACACACACACACACACACATATATATATATAATGATAATAAGTAAAGATTAGGCAAACTTGTGTCTAGGACCAAATAGCAGAGGGAGGAAGACAGGAAGCTTAAATGTGTTGACTGTACTTTGAGCCAATCTGTGACATATGTGATTTCATTTAACGCTCACAGACTCACAATTTGTTGAAATAAATACCAATAGTTCCATTTTACAGAAGAGAAAACTGAAGTTCAGGGAGACTAAGTAATTTGCCCAAGGTCACAGAGATAGATAATAAGCAGAAGAGCCAGGAATTTAACCCAAGTCTGTCTTCAAAAGCCATAGCTTTCCACAAACCCAATTTTATGAAATAATTTCTCTGAAAAGTAGATTTTTTTTCTACACATCTTATACAAATATAAGTAAAGAATATTCATTTCTTGTTCAGTGAATTCCTTGTATATCTGAAGAAGGAATTCACTGAAAGTAACAATTCTATGGTTAAAATAACATTACTTTCTTTATGGACAGATTTTTCTTACTACTTTGCCATAAACCTTCCTCTATATATCTATTGAAGAAAGGACATTTACTGATTTTTGTTGTTGCTATGGAGTTAGTATGTTAGAATAATATTATAGTTGTGAAAGTGAAGAAGGCCATAGAAAAGAAAACACATACACAAAAAAATGTGTTTGGAAAGAAAAATAATCCAGCACTGTTAGGATATGTGATAGGCAAAGCAGATACTTGGTTAAAAGATCATAGTTCATGCCTCTGTTTTTTCAGCTATAAAATCACATTGAAAAAAAAAACCCAACTATTTTAAACACATTATGAATTCTAGACATGTTGAAGTTATTTTCATGCCAACGTGGGTGGGGTCTGCCACTCAGGAAACTTGCCCAACTATATTCCATTTTCCCGTATCTTCGTGGACTCTCAGGCAGTTCCTCAAGTGTTTGTTCACGTTTGGTCATAAATACAGTCATTTATTTAATTATTACTCCATTTCAGGTATTAAAAGGTCAAATCTAGTCTAACATGACTTTGATCTCAAGGCTGGGGAGAGATGACTCACGCCTGTAATTTCAGCACTTTGGGAGACCGAGACCAGGTGGCTTGAGGCCAGGAGTTTGAGACCAGCCTGGGCAACAAAGCGAGATCTTATCTCTACAAAAAAGAAAAAAAAGAATTGACTAGGTGTGGTGGTCCATTCCTGTAGTTCCAGTGACTTGGGTGGCTGAGGCAAGAGGATCACTTGAGCTCAGGACTCCAAGGTTGCAGCGAGCTATGATCGAGCCTCTGCACTCCAGCCCGGGTAACAAAGCAAAAGACTGTCTCCAAGAACAACAACCACCACCACCACAACAGAAATTCAGATCTCAGGTGCAATCTGCAATTCTTTTCCCTCTTTATCTCATGCCTCTCTTGTGGCTCAAGCACCTACAGTGAGGGAGGGGGCAAATGTGGCTTCTCATTCTTGGCCACCTTTCAACTTTGCCTTCTGGATATCCTGGGGTCCAAGTAGGGGGAAGGGGTTTATAGATGAAGAAGGGAAGACTTTCATGTTACTGGTGCCAAGTAATCCTCTCTCGGCTAACCCTGGCTCTCTGTGTTGTTCACCCCACAGCTATTACTCCCGAAGTACTTTTGCGCCAACAGGCTTCCTTCTTGTATGGTGACTCAAGTCCAGAAACTTCCCACAGGACCTACGTGGCCATAGGAAACTCACTCATCTCTGCCAGACCAAAACGTGGTAGTGGAGATGGCTGTCTACTACCACTGTCTCTCCTCACTCACCATTGTGCATGGCCACAGCTGGTCTTCAGGCCCAATTCTAGGAGAGAAGAGGCAACAGTCATGAGTTTCACATACAATCTCAAAGAATCCTTCCAAGGACCCTTTCACCCCTTCTCCCTCCTTCAACTCCACACCCTGTAAACATCCAGTGGGGAAGTAAGAGGCCTTTCTCTCACTTTTCACAGGTACCCTCAACTTCTATGTGTATTTCTCATGAATCCTTATCACTTGATTTGGGGAAGGACAACCCTAAAAAGGTAAATGCAGAAGAGATACCACTACTAGCCTAAAACCTTTCAGTGTAACTCTTCAGTCACTCATTCAATCTCTGGACTTGTTTTATATGCACTACCGGGCATTGATGTGGTTTGATGTTTGCTGAACAGGTCCTGCTTTCTTTAAGTATGTTCAGCAGAATGTTTTAATTCCTCTCTTTAAAATGAGGGGATGTTACCAGAAAGGAGTCCAGATCCAGACCCCAAGAAAGGGTTCTTGGATTTCATGCAAGAAAGAATTAGAGGCAAATCCATAAAGTGAGAGCAAATTTATTAAGAAAGGAAAGACATAAAATAATGGCTACTCCATAGGCAGAGCCAGCCCTGAGGGCTGATGGTTGGTTATTTTTATGGTTATTTCTTGATTATATGCTAAACAAGGGTTGGATTATTCATGAGTTTTCTGGGAAAGGAGTTGGCAATTCCCAGAACTGAGAGTTCCTCCACTTTCTGACCATATAGGGTAACTTACAGACATTGCCATGGCATTTGTAAACTGTCATGGCACTGTTGGGAGTGTCTTTTAGCATGCTAATGCATTATAATTAACATATCATGAGCAGTGAGGATGATCAGAGGTCACTTTTGTCCCCATCTTGGTTTTGGTGGGTTTTGGCCAGCTTCTTTATGGCAACCTGTTTTATCAGCCAGGTCTTTATTACCTGTACCTTGTGCTGATCTCTTATCTCATCCTGTGACTTAGAATGCCTAACTTCCCGGGAATACAGCCCAGTAGATCTCAGTCTCATTTTACCCAGCCCCTATTCAAGATGGAGTCACTTTGGTTCAAATGCCTCTGACAGATATACTTCTTACCCATTGTTCTCAGCTTGGGGCTTTAACCAACATTCCAGGATACTGGGAAAAAATCTCACTCAATATTTTGTTCCCTAAGAAAAATGGCTTTTGTTAGCTTGAAAATTCTTTAAGAAGATGAAAGAACAGAATTTCAAAACCCCCTTAAGAAGTGAGCGAAGTCATAAAATCGTAGACATTTTACAGCTTAAAGTATCTCAGAAATCACCACCTTCTCTTTTCTTTTCTTAAACTTTTCTTTTAGGTTTAGGGGTACATGTGAAAGTTTGTTACACAGGTAAACACGTGTCATGGGGGTTTGTTGTACATATTATTTCATCATCCAGGTATTAAGCTCAGTACCCAATAGTTATCTTTTCGGCTTCTTTCCCTCTTCCCACCTTCCCACCTTTCATTATTTATGAAAAAATCATGTTCCAAAAAGAATAATTGACTTGCCCAAGGCCATGGCTATAGGGCTAGTTATGAGCAGTGCTCAGTCTGCCTATAGATTCCTCTCTTCATGCATCCGCAGGGTAGTAGAAAGTATTTTTTTCCTTCATTGTGATGCTTCCCTATTATTATCATCCTTATTTTTATTATTGACACACTGAAAAAAATTTATGACTGAACAGTGTTTTGAGATATTAAAATTATAGTTAAACACATTCATCTGGAATACCATCAAAAGCTAAAACGGGAATTTTCACATATTCTTTATTTTGCTTTTATGAGGTAGAGGCAAATGACATGTAAACAAGTTGCTATTAGAAACTTACCCAAAAAAGAAGCTTTTAAGGTATGTCATTTCTTGATGAATCTGGTCAATACAGTTTCTCCTTATTTGAAAACTGAAATAACAAACCTTTACATTTCCGTAAGTCTTTGCCACTTAGAACTCTTCTTTTCCTTTATCTTTTTTTTTTTTTTTTTTTTTTTTTTTTTGAGATAGGATCTCACTCTGTCACCTAGGCTGGAGTACAGTGGCACTATCACAGCTCACTACAGTCTTAAACTCCTGGGTTCAAGCAATCATTCCATCTCAGCCTCTCAAGTAGCTAGGACTACAAGGCACCATGCCCAGCTAAGTTTTAAATTTTTTGTAGATGTGGGATCTCGCCACGTTGCCCAGGCAGAACTTTTCAAAACATCATTTGAAACTCTGCATTGAGAAATTAGGTTATAATGATTACCCTGAATCACTACAAATGACTTTTGTTTTTGTTTTTGCTTTAATAGGAGAAAAGGCATATAAATTTATTTAACGTGCACACAGAAACCTTCAGAATAAAGACCCAAGCCAACAATAAGGTGCAGAATCTTATATTCCATCTTGAGGTTATAGAAAAAAAATGTGAGCTCAGAGTATAGCCCAAAACTGGTTATGTTGGTAAATCAGGTTTAGTGGCAAGACAAGTTATGAGAGGGAGAAAGGAAGAGGCCAATCTAGCAAAGGTAGCCTTGTTATATGGATGAAGCCTTATAGAGAGCAGTGCTCTGAGAGAGTAGACAGTAAATATGTTTTCAGACCTTTAAAGGTGTCAGTCTCAGTTAATCTCTCCTAGATCCAGGAATTGCCTAGAAAGGGAAGGCCTGGCTGCACTAATGAAGATTCTCTACAGCTACAAATTTCTCTCAGCTCAGTCTGCTGGCCATGCAGCAGCCATTTCAAAATGACTTTTGAATAGTCCAAAGAAGATGGAAATTTGTTCTGCATAATTTAGTGGTAAGTGTTTAGAAATAGTCCTCCCACTTGTGGTATTGGCAGATGGAAATGCTCAGCTAACTAGTACATTCCAATAACTGAAGTACTTCGCTTTCCCAGCCATGTTGGATATTGGGTTGCCATTCCAATGTGCTTCCAATGGGCAGATGCTGTTGGCTAAAACAAAGTTCTTAAATCCTTTTGTATTAGTCAGAGGTCTCCAGAAAAAGAAACCCAATAGGAGGTGTAGATACAGATAGATACAGATATAAATATATAGATATAGATAAAAACATTGGTTATAAAATATGGGCTCACATGATTATGGAGACTCAGAAGTCCCACAATCTGTCATTGGCAAGGTTCAGGCCCAGGAAAACTGGTGATGTAGTTTGAAGACCTGAAAGCCAGAGAGTCCAGTGGCTGTAGATTCCAGTTCAGGTCTAAAAGCCTGAGAGCCAGGAGTCCTAAAGGCAGGAGAAGATGGATGTCCCAGCTCAAGCAATCAGGCAGAGAGCAAGTTCATCCTTTCTTCATCCTTTTGTTCTGTTCAGACCCTCAAGAGATTGAATGATGCTTTTCCACACTGGGAAGAGACAACTGTTTTACTCAGTCCACCAATTCAAATTCTAATCTCTTCTGGAAGCATCCTCACACACATACCCAGAAGTCATGTTTAAATGGCTATCTGGGCATCCTGTGGTCCAATCAAGTTGCTACATAAAACTAACTGTCACAATTTTTTTCTACAGTATGTATCAAAAAACCTTAAATTACATTCTAGAAATTTATCCTAGAAAAATACTGAACAAGTGTGAAAAGCTGCTTTACAATGATATTCAATGTCACATTTCTTATAATTTTCAACATTAAGGAATAACCTCCATGTCTAATAAAAGAGGAATGGGCCCAAAGATATTATACAGTGACAAAATGGAATTTTATACAGTCAATAAAATGGTGATATAGAAGACAATTTATTGACATCTGAATGTGTTAATGACATTTTCTTTAGTGAAAGAGTAAGGTGTCAGGGTGTGCAGTAAAATCACAATTTTGTTTTAAAAAGTTATGTATCGTTAAGTTTGTGTGTACAAGAGAGACTATTGCTGAGATATGGATATCTTTGGCTTGCTGCCCCTCAGAATCTATTTGTATGAGTTGTTAAGACTGATATTCATGAGATCTTTATGTTTTTTGGCTCAAGAAAGAGAAAGACATATTGGGGATGAAGATAGCCAAAGTGATGGAGGGAAAAGGAGGTGGGAGCGATTTCAATGGCATGGACTCTGTTTCAAAACCCAGCCAGTCAGGTTTTGAGTCTCAACTGAGAGAGAAGTTAGGGAGAAAAGCTGAAGAACTGTGTTGGTAAAAGTTTGCTAGCCTCTGGGCACCAACTATGCCACTTCAGGATCTAAGGAACAAGATGGGCCTTAGATTTAAGAGAGGGTCGCTGGTCAGCCTCTCCCCACCCTCCCACTCGTTTCAGGCTGGCACCAGCACAGGGTAGCTGTGCCCACCGAAGGAGCCATCTTATGGAGAACAGCAGCAGCACGGATGGCAGGCAGGCTGGAGCAGGAAAGAGTTGTGTTCCCAAGCATGTGTGAGACTCCAGGATCCTACAAGACATGCCCTGAGGGACAGCTGAAATCCACAGGGAGCAAGTCGGGGCTGGGATCTGTCGCAATGTGTGTAGTAACCTAATGTAGGTTTTTCGACCTTGGCACTTGTTGACATTTTTGAGTGGCCAATTCTTTGTCATTGAGGGCTATCCTGTGCATTGTAGGAAGATAAGTAGCATTTCTGGCTTCTACCCACTAGATGACGGTAGTCCCAACTCATTTAGTTGTGACAACCGAAACGTCTCCAGATATTGTCAAATGTCCCCTGGGGTTAAAATCTCCCCAGGCAGAGAACCACTGATATAATGGAATCACAACTACAATGACAGGTTAGTGAAAATTGGTGCATGATAACAGCTAACATTTAATGAGTCTTTGTAGTGTTCTGAGCTTTGTGTTTTTAACTCATTTAATGCTTACAATAACTTCATGAGGTGGGTTCTATACTTATCTTCATTTTAAAGATGCGGAAATGAAAGCACAGCACAGAGAAGTTAAGTAACTCTCCCAGGCTTACACAGCTGAGAGGTGGCAGAGCGAGAATAGGACCCCATGCAATCTGGCTATGGAGACCTCGCACTTAAGAAATGTAATAATATGTTAACAATTGCGGACCTTCTATGAGATTGCCATTGTTCTTTGTAGGTTTTTATTTTTGTACTTTCTAATTTTTTTTCAGTAAAAGAAGTCACCTTAATAAAAAGAGAAACATTATTTAGCCAGTAATTTACTCAGAGCCAGTGTTGCTGCACACCTGTATGAGCCCGCTTGCATGGTGAGTGTATCTCAGCAAAGAGCCCCATTGGGTGTCCTTGTGCACAATCCCAAGAAAAGACCAAGATGGCCAACATAATTTTGTACTTGGACCGAAAAACAACAGTATAAAAGACAGACTTGGCAGAGTGCGTATTTTCTATGGTTTGCTGTTTTCAATCTTCATATTGTCTCTCCTGACTATGCAGTGAATGAATTCGTAGTCCACGCTCCGTGGCTCACCACCGCAGGCACTCACCTGAAAGCAGCAGAGGACAGCCTCTCACCTTCAGCAGCAATGGGCTCCTCTCTGCGTAGTTGCTGATGCTGTTCCTGGGTGGAGGGGCTGGTAGTGTGCGGGTGAATAGGCATGGAGGCTGAGGCTCTGGGAAACAAAGGGCTGAGCCCATAGGCTTGGACTGAATCTTGCCCATTTGTCAAGCGCTGGCTAGGGGAGGCACTCGGGGTGATGATTCCTGCCAAGGCTGGGGCTGGCAGCTGAGCGCTTCACAGAGCCTGCCTGTCAGTCACTGCTTACGCTCATCCCTTAATGGCTCTTCCCTTGTCATTTGCCTGGTGTCGCTTTTATCTTAAGTGAATTTAACAATGGTGAAAGGTGCCAGTCTGAGGTTCCCAGAGAGGAGCTTTGCCGGAAAAGCAGTTAGAATGAAAGTCGCCTCCATCAAATTGCCTCCGCTGCCCCATCTCAGGAATAAGTAACCCCATGGCTGCAGGGGTACCCCGGAGGCCTGGCCGAGCCAGCCGAGCTCTTCCCACAGCTCAGCAGGCAGCCTTAAGGGAAGCCAGCTGCAAGCAGGTCTGCAGAACTGGAGACATCTTGCAATTGCTTTTTTCTTAATTTCCACACCCAGGAGTATTTCAGGAGGAATTTAATCTCTATGTTTCTGGTTCATTTACACTTAACTTGTCACAGGATTCTTTCCAAAGAGCCATTTGGTGCCCAAGAGGACTTGTGAGCTTTTTAAACATATATCCATCTTTAAAAAAAATTCTTGAACTAACCAGGTTCAAAGCAATGTCTGAGCCACACATGAATAAGAGATGGTTTTAAATTTCAAATTCAGTTAAATATCTGAGAGTGGTTTTGTGAGGCAGCCCATCTCACAAATCAATCAATGGCAGGTGAAAGCAAGTTTCAGTTTACCGACCCTGGGTTGGGAGTTGAAGTTAGGGTGTGAGATGGGTGAGCAGGAGAAGTAAGAATAGAGGAAGCAAGAAAATAGACTAGCCGAAGGCATAGTAATTCCAGTTATTACTTCTGACCTCTTACTATATACTAGGTACTATACTAAGTTCTTACAACAACACCATAGCAATTTTCAGATTACCAAGAAACTTTCCCTGTTTTATACATGAATAAACTTAAGTTTAGAAGTTAAGTAAGTTACTCAATTCACGCAGCTAGTAACTGATGCATCCAGACTGAATTCAGCTCCTTCTGAATGCAAATCAGCAACATTGAAATGAGTGGGGGAAATGGAGGAAAGAACTAGAAGCTTGGCCAGTTCTGGGTTCCATCCTTTGCCACCACCCATCAGGGTTCTATAATGCCAGAGCCTCTTTTTGTGTTTCCATCCTCATCACCTCAGAAAGCATGGTGGGATGGAGGGTGAGTCTGGCTGATTCCAAGACATCTCATGGTGCAGACTACAGTTGCTCCATTTGAAGAGCTTGCTTTCATTACAATTGCTGGACACCATCTCCTATTCACCTAGCAAATTAAGCTTGAGGTACAGCTAGGAAGAACTGAGCTCTGGCTTCCTGACCTCTGAGTGAAGCCTGACTTTACTTCTGAAGGAAACTGGAGGCAAATGATTTCCTAGGCACTGAGGTCAGTTATTTCTGTGGACCTTGTATTTATTTGTATTTATTTATTTTTTGTTTATCTATTTTTTTGAGACAGAGTCTCACTCTGTCACCCAGCCTGGAGTGCAGTGGTGTGATCTCCACTCACTGCAGCCTCTACCTCCCGAGTTGGAGCAACTCTCCTGCCTCAGCCTTTGGAGGAGTAGCTGGGATTACAAGTGTGAGCCACCACGCCCAGCTAATTTTTTTTTTTTTTTTTTAATATTTTTAGTAGATACGAGGTTTCACCATGTTGGCCAGGCTGGTCTCCAACTGCTGACCTCAAGTGATCTGCCCACCTCAGCCTCCCGAAGTGTTGCTATTACAGGCATGAGCCACCATGCCCAGCCAATTTTTAAGACAAAATTTCTTTGTATGTTCTGAAGATTTAAAAAAGAAACAGGTAGGGGTGTGTGTGTGTCTGTGTGTGTGTGTGTAAGATATCTGTGAGAACAGAGGACAGTTTTCTGCTTGACCAGGAGCTGAGTTTGCTTATCACAGTTGAACAACAGTTTGTTTGAGGCCTTACTTCCCTTGCTATGTAGTTCATGAAGTGCTGAGGACCTCTGATGGTAGGACTGTTGTATTTGATGTTACGTATGCCACACTGAGAAACAAACTATCAGATGCATTTATTTTGGTTGTTTTTTATCCGGCACCGTTGCCTTGTGTGCAGTTTATAGAGATGAGCATAGATCTCTCCAAGGGTGAAGGCCACTCGCAGACTGTCCAGTACTTCTTTCTCATCTATTTAAACATGCATGGACACTGCACTCACACTGTTCTTTAAATAAGGGCTTTCCATTGAATTAGTAAGTGTAGAACTCACAAAAGAGAGGATGAAAAGTTCTCATATGAAAGCAACCCAGTGCACAAGATCTGAGAGGACCTTGGCCACAAGACCTGCCACTCTAGAAGGAAGCAGCTCATAGGTCCATGCCTGAGCAAAGAGAAGCTTGAGTTGATGAGAAAATGTGAAATGAAGCCCAAAACAGGGGCTTTCCCTGGGTCTCCAAGGTTTATAAATACTTATGGACGCAAAGGCATGGAAAATGACATACCTCTATCCATGCCCAGGAGATGGTGTTGGCAACAGATGTAAAAAGGATTGGAGAACTGTAAGCAGAGGGGGAAATGCCAATTTCAAGAGGCAGCAGCTCCTTGAAAGCACCTGGGATAGCTGAGTCCAGACTTGATTGGTCTCTCTCTACTGTCAGCTCCTCTGGCATCCATGGTCGACCCTATACAAGGCAGTACTTCACCACAATCAGGTTAGTATTGGCTTTGCCTGTTTCATGTAACCCTGTGTTTCCACACATCATCCCCTTCTCAAAACCTCCAAAGGTTTCCCCTTACTGGCACAATGAGCGCCAAACTCATTTCCTCAGCCTCAAAGCTCTTTTCCACTTTTACTTTCAATATTTCCTCAACAATGTGCACGATCAACACTCTAACCTATTAAACCTGATCCATTTGTCACTTAGGGGACCCTCTGTCCCAGTTTTCCCAGAACACAGGATTGTTGGTGCTAGAACCAGGAAGTTCTAACCAAGGCAACAAAGGCAAACTGGGATGAGGAGGTTGCCTATCTAAGCCACCCCTGGATGAACACATTTGAATTGCTCTACTTCCATACCTCTCATGCTTCTCCCCAGCTTAGAATGCCACCTGCTATTTTCTCTACCTGTTAGAATGTATTCATCTGCTAAGGTCCGCATCAAATTCTATCTCCTGGGGGAAGCTTTTGCAGATCTCCCACTGTGACAATCCATTTCTCTTTCCTTGGAGATCCCAGTAGCTCTGGTTGTCTGGAGGACTGTAAGTGGGAGGAATTGAGTAGAGCGGTTGGGAACATGAATTTAGGAGGTAGATAGGTGTGAGTCTGAAATGTGATTGTGACCATTGCTGATTGAATGCAAGTCATTTAGCCTCTCTGTGCCTGGGTTTTCTTGTGGTTAATTGTGGTGGGATGCATAATTAGAATATCTAGCTTTTTGGGAGGTTGTGAAGATGAAATGAAATCATATACATAGCACCTGCCTCATGTGGTATATTGATATACACAATGTTACTATTCTTTGGTTCCTTTATTCAGTGAATATTTGTTGAGTGCCTTCTATATGCTGGGCCCTGTTCCTTGAAACGGAATCAAACAGAATAAAAAAAATGCCCTCAAGGAGGTTAGATACTAATGGGGAGTGGAGGAGACATAAACGTAAACTATACACTGTGGCAGATGGTGATAAATGTTAGAAAAATAAAGCAGCAAAGGGAGATAGTGAGGGCTTTATATAAGGTGGGGAGAGAGAGCCTTAAGCAAAGAGCTAACAAAGGTGAGGGGTTGAGCCATGTAGATATCTTGAGCAAAGAGGCTTCCAGGTAGAAGGAATAACAAGCACAAGGTACTGAGGAAGACTGTGCTGGAGATTTGGGGATGATATGACTGGAGCAGAAGGAAAAAGAAATGTGCTAGGGAACAAAACCAGAGGTAGTAGGAGGGGCAGACCATGGAGGACTGTGGAGGTAACCAAAGTACAGTGGCTTATTCCCTGCACAAGAAAGCATGATCCTGAAAGTGTTTGGGACAGAGAAATCCCATTTTCTGACTTCTCATTTTAAGAGTCGTTCTTGCATTGGGTTGAGGACAGACTGTAAATGTGGGCAAAGGCAGAAACAGGAGGATCTGTCAGGAGACTGTTGTTGTAAAACTGGGTGAGAGAGGAAGATGACTTAGACAAGGGTGCAAGAAGTGAAGGTTATGAGCCTGGTTAGATTTTGGCTCTTTTGGGGGTAAATCTTGGCTCTTTTTGGAGGTAGACCCAACAGGACTTACTAACAGATAGTAGCCTGACTCCACTCAGGAATGACTCGAAGGCTTCTCTAAAGAAGGATAGTGTCACTTGTCAACTGAGATGAAGACTGGGAATGTGCAGGCCAGAGAAGAGTTTAGCTTTGGAGATGTTACATGTGTGATTTCTTTTAAACACCCATGTGGAGGTGTTGAACCATGTGAACCAGGCAAATCTTCCTTCAAAAAAATAAATCTCAGGCTTATTTAGTGGTTCAAGAGGAGGGTAGAGATTAGTGGGGGATAACTAAAGCCCTTCCCTGAGACCTCCCCTAGGTATTACCACCACTACTCAACCAGAAGCTCAGATTCACCATCTTATACTTTTTTTCTGAACCTCCCTCAGTTCTTAGAACAGGACTGGGCACAATTCATTTCTGATTTGTATTGACTAGTGACCACAGAAACTGCAGAGCAGGAACTTTGGATTTCATGAGCTCTTTTAAAACAGAACCTTTGTGCTTCTAAGGCCTTTTCATGAAAGAACCCTGCCCTCCACGTGGAAGCTTTCTGAAGGTACCCAGCGTATTACATCGTCCTGTGTGAATCTTAGTGAGCACTCACGTAGGCAATGCTTGGTGGCAGACAACGTCACTCTTCCAGGTTCTCCAGAAACAAGAGAATAAAAGGTAGAAGATGAATGGCCCTTGCCTCTGAAACAGCTGCTACTGTTCCCGCATCTGCATGGCCAGTTGATTTAGAGATTTGTGAAGAGAGCCTCTGAGCCCCTCACTCCTGCCAAGTGAATTGCCAGGAGCATCCCATGGCAGGAGTTATCATTCTACTCCAGGTGCTGCAGGACAAATGCCCTGGAGTTGGAAGATGAAATACCCTTGCTCCTAGAGGAAGCTGCAGGCACGACCTGGGCACCGTTGTGAAGATGAAGGTTATCCTGCCCTCAATAGCCAGCAACTTGGAGCTAAGTCAATAACACTCATCAAAGACTAATTCCAGAGGGAGGCACCTAGGACTTGCTGTTGCTGAAAGACTGATAATATTGTCAACTCTCCCTCACTTATGCCAATGTGCCTGGAGGTGGAGGTGGGCACCATGGAATATTCGCTCCAAACAATACATAATCCAGAAACCGAAATCATTTCCCTTAATTGTGAATGATATGCTCATCTTTTTGCCTTGTTCAGGCCACACTTTGCAGATATTCCAGATACCAACTGATTTGCCATAGCCCCATTCCCCTCCCGCTCCTCCACTTCCAAAATAAATGTTCTAGAAAAATATTTCTGTGATCAAATACATTTGGCAAATTCTGGGTTAACAAACTGCAATAGGTTTCTTTGTGCAGGATTTCTCAAAGCTTTTAACACGCAAATGCACACTGAAACCTTCCAAAGGGAAAGAACACGGGCAGTAATATTTGAGCAGAAGGACCTGTTTACCAGAAGCACCTATTAAGGCAAGTGTTCCCCTAATCACACTTTGGGAAATGCTTCCTTAGGCTAACATGAAAATGGTTTTCTTTCTCTGAGACTAAATGATGCTTGGGGAAAGGGTCCAGGAGCATGCTGAGGACTGGATTTTTAAAGTGCCAGGAGGTTTAAAAAGAAAACAAAAGACAGGGAGAACTAATCAGTCCAGGAGCATGAGGGGGCCGTCGATTCTCCTGCCTGGCCTTTACTGACTCACTAGCTTCTGGCTGAGGGGTCTGGCTCCATGGGAAGGGCTTTGCCTTCAGAAGTTACCAACAGGCATTTGCTTTAAGACCTGGCTGGCACTATGTAGTGCTAAAGGAAGGAAAAACTGAATGAAGACCACAAAATTTCACCCAAGGCTACTTTGAAGGGGGAGGGCCTATCAAAATTTACATGCACAAAAGGTTTCTCTTAAAACAAAACCCTCAGATATTCTTTGCCACAAAATTTTGGCCAATATTTTCATGTAATGAGAAAATCAGAGAAGTTAATAGGAGGTATAGGGGGTTTCAATCTAACCTGCTCTATCCGTCATTTCCTCTACAATATATGGAAAAGCCATCCTGTTGCTATTTGAACACCTCCACTGGTTGGGGGTCTCACCACCTCCTAAAGCAGCTTGGGCCATTTCAGACACCTCTAAGTGCATGGGTCTAGTACAGTAAACTCTACTCCTGACTAACATGATCCCGAATTCCCAGCATTCTCAGTGCTTGCTGCTTTGAGCATAGTATGCACTAGCCTTTGCCAGTGAGTAATGCAGAACCTAAAATAAAGCAACAATAAGTCAGATAGACTGACAAAATGAACAGAAAGAAACACACAAGGAAAACAGCCAAAAAACAGCAGTCTTCACGTTTTTTACTATTTGGGGAAAAGCAAACCTATGAAGGTGCCTTTTCGGTGAAAGAGGAAGGTTGTTTTGCAGGGAAGACAAGAGGATGTATGTGAAAGTGTTTTGAAGAACTCACTGGGACATACACCTAAGTGTAAGGTATTTATTAGGGGATTAACAGTGGGAGCTATCACAAGGCAGGGAGAGTAGGAGGGGGAGAAAGGGTCTGATTGCTAAGAGGCTAGTAGGAATGAGAGGAAAGCAGTGGAGGACAGGAGCAGGAAAGATCCGGAGGAGTCACGTGCAGAGGAAGCAGGTCAGTAGATGGTTACGTGTCCTCCTGAAAAATCAGTTTCTACTTATGAAAATACTGCGTTGGTCACCACACACCCTCAGCTATGTTGCCTAACTGAGAAATCTGGGCGTCACCCTTAACCTCTTCTTTTTCTTCATCCCACTATTCCTGCCAACCTGTTGTCAAGTGTGGAAGCCCTCTCTCTTAAACACAAGGAAGCTGTATGACGTGTTCCCAGAGAGTAGGTGCGGTGCCCATGATCTTTTAATTAAGATGAACTAAGAGCCTTTTAACATGCAAAGCAATGAGAGGCAAAAAACTTCCCTGTGAAGATCTCACTGTATCACTGGGCACCATTTACCCAATCAAGGGGAGATGTACTTCTGGACAAATGAGGGGTTAAGACTCAGTTTCTGGATCAATGACAGCACCAGAATGAACTAAAAGGCAGGAATGCACTTTGTTGGAAGGATTCTCTGCCTCCCTGCATCTCTGAATAGACAACTGCCTTCCTCATGACGTGTTCTTTACTCTTGGACTCTCATTCAATTGCTCCTGGACACCGTGATGAAGCCACCGGGCATGGCAAACATCACCTGACTTCAGCCTCAGACTCAGCTGAGGTTGTTCCGAACCTTCACTCACACTGGGGTCCTTTAGGGTGCTTAAAACGAGAAAATAAGGGGATGTCCTGAAAGAAGGACCAGGTGGTGGAGTGATGTGCATATGAAGTGGCAGGGGTCTGGTGAGTGTGTGTATGTATGCACACATGTGTGTATATGTCTATGCATGTGCACAGAGGAAAGACAGGTTAAGCTACGGTTTCACATCTTCTCCAGCTGCCTCCATGTGGAAAACTGGAAGATTCTCTGACTCTAATTCACAGAATTCTCTGGGGGGTGGATTGATTATAGCACTTAGAGATACTAATGATTTACAGGGACTGAGAGGTCTCCTGATTTGCCTTCAGGCCTTCAATGACCTTTGTCAGCTTTCTGTCTCCATCCATGGTCTGTCAGCCCAGAACCCATCACACCCAGCCAAGCCCAGTATCATTTTCTGGCTGGAGCAGCTTCCTTAACTTACAGGTCTCTGGACCTTGCCTGCATCTACCCAGTCACCCTTGGTTGACCTCTCTGAATTCAGCCTCTGCCTACCTTATTGCACATGTCCATTCTAGGGATTTCAATATCACATGTCTACTTTCACGTGTAAACCAACATGTGGGACCTGTGGTTAACTGTAAAATGCCACTCTAGGGCATTAAAGATGTGTACTTTATGAAACGCTCTCTAGGAGAAAAAAGTGATAACTCAGCAAGCAGTTTGCTTCATACG
Source organism: Theropithecus gelada (assembly GCF_003255815.1). Taxonomy (NCBI): domain Eukaryota; kingdom Metazoa; phylum Chordata; class Mammalia; order Primates; family Cercopithecidae; genus Theropithecus; species Theropithecus gelada. Next base: position 200,465,834 of record NC_037668.1, on the reverse strand, counting down.
AGAATCCTTCCAAGTCTTTCCCTTTGCAATTCAAATTTTGCCCCTTAAATCACCAGTGTGCTTCCTCCTGGGTCCTCAAACTCTGGATGCCAGCCCTTCCTAGTCAGTCCTGTTCTGAGGTGCTGTATATGCCCACGGGATGATGAATGCTTGGAAGTCACCTATTTTTGGCCACCCAAAAGCTCCCATGCAGACATTTACCAGGAATTGTGCAGTTTTCATCTGCCTTTGCATGCTTAAGTGTCTTAATTTTAGGTGTGTGTGAGGCAGTGAATGACTGTTCATTTGAGACTAGGGGGTCTGGTTTTTAGGAGGGGCTAAAAGATTGATGAATCTTGCTGCATTGAACACTCATGGGGTGGGGAGAATATGGTGTGAAGTAGGCATGAACTGTGGAATCAGTCCTGGGTCGCAATCTGGATTCTGACACAGGGAGCCTTAATCTCTCTGAACTTTATGCATGAAGTTGATTATTGTGAGAACTGAGTGAAATAATGCATATAAAGCGCCCGGTACATTACATACATACAACAGGTTCTCAATAATGGCGACTTTTGATTATGATTTATGAGCACCTCTCAGATGTAAAGTGTTAGGTGCTGCAACACCTACAGAGATTTATTTCACATTTGGGTGCAACATCCAGGCTCTCTTTTTTTTTTTTTAAGAGCGCAAATCCACGTTTATTTATTGACTTTTCCTTAGTTTAAATCCTTAAGGGGTACAACATCGCTCGGACTCTGTGTCCAATAGCCTTAGCAGGAAGATTGCTTTGGAATTTGGCACGAACCATGCTGCTGTTTCCGTGGGCCCGAGTTAACTTTCCCCAGATTACTCTGGTTTTGTTTGGTTTGCCGCCGGGAGTCACTATGTTGTTCTTTGCTTTGTATACGTAAGCGCATCTCTAGTTCAAAGAGAATTCTGTTTCATCTCGGGCATAACCACCTTCAGCTTTAAGAAGAACTGTGTGCTCCCTTTGGTTCTGGAGACCCCGCTCATAGCCAGTAAAAACGGCCTTGGACCACAGCCTCCCAAACATATTTTCTTTTAGAAGTCCTGTTCCCAGCAGGCCTCCACAGGAGCCAAGATGGCGGGAAGAGAAAAGCAACATCCAGGCTCTTACTTACCATGTCAATGCTTCTCAGCCCTGGCTAATGCCGTAATCACCTGGAGCTTTTTTTTCTAATTACAATCTTCTGATACTACAGTTGTCCCTTGGTATCCTGGGGGAATTGGTTCCAGGACTCCCTCGGATACCAAAATCCTCAGATGTTCAAGATCCTCATATAAAATGGCTTAGTATTTGCATATAATCTATACACATTTTCCTGTATACTTTAAATCATCTCCAGATTACTAATAATACCTAATACGATGTAAATGCTATAAATAATTGTTATATTATACTTTTAAATGTTTCTATTATTTTTTGTTTTATTGTGATTTTCTTTGCTTTCAACATTTTTTCATTTAAAGTCGGTTGAATCTGTTCATGCAGAACCCACGAATATGGAGGATAGACTATACTTTAAAAAATTCTGACTTAGCAATCTGGGGTGGGACCTGGGAATCTGTGTTTTGTAAAAGCTGTGGGAATAATTCTAATGATCAAGCAGAGGTTGGAAAGAACTATTTAGAGCCAAGTGTATTTGGTCACTAAATCAGTAATTCTTAAAGGCATGGTAGTAACAAAGTTAGTGATGCAGTGGTTGATGAAGATTTTTTTCCCAAATAAACACATTGAGTATTCCCCTTCAGCCAACCAGAGTAGAGTAGAACCAGAGGGGAGGATGTGCATATATATTTTTTAAGTTTGTAGGTAGTTTTGCTATATCTCCTCTTCTCCATTTCTATTGGAAACCCTTCTATGGGACAGTCTTGGAGCTCAAACCCCAGTGGAATGTCAGCATTCATCTTCTCTGGTACCATCCATGTGCCTTGTGATTTTAGAATTCCACATTCATAACTTGAATTCAGTTTAAGACAATGCCAAAAGGACCTCCCAGAAAACAATATGGTGTTGGGAGAAGAAGCCACTCAGGGCAGATTTGCCCCAGAAACTGATTCATGAGATGTTGCAAGTCAATGACAATCAGAACTAAGGGATAAAAGGCAGTGGTCATTTTGCAATTCCCAGCACTAAAACAAATACCTAGTTGTTGATTAGTTTTCAAGTCCTGGAGATAAGTTGCCTCCAAAGAATGAGAAGTTAGGTAAGTGAGTAATTTCATGTTGAAATGTAGGAGTAAAGGAGGCAGAGTGTCCCTTGAGAGTACCCAGCTGCGAGATAACCCCAAGGGGCAGAAGGCAGGTGCATCCTTTCCACCAAGTGACAGACCAGCTGGGAGGTGCATCCACTTACTTCTCACAGCAGCTATCCTGGATCTGAGAGACTTGGAAGCTGGAAATAGGTGCTAGCCAGAGGTGTATTTACTGGGGGCCAGGGGTGGCAGGGGAGAAGAAAAGAGGGAGATTGAAGACAAGTGTGCATCCTGATTTGAGAAATTAGCAAAGACTGCAGATCTTCAGGAACCTGGACAGTCTAAACATGGGAGATGACTATAGAAGCAATATTTATATGAAAAGATGCTCCATGAGAATGTCAGCCCCATGACAGCAAGAGCTTTATCTTGTTCAGGCCGTCAGTTCCTACCAAAATGACTCATCTTGTTCCACTCAGATATAAAAAATAAAGCACATTGCTTCTGTATTATCAGGGAAGAAAAAGCAAAGGGGGAAAAGCCACTATTTAACAGATACCTGTTCTGTATCTAATATTTTAATACCTTGGTTCCCAAACTTTGTTGCATATTTCAATCACCTGGGAAGATTTTAAAACTCTCAATGCCCTATACCAGTTAATCCACAATAACTGGGGGTGAGAGACAGGCATCGGCATTTTCTAGAAGATCCTCGGATGATTCCAATCTGCAGCAAAGCATGAAAACAACTGGCTTCACACATTGTTCTTTTAATCTAAAAAAAAATCCTGTGAGACAGGCCTCATAAAGTTAGCCCTGTTTTACATATGAAGAAGGATGATAAGAGGATAATCACTTGTCCAAGATCAACCAACAATTAAGAGCCTAACTTTGGTTAGGTTTAAAATTTAAGTACAGCACTTATCCAGTGGCTATACTCTTTTCACAGCATATACAACTGCTCAAATTGTCGTAATAAAATGCCACAGACTGGGTGGTTTAAACACCAGAAATTAATTTTCTTGTGGTTCTGAAGGCTGGAAGTCCTAGATCAAGGCCCGGCAGGATGGGTTTTTGGTGGGGGCTCTCTTCCTGGATTGCAGATGGCCACCTTCCTGCTGTGTCTTCACAAGATAGGGTCAGGGGAAGGAGGAGTGGGAAGACAATGAGCAGGGGGAGGAGGAGAAGAGAAGTCATTAGCTCTCTGGTGTCTTTTTCTTCTTTCTTTCTTTCTTTCTTTTTTTTTTTTTTTTGTTTTTTTTTTTACAGAGTCTTGCTGTCACCCAGGCTGGAGTGCAATGGCACTATCTTGGCTCACTGCAACCTCCGCTTCCCAGGTTCAAGCAATTCTCCTGCCTCAGCCTCCCAAGTAGCTGGGATTACTGGCGCCTGCCACCATGCCTGGCTAGTTTTTGTATTCTTAGTAGAGAAGGGATTTCACCATTTTGGCCAGGCTGATCTCAAACTCCTGACCTCAAGTGATTCACCCACCTCGGCCTCCCAGAGTGCTGAGATTATAGGTGTGAGCCACCACACCCGGCCTGGTGTCTCTTCTTATAAGGATACCAATATCAGATCAGGGCCCTACTCTTATGACCTCATTTAACCTTAATTATCTCCTTAAAATCTCAATCTCCAAACACAGTCACACTGGGGCTTAGGGCTTCTGCATATGGATTTGGAGGTGGCACAATTCAGTCCATGGCATGCAGTGTTTGGTATCATACTTACCATTCAGTAGATAACCTGTCGTTATTCTTTATTTATAGGAAGCATATTCATCACCTAACACAGAATGTCAGTTTTTGTGAGATGTCCTCCAGCTCACTGAAGAAAGAACAAGAAGCCATAAACTAAAATCTCTAGTATCAGAATTGAGGCTTAGACACTAGAATGTGTTTCCTGAACAAGATTGTTTGGCATATTTAAACGAAAAACATCCAGAAATTGTTTCTGCCTCTGCTTCTTTAAGGAACAAGTGAAATTTCAGATGAAATGAAAGAATCATACTTTTGTGAACCAAGATATTCCGGGAAGGATAGCAGATCAGAACTTAAGGAGCACTTTCTCCCATGCAAGCTGTTCTAAGGATGATGAAGTATTCCTACTGATGCGCAGAGAGAAACATGCCTCGCTGGCCTAATTCTGTGTGGCACGGCACTTTGCTGGTCTAATTCCGTGTGGCATGGGCACTTTTCAGGGCATTCAGCATTTGCGGAACCTCGCTTACACTTTATCCAAGATGGAGGACAATTTCTAACTCTTCATTTACTTCTCTTTTTATTCGAAGATAAGACCCTCACAGCAGAAAGGAATTATAGCCCAAGTTAGCTGTGGAAGTGGTAGGAAAAGACCTCAGCTCTTTACAGGAGTGCTAGTGCCTAGGTGCAGATGAAAGTACTTTATTCTCATCTTGTTAGTAAATAGACAGCGTTCAGACAGGACTAAAGAGCCGAGATCTTTGAGAAACCATATCAAATATGAGACAAGAAAAGTAAAAGCCTATGAAAGTTATCAAGAAAGAGAAAATGATTGAAGCTAGAAACTGCATACTATAAAATAGATGTGTATTGTTTAGGAAAATTCTCAAATAGAAAATTAACACATAAAGAGTATTTATAAAAGAAAGGAGTAGTCTCAAGGATTAGCATAGATTTACTTTGAACAATTCATACATCCCCAATGCATGTCTCTATTTTGCTATGATTATTAGACTGACATATCAGGAAAATGCTACATGTCTATTTCAGCAAGACATTTGACAATATTTTAAATGATATCCTTATGAACAAGATACAGAAGTGTGAACTGGCTAGAAATTCAGTTATATGAATTTATCGGAAAACTCATAAAAATTCACATTTTAGACTGATATTAACAATGGGAAAAATTTTTAAATAGTAATTATCTTATTAATTAGTTTAATAATTATAGTATTAATGATAACTAATATTTATCTACTAACAGTGTTTTATATGTACTTTCATTGTTTTAAAAACTCATAGTCATTAAGTCTCATTGGTAAACTTAGTGCAATCCTGTTAAATATTTTTGGCAATTATTTGGTGAATATCATGCAAACAGTTTGGGGTGTCAGAAAACTGGGGGACAACACTATGTTGGATTATTTAAAACAGAGATATTGGAAAAAAATTCAAGTGATTTTCAAACTTTGCTGATAGCATCAGAAACTTTCCCTTTAGAACATTTTTGAAAGACAGATAGCTGTAAGCATATAAAAGGAAAGTTCTTTGGACTCTAGAAGCATCAAATGAATCTCACCCATGAGCAATGTCTGTATTAAAGGCCTACATACCTGGTAACTTGAATGTGAACATAACAAAAGGAAGTTTGCAGAAATCAACTCCTGTCCTCGAGGAACAGATGATCTAGAGTTAATAACAAAGAAAGACAGAAAGGTATGATGGGAGATAGAGACACCCTAACAGACAACCAAACACACAGCCACAGCCAGATCCATGAAAAAGAGTGATGGGTTACAGTGGGTGCAGGTGGCTGGTTCAGATGCACAGATGGGGGTAGGAGGAGAGAGGGCTTGATCTGTGTGCACATTCATGTATGCATTTTCTCCCATATGTGCACTGGGGGAAAGCAGAAGGAATGTGAAAGTTTTTGTCAGCAACTGGAAGGACAGTCTCTCCTTCATAAAGAAGAGAAACAAATAGTTTGTCATACTGCCTGGTTACTTCCTCAAGCAGTTACCAGAGAGTACCCTCCCTGGATAAAGCTGGTCCCTTGGGGTGCAAATGGCTTTGCCTTTTCCTTTTGCACTCACATGAAGGAAAGGGAGGTAGAATCTGCCTTGAGTCCACCCCTCCATTGACCCCAATCCTGGAGCTGCCCCACAGCCCTGGACTATGCTGAGAGCCAAAGGTCACGGGAGTGGAGAAGCAGCAGACAGGCGAGGGCCTCCAGGGAGATGAGTCCTTGCCCCAGTGTACTAGATGTGAGGCTGCTACTGTTTGAGTTGTACCTGGATGGGATGAAAAGGATCAGCCACCTGATGGGAAGGGGTGGGTGTTCTAAGCCACCTTTTGATTTAATATGCTGTCTATGGGGTTTCTCCCAAAGTAGATGGGAAAGTCTTCAAAGACAGGAAGATGTCGTCCACCCACTCAATCTGTCCCTAACTCCCCGCAAAGGCTCCTAAAACGTATGGAGCTACTCTAGAACAGTGCGTCTCAGAGTGCTGTGACTTTTCAATCACCAAATTTAGGTGCCTTTGACATTTGATACAAATACGAAGTCCTAGAACCTGTCACATTACTGCCAAATCAGAATCCCTAGAAGACAGTTCAGAACCTGAATATTTTAGATGCTTCACAGATGATACAGATAAACACAAGAGTTTGTGACGCTTCACAGATGCAGCAGATAAACACAAGAGTTTGTGAACTAGCATCCTAGAGGACTTAAAAATCTCGGCTGTATAGTGCTGGATTCTGAGCCAGACAGCCTGAGTTTTAAATTTCTGCTTCTTGCTCACTGTAAGACCTTGAGCAGGTTACCAAACCTTTCTACACTTTGATTTCCCCCTCTGTAAAGTGGGGATAATAATAATCTCTACCTCAAAGAGTTGTGAGGATTAAATGAATATACAAAACACACATAGAAAGCTCTTGGAACACTGTCTAACACATAGTAAACCATCATAAGTGTAAGCAGTTATTATCCCGCTCAGTGTATGGAGGAGGAAGTAGAAGTGCAGTTCAAGAAGCAATGCACAGCCAATTGAAGACTCCATGAGAACTAAAAGCCAGGTCTTTGTACTTTCCCGACAGGGTACTTTCTGCTTTTGTTTCTTCCCTTCTCTCTCTCTCTTTTTTTTTTTTTTTTTTTTTGTTGTTGAAACTGAGTCTCACTCTGTTACGCAGGCTGGAGTGCAGTGGCGTGATCTCGCCTCAACCTCCCAAAGTGTTGGGATTACAGGCATGAGCCACTGCACCCAGCCTCTTCCCTTTTCTCTTCAAGGGGATTCCAAAGTTTGATGCTCAGTCACTAAGAATGATCTAAACGTGCTTTTTATAAAAAGTTCCATAGAGAAAACAAAAAAATGGCTAAATCCCATTTGGAGAACTGGTTCTGAGTGCTGCCAGTGTTTGTTTGGTGAGAACCCAGGCAAGAAGTCATGATCAGAGAGTACAGCAATAAAGGACTCCATGGAAGGATCTTGGCCATCTCTTTTATGGGCCAGGAAACAAAGCTCCTGAGAGTTGCAGTGATTGATGTGCCTACGATCCAAGATTATGACTTTAATGCACAACTCCTGACTCCCAGTCCAGTGCTCTTGCCCTTTCCCGACCCTAGGAAATGAGATGCCATGTGCTGTGGAGTCACCGAGTCTGAGCCTCCTGGATGGGACATTTTGCAGACTCCTCCACGCCCAGATCTTTTGGCCTGCCTTCTGAAAACCCCTCCACCAGCCGACAGCCATCTGCATACAGCTGTGACAGCTGAGGTTAGAAGGCATTTCTGAGGAGGACTTGGAACAAACCAACTCAAAAGTGCTCAGATTTTAATAGAAAAGGCCTTCAGGGATTCTTCTAAATCATGCAGAGCAAAGCATTTCTTAAAGTGACCCCAGCCTTGTCCTTTTTATAACTTCCTCCAAATGAGGGGTGGTTGGGGACTCATACAGGAACAGCTCCTGATTGTTGGCAACAAGTTGCAGTGATATTGGGTATCTCTGTGACCACTTGTCCTTTAAGGTTCTCAGCAATAGTCTCGGTTCCAGCCTAAAGATTCCGATGAGGCCCCTCTTGTCTTCAGGGCCATGTCTACTCTTCAGCCAATAAAGGTCAGCCCTCTTTCACCCACTGCTTCCTCACATCCCCTTTTACTGTAGGTGGGGCTCGGGGTCCACATTTCTGGCCAGCATTCAGAGGAGAAAAGAGGATTGGCATGAGCAGGCAGGAGAGAGAGAGCCTAGTGCCTGGAAACGACTCAACATCTTGCCCTTGTTACTAATAATCCTCCCAAAATCACCGAATGGTTTCTGGGCATTAAAGTTATCGTTTGCCATAAACCCCCTGTCTGTTTTCTGGAGAGTTTAATATATTGCAGGAAGTTTCACCCATAAAAGGTGATGGCTGCGCTCCTGTGAGTGAGCTGGACGCCTGTAACTTATGACCTTCATAAATGTGAGTGGGTCTCGCGAGCAAGTCCATCAGTCTTTGGAGTAATTCTGCTTCGTAGTAAAATATTTTACTGTGCATACTCCTGTCAGCATTTACCTCAGTGGTGTGGAGACTTCCCGTTCCTGCTGCCTCTTGCTCCCTACTCTTGCACCATTTTCAATGATCTCACTTTCAGACCCCAGTCTGAGACACACAGAATGATCTAGTTTTCTAGGGCTGCAGCCCAGCTCAATCCAGGGACCTGTGGGACTTGGAAAGCGGCAGAATCAATGTAGCATTATTTATCACTGTGACATTCTGGGTACTTTTTTTGCTTGCAGAACTTGAGGGAGTCGGTCAAGAAAGCCATCACTTTAACTAGGGAGGGTCCTTCATTATCAAATGGGACTGTGTTTGAAGGTGATTCGCAAGCTGTAGAGTCTTCTAGAAGTGGGAGACTTTTTGTCACTCTGATGAAGCATGGCAGTTAACATTCTGCTTTATAATCCCAGAGACCTAAATAGGGTTTACCAGAGTCACAGGCTTAACACTGGCCCAGAAAATAACCAAACACTTTTTATGCAGTGTGGATCAGTAGCGCGAACACTCCTGTTAGCAATCTCAAGTTTCAGCTCCACCACCTGCTTGCCAGGTGATGTTGGGCAAATTACTCATCTCCCCTATGCCTCAGTTTCCAAAGGTGTAAAATACTATGCCATCTCCATCTCAATGTTGACATGAAAAGCAGATTAAATACTTCATAACAGCAAAAACTGTCATAATTGCCGTGTGATAATGTTGTCACAGTAAGGAATAATGGAGGGGTAAAGGCTTAGAGGAAATGAAGCCAAGTGGAAAATGAGAGCACTAATAAAAAGGATTCAAGAGAAAAAGAAGCAGTTGGATATAATAAGTGGAATGTCTGGCTCTTGAAATCAGGTGTCACTGCTGTTATGGGGATGGGCAGTGCTGGGAGCTGTGAGTTGGTGACCATACTAGAGGGCACTGGCTTTGTGAGGCTGGGGGTTGGTTCATCTGCCTGGAAACCTGCTACTTCCAGAAACTGTCCATGGCCTGGTCTCAGGGCAATTCAGTTCATTTCCAATTCAACAAATATTTGTTGAATGCCTAGTGTGCCAGGCACTACTGTAGATTTTTGAGATTCATCAGTGAATGGAACAAAAATCTCTGCCCTTGAGGAGCTTACAGTCTAGAGAAGGAAGTTGTCTGCTGCACATCCACACCAGATAACCAGTTCCTCAAACACAGAATAGTACCTAGAGTAGCAGAGGTCCTACCTTCCCATTGGTTCTCCTGTCCCTCAAGTGGACACTCAGGGAGATTGATAAAAATTGATGCTGTGGGTCATTGAACAGAGAGCTCCTCAGAGTCTATGGGGCTCTGCAAGTCCATCCTTCCTCCTTCCCTCCCTCCTTCTCTTTCTTCCCTGCTTTCTTCCCTCCACTGGGTACATCATTTTCATATTACAGGTGGAAACAAGTTCATTCCATCAGTCACTAGTATAGCTGAATTTAGAATATGCCTTCAAATCTGCTTCTGAAAAATATTTGACAAATCTCTAGGAACATTTACAGTGAGAGCAGAGAAATAGACAAAGGAACAGGATGGAGCAGAGGAAACTTGATAAATAGAAGAAGCGGGAGATTGTTCCCCGGGAAAAATCAATGTCCCATGGCATTTTAAAGACTTTCAGAACTGCCCAACAGTTATAATTTAGGGGTTATCTCTTGCCTCACTTTCAGAAGCCTGGTTACTGCAAAGACAATCATATATTCTTCAATCTATGACTTGTTTGAGCAATTACCTTATGTTGGTCAGTTACTGCTATGTAATGACCACAGATTCTTAGTGTTGCGCAACAGTGGGCATTGATTTAGCTCACATGTCCTCAAGCTACCCTGGAAGTTGACTGCTATGGTCTGGGGGTCATTGGGCATCTCTAAGCCTGTGGTTCTGAGGCTTCATTCTTTTCGCTACTCTGTCTCTCTGTTCTCACTCTGGTAATTAGAAGCTATTTTAAATGTTCTTCAGAGGCAACTTTGAAACCGAATTTTAAATGCAGTCACACCAGTCATTGATAGGATAAAATTGTACCTATTAGTCTCTTTTAGAACACAAATGACCTGTGATAGAGGGTTGGTATATACACTGGAAGGGAGGGAGGAAGGATGGAAGGAAAGAAAGAAGGAAGGAGGGGAGGAAAGAAGGGAGCAAGTTCCAAAAATAACTGGACTAGCAGCATCACCAACACAGTGAAACTTATTTAAAATGCAAACCATCAGACCTCACCCCAGACTGACTGCATCAGGATCTCTTGGGCTGGGTCCCAGCAATCTGTGATTTAATGAGCTTTCTAGGTCATTCTGCTACTAACATTTGAGAACCCCTCCCCTAAGGTACAGGTTAGAGCTTTCATCTTTCAAGGACCAGTCAGCTAGTCAGGGCATACTTTTCTCATGACGATGGCAAGGTGCAGGAGGGAGAGCAGCCATGTGTGGCACCTCTCAGGCTGACGCAAGGAATTGGCAGCTGATATACTGTCTGCCCAAATTTCATTGTCCAAGCAGTCATGTGACCAGGGACAAAGAATTGGGATAGAGAACCCAATTTACCACAGAACTTAACAAAAATAATGTTGGGATACCACTTTATGATCTATGGTGCTCTTTTACATACATTATCTGATTTAATTATCATAACACTGTGAGGTAAGAGGTATCTCCATTTAATGGATGAAAAAAGGAGATACTTAGATGTTGAGGTCAATGTCGCAGAGCTAATAAGACCTAGGACTCCCATCTCCACATTTGGAACTATTTCCATTGCATCGAACTTCTACCCCATAGGTTCATAAGGATCCTGGATTTCTTTCATGGTCATAAACATCTCCAATGTACAGTGCAATGTATTTCCTGTACCCTAGAGTCCTTATGCACACAGGGAGAATGAGAATCAGAAACAGGAAGATATTTTTACCCATTATCAGCCTCACATTAGACAGTTGACTCTATTTCCAGGTTTCACAGTCCCAGCCTTTTTTTGCTTCTAGTGTTTCCTCGTAAACTTGAGTTCCAAGGTTCCATGAACCTTCCTTTGAATACCCCGCAACCTCAAATTTTCATACAAAGGATTTTTCTATAGAAAGCTTTCTTTGAGTAAATTTCATGACTTTCTGATTTCATGAGAGTGTTACGAGGTGGATGGGGTGAATAAGAGCACAGAAAAAGAAAGAGCAATGAAGTGCAGTTTCCTTGGGCAGCTAAAGACACAATCCGGAGACGGAAATAAGATTAAGAAGGAAAATAAAAGGAAGAAGAAAACATGACATAGAGGACATAACGTTTCCTGGTGCTGTGGTATATAGAATGTACATATTTTGTCAGCCAAAGCTGAAGGAGAATTTTAGTGCCTCTGATGACTTAAAAAGTCTAATTTAAAAAATGCTTTTTTAAAAAATCAGACTAACATTTGTTTTTAAACATTTCAACAGATTGAGAGAAAATATTTTAAAAAACTTTTATGAGGGCTTGGCATAGGAGAACAGTCCTATGCCAATCCCTTCTTTTCTCATAGGAAAAGCGTCATTTATTATTTCTACTTTTATGTGTAAGGCAAGCATCTTCCTCCCTTTCTGCCTTCCTGCCCAACCCCCAGCTTGCCCCTCCTCCCCTGACTACTTGGTAATTTAAGATACCTGAGGTGCCATAGGAGAAAAATATGACCCTGACTCTGAGTGTGATCTATAGGGAGCCCTGGCTGCACACCTTAATTATTGCTAACAAAGTAACATTTTAATAGCTTTAGGTTGAAATTGATGAGCCCTCCTGTTTGCTGGAAGCCTTGCAAAGATACAATATGACATCTTGTAGGAAAAAAAAAGAGAAAGAAAGAATGCAGTAGTGTTAAAGTATCTGGCTCTGTGTGCAATGGTCAGTTTTTAAAAAGCACATTACCCTTGTTCAGCAACTTTTTCCTTAGAACTTAAAGTCCATTAGAGCTCATGTTCATGTAATGCACTTCCATCTTCTTATGAATAGGATACAAATATTATTGTTTCCTTTTATGGAAGAAAGGCACCGTGAAGGGACAGCACAGACTTCTAGCAAGGGAAAGATGAGCCCCTGAACATGAGATGCTAAATTCTCTAAGCACAGTGACTTCTCCATTTACTTTTATAATGGTGTTTATTGGACATGGTGGATGTAGGGTGACAAATTAAGCGGTTTAGAGGACTCCAGCAAAGCAAGAAAAGAGGACTTCACCTCCAGCTTCCAAGGTAGAACTACAGAAGTCCCAGTATCAAGTGACAGTGACTATCTAGACCCCGAGGAGGCTTGAGCATATAGCAGGTCTTCAATCTGTCACAAGCTTTTGAAGAACTCTCCTATCTAATAGTCAGGCCACACTCCTCATCCACAGCACCCATAGTCTCCTCTGGCATCCATGACGATGTTTGATCTTGGTCATTAGTTCCTGAAAGTCATATCACAGCTCGCCTCATTGCCCAAATGTAAGGCCGTTTCAGCTCTGCTCACCCCCTCACCGCTACTGCAGAGCCCCCTCCCAAGGGCGACCCGATTCTGTAGCACTATTGCAGGATCATGAGAAAGTAGTTTGGGTACTGCAGACCCTCTCTACTTAGAAAAGACAAGCTACTATTTCTACTGTCCTGATAGAGCACTAAGATGCTCCGGGGAAACTTTTCAGCATTGTATGACTAAATCTGGGGAGTGGGAGTGGAGCTGGATGCAAGGGATGCATAGATCCTTCTAAGAGACCCACAACAATGTCTAATTCTATCCCTCTCCTCTCTGCCTCTCCAGGAATTCAGATTTTCTTTTCTTTTCTTTTCTTTTTTTTGGGATGGAGTCTTGCTCTGTCACTCAGGCTGGAGTGCAGTGGAGTCATCTCGGCTCACTGCAGCCCCTGCCTCCTGAGTTCAAGCGATTCTCCTGCCTCAGCCTCCTGAGTAGCTGGGGCTACAGATGTGCACCACCAGGCCTGGCTAATTTCTGTATTTTTTAGTAGAGATGGGGTTTCACTGTGTTGGCCAGTCTGGTCTCAAACTCCTGACCTTAAGTGATCTGCCCACCTCGGCCTCCCAAAGTGCTGGGATTACAGGCGTGAGCCACCGCACCTGGCCCAGATTTTCTCCTGTGTGGAAGAAAAGGGCTCAGCATGTCTTCTTCCAAGCCAATTTATATTACAAAATTTTTGTTTCCTATGTCTTTAAGAATCTTATTTGTCATTATTCAATAGTTACGTATGGGGAGTTCAAAACATCCCACCTCTCTCCTTTTTTTTCCTCCCAAAATGTTGAGTTTGGAAATTCTATATTAAGAACACAGAAGCTAAACTTTGGTTTCTGTTGTTTTCTCCTTGCATCTCTACATTCTGGGTAGTGAGCAAAGAATACCTCACTACTCTCTGAGTTGGAGAGGGAAGGAGGTGGTGGGAAGATTTACCAAGGAAAGTGGCTGAGGATAATACTTCAAACTCTTCTCTTACATTACACTCTTGTTCCTATCATTAAAGAAGAGACAGAACAGGCCGGGTGCGGTGGCTCAAGCCTGTAATCCCAGCACTTTGGGAGGCCGAGACGGGCGGATCACGAGGTCAGGAGATCGAGACCATCCTGGCTAACACAGTGAAACTCCGTCTCTACTAAAAGGTACAGAAAAACTAGCCGGGCGAGGTGGCGGGCGCCTGTAGTCCCAGCTACTCAGGAGGCTGAGGCAGGAGAATGGCGTAAACCCGGGAGGCGGAGCTTGCAGTGAGCTGAGATCTGGCCACTGCACTCCAGCCTGGGCAACAGGGCGAGACTCCGTCTCAAAAAAAAAAAAAAGAAAGAAAGAAAAAGAAGAGACAGAACAAACCCAGAGAGAGTGGAAATAAGAGTGCCCCCTGCCCGCTTTCTGAAGAATTAGCCACTCAGTAAAAGGAAAAACTAGGAAAAGAGCTCAAGTCAGCAGAGGAGAAAGAAGAGAAAGTAAAGAGCCATTAAAACATGCTGGGTCTTTTAGTAGGTATTATTTTTCTATATAGCCGTACAGTCATAAACATAACTCAATAATAAATGGCTTCCTGGTGAATAATATTGAGCTAAGGCTTATTTAGAAAGTCCCAATACACCTGAGTCAAATTCATATCATATCTTGTTACATGTGACACTCGGTGTGTATAAATAACAGTAAATACTCAAGCCATTATGTGACAGTAAATGCGGGGAGTCCTGGAATTATTTGCAAGAAGTGGGGCAGGGGGTAGAAGAATGCCATTGTAAAGAGATTAAAGAAAGGTAGGCCATCCTATTGACATAAAGGGGATTAAAGAAGATAGGAATACCTAAAGTATTTGCAAAAGCATATCTGAAACTCCTAAAGGTTCAGCGGAATAGAGTGATGAGGTCTCAGTGACAAATAATCTTGAAAGTATATTAGGCATTTTAGGTGGGGTTAGGACTGACGGCTGTCAGCCAAGAGTGGAGGTGACCATTCTCAGATTCGCAATTTGATGAATATCTCAACAACTTTGCTCTATATCTAGGATTTCTTCAGACCCCACAGAGAAAAAAAAGTATCACTGAAGAAGTTTCTGAATAATTAAATCAAATTTTCATAAAGAATTCTATTGGTATGAAGATTCAAATCCCTGTAAAGAATCAATGCATCAAACAAGACAGGAGCTTCTAATATGCAAATATGCAAAATAAATGACGACAGTTTGAAAAGAAGCTCATCTCTCTTAAAATTTAAAGTTACAGATTTTGCTGTAGACTGGGTTCCCCAGGAAGCACAGCCTGAGGCAAAAGACTAAGTGCCACGACTTTATTCAGGATTGTGATCCCAGGGGAGCAGAAGTGAGGGAAAATGGGCCGCAGGCAGGGAAAGAGGGAGAGATGATGTGAGACGTTTCCAAGTTGTCCAGCCTCTGGCATCAAGTGCAAGTGATTGCTGGATCTCGCAGGGCCATCTTCTGAGGCACCTTATGGATAGTTGCTTGTCAGGACAGTCCACCCAGGATGAGGAAGACAGAAGAATTCATCGGATGTCTCCTTCTCACATTAGGTAAAGGTTCAGCTCACGGGGAAGTTAACTCCCCTGTTCTTCCTGGTTGTTTATGCTTTAGCAATGATAGAGACTTCCCTGGGCAGCAGGCAAAGAGAGCAGTATAGAGCAGTATGCGTGTGAAGAAGCATGGAGAGAGGTGCAACATGTCAGGCGTGAAGTCCGCGTTGTCTGCACATAACTGGTGACCATCACACCCAAGGCTCTCAGAGATGGGTGAGGCAAAGAGGATCTCAGGGGACAAGACAGTAACTGTTACAATCTTTTAAGTAAATACTTAGTTTTACATCTCCTCAAATAAGAGAATGAGATGTCTAGTAGTGTGAATATTCACTAAAAACAGGAAGTTTTACCCAAGAATTCTGAACAGTAAGTGAAGAGAATGTGGGTTAAACCTGTATCATTGTCCAAACAAGTTGAGAAAAGAGGTTTCCTTTATGTGTTCAGCTTTCTTGAAATCAGAGAGGACATTGAGAAAGATGTCTTATTAAGTAGCAAGTGGTATTCTGGTCATTAATAATAATAGCTAACATTTATAGAGGTCTTACAATGTGTGAGGCACTGTTTTAATTCACTAATGCAATTAATGAACTCTTGCATTAATATACTACATGGCAACTGAGGCACAGAGAAGCCAAGTATCTTGCCCACAAGCACACAGCAATTAAGTGGTTTAACCAAGATTCAACTCTGTGACTCCAAAACATACTCTTAGCCCTTATATTGGTCCTTGACTTTTTGCTAGAAAATAAAATTGCAATTATTTCTCTTTTCCAAAATTCATGTCTGCTTCTGATAAAGTCTTGAGGTTTTCTTAAAATGTAATTAAGAATATGCATATTTCCCAAATAATATTCAAGCACCATAACCTCTGGAAAATAATGCAACTGCTAGAATTGTGATAAAAGGGAAACAACTCCCTCACCAACTTAAATATGTTAATAGCAGCAAGGTAACCAACTGACCATATGTGCCCGTTGGGTGAGATAGCAACACCTCAGAAAACATCTTGGTGACCAGAGGGCATCTCAGGTGAATTAGGAAACAGTAGGAGGGTGCAGGCATCAGCCACACTATTCCTCTAGGCCTGGATGCTTTTTGCATGGTGAACAAACAGCAGCACTGAGTTGGAATGCGGGTGGAGATTTTAAGAGACTGAACCAAGTTCAGAGAGCCCCCACTGACTCCAAAGCATGCTTTTAACTGTCATTTTCCCACTATGAACGAGGGGGAAAAAATCTCAGTTCCTTGTCCAGAAAGCTTCCAAAAGAAAATCTTGCCTGCTCTTAATGTATTTTTTTTCATGCTCCACAGATGTCCTTTCTCATAAATTCAGAAGTATCTGCACGTCCCAAGGTGAGCTGGTATCTTCTTTTTATTACCGGCAGTTTGCAGGCAATGGATCTGACATTAAAAAAATACAGCACTCACTTTTGAGAGTGTGACCCTCTTTCCCAACTCCTTCCTAATCTTCCTCCAGTTCCCTTTGCTCTTTTCACCTCTGTGCTTCTGGTTAACACACATGGGGGCTTTGGAGACTCCCCTGATCCTTTGACTTCTTGCTCAATTGGGAAAGGATGCATTTTTCTCTACAGATTGCCTCATAGAGACACAGCATCTGCTTAAGACAAAAAGAGTCTCCAGAGAACTTACTTTAGCTGTTTGCCAGCTAACCCATTTTGCATGCTTCCTGAGAAGAAACAATGCACACCATCTCTATAGGAGGAAGCAGGAGAGATATTGGTTCCGTGTAAATATCTCAAAGGAAATTTATGAGGCTGATGGGAAATTTAAGACCCTTAAAACAATTGCTGCTTTGTGAACCCAGGCAGCACATTTTTATTACCTCATGCCTGTGCCTTCCCTCATCCCCTTCCTGAGGGAGAGTGGTCATGGATTCAGTGGTCTCTCCACCTCTCCCTCTTTAATGGCACTTGCTGGGGAGAATTTTGATAAACCACCATTGCAGTTAACTTGAGTAGATTTGTGTGCTTTTAAATAGAAAACCCTTTCACTCCTTGTGGATATAGCTCAGTGTCCTGTGTGACTTGCAGGGACTGTTAGTTCTCTACCCACTCTCCATTTTCTCCTTCTTTCTCAGGGAACCTTTGTATCTTTGGGCTGCCATGTGTCCAGATAAAAGACATTTTTCCATGCGCTCTAGGACCTGGGGGTAGCCGCTTGACTCAATATTAGCCAATGAGACAGAAATAGGAGCTGTTGAGAGGAACTTCAGTGAAAGCAGCATAAAACAGATTGCCTGGGAGCGTCTTTCAGCCCCTCTGCCTTTCCTCCTTCTTTGGATCTGCAACTTAAACAGGAAGGCTGGGCCTTTAGTTGACAACTTGAACCATGAAGCAGTCTTGAGGGACAAATTTTTAGCTAGGAGTGGCAAAAAAAAAAGCCACAAAAGATATAAGGATCCTAGTTTTATGATAACTGAAGAACTGTTGTATCAGCCCTAAGTTGCCTACCTTCAGCCTTGTTTCACCCAAGAGGGAATAAAGTTCCATCTCATTTCAACTAAGGTTGTTTTATTTTTCTATGCTATGCAGCAATACCTAACCCTAACAAACATATTACCTGTGTGATGAAAAAACATCAATAATGCCTTCTCCTAACAGATTGATCAGGTATATTTGTTAATGATCACTATATTTGTTAATGTTCTTTAGGTGGCAAGTAACAAAAGCCAACTAGAGTTAGAAAACTAGAAAAGGGGAACGTATTATGAAGTATGGATGTGCCCATTTTTTTCTCTATTTCGGCACCACCATTTCATCCTGCTTCTAGGAGTCTATTTTATATTAATCATATAAATGGTATCATGAGTATTTGTCCTTATGTGTATGCCTTGTTTTTCATATAGTATGTCCTCCAGGTTCATCTATGATGATGTTGCAAATAGCAAGATTTTCTTTTTTTAAAGACTGATTAATATTCCAATGCATGCCACATATTCTGTACATATGTACAGACTATGTGTGTGTGTATATATATATACACACACAGAATATGTATGTGTATTCTATATATATGTGTGTGTATATATACACATATTATATATATATAAAAACATATATATACACATATATATGTGTGTGTGTATATATATATAAAAGCTTTTGAGGTACAAGTGGTTTTTTGGTTACATGAATGAATTGTACAATGGTGAAGTCCGAGATTTTAGTGCACCCACCACCCAAGTAGTGAACATTTAACCTAATATGCAATTTTTTATCCCTCATGCTCCTCCCACCCTTCTCCCAACCTCTTCCTCCCACCCTCCTCCCTTCAGAGTCTCCAATGTCCATTATACCACTCTGCATACCTCTGCCTACCCACAGCTTAGCTCCCACTTATAAGAGAATATATGGTATTTGATTTTCCATCCCTGAGTTACTTTACTTAGCATAATGGCCTCCAGCTCCTTCCAAGTGGCTGCAAAAGACATTATTTTATCCCTTTTCATGGCTGTGTATTATTCCATGGTGTATATGTACTACATTTTTCTTATCCACTTATTAGTTGATGGATTTAGGTTGGTTCCATATCTTTGCCATTGTGAATTGTGCTGTGATAAACATATGTGTGCAGGTATCTTTTTGATATAATGACTTATTTTCCTTTGGGTAAATACTCAGTACTTGAGATTGCTGGATCAAATGTAGATATATTTTTAGTTCTTTGAGAAATCTTAATACTGTTTTCCATTGAGGTTGTACTAATTTACACTCTCATCAACAGTGTACCAGTGTTCCCTTTTCACCACATTAATGTCAATATCTATTGTTTTTTGACTTTTTAATAATGGCAGTTCTAGTTGTGATTAGATGGTATCTCACTGTGGTTTTGACATTTATTTCCCTGATGATTAGTGATCTTGAGCACTTTTGTCATGTATTTGTTGGCCATTTGTGTATCTTCTTTTGAGAAGTGTTCATGTCATTTGCCCACTTGTTGAGGAGATTTTTTTCTTGCTGATGGTTTAAGTTCCTTGTAGATTCTTGGTATTGGTCCTTTGTCTGATGCATAATTCACAACTATTTTCTCCCATTCTATGGATTGTGTTTTTACTCTGATGATTATTTATTTTGCTGTGCAAAAGTGTTTTAGTTTAATTAGGTCTCATTTATTTATTTTTGTTTTTGTTGCATTTGCTTTTGGGGTCCTAGTCATAAATTCTTTGCCTACCCTAATATCCAAAAGAGTTTTTTCTAGGTTTTCTTCTAGAAATTTTATGTTTTCAGGTCACATATTTAAGTCTTTGATCCATCTTACGATCCACATACATTTTAGTATATGGTGAGAGATTAGGATCAAGGTTCATTCTTCTATGTGTGGCTACCCAATTTTCCCAGCACCATTTATTGACTATGGTATCTTTTCCCTAGTTCATATTTTTGTATGTTTTGTCAAAGATAAGTTGATTGTAAGTATTTGGCTATATTTCTTGGTTCTCTATTCTATTCTGTTGGTCTATGTGTCTACTTTTATACCAGTGTCATGCTGGTTTTTTGTTTTTTTGTTTTTTTTTCTCCCCTATAGCCTGATGTTATAATTTGAAATTGGGTAATGTGATGCTTCCAGATTTGTTCATTTTGCTTAGAATTGTTTTGGCTATTTGGGCTTTTATAAATTCCATATGAATTTTAGGATTTGTATTTTGATAGGAATTGCATTGAATCTCTAGTTTGCTTTGGGCAGTATGTTCAGTTTCTTGATATTGATTCTTCCAATCCATGAATATGGAATATATTTGACATTTGTTTGTGTCATCTATGATTTCTTTCAGCAGTATTTTATAGTTTTCCTTGGAGAGAGCTTTCACCTCCTTGGCTAAATATATTCCTAGTTGGGTTGTATTGTTTTGTTTTGCAGCTATTGTGAAAGGATTGAGCTCTTGATTTTATTCTTGGCTTGATTGTTGTTGGTGTATAACCTGGTACTTATTTGTGTACATTGATTTAGTAACCTGAGACTTTACTGAATTCATTTATCAAATCTAGGAGTATTTTGGAGGAGTTTTTAGGGCTTTCTAGGTATACAGTCATATCATCAGTAAACACAAATAGTTTGTTTCCTCTTTTTTCAATTTGGATGCCCTTTATTTCTTGCTCTTGCTTGATTGTTCTGGTTAGGACTTCCATTACTGTGTTGAACAGAAGTGGTGAAAGTGGGTATCCTTGTCTTGTTCTCATTCTTAGAGGGAACACTTTCAACATTTCCCCATCTGTATGATGTTGGCTGTGGGTTTGTCTTATCTATGTATTATTTATCCGTTCATCCATCCATAAACATTTACATTGCTTCTGAGTATTGGCTATTGTTAATAATGATGCAATGAGTATGGGAGTGCAGATATCTCTTCAAGATCCTGATTTCAATTCCTTTGGATATACACCCAGAAATGAGATTGCTGGATCATATGGTAGTTCTATTTTTAAGATTTTTAGGAGCCTCCATACTGTTTTTTCGTAGTGGCTGCACCAATTTGTATTCCCACCAATGATGTACAAATGTTCCCTTTTCTCCACATCTTTGCATATATTTATCTTTTTTCATTTTATAATAGCCATCCTAACAGGTATGAAGTGGTATTTCTTTGTGGTTTTGATTTGCATTTCCCTGTCGATTAGCGACATTGAGCACCTTTTCAGATCTGGCTGGTCATTTGTATTTTTTTGGAAAAATGCCTATTCAGTTCCTTTGTCCATTTTTCAATCAGGTTATTGTTTTTGTTTTTAATGTTTATTATTGAGTTATAGGAGTTTCATTTGTTTTGAACATTAACTCTTTATCAGATATATGGTTTGCAAATATTTTCTCCTTTTCTGTAGTTTCCAAGTGCGGATGTTTCTTTTTCTTTTAGTTTTTTTCTTAGTTTGTCTATTTTTGCTTTTGTTGCCTTCAGTTTGGTATAATATCCTAAGAAATCATTGCCCAAGGCCAAGGTCAGAAGACATTTTCTCTATGTTTTCTTCTACAAATTTTACAGTTTCAGATCTGACATTTAAGTCTTTATTTTGGTTGATTTTTGTATATAGTGTAAAATAAGGATCCAATTTCATTGTTTTGCATGTGGATATCAAGTTTTCCCAACACAATTTGTTGAAAAAACTATCATTTCCTCATTGCAAATTCTTGGCACCCATGTCAAGGACCAGTTGACCATATATACATGGGTTTATTTCTGGGCTCTTCATTCTGTTTCATTGCTTTATATGTCTGCTTTTAGTACCATAATGTTTTGATTACTGTAGCTTTCTAATCTATTTTGAAATCATAAAGTATGATGTCTCCAGATTTGTTCTTCTTGCTCAAAATGGCTTTGGCTATTCAGAGTCTTTGTGGTTCCACATGAATTTTAGGATTGTTTTTCCTATTTCTGCAAAAAGTATTATTGGGCTTTTGATAGGGATTGCATTGAATCTGTATATCACTTTGGGTAGTATGAACATTTTAACAATATTAATTCTTCCAATCCCTGAACATGGCATGTCTTTGCAATTATTTGTGTCTGCTTTAATTTCTTTTGTCAGTGTTTTATAGTTATCAGTGTATAGGCCTTTCACCCCTTAATTAGCTTTGTTCCTTCTGGTGCTATTGTAAGTGAGATTGTTTTCTTAATTTCCTTTTCAGATAATTCATTGTTAGTGTGTAGAAACATAATTGATATCTGTACATTACTTTTGTATCATAATTTTGCTGAATTGTGTATCCTGAAACTTGTGTAGTCTCTGATATTTTCTACATATCAGATCGTGTCATCTGCAAACAGAGATAATTTTACTTCTTCCTTTCTAATCTAGCTGACTTTTATTTCTTTTTCTTGCCTGATTTCTCTGGTTAGGATCTATAGTGTTTTGTTGGATAGAAGTGATGAGAGTGGGCATCTTTGCCCAGTTCCAGATCTTAGAATAAAAGCTTTCAGTGTTTCACCACAGAGTATGATGTCAGCTGTGGGCTTTTCATATACAGGCTTTATTTATGTCTAAGTTAATTTCTTCTGTACCTCATTTGTTGGCAGTTTTCATCATGAAAGGATGCTGAACTTTTTCAAATGCTTTTTCCTGCATCTATTGAGATGATTATGTGATTTTTATCTTTCATTCTGTTAGTGTGATGTATCACAATGATTGATTTGTATATGTTAAACCATCCTTGAATCCCAGAGGTAATTCCACTTGGTTATGAACCTTTCAGTGGGCTGTTTACTAATATTTTGGAGACGATGTCTGCATTCATGTTCATCAGGGATATTGGTTTGTCATTTTCCTGTGATGTATTTGTCTGGCTTTCATTTCAGGGTGATGGTGGCCTCATAAAAATGGAAATGTTCATTTTTCTACTTTTTGGAAGAAATTCAGAAGGAATGATATTAGTTTTCCTTTAAATGTTTGGTAGAATTCACCTGCGATGTTATTTGGTTGTATGTTTTCCTTTATTGAAATGTTTCTGATTACTGATTCAATCGTTTTTTTTGCTATGGGTCTCTTCTGGCTTTCTATTTCTTCTTGATTCAGTTTTGGTACCTATGTTCCTAGGAATTTATCCCATTTCTTTTCTTTCTTTCGAAACAGAGTTTCACTCTGTCACCCAGGCTGGAGTACAGTGACCCGATCATGGCTTATTGCAGCCATGATCAGGGATCAAGTGATTCTCCCACCTCAGCTTCCCAAGTAGCTGGGACTAAAGGCATGTGCCACCACGCCTGGCTAAGTTTTGTATTTTATGTAGAGATGGGGTTTGACCATGTTGCCCAGGCTAGTCTTGAACTCCTGGGCTCAAGCAATCTGCCTGCCTTGGCCTCCCAAAGTGCTGGAATTACAGGTGTGGGCCACCAGGCCCAGTGTCCTCTTCCACATCTGATTTTATTTATTTGAGTCTTCACTCTTTTCTCTTAGTCTAGATAAGGGGTTGGCCATTTTGTTTATCTCTTCAAAAAATCAATTTGTATTTTTGTTAAATTTTCCTATTCGTTATTTTATTTGTGTCTAATCTTTATAATATTTTTCTTCGGCTAATTTTGGGCATAGTTTGTTCTTTTTCTAGTTCCTGGAGGTGTAACATTAGGTTTTTAAAAAAATCTTTCTTCTTTTATAATGTGGAAATTTATCACTATAAAATTTTCCCCTTCATATTTCTTTTGCTGCATCCCATAAATTTTGGTACATGTGTTTTGATTTTTGTTTGTTTTGAGATATTTTTAAATTTCCCTTATGATTTATTCTTTGACCCAGTGGTTATTCATGAGTGTGTTGTTTAATTTTTATGTTTTTGTAAATTTTCCCATTTTCCTCTTGCTACTGAGTTCTAGTTTCATTCCCTTATGATTGGAAAAGATACTTGGGATGATATTAATGTTCTTAAGTTTAAGATTTGTTTTGTGACCTAGCATGTGATTTATGATGGAGAATGTTCCAGGTACACTTGAGAAGAATGTCTACTCTGCTGCAGTTGGGTGATGTATTCTGAGTATGTCTGTAGTGTTGTTCAAGTCAGCTGCTTCCTGTTGATTTTCCATCTGGATGATCTGTCTGTTATTGTAAGTAGGGTATTGAAGTCTCCTACTACTAGTACTTTGCTATCTATTTCTCCCTTCAGATCTGTCAATGTTTGCTTTATATATTTAGATACTCTGATGTTAAGTTCATATATATATATATAGACACACAGACACACATATATATAAATGTTTTATCTTTCTTTTGCATTGAACCTTTGTTATTATATAATGATCCTCTTCATCTTTTATGATAATTTTGACTTAAAGTCTATTTTGTCTGATGTAAGTATAGCCACTGCTGTTCTCTTTTGGTTATCTTTTGCATGGAATATATATTTTTTTCATTCCTTCACTCAGTCTATGTGTGTCCTTAAACCTAGGGTGAGTTTTTGTTTGTTTTTTTTATAGACAGCATAGAGTTAAGTCTTGTTTTTGTTTGTTCATTTGTTTTAATCCATTCAGCCACTCAATGTCTTTTGAATGGTGAATTTAATAATTTTACATTAAAAATAATTATTGATAGGTAAGACTTACCATTGCCATTTTGTTAATTGTTTTCATTGTTGTAGTTTTTTATTCCTCTCTTCCTCTTTTTCTATTTTCTTTGGCAATAAATAATTTTGGTAGTGATACACTTTTCTTTTTTGTGTGAGTGGTTACCATGAGGCTTGCAAAAAACATTTTATTGTTATAGCTGTCTAGTATGAGCTGACAATTTTAATCACATAAACAAACTCTATACTTTTGTCACCATGCACACATTTTATGTTTGATGTCAGAATTTACTTATTCTTATGTTGTATATTTATAAACCACTTTTTGTGGTTATAGTTATTCTTAATTCTTTCGTCTTTAAATTTTTATACTAGGGTTAAAAGTAATTTATACACCATCTTTACAGTGTTACATTATTTTGTATTTGTTTATATATTTACCTTTTCCATAGGCATTTGTGTTGCTCTTCAGGACTCTTGTTTCAACTTGGAGAACTGTATTATTTTTTGTAAGAAAAGTCTAGTTTTGATCAACTTGCTCAGTTTTCTGTTTCTGTGGGAAAATCTTTATCCCTTCTTCATTTCTAATGGATAGATTTGCCAGGTATAGAATTCTTGGTTGGCAGTTGTTTTTATTTTTCTTCTTTCTGCATTTTGAACATCATCCCATTCCTCTCTGACTTACAGGATTTTGGCTGAGAAATCTGCTTATAGTCCTATGGGGAGTTTCTTGTATGTAATGAGTCACTTTTCTCTTGCTGTTTTCAAAATTTTTTTTATCTTTGGCTTTTGACTGCTTAATAATATTGTATCTCAGCATAAATCTCTTTAAGTTCTACTTATTTGAGATTCTTTGGGCTTCATGAGTCTCCATGTACATTTCCCCTCCCAGATTTGGGGAGTGTTCAGCCATTATTTATTTAAATAAGCTTTCTGTGCCTTTCTCTTTCTCCTGTGCTTTTGTAAATCTCATAATGTATATTTTGGTTTGCTGATGTTCAATAGGCTTTTTTCACTCTTTTTCATTCTTTGTTGTTGATGTTGTTCCTGACTTAGTAATTTCAAATAATCTGTCTTTGAGCTAACTGATCCTTTCTTCTGCTTGATCAAGTCAGCTGTTGAAGTCTCTGCTGAAGTTTGTAGTTCAGTCATTGTGTTCTTCAGCTGCAGAATTTCTGTTTGGTTCTTTTAATGGCTTGTAGCTGTTTATTTCTTTAGGGTTAGTTACTAGAGTTTTCTTTTGTTCCTTTAGTGATTTTGGTTCCTTTTGTTCTTCAGTGGTACCATGTTTCCCTGATCCTTATAGCCCTGAGTTGGTGTCTACGCATTTGAAGAAGTAGTCACCCTTTTTCAGTCCTTGCACACTAATCTTGCCACAGAAAGCTCTTCACTAGTTAGCATATCCAGGAGTTCTAGGTGGGCCAACTGGTGGGATCTGTGGGTACGTGGGCCTGGTATTGGGGTCTATGGGCAGGTAGGTCTTCTGCCAGTGTCCATTGGTAGGCAGGCATGGTGCCAAGGTATGTGAAGGTAGACCTGGTGCTGAGATCCACTGGCGTGGGCCTGGTGCTAAGGTCTGCACAAAGTCAGACATTCCCTTTATTATTTCTTTCCCCACAGGAGGACTGGTGGGCTGAGGGGATCTCTTTTGGTGCTGTGCTGTGCAGTGCAGGCTTTGGGGAGGGGCAAAATGGATAAAGTAACACTGTTCTTCTCACTTTCTCCAGTGCATCTTTTGTGGTTTCTGGGCTCTACTTCAGCATTATAACCTTTCACCTGGGTTACAGAACTCTCATTATCATGTTTTTGGTCCATGGATAATTGTTAAATCAGTGTTTCTGTGGGGAGATGAGGTCTGGAATCTCCTATTCCACCATCTTGATATCATTACTCCCATCACTATTTTTAATACTCTAGTCTGGACACTACTAAGTGCCTATTAACAACAGAATGGGTAAATACATTGTTATTTATTCATACAACATGCTAATGCCAAATAATTTACAATTATTTATAAAAATATTGATGAATATTACAAATATAAGATTAAGAACAAAAAGACCAGAAACAGAAAAGAATACAAATAGTTTGATGCTGGTTATATAAAGTATAATGGAAACATTACTCTCTAGTGTTAGACATCAGGAGAGTGGTTGCACTTGGGGCAATGTAGTAAATAGAAGGCAAGAGAGGAGATTTTTCTGAGGTGCTAGTAATGTTCTGTTTGTTGATCTAGGTGCTGGTTTACATGATGTATTCAGTTTATAAAAACTTATCTAGCTCTCTTTTATGTACACTTTTCATTCAGTGGCTCTCCCTGTCTACCCCTCCCTGCCATAAACATTCCATCCTGAGGCCAGTGTACCAATGGCATTACTACAGGTCTTACTCTTATCCTGCTTCTGCTCAGCCTAGACCGCAGACATTTGTCCTGTGTCCATTCTTTCAAATCCTGCTCTTGGCTATGACTAATCTAACAAACTACTGTGAGTTGAAGAGTTAAGAACTGATAATAACTAATTGTGAAATGTGTCTTTTTCCCCCCCAGAAGACAATGTTACTTTAATTTTGAACTTTTCTGTCTTAAACATTAGAAAACAAAAATGGGAACATGGGGTGTTGTTGGCTGGCCACTAGGGAATATATTTTTGGAAAGGTAACTATGGCTGGCATTCTTCAAATCATAAGACCCAGGCAACTAATCATACATAAGCCTGTCTCGACCATTTTGTGAATTCTCTAGGGCTCTCTTCACAGTTTAAAAAAGGTTGTTAGATCCCTTTTGTCTTAATGATGATTACAACTTCTAAATCATATTCTTGTTTATTTCTTCAAAGTCCCTGGTTGAAATTACCCTGATTTAATAAACTGGAGATTCTATTTGGTTTAAGCATGAAACATTTGCAGCTCAGAAACCGAGAGAAGAACTGGTTTTCATCAAGTTCTCCACCCCAGTCCAAATGGCAGAGGGACATGTTTTGACCAGTTCCCATTTGACGTTTCTGAGTAATCAACAAATCAGACAAACCAGAAGGGTTTATTAGCACTTTGTTCTTCTTTGAGGCAGAGTGCTGAATAAATGCCTTTTTTTCTTTGGAAAGAAATCTTACTAGTAACCATAGCAATAATAATTCCATCTCCAAGTGAAAATTATTATTGTTATCTTCGTTGGCAGCCCCAGTTTCTTTCCTGTCACAAGTAGACAGAACGCAGACACCGTCTTGAAGTCTATAAAAGGCTCACCTAAGCAGGATGGGGAGCAGCTGTTTTCTCTCTCAGCTGAGAACAGAACAAGAGAATAATGGCTTAACCATAGAATGAGGGGCTTAAGCTAGATATGAGGAAGTGGTTCCTGGCGGCGTACTGGATAGGTTGTCATGGGAGTTTACAGAATCCTCTTCTTTAGAGGCCTTTAAAAATAGCTTAGATAATCTGTTTGCGGAATGGCAGATGTATGTCCTGCTTTGCCTGTGTCCACGGCACGTTTAATACACTCTTGTATGTACAGGCATGTCTTTACTAGACTCTGAAAGCAAAGGCTACTGAGCAGGACTCTTGACCCACCAGTACCGGACATGTATCACGGGCTCTGGAAATGTGAAGGAATGAGTGAAGCTGAGAGTTTGGATACAATGATTTAGCATTGATCAATTATAGCCTACTAGTTTGTGGCTAGTTAAATACTGGCCCTGTGGTTATTGTCTTACAATCATTTAATAAAACAAAATTTAACCAGATGACACTGTTTGGCTGGAACTCTCTTTGAAGAGTTCATTGAATCCAACTCCCTTCTTCTAGGTTGTTGACTTTGTCCACTTGATGATTCTACACTAGCTCTTGAGTAAAAATTAAATGTTCTCTGAAGTGGGCATTATATCCTTCAAAAATTTATTCACATACATGGGAAAAAAACATTTACAGAAAGAACTTTAACCAGAGTTAAATCTGAGCATTCCTTCTTCCAGCGCAACGTATTCTGCCTCATCAGAGGAATGTGCTAAAAAGAGCTTTCATTTAAAAAGTAGTGGTCAGAATCCTGCTCAGTTCTTCAGCAACCATATTTTACCTCAGAGTTGACATTTATATGCCAGCAACTCATTTGTTACAAATTCTAATTGCAGAGCAACAACCCAAAAAAAGGCAATGCAAAGGCAAAAAGAAAAAAGTCTCAGAAACCCTTTGAGATCCCATCTAATTAAAAATGCAAATTAAGAAAGAAACTTAAAGTCATAAGTCCTGTTCAGTCTTTTCAAAGGCACCAATTACTAGTGACTCACTGGGAAAGGAACTGACTTTAATTTTAAAACAAATTTCTCAACAATATCCCATTGGCAGGAAATTAAAATGACTACCAGCTTAGTAGAACAATTAGCACTACAACCCTTGTTACCCAAACTTTAGTTATTCTTGTTTTTCTGTTTCTTTAGAAACCACTAATGTAGACCATTTTCCACTGAATTTTTCTGAAGTCCTAAGAACGTTTTGTTTTTCAGTGATAAGCAATCTCATCTCTAAACTAATCCACTCCTTCCCATGAAACCATATTGAGGTACATTCCAGAAAAGAACAAACTTCTTGAAAGAATCTAAAAGAATACTTTAGGAGGCAAGGTAGGGGAGAATGTTACTGCAGAATGAAGGCCCTCATACAGGAGATGTGGACTGCTGAAGGATTCTTGCTAGGCCTGGGTCTGGCCGTGTGTTACTATGAATACATATCATATGGCAGGGCCTTCAATGTTGTTTTGTCTTCAGGTATTAATTTATAACTTATGCATTACACTTTTTATTATCATGAGAAGTAACATGAGTTGTGGAATCAAATTTTTTTTTAAAGTCTTAGAACTAGAAGAGAAATAATATATAACAGATTATCTAGGCCAATCTATTTAGTGTTGGGCTCGCTTAATATGAATTAGATGTATGTATCAGCCAGGGTCCAACCAGAAGATAGAAACCATACAATAACGTGAACAAGGAAAATGTAATATAAAGAATTAGCTATAATGGTAGATTGAAGTAACAGGGGATTGGAGAGTAAGAGGTAAAGAGAGTCTAAAGAATATAGGGTAGCAGATAAAAGGAGCAGTCACTACCTCCAGGACTGACATAAAGTGTTCCAGAAAGACTCCCTTCTCTCTTTCCAGCTGAGATCCAGATAGGGCATAGCTGTGGCTCACTAGATAATAAAGAATTAACTAAGGTGTCAAACAGGTGGACTTTGCTAGGAATTCATCCTGTGGAGCGCTAAGGGAAGCTGTCACTAGTTAGGTACTGCACCTAAGAACTTGCTGAACAATCCCATAAAGGATCAGCCAGGGAGTGTTATGATGAGGAGGTTCCTTGCCAATGCACTCCATTGCAAAGACACATAAGGGGATGAAGGGGGTAAGCTGCTGGCCACTAGACCTGCTGCAGAATCCAGGCATTGGGGAAACTGTCACTGCAGGAGCCAGGCGCTGGAGAAGCTGCCTGGGCTGCAGGCTCTGGTGACTAAGGAAACTGTGCGCCCTGTGGAAGATAGGTACTGGGCAAGCTGTACATGCAGCAGGAACCTTGCCCTGGGGAAGACACTTACACTGCAGGAGTAGAGCACTGTGGAAGTTGCAAATGTTGCAGGACATTGGCAAGAAAGCACAAAGGAACCAGAAAGGAAAACTCCATCCTCTATCAGTGTCCTTCTAGCATCCTCTACTGACAGAGTTTGACATTGTGCCTGCTGGCAAAAGAGAAATATTTAAAGGACCCATCTCCATTTTTTACAGAGCAGGCAATAAAGTTTGGAATTAAAACTGAAAAGCAATACATTGATATTGGCACAGTGCCTATATTATATGGACACACATTTTGCATACATTACCAAATTTATTCCCTATAATATATCTAAAAAGTAAATATCATCATGCACAAGTTAGAGAGGTCCCAGTGTTAAAAAAGAGTCACTGAGCTAGTAAGCAGCAGAGCGAAGATTCAAATTCAGTTTTGGCCAACACCAAGCCCATCCACTGTCTTTCTGTACTATGTTTTCTCCAGTGACGTCTAGATGTCTTGGAAAAGCGGTGGCCTAGTGGGACAAACTTAGGGAGGGCCTGAGTATGAGGAGTATGAAATGGGGATGGGAGGGATTCTAAAAGACTAGGCTGTGGTGGGAATGGGATTGTATTGCTGTGAGTTGTGGAGCCTGGGGAAATCTGAAAGGCAGAGTCTGGAGCAAAACTGAGATTAGAACTAAAACACAAGTCCACATGGGCTAGGCAAAAAACTGAGATCAGTTTTAAGGCAATAGGATGAAACCGGGGACAGGGACACACCAAAGCAAAGAAAACAAGTCCCAAGCACAGGCCACCAGTTCCTTGAGATGAATTGCCCCTGTTGGCTATAGAGGGGACTGTGGCCATGCTTACATGGCCACAGAGGGTGGCTAGGAGTGTGGTTTTGGTTCATCAGGCTAACAAGTCAATGGTTAAACTGGGACTATAGCTTGTCTTCCTTGACTCCCATTTCTGTGCTCTAGTCACACTTGTTTTCACCACCTATTAACTCTAGAGTTAGACAGCAACAGACAAAAGTGAGTGAACCAGCTGGACTCCAGAGCACTTAGCTTGTTGAAGTTATCAGAGGGCACAAAAGTGGAAGATATTGATCACGCTTAGTTCAGCTTAAACATTTGATGTTTTCATAGCACTGTGCCTTCTCTCCCTTTGTCTTCTATGAGCTTTCGTGAGTAGGTGTGTGGTAAGTATTCAGGAGCCATGTTCACAGACAGAGCTTCACATCGTCATTGATGTTTCTCAGGTCTTCCAATCAGGGCTACTCGGACTTGACTGAACACTGGAATCACCTGGGAAAAAAATACTAATGCTTGGGGCTATTTTATACCAATAACCAGAGTATATTTCCAAGTTCCTCAGATGATTCTGGTGTAAATCTAAGGTTGGGTATCACTGTCTTTTCTTGACTGTAGCAGAGTGACATTGAGAGAGACAAAAAAAAAAAAGAAAGAAAGAAAGAAAAATTAGCCCTCTCTTCCCCTTTACTCTCCCATGAGATTCTGAGATCAACAACTTTTACAGAGCAGTTGCCCACTCAGCTGTGTTGCACATTGACATCCCAGGAAAGACTCTGAACTCAGTGCTAGTCAAGAAAACTGGTTAGCGACTCTGCAGAAGGAAGTTACTAACATAAAGATGTACTGGTTTCTAAAGCCGAGGACCAACGCTACAAGGAAGGCTGGCATTTTCTTTTTTGGAAGGGAAACTTGTTACAGATCTGAGGCTGATCCACTTGTCTGCCTTAAGTAAATGAGGTGTGCTCCCAACAACCACCTAAGGGTAAGATTTTAACTGATCTCCAGTGACATATGCGATGGGGAAAAGCAACGAGACATCGTTTTGCTTGGTGATGGGTGAAGCCCTAAAGACTCAATCTGGTCTTGATGAACATCCAAGAATCTGGATGTGAGCACCCTGCGGAGGCAGGAGCTTCTGCCAATGACGAGGGTAAGGAAGTCTGTGGTTTCTTGCAGTGTCAGATTTGTTCAGTTTGGGTTTCAACAAATACCATAATTTCTGTCCTAGGGTATAAACAAGCAGGTTTTAGTCTTGTCTCCAGATGCCATTTCTACCCATGAAACTAGTTGCATATCTAATAAAAAAAAATGTTATTTAACCTTCAATTTGTTCTATGTCATTCCACGTTATTTAAGCTAGCTCCCCTTAGCTTTGTGGAACAAAATAAAATTCAGGTTTCAAACAAGATAAAATTCTTTAAAAACTTACTGTGGAAAATTTCAATTTTGTGCACTGAATAGTAGAATAAACTCTATTGTGTGTGTTACCCAGCTTTAACAATGATCAACTCATGGCAAATCTTGTTTCACCACTATACTTACCTACTATCCTCCACGATATTCTTTGGAGGCAAATTTCAGGCATCATATTATTTCATCCACAAATAGATATTTAACTCTTAAAATAAGATATATGAACTCTTAAAAATAACATGTAATAAAATATTAATGATAATTACTCAATACTGTCTAATACCCAGTGTCCCAACTACCAGTTTTATCAATTTTATATCAATTAAATCAACTTTTTACATTTTGTTTACATCAAGATCCAAGTAAGCTACATACATTGTAATTAGTTGAAGTGCCCAAATTTCTTTTAATTTATTACATTCCCTTTATTTTTTCCCGTCTTGTAATCATCTACTGAAGAGTCTGGGTGGTTTGACCTGTAGGGTTTCCCACAGACTAGGTTTTGCCTCTTGAACCTCCATGGTATCCTTTAACATGTCCTCCTGTTCTATATATTTCTCATGATTTAGTTGTTGAATATATATGTTCAGGTTTTTGGGGCAAGGCTACTTCAGAGGTGGTATTGTGTTCTAACATCAGGCAACACATAAGGGCTGGTTCCCACTGTTTTGTAATCTTAGCAGCCACTGATTATCAATGCCTAGATCCATTAACCATTAGGGCTTAGAAAATGATAAATTCAGCGGGGTGCAGCGGCTCACACCTGTAATTCCAGTACTTTGGGAGGCCAAGAAAGGCAGATCACTTGAAGTCAGAAGTTTGAGACCAGCTGGCCAACATGGTGAAACCTTGTCTCTACTAAAAAGTACAAAAATTAGCTGGCATGGTGGCATGCACCTGTATTCCCAGCTACTCGGGAGTCTAAGACAGGAGAATCACTTGAATCTGGGAGGCAGAGGTTGCAGGGAGCTGAGATTGTGCCACTGCACTCCAGCCTGGGCGACAGAATGAGACTCTATCTCAAAAATAAATAAATAAATAAATAAATAATAAAAATTAGTAGTCCCAGCTACTCAGGAGGCTGAGGCAGGAGAACTGTTTGAACCCAGGAGGTGGAGGTTGCAGTCAGCCAAGATCATGCCACTGCACTCCAGCCTGGGTGACAGAGCAAGATTCCCTCAAAAAAAGTAAAAAAATAAAATTAAATAAAAAAAGAAAGAAAGAAAAGAAAACGAAAATGATAAATTTACATTTTTTCATTCCTCTATTATTTAAAAAAATTGGAACACATGTATAAGAGACATTTTTCTTCATCTTTTTTTTAGATCCTCAATAGAACAGCTCATAAAGGAAAGGAGGACAAAGTATTGATTTTACTTCCATTTATTTCTCTTCATTTATTAATTTTAAAAATAATTAGTGGTTTATAAGATTTCTCTAGTGGTGGTCAATTAATTTCTTAAAATAGCTTTGTGTTATAATTGACACACGATAAATTACACTATTTCAAACATGTGATATTCTAAGTTTCATAATTTATATACACCTATGAAATCATCACTATCTATGGTCAAGATGATGAACATATCATCAACCTCAAAAGTTTCCCCATCTCCCTAAATAATCCCTTGCTTCTATCCTCCACACCCATCCTAGAATCCCTAGGCAACTACCACTCTGCTTTCTGTCATTTTAGATTAGGTTATAATTTTCTGGAATTTTATATAAGTGTAATCATACAGTATATTTTCTCTCTCTCTTTCTTTTTGATACAGGATGTCGCTGTGTCTCCCATGCTGCAGTGCAGTGGCACAGTCATGGCTCACTGCAACCTTGACCTCCTGGACTTAAGCAGTCCTCCCACCTCAGTCCCCCTGCCAACCCTCACCAATAGCTAGAACTACAGGTGCGCGACACCACACTCTGCTACTTTTTATTTTTTTATTTTTTTAAGTAGAGATAGTGTCTTACTATGTTTCCCAGGCTGGTCTTGAATTCCTGGACTCAAGAAATCCTCCCACCTTGGTCTCCTGAAGTGTTGAGATTACACACGTGAGTCACTGCACCAGACTGTCTCTCTTTTCTTGATAGGGGGTGGTCGGACTTCTTTCACTCAGCATGATTATGTTGAGATTCTTCTATATGACTACATGGATCTATAGTTCATTACTTTTTATATCTGTAATATCCTTTCTATAGATCTCCAGGTTCATGATTTTTATCAAATTTGGAGAAATTTTAGCCCTTGTTTCTTTCATTTTTTTTTCTTTTTACTGTTCCCTGCTCTACTGTCTTTCAGACTCCAATTTCCTGCATATTAAGATGCTTGAAATTGTCCCACAGCTCTCTTCTTATTCTTTAACACAATTTTTTTCTCTTGGTGTTTCATTTTAGATAGTTTTTATCTCTATGTTTTCGAGTTGGTTATTCTTTTATTCTGCAGTGTCTAATCTGCTGTTAATCCCATCTAGTGTATTTTACATCTCAACCATGTTTTCATGTCGATAAGTAATATATAGATATATATATATATACAACCTGTCTATATATGTATAAAGAGAGTGAAAGATAGCTATATATAGATATCTATCGAGATCTATAGATACAGATATATAGATAGTGTAGAGATATATATGTATAGATGTATTTCCATCTCTACTTAACATGTTTAATTTTTTCTCTAGATTTTTGAACATATGGAGTACAGTTATAATTATATTTTTTAATGTTTTTATCTACTAATTCTGTAACCTTTGGGGTCAGTATTTGTAGGTTGATTTTCCTCCTCATTGCAGGTAGTATTTTTCTGCTTCTTTGCATGCCTGTGATTTTTTTTTTTTGGATGTCAGATGTGATTTTTACTTTGTTAGAGGCTGAATATTTTTTAATTTCTATAATTGTTCTTGAGCATTGTTTTGGGATGCTGTGTAAGTTACTTGGAAAGAGTGGTTTTTTTCGGGTTTTGCTTTTAAGCTGTTTCACTTCATCTATTATTTGGTTCCTCAGTACAAAAGCCTAGAATTTTTGTGTAACATTAACTTTCCCCACTATCGAGACAAAGCCCTTTGAGTACTCTGCTCATTGCCCTGTGAGTTATGAGGTTTTCCACTCTGTCTGGTGGGAACAGACACAATTTCCAGCCCCGCGTGAGTACCAGGAATCATCTCCCCTCATCTTTTTGGGGAATTCTTTCTCTGGCCTGAGGTGGCCCCCCACATGCAGATGCTGAGTAGTGCACAGACATCCCCAAGGGAGTTCCAGCAGAGTGTTCCAGAACTCAGCAGGCATGTGCATGTTGGGGGTAGAAGGCGTACATCAAGAGTTCCATTTTGGGCATGTAATACTTAAAATGTGTAAGAGATCTTCAAGTAGGGATGTTGAAAAGAGAGTTGGAAATGTGAGGCTGAAGCTCAGAGATATCTGGGCTAAAGCGATACATTTGGAAACCATGTTCATAAAAAATGTTATTTCACTCAGGCTTTATCATGAGGGTGTTTTTGACTGGGTCAAATGTTGCTAAGAGTTTAAGTAAGATGAAAACAGAGATTTGGTAACAGGGATGATGTCACTAGTGACCTTGACGAGAATAGTTTGGGCAGAGCAGGGAAGGCAGAGGCCATGTTATGATGGTTTGAAGAATGGGGAGTTGAAGAAAGAAAACAGCACATGAATACAACTCTTCCAAGGAGTCTGGCTCCAAAAAGAAGAAAAAACAGGAAAACCATGAAGAGTACTTCAACACTCAAGTGAAGTCCCTGACTCAGAGAGATAAAGCATCTCCCTCTCTTTTCTCAGGGGCTGTCTTTTACATGAAGCGAAGTTCGGGTAGGTATTTCTCCATCCAACTGCTTTTACTTTTCGTCGATAAAGATTCCTCAAAAATCCTGTCATTGTGTGGTCCATTGGGCTTTGATTTTGGTGAGCTTGTAGCTATTTTAGTGGAATGGTGTCATCCAAAGGGATGGGGCTGCAAACCAGGTGCTATTTGCAAGCAGTTCCTCTGCAGAAACAGCTCAGGTGGTCTTCCTACCTCCAGTCTTGACTTACTAAATCCGTTCTTCCCATTGCAGTGGGACTACTCTCTTTAGAATCTAAATTTGACCTACTCATAACCATGCTCAGTTCCTTTCAAGAGGAATAAGCCCAAGTCCCTTATCAGGACATAGGAGGTCCTGCATGACACAGGCCTGCCATCTCTCCAGACTCAGTTCACAATTCCCTGCCTTACACGTTTCACTCTCACCCTTGTGGTTCCCCACACACACCAGGCTGTTCCATTCTCTGATGGCACCGACTCCCATGTTTATTTACACACATCTCTTTACC
This sequence comes from Theropithecus gelada, assembly GCF_003255815.1. NCBI lineage: Eukaryota > Metazoa > Chordata > Mammalia > Primates > Cercopithecidae > Theropithecus > Theropithecus gelada. The sequence continues at coordinate 200,429,318 of NC_037668.1, read as the reverse complement.
TGGATAACACTTATCTTTCAAGACTTAGCTCAGGGATCATTTTCTCCAAAAATTATTTTCTTCTCTAATCTTTCAGAGAACTGCAAATTTACATCCATCTCCATACATCATATTATATTGACTTTTTAAAAGTCAGGGATCTATTTCCTCCATTAGACTATAAGTTTCTTAAGATCAAGAACTATGTTGTGATTTTCCTTTTATTCCATACTTCCAGACTTCAGCTCAGTCACATATAGAATTGAGTAGAAAATCAATAAATGAAGCTCAGTGGAAAGCAGGATGATTAAGTCGAAGATTTCAGGTGAAATAAAAGTTGAAGTAAGTAGTGTAGGACAAAGGTCCTGAATAGGATGAGAAACTAGGCCTTCCTTTTTGATTCTCTGGAGCAGTAGCTTAAAGGTACTGTTCAGGTAACACAACTAAGACAAGACCAATAAGCTGGAGCCAGTTAACAAGGAACTTCAAAAGCCAGGCAAAGTAATTTCAGTTTGAAGGCAATTTGGCCACATAGGTTTTAAGTTGTTAACATAGAGAAGGAATGATTGTTCAATAACAAAACAACAACAGCTGGGAAAAACCCAACAGCATAAAATATTTCTAACAAAACAAAGTTAATGTTCTGTTTTTACAACTACTATTTTAGATAACAAGCCTTAGTTTGGGAGCCCACTGTTTTGCCTTATCCAGTTTTTCTTCTTAACTATTATCATGTCAAGCTACAGAGGCATCGTAATGATGTGACTGAGAGTGTGAATTCAGGAGCCAAACTTCTTGGGTTTATTTTTAAAGTTATTTTATTTTAAAAAATAAGGATGAGGTCTTGCTCTGTTGCCCAGGCTGGTCTCAAACTCCTGGTCTCAAGTGATCCTCCTACCTTGGCCTACCAAAGTGCTGGGATTACAGGCATGAGCTGTTGCACTCCACCAACTTCTTGAGTTTAAATATTGGCTCTGCTCCTTACTGACTTGTGATGTCAGGTAAGTTACTTAGTGCCTCAATGTCTTCATCTATAAATTGAGGATACTGACATCTACCTCATAGGATTGTTGGGAGGATTAATGAGTTTTCATAAGTATACATCACTTGCAACTGTATCTGGCATGATAAATGCGTTATAAGTGTTTGTTAAATTAAAAATTAACATCTAAAATACTAGACCTCCTGTAATTAAATAGACAATGAATGTGAAAAGTACCATCAGGTGTATCTCTCCAAGCCAAGGAATAAATAAAGATTGGGCTTAGGAAAAGACTGGGTCAGCAGTTGACACACAAGCTCCCTTGGGTCTCCAAGTTGATAAAGCTTTGACCTAGCAAGAAATGGTTTGTATTCTGCCTGCCCACTAACGATGATGGAATAGAGTGATTCCCTGTGCAGAAAAACCATAAAACATCTATGGCCTGGATTAAGCCCCTAGGTTGAGAGGCCATAATCAAGGCAATTTCTGAGAGTTCCATTAATAAGGTTTTCTAGAAGCTGCCAAAGTCCAGTTACAGCAATTATCCAGTTAGTTTGCTGAATCAGCCAATATAAGCTTCCCCAGTCCTGTTGCTAATTAGGCTCCAGCCTCTCATCTCATTAATAAGCTTCCAGTTCATTTGCATGTGAGGAAAAATTGTGGGTATGGGGGAGTTTAATAGAAACTCAAATCACCTTCAACATGTGTCTTTTTTATTAAAATATTTAACCTTTTATTATGACTCAGAAACATCTGTTGGCATTAACTCTAGGAAAAGACATGATGAATTCAGCATTTGCCAGCAGTTCTCTAGTCCCTCCTCCTCACACCTGGCCTGTTCCTGATCAAGTAGCAGTAAGAAAAGACAAATGAATATGATTAACTCAGTGTTAGAAACTTGCAGGTGAAAGAAACTATCTGGTTCAATTTCGTCCTTTTAGGAACTGGAAAACCAAGATTCTAAGAGGTGGTCTTATTTGCTTAAATGCCAGTGAAGCCGGGACTAGAGCTCAGGCCAGTCCTCCTCTGACTCAGTGCTTATTAGTCACCGTGATGTACCAGGCTTGCAAAATATCTGATGAGAAGAGCTGATAAATAGCAGTAGGCTGTTACCTGATATTGGACTTTAACTTCTCTTCACTTGCATCTGGAATTCAAGGAATTAGAATATAATTACCATCCCTTCATCCCATTTCTAAGAACTGTTGATTTGATCTCCTTAATGAAGCTTGTATGATAGGCACAATTTTTGTCCCCATGGCCTTTGCCTTCTGAAGTCATGCCCATTGTAATATTACATGTCAAAAGGGACATTGAAGATATTAGTTACTGATCCGCTGACTTTAAGGTAGAGAGATTATCTAGGGTTATCCAAGTATTCCCAATGTAATCGATGAGCCCTTAATAGCAGAAGAGGAAGACAAAAAAGGAAACCAGAGAGCTGCAGCAAAAGAGGAAGTTAAGATTCTAAGAAAAGAGAAGGATTTAATGCACCATCATTGGCTCGAAGGTAAAGGAGGTTATGTGTCAAGGAAATGAATACTACAGTCACACAACCTCAAGAAATTGAATTCTGCCAACAACCTGAATGAGTCGGGAAGCAGAGTCTTCCTCAGAGCCTCTGGAAAAGAGCCCAGGCTGGCCAACGCCTTGACTTCAGCTTTGTGAGACCCTGAACAGAGAACGCAACTGAGCCATTCTGTGCCAGGACTGTGAGATAATAAATGCATGTTGATTTGGGTTACAAAGTTTGTGTTAATTTGTTATGGCAGTAATAGAAAATGAATATAGTCTGAGTCCATCTATCCTGCTCCATCTTCATGACCACTTCCCTACTCTAAACCACCACCCTCTCCTTCCTGGACCACTGAAATTGGCTGTTAATTCTTCTCTCCAAGGCCCTTCTCGCTCATCTTCTATGAAGTCTTTACCCTGTAGTCCAAGTGATTTTTTTCAAAACAGAAACCTGATTATGTGATTCCTGCCCCACACCTCACTCACATGCACCCTAAGATACCTTAAAATCCTTCAGCATCTTCTAGTGGCTCTTAGACAAAAAATACAATACCCTTTATGTGGCCTGTGAGGGCTCATGCAAACACCCCTGCCCACCACCCCAGCTTCATCTTGAATGAAGATGAGCACCCCATGCTCCCATCACTCTCTCTGCTGTTCTCTCACTGACCTTCTGTTTCTCCTTCTTTCTGTTATGCTCCCTCCCATCACAGGGCCTCACAGATGCTCTGCCTTGTGCTTGGAGCCTTCGCTCCCTCTCCCCTTACCCAGAGGATGTTCATTCAGTCTATCACTCTCAATTTAAATGTTGCTTCCTCATGGTGGACTAGGTCTGCTTTCCCTCTTAGATGTTTTCACGGCCCTGTATGTTTCCCTTTAAAGCACTTTTCAGAGCTTGTAACTATACCTTTAATTCTATCTGTATTTAATTTTGCTCCCCAGTGGGAATTAAGCCCAGTAATGTATCATAGGGCTTTTCTGATGGAGATAATATATTTAAAACACTTATTATAGGCCTAAAAGAAAATAAGCACTGAAATAGCAAATACTATCATATATAGGAAGGGCCTTCAAAAAGTTCATGGAAAATGCATATTATGAAAAAACTATGCATGGATTTCAAAAATTTTTTTGCACCAAAATAAATTCATGCTAACTTTTTATAACATGTCTGAAGGGAATGTAGTTTGAGGGGAGAGACTAAGAGGGATAAGACTCAGGTTGAAAACAGCCCTTACCAGAGCAATATGAATTCTGCTAAAATTGAAGCAAGAATAAACATTAAATTTATGTTGAAGCTTACGTGGAAGAATGGTGAAATCATTAAGGCTTCATGAAAAGTTTATGAGGATGATGCCCCAAAGAAATCATCAGTTTACAAATGGATAACTCATTTTAAGAGGGAATAAGATGCTGTTGAAGATGAAGCCTGTGGTGGCAGATCATTCAAATCAATTTTTGAGGAAAAAAGTCACCTTGTTTGTGCCTTAATGGAAGGCAACCAATGATTAACAGCACAAGCAATAGCCAACACCATAGACATCTCAACTGGTTCTGCTCACACAATTCTAACTGAAAAATTAAAGGTGAGCAAACTGGCCATCTGATGTGTACCAAAATCATTGTGCCCAGATCAGTGGCAGACAAGAGCAGAGGTTTCAATGGAAATTTTTAATAAGTGGGATCAAGACCCTGGAGCATTTCTCCCAAGAATTGTAATAGTAGATGAAACATGGCTTTACTCCTATGATCCTGAAGGCAAAGCACACTCAAAGCAATGGCTAACCAACATGCAGAAGTTGTCCAGTCAAAGCAAAAGCTGTCAGGTCAACAGAGAAGATCATGGCAATAGATTTTTGGGTTACTCAATACATTTTGCTTTTTGAGTTTCTGGAGGGCCAAAGAACCATAACATCTAATTATTATGAGAGTGTTTTGACAAAGTTAGCCAAAGCTTTAGCAGAAAAATGTTAGTCTGAGTGGTGGTGCATGCCTGTAGTCCCAGCTACTTGGGAGACTGAAGCAGAAGGATCGCTTGAACCTGGGAGATTGAGGCTGTAGTGAGCTGAGATCATGCCACTGCACTCCAGCCTTGGCGATAGGATGAGATCCTGTCTCAAAATAAAATAAAATAAAATAAATTTAAAAAAGAAAAATGCCCAGCAAAGCCTCACCAGAGTCTTTCTCCACCATGATAATGCTCCCGCACAGTCTTCTCATCAAACATGGGCAATTTTACGGGAGTTTTGATAGAAAATCATTAGGCATTCACCTTACAGTTCTGATTTGGATTTTTCTGACTTTCTATTATTTCCTAATCTTAAATAATATTTAAAGAACATTTATTTCAGTTAATAATGTAAAAAAGCCTTCATTGACCTGGTTAAATTCCTAGGACCCTCACTTCTTTAGGGATGAACTAAATGGCTGGTCTCATTGCTTACAAAGTGTCTTAACCTTGGTGGAGTTTATGCTGAGAAATAAAATTTATATTTATTATTTTTATCTTGTAATTACATTTTCCATGAACTTATTAAAGTCTCCTCATATATGAAATATAATACTATTAAGTATAATCATTAAGATACGCACCCAGTACCAGAGAAGAGGAAGCCCTAAACCCAGCCAGCTGGGAAGAATCCGAGAAGAAAGACTCTTTAGGAGGGTTTAAATTATAAGCAGGTTTAACCAGGTGAAAGAGTGGTGGGAGAGGGAAAAGTATTCCAGGAAAACGGGGTCACATGAGCAAAAATATGGAGATGAGACACAGCATGATGAATGTGGAGAACTCTGCTGCTGGCATTAGTAGCTATACAAATCCCATAATAGACATGCTTTGTCAAAACAGGTGTCCCAATGCCTGCCTGGTGTATAATTTGGCACATGTGCATGCCCAGCCAATGAACTGAATATTGCCACACACAATTCCTGGTGCCCTTCTTCCAACTTGGCACCCTCTGCAAGTGCACCAAAGGGACCCATCTAAGGCTGGCATGGAAATAGGGAAGCAATGTGAATGACTGGGTCTTCAACTCTTTGACTTTAGACTGTGATTTTTTTTTTCTCCAACCAATCAACAAATGTTTCTTGTGCTCATCTCTGAACCAAGCTCTGTGGAGAATTCAAAGAAAGTCTAAGACTTGACTCCTGCTATCAGGATAGTAATTAATATAAACGGACAATATAAATATGTATAAAAATAAGGAATAATTCAGGATCGCACATGTGGCAGACGTTAGTTGCCTTTCCAAAAGTCATTCTCTCCTCCTTTTTGCTAATAGAATCCCAAGTTTGCTCAGGTATAACACAGAGAAAACATGCTCTGGGAATGTAGGTCTCTACCCCAGCTCCAGGGAAGGAACTGTGACTGAACTAAGTTAATTACAGACATTTCATTTCTTATTTCCAGTGATTGGTCTAGGGTTGTGTATGTGACCCCTTCTGGACAGTGAAACATAAAGGAAAGTCTCATGAGTTGCAAAGATTCTCTTCTGTGTACCTTTTGTTTCTGTGCAAGATGCTATTATGGATAACTCTGGTACTTTGGATCCATTTTGCAACTATTCGGCAACAAACCTAAGGACAAAAAGCCAGGCTGGGTGTGCTGGCTCACACCTGTAATCCTAGCACTTTGGGAGGCTGAGGTGGGCCAGGAGTTCGAGACCAGCCTGGCCAAATGGAGAAACCCTGTCTCTACTTTAAAAAAAAAAAAATTAGCCAGAGTGGTGGGGCACACCTGTAATCCCAGCTACTCAGAAGGCTGAGTTATGAGAATAGCTCAAACCCAAGAGGTGGAGGGTGTAGTGAGCTGAGATAGCGCCACTGCACTCCAGCCTGGGTGACAGAGCAAGACTCTGTCTCAAAAAAAAAAAAAAAAAAACCCAACACGTTGAGGATGGCAGAGATGAGAAAGAGATGAGAGAGACATGAGCCTGGGTTCTTGATGATATGTTGATGTTCAACAATAAACCTGGTATTATCCATATCCAGAATTATTGTGATGTTAGATCACACAGTTCTTCATTGTCAAAGCCACTGTTGACCTTGGAGTAACACACATCCTAACTGGTACAAGATAGAGGAGAGACACAGTACAAACAGTATGAGATTTGCAGTCATAGGAACATACTATGCACTCTCGTAAAAATGAGTGTTCAATTTCCAGCTCTGTCACTCAGCCTCTGTGGACCCTTCAAGCAAGGGTTAGGTAAAAGACACTGCTAAATGCATTGAGGATACACAAAGATGAGGAAACTACTAAACACAAGCCAATAAAGATAGACATGCTTTAAAGCACTATATACATTGCAAGAGCGAATGGAATGTGAAATTGATCAAGAAGGGCTGATATTCAAGTGTGTACCAATATGGTCAAACTGGATGTTTTTGGCAAATGTCAGTCCTCAGAGTAAATGCCTATGATGCACCAGCTTTTCAATATTCTGAAAATTACAGCTGTTAAAGACATCACACTCTGAATGTACGAAATGAAAAAAGTAGACCATTTGAGCTGCATTTTGAATAATGAGAACTGATAGAGAATGGGACAAGAACATTTCAGCAGAAGAAATAGCAAAGACAAAGGTGATTCACCTTCATACTGAAGTGTGAGCATGCATAGTATGTTCAGTTTGGTAGCTACTCATTAACTCATGTGATCTGATATGAAATAATTAAATTTATAAAATGTATACATTAGAAGAGACTCAAGTTTGCAAAAGATATCATTTATTTGAAAAATACCAATGTAAGACTCTTTCAAACATGTTGTACTCGTAAAATTATGTGTTTGTTTACAGACAATGACACAATTGCCAGAATGATAGAGTAGAGATGTGGAAAACTAACATGTTATAGTCAGTACCTTAAAGAGCAATCAGAATTAAATAACAGGTTTCTGGTATTCTAATGGCAATCAGTGATAAAGTAAAATTCAACTCACATATACTTTTTTGATAGTTATGTTTTAATTGAAAATAATATTTTAAATTTATAATAGCATTGCAAAATATAGTATGGAAAGTTCTCATATACCCTTTACCCTGTTTCCCCTAAGGTTAATATCTTAAATATTTGTAAAATCTATAAAACTAACCTTAGTGTAGTACTATTAAATAAAGCACAGAATATATTTAACATCCTTTTCTCTGTTCTAGGGTCCTATTTGGACTCTACACTGCATTTAATTATCATGTCTTATAGTCTGCTCCAATCTATGACGGTAGCTCAGGCTTACCTTTTTTTTCCGTGACTTTGACACTTTTAAAGGTTACTGGTCAGTGACTGTTTAGAATGTCCCTCAATTGGGTTTGTCTGGTATTTCCTTATGATTAAACTGAGGTTATTGGAAGGTTGCCACAGATGTGAAGTGCTCTTCTCAGTATATTAGGGGTACTTGATGGCAATACATATACAGGTAGTGCATCATTTTACTAAGTTGATCATTTTACTAAGGTAATGTCTGTCAAAATTCTCCCCAGGAGTAGAATTTTCTTCCTTGTTTCCTTTTCCAAGCTGAAATGAGTATTCATTAATGCCCCAAGGCCAGAAGTACTTATTGTGCTTCTCCCCACAGATTAAGACTTTTGTTCTGTAGGAGAGATAAAGGAAAAAGATCTAAGGAACTATCTTGCCGCTCTCTGTGGCTACTCCTCCTCTCACCGAAGTCTGCACACAATAGACACTTCTTAGGACTCCTCTGATCCATTCTGTGAGTGCCTGATAGGGTTCATGCAGAACAAGATTGCAAGAGAGTGCAGACTCTTCTAATTTCTGCAGGCCCTAGGGATCACACTGTGTCACCAGCCAGCATTCAGCCCTCACCAATTTGCCAGCTATTGCAGCAGAATTCTTCTTACCATGTGTCTACCCTAAGGTGAACAGGTGCCTGAATTTCCTCCTTCCCCGCAGACACTGTCTTTCTGTCGATTGTGGGCCAGTTGATTGCTTTGTGATCTCAACTCTTCTCTAGGTTCAAAAACAGTCATGAATTTGAAGTTAGAAGCCTGAGGTCTTCATATATACATGTATACATGTGAAGTACAGGTAATTTGGCATAAATGACATCCAGTGTCCTTCTTTTTTTTCAGACAGAATCTCACTCTGTCACCCAGGCTGGAGTACAGTGGCATGGCCTTAGTTTGCTGCAACTTCTGTGTCCTGGGTTCAAGCAATTCTCCTGCCTCAACCTCCCAAGTAGCTGGGATTATAGGTCCCCACCACTGCACCCGGCTAATTTTTGTATTTTTAGTAGAGATGAGGTTTCACCATGTTAACCAGGCCGGTCTCAAACTCCTGACCTAAAGTGATCTACCCACCTTGGCCTCCCAAAGTGCTGGGATTATAGGTGTGAGCCACCATGCCCGGCCCAGCGTTTTTGGAGTTTCTGGAAATAGAACATGAAAGACAGAACTATGTATCTGGATGCATGCATATATAACTTACTACTTTTCCTGTTCCTTGGGACTTTGTAAGTTTGGAGGAGAAATAGAGGCTTCTATGCTGTCTACATACAGGGAAAAAACTCTTGTGAAATGATGACGTTGAAGGAAAATGGCCTTTGGAGTCAAGAAATCTGGGCCCTAAATCTGATGCATAGAAATTTGACACATAAAACTTTGAATAAATTGCCTAACTTCTCATGGCCCCAGATTTTTCCATCTGCAAAACAAGGAAAATAAAAAAATAATGCCCTGGCCTGGGAAGGTTGAATGATAAAATGTTAAAGAGCAAGTATTTCTTTGAACTAGAAGTCAGCGTTCTCTTTTTTTTCTTTCTTTTTTCTTTCTTTTTTTTTTTTTTTTCCTGTAAAGGGCCAGTTTGTAGGTATTTTAGGCTTTGCAGACCACACAGACTCTGTCCCGATTATTCAGCTTCAACATGGTAGTGAGTGCAAAAGCAGGCACAGAGAATGGGTGACTAAATGGGCATAGCTGTGTCCCACTTTTATTTACAAAAATAGGTGTTGGACCAGAATTAACTGCAGACAGGCAATAGTTGAGGACCCCTGTGCTAGATCAAACCTGCCTGGGGGCACATCCAAGGCATAATCAGATTGCCCTGTTACTTCCTATTCAGGATGCCTTCCTCCTCTCACCCTCAGCTGGTTGCTAATGTCAGGCTAATGGAAATTGAGGTCTGCCCTTCTAGGTGAGGGTGAGGGAAAATGTTCTCTCAGATTCCACAAACTGTTTTAGTTATCCATGTTCCATGTGGTCACTTGGTCACTATGGTTGAGAAGGTGCTATTGCTTCTGCCCAGAAAGTCAGCTCCACACCAACTGCTGTTGCCTGGGCCTACTGTTGAGTATCCCTAGCTATTTTTCTGCAGCAGCTTGCTTCCATGATGGGGCGTGGTTTTTTGTTGTTGTTTTGTTTTGTTTTCCCCCCATGAGATGGAGTCTCACTCTGTTGCCCAGGCTGAAGTGCAGTGGCATGATCTCAGCTCACTGCAACCTGTGCCTCCTGGGTTCAAGCAATTCTCCTGCCTCAGCCTGCTGAGTAGCTGGGATTACAGGCGTGCGCCACCATGCCCGGCTAATTTTTATATTTTTGGTAGAGACGGGGTTTCACCATGTTGGCCAGGCTGGTCTCGAACTCCTGACCTTGTGATCCTCCTGCCTCGGCCTCCCAAAGTGCTGGGAATACAGGCCTGAGCCACCACACCTGGTTCCATGATGGTTTTTAGTGAAGGCCCCTGAGCCAGACTCCAGGGCTCAAATCCTAGCTCTGAAGTTTGCTAGTTGTGGGACTTTGTGCTGGAAATAACTTCACTGTGTTTAGTTTCCTCATCTATAGAATGGTAATAATAAGTCTTTGTCTCATAGAACCATTGTGAGGATTAAGTTAATTTGCATGTATTTAGAAAAACGCTTGGCACATCATAATTGCACAATAAATCCAATATTATTATTCTCTCGGGCAGCATTCTCTGTGCCAGACACTATGTCTGAAGAGATAAATTCATCTTCTAAGAAGGGAAATTGTTTTCCCCCATCTCATCCTTCTTCTCACCCGGAGCCAGATACCCCTCTGTGGGTTAACATGTGTCCTGGGGCCCCTAGACAGGCTGCATGCTGACACAGAATTAACATTCTGACGGCGATGCTGGGGTCCTTACAACTCTACCTTCCACCTTCCTGACCAGGCTTGGGGCTGGGTCCTCCTTCTTTGCAATGAGCTTTGCTGCTCCCACCACTTCCAACATACACGAGAGTTGAACTCCTTCTCCCCTCAGAGATGAATGCACCATCCTCTCACCCAGACAACCCTTTCTCACGAAGTTATACATGCAGAGGCAATCTAGGCTTTGTGGGGACATTTCCAAGCTTTTAACTCTATATAAAGTACCTGGGGTGTAGCTGCTTCTTACTAAATTTTCATTCTCTTTCCCCTAAACCAACAAAGCAAAGCAAAAAGAAAGAAAGAAAAAGGAAGGAAGGAAGGAAGGAAGGAAGGAAGGAAGGAAGGAAGGAAGGAAGGAAGAAAAAGAAAGAAAGAAAAAGAAAGAAAGAAAGAAAAAGAAAGAAAAAGAAAGAAAGAAAGAAAAAACTTTGCAAAAAAAGTTCTTAACTTTTGTGTCGCTACTTGGGAGAGCTGAGGTTGCAGGACAAAAATGAACAAGTGGTAGGCGCCAACAAGGGTCATGATGAGGACACAGTACTTTCTCCTGCTGAAGAGCATGAAGTGATGATGAGAACAACGATGATGAAGATGTTAGTGGTGATGTTCAACACTTATTGGCCCCTTAATACCTGGAACAGGGCTAAGCTCATGACATACTTAAGCCTCACAATAATCTTATAAGGGTTCTTGAGGAAGTTGAGGAAGCTGAAGGTAGGTTTTATTCATCCACCTTTGATAGCTGAGGAAACTGAAGGTCAGAGAGCATGTCTAAGGACACATAGCTAAATAGTGGCGATTCAAATCCACATCAGTTTCTCCCTAATGTCCTTGTTCTTAAGCTCCTCGCTCTCCTGCTACACTAGTTTATGTGTGGCACAGTTTATGTGTGGTGGTGGCACAGCCAGAAGCCTTCAGGTGTGTGTGAATAGGCATTTGGCAGCCTCACCAAGTTCGTGTATGGCAGCTTTGCCAGCTGGACCTATACCTGGAATAACAGGAGGGGATGCAAGAGTGGACAGATGCTCATTAGCCGAGTGACCAATGAGAGTCAGGGGATGGGAGAGCTAAGGGACAGGAAGCAGAGCTGCAGAGCAGAGGGAGCTAGGGTGGGACCTCTGGCCTCTCCCTGAAGTGGGGTAGGAGGGGCCACAGCCTCACGGACAGGTCAAGCATGTGCCCGGTTAGGCAGCTATGAAAAACCTTGTTTCATGGCTGGGACGTGAACTTGCTGACTTTCAAAGCTAAGCGGCGAGGCTGTACTTGGGAATGGAATTTAGGCTCAGGTAACTATCAGTGGCTAGAATGTGTTTCCTTCTCAGAGCATTGCAGAGCTGCGCCCTGGCTCTGGGAGCACACTAAGGCCAAGTCCAGTTGGCTTAAGAGCCAGTCTGATGGATGATTTATTTAGTTTGGTTCGTGTGTGTGCATGTGTGTGTGTGAATATATGTGTACATGTGCAGGTAGCTATCTATAAAGGTACACATATGTGTTAATATGCATCGGCCGTATGTATTCCTGTGCTCACCACCTGCGCACATGCCTGTGTAAGTACCTTGACACTTAGAGCGGTGAGTTAAATGAACAGACGCTTGCGAGCCTGCCAGTTGTCTTTTTGTACTGATGGGTCAGGGCCATTGTTTGGTACAATTAACCTGGGACTCAGAGACTTGCAAATGAATTCAACGGGGTACTGCAGCTTGGATGCCTTCCAGCGTGCGGTGTGTAATGGGGGTTGTGTTTCAAAGCCTTCGTCACACTAGACTGCCAACTTTCCTGATACCTTGTGCTTTGGAGGACACAGGCAGAGTGGAAGTATCAGACTGGAAAATTGCCCAGTGATCTGTTACAAACATATTGTCAACTGCTGGAGCCTCCAGTGCCTGTCCCTGCAGTGATGGGTGAATGCCATTCCCTTTGGCTCTTTGGAAGCCATGTCTGTTCTGATTCATACTGCTGTGGAAAAAGCAGCATGCATAGAGATGGAGGCATTCAAAGGCATGAGCACGTTGTCTGCGAATGAAGGATGGTCTGGGGGAGTGTGAGGGGGGAAATGCAAGCACACTCGAATATGGGAGGGAAAACTTTCCTCCTTTCTGCCTCTGCTGCTGCCTCTACCTTGTACTTGTCCCGAAGCCCCATGTCAACTGAATAACATCTCCCATCTGCCTTTTATTATATGGACGGTGGGTTGGGAGCCCTAGAGAACTCAATTACAACATTCACCACCACCAGATCTACAAAACAAAGTTATTTCAAACCTGGTATTCAAAGGCCTGGGCAAAATAGGCAACTGATTTCCTAATATGATTTAAGGGTCCAGAAAAGTGTCCCTATTTCAAATTATCTACCCTTCTAGTTGGATATATTGTTCCTTACTTTCTCCATTAACTCCGTTTTTGTCTTAAGGAGACATACACTTTTATTTTTTTTTTGACTGAGTTTCACTTCTTCGCCCAGGCTGGAGTGAAGTGGTGTGATCTCGGCTCATTGCAACCTTCGCCCCCCCACCAGGTTTAAGCGATTCTCCTGCCTCAGCCTCCAGGTTGAAGCGATACTCCTGCCTCAGCCTCCTGAGTAACTGGGATTACAGGCGCCTGCCACCATGTCTGGCTAATTTTTGTATTTTTAGTACAGACAGGGTTTTGCCACGTTGGCCAGGCTGGTCTTGAACTCCTGACTTCAGGTGATCCTTGGCCGATATGTGCATTTTTATTTAATTTACAGTATATTGTTATCTGGCCAGGGTCGTGCATGAGAAAACTAACACATTAGCAGTGCTTTATTTTATTAATTAATTAATCCATTATCACCCTTGTCCCCTTGTAGGAGACTTGAAAGAATGGGATACATGATGGGCAACTTTTGATGAGAGAAGCTAGCACTGAGTTGACAGCAGTGCTGTAGGGTGTGTGTGTTGTGGGGATGGGTACATTATGAGAAACGGCTGAGATAAAAGGCAGTCAGCACACCTTTGCCTAAAGAGCTTGTAGATACCTAATAAGACAAAATAGACATGTTCACCGGTTAGGTGAAATATACTAAAAAAGTTCCTCCAGGTAGCCTTCCTAGGATGGTTTTTGAGTTGGGTTGAGAAGGGCTGAGGGATTGCTTAGCATCACACAAAGCTAGTTTCTCTGGTCAGGGAGCAGGCAGGAGGTGAACTACTTTGAAAAGGTACGTTATCAGATATTCGGGATGGCAGGTGTTGATGAGAATGAACACAGTGGAGGGAGGACATGAAAGTTCCTAGCTGCCTGTTCCCACTGGCCCGGGGAAGTGACGAGCATAAAGAAAACAAATAATTGAAATGGACACAAATCAATTAGATGATGACAAATAAAAATTTTAATAGCCCAGGATGAAATGTTATTTAAAATGACTTGTCTGTGCCCGATGCCTTTAGATTTACATTTAAATGTAATTAACACTGAATGGCACTTACTGCTGTTCTCATTCTGCCAGCTGATGGTGTCCTTTAGAGCGCTGTGGAGATGCCGGGAAGCATTATCTTTAGAAAATACTCCATCCCTATTTTCATTCATTTGTAGTTTAACTTCCCTCATTATATTGAATTAGGAGAAAGAGCTTTGGTGCTTCCTGGTGCATCCACTCCTGCGGTTCATTTCCCCAACTGAAATCATCATCAGCTTGAGATATCACAGCCATCTCCACAGCAACCAGCTCCATCTTGAGAGCACACTCTTCAGTTCACATAGCCTTCATTCCTCTTGTTATTTATTACTAAAATGATTTGATGTGGAAAAATAGACTTGGGTTCCTAAGACTTTGGGGTAAGTTGCTACTTCTCTTTTTCTAGAGAGATGGCTATGAAGTAAGGAAAATATGTTTTCAGAGCGAGATTGACTTGGTCCCTTGAATAATACTGTCTCTAACCCTCCCCCAGCACTTCTTTTTTCTTTTTTTTTTTTTTTTTTTTTTTTTTTAGATAGAGTCTCGCTCAGGCTGGAGTGCAGTGGTGCAAGCATTGCTCACTGAAGCCTGGACCTCCCAGGCTCAGGTCATCCTCCTGCCTCAGCATCCTGCATAGCTGGAACAAAAAGTGCTTGGGTTCCAAGTAGGAGCCACCATGCCCGTCCTCTACTTCTCCCTTCTATTTCAGACTCCTCATCATGAAAATGGAAAAGTCGATTCCCACTTTGCAGAATTGTTTGCAAAGACCAAATAATTAATGGACGCAGGTGCTTTATGTGCATGATCGTATTTTATCTACAAAGTAAAAGCTATTGTTCTTGTGTTATAATCCACTCCAAAATTTGATGACTTAAAATAACAATTTTTTGATCTCATATAGTTCTGTGAGTTGATGGGGCTCAGCTGGGGTTCTTCTGCTGGCCTTTCTTGGGGTCTCTTATGTGGTGCAATCAGATGCAGTTAGGACTGAAGTCACGTGGGCTCAGTGGAAATGTTGGAAAGACTGGGTCCCTCTCTCCACATGGTCTCAGGGCTTTACCTCTCCTCGTGGCCTTTTCACATCATGGTGTCTCCAGGATAGACTTCTTACAAGGCAGCTAAGGGTCCCCAAAAGCACAAAGGCAGTGTCTATCAAGCCTTTTAATGCCTAGGTTCTGAATTCCCAGAAGATCACATTTGGTTTCCTTCTGTTTATTCAACTGGATCACAGGCCAGCAGAGTGGGAAGGTGGGCGGAAACTGTACCAGGGCAGTAATACCAGAAGGCATGGCTTATTGGAGGCCATGTCTTGGAGTCTGGGCACGATGTTTCCATTTTACTTACGAGAAAATGTAGGCTTAGAGAGTTAAGCAGCTTTCTCAGAGTCACTGAGGTAGTCAGTAGAACCAAGATTCAACCCGAGGCATCCTGAGTATCAGAGCTTGCGTCTTTGACCACTGGTCTATACTAACTCTCGTCTCATGAAAATTCCTAAAATAGTACCTGGCATATATCGGGTACTCACTCATGGACTCTAGTTTTATTTCCTTTCCTCTTTCTTCACCTTATTTAAAAACATTTATACTATATCAGTTACTCTACTTTCTATCAAGCTTCTGTTATGTGCCAAGCACTGTGCTGTAGGCACTGAAGACAATACAACAGACAAGACAGACCTACTCTGTCCTTGTGGAGCTTTCAGTATTTGGTATTTATGTAATTAACAAATATAAGGTGCTTGAGAAAGGCTCCTCTAAATGAGGCCTGGCGTTTGGGATCGGACCACCGGTCTGACAGTGACTTAGCTTTTCATAGAGTGGTGGAGCCTGGAGAGGGGAGCAGGATGGGAGGAGCACAGACCCACGATGCCTGCCTCTCGGCCTAGGGGTCTTGCAGCCTAGGCTTTGGGGAGGTCATCTAAGCCTGACTTGCAGATCAGGGCATGCTAGTTAATATTCCCTGGACTGCTGGTAAAGGAGGCATTCAGTTAATAATCTGTACTTTTAAAAAGTAACTTTTACTTTTTCTGTGTTATACGAATAATGCTTGCTCATTGGTGGAAAAGTAAGAAAATAGGTAAAAGAAAAGACAAGAAAAAAATTTCCATTATCCACTAACCAGAGGTAATAATTGTTGACATTTTGGCCTATGTTCTTCTTCCTATATCAATAAATCACATTTTTATTAAGAGTATACTATGTGTCAGGAACATACCAAATGTACCCATTTGTGACCAGATTCTTTTCTTTAGCGATGTAGCATGAACATCTTTCCATGCCAATAAATATAATTATACATCATCAGCTATACTTATTCATTATCTGCCAATATATGGATATTGTATAATTCATTAACCAGTTGCTTGTTATTGGACATCTGATTTCTCTGCAATTAGCATTCTTGTAGCTAAATGTATGTGCACATTCTTAAATGTTTGTCTGTGTAAATTTCTCAGAGTGAAAACATTGAGCCAAAATCTGTGCAAGTTTTTGGCTTTTTTTCCAAATTAGGAAAAATTGCACCCATCAAAGTGCTCAGCATTCAGTGTGTACCCATTTTCTTACTAACTAACTTACCCTAACTAACATGAATGGTCCTTTAGCTTAAAAAACTGCTACTAGTTTAATAAGCAAAATATGGTATCATGTTTTAATTTGCAGTTACTTGATTAATATTGAGGTCTGACATTTTAATATCTATACTGACTAATTGTATCCTTTTGTAAACCGCTGGTGCCTGTCTTTCATCTGTCTGGTTTCTAGGGGTGGCCTGCTTTGTCCCGTGTCTCAGCCCCAATATGAGTTCCATTTCTTGTGGCTAGATGGTTCTTGGTGCCTATTTCTCCCAGGCCCTGGCTACATTTCACTTCCTCTTGCTCTGTTGCCCTGGGTTACCTCCCCAGGGATGGCAGTTCTGTCCCTGATTCCCAGCCTAGGAATTCACTTCCTGCTACTCATTGACTAACTACCAGGTATTCAAATCTACCCGGTGCTGACTACTGGTCTTTCAGCTAGAAACTAAAAAATTGTCTACTTCTCAAATATCCTGCCTACTGGAATCTGCTAATCTCCCCATCCTCTGCTGATTCCTGAGGGTGGGCCTCTCTCATGCCAGCCTGTTGCCTGTCACCTGCCTTCTTGCAGGATCCCCTCATATTCAGGTTCTGTTTCTCCTTTTTTCCTGTGTCCTACAGCTGCTTACTCCAGGCTGATGCTACACCAGGCCTAGTCCTCTGCTGTTAATCTTGTTCTCTCCAACTATGAATACACTATCTATTCCCATTTTAACATGTGCGAAAATAGAAACCAGACAAACTGGCTTATCCACAACAGCATGGCAAATAAGCTAATGGTATCATCTGTCCACAGGGGTGTCTCAATCTGAGGTCTAGATTTTAGGAGGCTTGTAAAATTCTTGCAGTCTCATAATCGTATGTTTATTTGTATCTATACTTTTTGGAAGAACAGGTCCTTAGTTTTGTAAGATTTCCCAGGACTACTGACCCTCACAACATCTACTGCACAGCCAAGAAGCATTACTGCTATT
Source organism: Theropithecus gelada (assembly GCF_003255815.1). Lineage (NCBI taxonomy): Eukaryota > Metazoa > Chordata > Mammalia > Primates > Cercopithecidae > Theropithecus > Theropithecus gelada. The sequence continues at coordinate 200,411,762 of NC_037668.1, read as the reverse complement.
GCTACTACTGCCACCACTTTCACTAATACTACTATTGATAATGAAGTGAGTGCAAAAGCAAGATATAGAACATATAATTTTGGGGGAAAATAACGTCAGTGAAAAATGTTCTTAAATCAACTTTTTAGGTCACCTGAACAGCTTTCTAAAAGGACCTGTCCAATCTCTATCTCAGGTTCTATGAAGCTTTAAAGCCTTTGGGCCCATTAGCTACAACAGTCACCTGATGAAAGTCTGCATGTCCTGAGATAATGGTGCAGGATCACTCTCCACTCTGTCTTCCCTAATATCAAGCAGCACTCTCAGACAGTTGCTGGGGAACTTCCAAAGGCAATACCTGTAAGAAGAGAAGAGAAACACAGCTGCAGCACTTCCTGTCTGAGCAGCCATGTCAGCACTGCTTTAATTAACATGAAGAACTGGAAATGATCGCTACTGTCCCAGAAGAGGAAAAGGGTGTGCAGGATGGGGAAGGGCACAAGGCACGCAGGATGAGAGCAGTGCCAGCATCATTAAATCCTGGCTGCATCGCTAAATCCTGCCTACTGGACACTCTCCGGGGTTACACGTATTTCTTACGCTGATGCCACTGGACATTCAGTTAGAAAATCTTGGTTTGAGGCTCCCATCTGCCACTCACGATTGTGTGACTTCAGAAAAGTCTCTTTCCCTTTCCAGAAGGAAGCCTTCACTTCCTCACCAAAGAAAAAGAAAAAAAGATTTGGGCAAAATGGTTTCTGAAGTCCATTCTTATTCCATCAATTCAATAATTGTATTATTCTTTAAAATATTATGTCTGTAAATCCTAATTTTTTTGAAAAATAGTAGTGACATCCTGAAAGATAGATAACTAAAAGGGACGATCAAGAAGGACTGATATAAAAATGGTGGACTAGGATAGTCCATCCCTCATTTCCTCAGGGAAACATCAAAGAACAAACAGAAACTGGCTAAAATAACCTTACAGGAGCTCTGAAAACAGTCAAAAGTCTACAGCAACCAAGCAAACATTTAATCAAGGAAAAGCTACATTCAAAATATGAGGCAAATTCATGGTGATTCACTTGCCCTTCTCCTACACCCTCCCTAGCATGGTACACTGGGCCTGGAGGAGGGGCAACCCAGTTCCCCATTCCCTTCTTTGAATCAGAAGAGCAGAGAAGACCTGAATTGCAATGTTCCAACATATCTGGGAGCTCCATGAAGGATGGTTCTCTGTCTCACCCTGCTTGGAACTTAAGTGAGAAGTGGCAGGGCTGCTCATGAAAGCTGCAAGAGACTGCAGACCACAGATTCACAGAGCTGTTTTTCCAAATAACCAATTTTCAACAAAAATTACAAGGCATACAGAGAAACAGGAAAACATAGCTTGTTCAAAGGAAGAAAATAAATTGGCAGAAATCATCTTTGAAGAATCACAGACATTTGACTTATAGAAAAAGACTTTAAAACAACTGTTTTAAATATGCTCAAAAAGCTAAAAGAAAGCACAATGAACTAATGGAAGCCAGCAAAAATCAATATATGAACAAAATGAGAATATCAGTGTTTCTTCTGTCCATGTGTGATTTTGTTATTACTTGTCCCATTTTCTTTCCACAGGCAAGTATTATAGGCACAAAATTAAATCTGGGTTACAATGACATTCCAAGTTGTATTCACTGTACAGTAGTCCCCCAATATCAGCAAAGAATAAGTTCAAAGACTCCTAGTGGATGCTTAAAGCTGCAGATTGTACTAACCCTATATACACTGTTTATTCCTATATCATGATGGGCGGGTATCACACAGAGCATATATACACTGGAAAAAAGGATCGCTCGTGTCCCAGGTGGCATGGAGCAATATTTCATCATGGTACAGAGGACAGCATGCAATTTTAAACTTACAAATAGTTTGCTTCTGGAATTTTTTACTTAATATTTTTAGACTGCAGTTGACCACAGGTAACTGAAACCACAAAAAGTGAAACCATGAATAAAGAGGGACTGCTGTATCTTCTATATTTTGGGAACTATGCTAGGTGCATTATATACTTTGTATACTTTGTTTACTTAATTCACCCACACAAAGGTATTATGATCATACTCCTTTACAGATAATGGTCATATAATTCTCTTATGCCCTCTTGACATCTGAGGTCACTTTTGGCTGCAGAGAAATTGCTGGAGGTTATCCCCACTACTTCCCCACAATTGGCACCACTGTCTCCTCACCCATGTTTAAGCCTCTTTTCCATGATGCCCATCCTAACTAAGCTCCCCTGTGCTCTATATCCTATGCACCTTTTTGTAACCCTTTTACTTTGTGAGACGCATTTCTCTCCTCTTGCAGCCAGGGCTGTGAGTGTCAAAAGGGTCATGCAAATAATGACTGGACGGTGGTTTCTGGATGAGGCAGATTATTAGAACTCTCCTGGGAGACGTTTTAAAAATACAGATTCTTAAACCCCGCTCAAGATCTGATCAGATTCTCCAAGAGTGAGGCCAAGGTTTTGGTGTGGGTAAACTCTCCTGCAGGTAACGTCGGTGTCAATCAGGCTTTGGAGAACTGCTGTGGGGACTCCGAGCAGACTGCTCCTGGTACAGGCAACGTTTACCCACAGCAGCAGTCAGAGAAGACTCAACCGAGGAAGTCAAACTCCACCTGGTTTTCAAGGATACATGAAATTCAGATAAACGATGATGATTGAGAGGACATTGCATCCTTGAACAGGGGCCATGCTAATCTTCTCTGTATCGTTCCAATTTTAGTATATGTGCTGCTGAAATGAGCACTGAGAGGGCATTTCAGACAGGATAGATGTTAAACAGGATACAGAGGCAGGGAAACACATGACCTATTAAGAAATAATGGAAAATTTTAGTCAAGGAGTAATCGCTGTTCCTGATGCTTGCCTCCATGTAGACAGAGCTCCGTTAGAGTAACAGTCCTGGCCTCTCTTTATCCCTTCATTCATTCTACCCCAGTGCAGTTTAGGCAAGAAGTTTAGCCTGTGCTTTCCAGCACCTGCCCTTCCTCCTCTTTGGAGTCAGCTGCTTGGGGACAACACAGGAGCTGCCCTGCTCCCCCATGTCATAGCTTTCAGGAGCAGGTTCTGCTCCTACATCCAGCACTACCTGAGGCTAGGTGGGTAGAAACTTGTAGTTTCAGTATTAATTACCCTACTAGCCTGAAGTTATATGCCACCTTCTTCAATATTAATGTCTTAGTTCAGGCTGCTATGACAAAGTAACATAGACTGAATGGCTTGTAAACAACAGATCTTTATTTCTCACAGTTCTGCAGGCTGGAAATCTGAGATCAGGATTTCAGCATGGTTAGTTCTACTGAGGACTCTCTACCAGGTTGCATGCTGCTGACTTCTTGAATCCTCACATGGCAGAAAGAGGGCGAATGAGCTCTCTATGGTCCCTTTCATAAAGGCATCAATTTCATTTGTAAAGTCTCCACCCTTATGACCTGATTACCTCCCAAAGACCTTACCTACTGATACTATCACATTGGGAGTTAGGATTTCAACATATGTGTTTGTTGAAAATGTTCAGTCCATTGCAATTAGCCACTTAGAAAATAAAGTAATATGTTCATCTCCTTTCTACCTTACTAATTTATTTCTAAATTGTCAGTTAGGAAAGAATGGTGCTATTTATTAGGTCCCTCAATCCCCCAATAGGAGAATAGTGTTGAAAAAGAAAGATGAGGTCAGACTAAAAAGCACCTAGCATGCCAAACTTCATACAAGGGGTTCTTAAATTTCTTGGGGTCACAGATTTTTTTGAGGTTCTGATAAAAGTCATGAACATTCTCCCCAGTTAAAGATATATTATCAAAAGTACCAGGGAGGTTCTTTTAAAAAAATACAGATTCCCAAATCCCACCTAAGGTCTCCTCAGTCAGTTTCTTCAATGGTGTAACACGCATTTTGATGTGGGTAAAATCTTCTGCAGAGAATTCTGATGTTCATTTAGCATTACATTCGATTTCAGGGTATCCACACATTTCCTGAAGCCTATCCTTGGGCTGTTCTTTTCCCGTGTTAAGAACTCTAGCTTTAGGCAACAAGGACAAATGTGTTCCAGGCATGACAAAAGAGACATGGCAGGCTTAGTGATGTGGTTCTGATAGTGATGTGGGCATTTTGTCTCAATATCTAAATTGACTCTACAAAGAATTATAAGCTTGAAAGAGCAAAAAGGTCCACCTTCTTGAATTTCCTTGGTGGAATCCATGGCAGATTTGTGCAGGCCTCTAGGAGCCTGATGGAAAGAGGCTAACCACCCCTGTACTGGAGAACACTGGGAAACACAAGGGTTCTGTTGTTTTGGGATTCCTATGGCTCCACAACATGGCTCTCACATCAGATGATGGGTTACGAAATAAATGGGTGATGTTATACTTGGCTTTTCTCATTAGTATTTCTTTTGCCTTTACATTCCTCCCACTCCCCCCAAAAAACTCCCACCAAATCGCAGCTGCTTCTTCCTTAACCTAAAGCATATAATGCTAGCAATTTTGGAAATGGAAACAAGCTAGTCTGTCCAGAAATCTCCAGAGCATTGCAGACTAATACATTAAAATGAAAGGGAAACAGAAGCCATCACTGCAAATTGCAACATTATTGTTCAAGCCAAGATCGTCCTAATTATAAACTAGCATTTTTATAGATGTCACAGGGGCTGTTTTAATGCTGCTTTGCTGATGCTAAAAAGATAGTGTGGAATTGTGATCAGGGATTCTCACACGACTGTCTAACTGGAGGAAAAAAGAGTTAATTAGACTCTTTCTAGCATATTAGTGAAGACAGGCTTATTAGACACATTTACAAGCTAATGATATGCCTATATTCTGCTATCGAAAATGCATTTAAATAAACTGATTTACAGTCCAGCCATTTTCATATCTTTAACCCATATATTCACGATTGCCCATATTTAATTGACATGGAATCAGAATATTTCTGAGGCCCACTCTGCAAGGTGCAAATGGTATGTTGTTCTCTGCTCATCCTGCCTTTCCAAACCTATCTTGGACCACAGGTAGCCCCTACCATGCTTGTTGTCCACTTTCTAGGTTGAATAGCCTCGATTTCCCTAAAGTCCATTGAACCAACACTGGTGGGTTTCAGAGCTGTCACTCATGAAGAGTGCAAATGTGGGAGGGAGAGGGGGTAAACATGGTCGGGACAGGCGGAAGGCAGTAGCTAAATGGCTTGGGTAACTAGGGCCACATTCCTCTCCTGAGCTTCCTGGGGAAGGGAGCAAACATGGAAGGACAGGAGCGTTTGCTTCCCCAGCTCAGAAACGGAGGGCCTCCCGATGAGTCCTGAGTCATACATTTGGGGCCAGGATAAACCCCTTCTCCTTTGAAGCTGACCTTTCACAGTGCTTTTAGTGATCGTTCTGATAAACACAGCCATCTAAGCCTGTCACAGCTGGGGAGCCTGACTCTGCCACAACAGGCTACTTCAGCTCCCTAACCCCTGGTTTCCACATTTGTAAGACAGAGATCATAGCAGTTCTTTCCTCAAAGTGTTTTGGAGAAAATTAAATGTGCTACTGCATGTAAAGCGTCTAGCAAAGTGTCTGGCCTGTGGTAAGTGCTCAATAAATGTTACCTGGGATCATTATTATCACTATTTCTGTACTCTTGTGCTTAAAAGCCTTTGATGGGTCCCTATTTCCTAGAGGAGAGAACCTGAATTACATAACATGGTCCTCAACGTCCTTCAGATTCCCATCTTGATTTCCCTTTCCAGCTTCCTCACCACTTCTTCTCCCACAAAGCCACACGCTAGCCCCACAGACTGCCAGGCTCCTCTGAGCATCCCTTTGTCCTGGGCCCATACTGCTCCCTCTGCCTGCACAGTCCTGCCCTGCTGACCAGCGGCCCTTCCTTCCCAGTCCCACAGACAGGTTCCTCCTCCTTAGGAGCTCAGCTCCTGGGACCTCTCTAGACTACTTCTCCCCAGCACCCGCCCTTCCAGGTGAATAATGGCTCCTGCCTAGATTGTACCACACATACCTCTTTCAGGTATCATCTACTTCACAGTGTGAGAGTAAGTGGTTTACCAGGCTGTCCCCCTTGCCAGTATGCTCTTCCAGGACAGAAACCAGAACCAATTCCTATTTTTATATCAGGGTCTGACACAGTGTTAGGCACAACCAGGTACTAAATGAATGTTTATTGAATCCAGTGGAATTGAGCTAAATTAGACTGATTTGGACTAGAGTTTCAACTAGATCACTTCTAAGGTGCCTTCCAAACTTTAGATTCCACAAGCCCCGATTTTATAAAATATTAGATTTAACTCCCTTCTCTGAGCTTCGATTTCCTTCTCTATAAGACGTGAATGATAATTTCTAACTCACAGGGCTATTGAGAGACATATATAGGTCAATTCACGAAAAGACACTGTACATTTCAACTGCTACACAAATGTTAAGTAGTACAGACTTTCTTGCCTTTGTGCATCTCCTGGGAGAGGACAGGATAATAGAAAAGTGCATTTTCTGTGCAGCTAAATTTGTATTAGGTTGATGCAAAAGTAACTGCGATTTTTGCCATTACTTTCAATGGTAAAAAGCGCAATTACTTTTGCAATCAACCTAATACTTGTTGTAAATATTTTTCCCATTCCAATTCCCCTTAGTAAAGGTAATCTAGGTTTCATTCCTTCCCTGCTATTCATTTCAACTGGATAGAATGGGGATGGATGCTTGGAGTAAGTCTCCGTACAGTGTGGCCTTCCGTTCAGATTCTCATCTCAGTTCCTATCATAGAAGGATTGCAGAAAATGCTTTTTCTCCTCCTTCCTCTTGCTTCAACCTCCTCCATAATATCAGAGCCCAGTCCATCTTTTTATGATGATACTCATCATTGAAGACATCATTTGAGTTTGATGCCAGAGAATGATTTTGCATGCCAGTGACTAACAATGTTATGGAAAATTATTTCTTTACAACTATGCTACTTCACTGTCAAAGAAAATGTCACTTTTGTAAGGTAATAAATGTGGTTTATTGGGAGCGTGGATATGTTGAGGTCTGCCATTTAATTTGATAACAGCTCAGCCTCAGCAATTCTTTGAGATAAAGTCACTCAAGAGCAATTTCTGGCAAGTACTTTCCCAAGTGTTTCCTGAATCCCTGTGTTCCAAAATGACAGCTCCTGTTTGTCTGAGGCATCTTTTGAACCAAAAGGATTAATTCACCAAATAGGAGGATTGGAGGAGCCCTGTTTCTTACCACCCAGTCCAGAGCAGTCAATGCCCTATCTCCAGTTTCCATCATATGTGGGAAACTACTCTTAGCACCCAAAGGTGCAGTTGGGTAGCATTTCTGGCAGCATTCCTACTGTGCCCCAGATGAGCTCAGGAAAGAGACACTCAATTGTGGGAGGAGAAAAGAGAGGGCAACTCTTCCTTCTTTATAGGTAGCTGTGCAGTTGCAACAAAGGCTGGACCAAATATTTGCCCATCTATGGGAACCCAGCCCTGAAATGGGGTTGTGAGCACTACAGAAAGTAAGATATTGGATCAAAGACCTCACAGAGTCATCCTTACTTACAGGACACACCTGTGTGTCCACTGTCCTAAGTATTTTACTCATTTCTGAAATAGCAACGACAAATGACTTATGAAATATTCTGTATGTGTGTCTGGATGTGCATATAATGCATTCAAATCTATGTAGAATCATAGCATGTTTAAATCAGAAGAAACAAGAATATGAGACATTGGAAGATAGTGACTTTTTTAACTTTTATTTTAGGCTCAGGGGTACATGTGCAGGTTTCTTATATAGATAAATTGCATGATGCAAGGGCTTGGTGTACAGATTATTTCACCACCCAAGTAGTAAGCATAGTACTTAATAGGTAGTTTTTTGATCCTCACCCTCCTCCCACCTTCCACCCTCAAGTAGGCCCTGGTGTCGTTTGTTTCCTTCTTTGTGTCCATGAGAACTCAATGTTCAGCGCCCACTTATAAGTGAGAACATGCGGTACTTGGTTTTCTGTTCCTGTGTTAATTTGTTTAGAATAAGTGCCTCTAGCTCCATCCATGCTGATGCAAAGGACATGATGTTGTGACAGTGAATCTTTTTTATTCATTTGTTTCAGGAACAGAAAGGCTGGAGTCCAAACCCTGACTGATGCTTATTCCTAGTTGGAAAACCTTGACTATGTCCCTTAATCTCATAAACTTTCTCTTTCTCAACAGCAAAATAGAGATGGAATTAATCCCTTCCCAAGGATTGGATGCAATAACATAGATGAAGCACTTAGCACAGTGCCTGGCATCCCGTAGGAGCCCAGCTCATGGTGGTTGTCATTGCAGTTGTCAGAGGTGATCTATAAGAAACTGCAGTAATTGCAATAGTGACAGAGCACTTAGCACAATGCATAGAATACAGGGGATGCCCAGTAAATGTTGAATTTATGACTGAACCAGTAAGTGGATAAGTGAGCCTACTATCTCCCTTCATAGTTCAGAAAAAGGTACTGAGGAACAGAAGTGTCAATGAGTGGAAAAAAGTCACACAGAAGGTTTTTGGCCTCAGAGCCTTTGATTAAGAGTTCAGAGCTCTTTTAGTTATCTCTGATCACCACCTCCTTCCCCACAGTCTCATCATCTCATATGCTCCCCAACATATGTGTGTATGCATGAGATACACATGCCTGTCTGATAAATAGGAAAACTAAAATTTTGAAGGAGGTGCCCTACCTGGGTTTCCTGGGGGCTGGTGATAACCTGCAGATGGGTACACTGTCTGATGCATCTTGTACTTTGCTTCTCTAATGTCAGAAGCCCAGGTCTGAGGCAGAGTTGAGCTGGAGCCTGGAGGTGAAGCAGTGAAGCTGAAATTTGAGCACAGATCTCCAGAGATTCTGTGGCTGAATGATGTTGGGAAGATCCATAAATTTGTCTCTAAAATGTCTTTGCTTTCCTCTTCTTTGTATTGCCCTTTTCCACCTTATCCATTTGATTTACACCACGGTTTCTACCCTACCCAGGAAGTGTAGCCACAGCAAGGAAGAGAGAAGGAGCAAAAGACGCTGCAGTCCTGGCATAAATTATAGGCTTAGAAAAATAATTGTCTAGCCCATTTCTTACCATATAGAGGGAAATGAAAAACAAAATCTCTGAGCTGACAAGTTGAAAAACAATAGGAAAGGAAACAAGAAACATCCTAGTTTGAGTTTCTGAGAATGGGCCCTATTGCCTACTAATCTTGGACTATGTCCTGGGGATTGACATTGCTGGGAAATGCATGATATCCCTGTTAAACTGAAGACCAGGAGGAGATGATAGAAACCATGGTCTGCTTTCTATAAAGCAGGGAGGGAGGAGTTGGGCATCACCCACAGTGGCTTCTTATACTTTCAAGGTGTCAAGCAGCAGACACAGAGCAAGCAGGCCACAAAAAAAGTTGGAGAAGAAAGGGACAGTCCACTGCATGTTTCCTGGGCCCCCAGAGTTGCTGAAAGAGCAGTCAAGCTTTCCTCTATCTACTCCCCCTCATCACTTCCGATTAAGCCAAGAGGTAAGAGTTGAGGAACCAACAGAGGGAGGAAGAGAGGGATGGAGGGAGTAGGGGAAAGAGAAAGAACCAGTGCACCTGAAGGAGTGTCACAGTCTTGACAAGAAAATCCCACAGTGGAAAAGCTTGTGGACAGAAGACCAGATGTGAATGCAGAGATCCCAGCAGAGGCCTGTGAGAAACTATGATGACAATCAAGAAGGAGATGTAGTGGCCAGGCGCAGTGGTTCATGCCTGTAATCCCAGCACTTTGGGAGGCTGTGGCGGGCGGATCACGAGGTCAGGAGATTGAGACCATCCTGGCTAATGTGGTGAAACCCTGTCTCTATTAAAATACAAAAAATTAGCCAGGCATAGTGGCAGGCGCCTGTAGTCCCAGCTAATCAGGAGGCTGAGGCAGGAGAATGGCGCAAACCCGGGAGGTGGAGCTTGCAGTGAGCTGAGATTGCACCACTGCATTCCAGCCTGGGTGACAGAACAAGACTCTGTCTCAAAAAAAAAAAAAAAAAAAAAGGACAGAGATGTAGCAATGCACACCTCTGCACATGGACAGTTACAGATTCCCACCAGACACTTGTCTCCACCCCAGTGTGACCATATGCACTCCAGAACATATAGGCTACCCCAGAAAGGAAGCACAAGAGAAAACCTAGAGTTTACTGACTTTAAACCAAAAGTGTCTGAATCTACTCCAAGTGGACTAAGACTGTTTTTCAGGCCTCAGGTGAATTGGGAGCTAAAAATACGACTGAATGTTGCAAAATGTGAATTGTATTTCTGCACACCTGAGGAACTGACTTTAAATTATTTTCTACTATGACTTCTTTTTATCTTGGGATGCCAGTATGTGACAGCCATTGGGCTACATACCATCATCCATTCTGCCCAAACTTAGTCTGCCGAGAGCAATCTAAATGGGTCTCTGTTGTACATCAGAGCAGGTCCAAAACACAGGCATACACTCAAATGCTCAGAAAACTTCCCAAAGTACCTTTAACACAGCAGGGGTTTAGTCATGGTGGTGACAATGACATTCGTGATGACTGTACACACTCCAGATATAAAATCCTCAGAAATAACAGACACAAACTCCTTAATATATATCATGTATGGCATCCTTAGTGCAAGACTTGGAAATGTTTTATTTCTTCAAACTCTTTTTATCTTTATACCTCTTACTGGAATTCCAGAATCATAAATCTATTGCCTATTTGACATCTCTACTTGAATGTGTAACAGACATCTCAACTTAACACATCCAAAGCTTAACCTGTGAGCTCCACCCCAGCCCCATCCCCTCCCCAGCCAAATCTATGCAACCTGAAGTCTTCTCCCCCATTTCAGGCATGGCAACTCCCTCCTTATGGTTGTTCAACTGAAAACATCATCCCTGGCTCCTCTCTTCTCCCACACCCACATCCAATCCATTGGGACCTCATGTTGTCTTTACCATAGTTCCCTCTTAGCTATGGTTTGGTTTTCTGTGGTTTCAGTTACCTGTGGTCAACCTTGATCCAAAAATATTAAATAAAAAATTATATAAATAAAGAATTTATAAGTTTCCATTTGTGCACCATCCTGAGTAGTGTGATGAAATCTTGCACCAGCCCATTCTACCCCACCAGGGATGTGAATCATCCTTTTGTCCAGCACACCCACCTTGTCTATGCTACCCTTAGTCACTTAGTAGCTGCCAGTAGATTGGTTGTCACAGTATCACAGTGCTGTGTTCAAATAACCCTGATTTTCCTTAGTTGCTCTATTTTATTATTAGTTGTTATTACTAATATCTTACTGTACCTAACTTACAAATTAAACTTTACCATAGGTATGTATGAGTGGGAAAAATCATAGTGTACCTAGGGTTCAGTACTATCTGTGGTTTCTCTCATCAACTGGGGCATCTTGAAACATAGCTTCATGGACAAGGGGAGGTCTACTGCACCTTCAAAACAATATTCAGAATGCGACCACCTCTTAACATCTCCACTGCTACTACTCTTGTCAAAACCATCTCTCACCTGGACACTTCAATTGCCTCCTACTAGTCTTCCTCCTTTCATATCTGCCAGGCTATGTTTCACACAGCAGTCCGAATGATCCTTTCAAAATGTAAATCATGTGATGTTACCCCTCTGTTCAAAACCCTCTGATGGCTCCTATCGGACTCAGATAAAACCCCAAATTCCCAGACCTCCTTCGCAGACCTCCTTTGAAATGAAATTTAGATGTGGTGCTTCTTCAGGCCATGTACTCTCTCTGTGAATTGGGAAAGGTATTTGAACTCACTCCTGTGTGTTTCTGATGCTGCGTCCTTATGTTGGTGGCAATCATAGTATATACTTTGAACATGCCAGGCATATCCTTCCTTGCCTTGGGACTTTGCATGGCTGAAACCTCTCCCTGAAATATTCTTCTCCCAATTATTTATATAGAGTGTCCTACTTTTTCAAGTATTTGCTCAAATACCACCTTTAAAAATAAGTCCTCTCCCGAGCACCCCATCATAAATTGCACCCTGGCACTCTTCCTCTGCACTCCTAATACCTTCCTCTGCCTGTATTTTTTTGCCTTTAGTATTTATCACCTTTTTCATATACCATAATTTTATGTTTACTGCTTGTTATCTGTCTCCTCTCACTAGAATATAATCTCCACAATGGCAAAGGGTCATTCTGATTTGCGTTTTGAGGTACTCAGGCACTGAGAATATTGCCATGTATATGGTAAACATTACATAAATATTGCATGAACTAATGAATTAAAATCACTGGACACAAAATGTTAACATTAAAAGGGACTCTGAAGTTTATCTGGCCAAGTCAGTGGCTTCCTGACTCACTTGTTCTGTTGATCCATCCCTGGTCTTGAAACAATGTTGTTATGCATCTTTTCCCTTCAGAATTTGAAGTGCAAAGAGGTTTAGCCATACTCATTAGTTCATGACAGGCTCTTGTCAACATCTCCATTCTCCTCCTGCTGCCCTCCCTAGGCACCTCCTCTATTATGTTTTATCTAGATATGCTCCAATAGGAATTTGCTACCAACATTGTTTTTTGTATTTGTTTGCTTAACTTCTATATATGGTATCATGCTATAGAACTCACCTTGGTCTCTCATTTTTTTCACTCAACTGCATGGTTCAAATCTTGCTATGTTGCTATATTAATTGTTTAACTGTAGCATGTTTCCCTTAGGTGAACTCACTACATTTTACTCTTCTATTCTGCTATGTAACATGACTTAAAAGCATCTATTTGCAATTGTTTTCTTTTTCAGGATCAGCAATAATCATCCTGATTTCAAATCATTTTTAGAAATAAAGAGGAAGATGAGCTGGGTGCAACAAGAATGAGATCATGTTGAGTACTGGTAGGAGCAGGGAATTTGAAATGAAGTTTGGATGTGGTTCTTTTTCAGGTCATATACTCTCTCTGACTTGGGAAAGGTATTTGACTTCTTTCCTGTGTGTTTCTGATTCTGCATCCTTAAGTTGGTGGCAATCATAGTATATACCTCAAAGGGTTCTGACAATGAAAATATCAACGAATAAGCTCTACTCAAATATTAATGGTCATTTTGTTTTGTCTTTTTTTCATTTTTTTCTTATTTTATTTCAACAGGATTTTAGGAGAACAGGTGGTGTTTGGTTACAAGAATAAGTTTTTTAGTGGTGACTTCTGACGTTTTGGTGTATCCATCACCTGAGCAGTGTACACTGTACCCAGTGTGTACTCTTTTATGCCTCACCCCCAGAGAGTTTCATGGAAAGTTCTGCTTTCTGGAACATGTGGGCTGGAAATTACTCAATTAACATGCATACATCCCCTGAACACGGCGGACTGTGTTATATCTTTCTCCACATCAACAATGAAAAGGCTCCCCTTCCCTGCAGTCATGTACACAACACCTGGGAGGGCTGCAGCTCAGAGAACTAGTTCATCTAGGCTCTTTTGCACATTTCATAGCCTTGGTGGCTTCAAAATAAGCTGGCACCGAAAGATCCTGTGTTAAAGCCACCACAGTTATCCGCTGCACAAAGTCTTCTTTTGGTAATTTCCATAAAATTCAAGTCTTTTCTTGACTGCTGCCCTAGGCAACAGGTCAGAGAGTACATAAAATAATTCCTAAAGGTACACATTTTACAGCCTTTTGAAAAATAGATTTGCAAATATAAATAGGAAATTTTCTCAAGCTTAGAGAACAACAGCCACAACAAATTTTGTGATAGTAATTGGAAGAAGCTTACCCCAAAAATGGAGCAGGGAGCACATCTTGAATCTCTGCTCTGTTTAGAGACATGCCTGGGTATGTTGAGTGAGTTAGTAAAATGGTCCATTAGAAGATCATTTTCATGTTTCCTAAGAAGCCTCCTAGAAGAAAGCTCATCCTAAGGAAATAAAGAACCAAGTATAAGACTAACAAAAGTACAGGCTATGCTGCTATAACAAAGAAAACAAACAAACAAAAAATACAATAGTGTGAATTAAAGAGAAACAGCCCAGAAATGGACAGTCCAGGGTAACAAAGTAGCCATGCTCCATGAGGTCACTGAAACATCCAGGTCTCTTCCACCGAATAGCTCTGCCACTCTGTAGTGCATAGTCAAAGGATAACTACCATGTGTTGTTGTTTTTTTTTTCCAACCTGCACAAAAGGCAAAAATACATGCAGAAGACCCCGTCTAATTCTTTAGGATCCAGTCACCATTTCAAGCCAACATAAACATGTATCTTATGCTATTGTGTATTTTTGAGTCTCTTTGTTACACCAGCACAGTCTGCATTTAAACTAAAATACTGGGTCATAGCAGCCTCCTTCCCTTAGGATAGATGATCTTTCTCCTAGGTCCTCAACAGAACCATTAAAATGCATTTCAGTCCTACTTGAAACCTTTGACCTAAACTTGGTCATATTGTCAAATTTCATTACAAGAATCCTCAGGAAATGCAGTTTCTAGCTGAATGACGTCTGCCCAGCTACCTAACTGGGGCAGGGGGAGAGGGGATCTGTTACTATAGGAAAAAAAAGAGGTAAAAAGTTCTAGGGAACTGTTAGCAACTTCTGTGAAACCCAGTATCAAGCCAAAGGTTGTTGGAGAAGAGTGATTCTGGTCCCTGAAATCAAATTTATCCTTAACCCAGCCATGTGGACTCATGTCTAGGACCCAGTCTGAGACAGTGCTGTAAATAAAAACCAAAAGATCAAACATGTTTAATTAAATGGTGGGTAAGTGTTGGGGGGATAAGCTAACTACTTTAGGGTTCCTCTCACACATTGGAAGACCAAAAAACAGGGAGACAGCATCCCCCGTTTAACCAAGAAACGAAGTGCAGATATGTTACCTTAAGAGCTCAGTTGTCATTCCCAGCAGATTTCAGGGTCTTTGGGGGGATGGGAGAAACCACAGTGGTGACACATGGAAGACAGCAGTGGCTAGCAGGAGCTTGCTGTACCTTCTAGGATGCAGTAAAACCAATGGCAAGAGATGGTAGCATCCAGCAAGGACTGAATGGCCTCATTGGTGATGGCGATAGTGCCAACAGAGGTGGCAGCACTTTCTGGGTGTGGAGAGAACATCAGCTCTGCCTGGGGAAGCCGGTGACACTTGCTGGAGGCAGAGAGAGCAGCGATACCCAGGAACTCCACACGGCAGCTGGGGATTTACTCCTGGATGCATGTGAGCTCTCTCTAGTGGGCTGCCAGAAATATATGTATGCATGTGTATGAGTGCACTCGCATGTGCGTATGTGCTTGTGTGGTTACTTAGCATAAGATCCTCCACAAACAGGTGCCAGTGAAATTTATATTATGAAGTTGAAATGACCTCATTTGTATCCAAAAGAGAATAAGCCATGAGTTAACTAGTCAGTAAAGCTAAGTTTCATCCTCCAGCCATAAACATATTTTGAAGAGGCTGTTAGCACTTTTAGTACAGAGTAACTGCAACCTTTAAAGTATACAATGGAGGTTTGAAGTATGCAATGGAGTTTTTCATTTTTGAGAAAATAAAGTGAAGTTAGAGGTTTTAGAATTTACCTGGTGTTTTAAAATCAGAAAGTTATAGAACAAAAACTACACCAAAGTCACTAGTCCTACACCCCACATTTTTTGTTTGTTTGTTCGTTTTTGAGACGGAGTTTCGTTCTGTCGCCCAGGCTGGAGTGCAGTGGGGCGATCTCAGTTCACTGCAAGCTCCACCTCCCGGGTTCACGCCCTTCTCCTGCCTCAGCCTCTCGAGTAGCTGGGACTACAGGCGCCCACCACCATGCTTGGCTAATTTTTTGTATTTTTAGTAGAGACGGGGTTTCACCGTGTTAGCCAGGATGGTCTCGATCTCCTAACCTTGTGATCCGCCCTCCTTGGCCTCCCAAGACCCCGCGTTTTAACACTGTCCAATGTTCTTGCATGGGATGACGTCTCTGCTCATAGGGATTCCAGAGTTGCCCACCAGAGCAAGGAGCTGAGTGATTTGGGAAACACTTTTTTTTGCACAAGGCAGAGCCTGGGATCTTGAGGCACTGTACAACAGTGGGGAAATGTCAAAGTTATTAATTTTTATAAAATATGTTAATAAGCTTCCCATTATTTCCTCTCATTATTCAGTGTTGCCTTTCTGGTTCTCTGACACTTAACTGTGACAATGTGACCCAAAAATATCAGGGCCTGCAGGCTCCCTGACCCCTAGCTCCTCTTCTTCCAACAGCTGGGACATGTGACCCCTGCCAAAATCTCTGCTTCAGTCAGGGCAAATCATTCCCTCCTGTTTGGACATTTTTTTCATACCTAAAAAAAAACCATTGCATGCACGAAAGTATATAGGACTCAATAAGCCCTCAGCAAATTTTAAAATCCTTCCTCTTCTCCTCCTTGGATCTTCTCACATTCTCTAAATATGGTTTTATCTCCTTAAAGGTAGATAAGTATAAAGTGTATCAGTTGGGTATTAGAGAAGAACTTCAACACTCCAAGGACACATCTACAAAGCAAGTCCCAGAAAATGCTCCAATTAGCCATTTAGAGATTGAAAATAAGCCACCAGGAGCCACCACTCTCCAGTTGGTGACCTGTGGCAGGCATTTCTAAACAGCATTCATTCATTTCGTCCTCCATACTCCTTCCTTTCTGATAAGGTGCAGCGCAGACCACTATCCTAGTCAGAGTAGGCTAGGCAGCCACTAGCAATCATTTGGAGCTAGCACATGAAAATGAAAGCTATTTTCCATGCCTGCTGTAGTTTACCAATATAGACACTCAAATGAAACCCAACCTAGCAGTTCTAGGTTGGACTTATTCAACAATTTTTATCTGGGTAATTTGGTCTTTAACAGGTTTAAGTGAGTCACGTGTGTCCAGGCTCAACCTTCTGAGGTCAGAAAACATTTGTGGAACCCTGGACATTCCACCCAACTCACCATGGGGCAAGTGTCATTAGGAACCCGTGCCATTTTGGAGGACAAGGAGCACAAATTTTATAACGGTTTATTTCTGTAGTTTTATAGTCATATTTGTAGCATTAAATAGCTCTATTACTTAGATGGTTCTAGGGAGAGTTTAGAGCTTTTTCTACTTTTACCTCCAATAAAGGGAAAATAGAGCTTTTTACATAAATAGGTTAAAACTTTTAGTTTGGGGAGGAAAAAAACTGTAGTAAGAAATGGATCATATATATTACAACAAAGTTCTTCAATTATGAACTTTTTAAACTTAATGACACCGTGTCTTATATGCAATCCTGTAGATTGGCACTTCCCCCAAACTAATTATAGATAAAAGTTTAATTATCAAACTTGCTAGCATGTTTTCATTTTCACTGTAAGTATGTTTATTTTTTATTAATAACAATTCTGAAATCAATCCAGTTTGGTTGGTGGTATACAGAACATGTGTAAGTGTGTTAACTATTGTGACTTCTTTCAAGTCTAAATGATGTAATAAAGCTTTTAAATTAAAAAAAAGAGAGAGCTTGAAAAAAAGAGTCATGAAACCATGCCAAAGAGACAAACAGACAACTGACCCACACAGTCACTGTGATTGAAAGGAGATGTTTTGTAAACCAGAAGGAGGAACCACAAAACTTGGAGAGACAAGACGGGCATCAGAACAGAGCCTACAGGGAAGGGCAAAATGTGTATAAGGATGAGGTCAGATGTCAAGAGTTTGCAGTCCCACCCCCACACTGCTCTGTGTGTACCTGCTGTGGGGCCAGCTGCCTCTTTACACCTCAGGCTGATGCCACAAAGACATTTTGTGTGATTTAACCTGAAACATTTCCCCTGCTAATCTCATCACTCATATGATCCAGGAACGTTGGTTAAAGAATCCAGAGACCTATATTTAAATTCCAATTCTTTCATTTCTTTATGGGTAACGTGACTTTGTGAGAGCTGCCCAAATTCACCAGCCTTGGTCCCACGTTTATACAGCAGTAGTCAGACGAGGTGACCTCTAAGATCATTTGTCTTTAAAGTTCTGGGATTCTGATTCTGATTTTGACTCTGGATGCCAAAAAACAGGAATGAACACCTTTAAAAAAAAAACATAATAAAGCAGCACTGGAAATTATCTTGCTATTTAGCAGTATTTTGGCCATTATACTTGGTTTTTACATTTGCCAATTTGAGGCTAAAAATGAAAACGTATCCATCATTAATATTTCTTTTCTGATCATTCCATTAAATTATTATAAAGTCAACCAAATTTGATAACTTATTGGAGGCCCAATTCCTGGACTATTTCATACTTTATGCATTAGATTATGTAATAACAGACAAATAATTAAAGCTTTCACTATATGCCAGCTACTGTGCTAAGTATTTATATTTATTAGCTTGGTTAATCCTCCCAACAAAGATATTAGGTACTTTTAACTCTGGAAGGTGAAGAAACTGAAATTTAGGAGAATTAAGTAATTTGCTCAAGGTTACACAGCTAATAAATATTTAGAACTAGATTTTTAACTTAAGCAGTCTGACACCAGAGTCTTGGTAACTGGGGAAATGTGAGTGGTATAATGTGCTTTATTAAAAAAAAAAAAAAGTCTATAAGATAGTCTTATAAACAATATATAGTTTGTGCATATCATATTTATATGTAGCATTTTTCATAAAATACCCTGTAACAAAAATAACTGTGCTTAGAGGCCCTCTGGAAAGGAATGTCATCATTAGCAGTCTACTGAGTGACTCTGTGATGCCTTCAGTCGTGTGGCAAACACACAAAGTCAGCTTGAAGCTTATATGCGCTATGCTCTGCCTCTCTAATGCCAGGGTCACTCCAGGATTTAGCCCCAGGGCTGGTGCACTGGGGGTGCACAGGGAAAATCCGATCCTCCCTCAAGAATCACAGCAATCACCTCATGGGATCATGACCAGGAGGATGAATTTGTGCAGGCACACGTAGATACAAATCGAACAAACACATTAAAGTGCCAGGGGAGAGAAAGAGAGAGAGAGAGAGAGAAATCTTTTGATCCCTCAACAACTGTCCACATTTTCATTTTCAGTCTGCACTCCCTAAACTCTCATTCTCTCTCCAACTCACTCCAAGATGACTTTTGTCTTTCACTACTCCACTGGAGCTTGACTTCTTGTCAAGGGCACCAACAACCTAATCTTTGAGATATGCAAAGTGTGGTCAAAGGGCAAGTAGATTCAGCATTATCTGGCAGCTTGTTAGAAAAGCAGAGAAGGCTGGGCATGGTGGCTTATGCCTGTAATCCCAACACTGGGAGGATGAGACAGGCATTTTGATTGAATTCAGGTGTTCAAGATCAGCCTGGGCCACATGGTGAGACCCTATCTCTACCCAAAAAAAAAAAAAAAAAAAATTAGCCAGGCTTGATGGTACATGCCTGTTGTCCCAGTTACTTGGGAGGCTGAGGTCGGAGGATGGCTCGAGCCTGGAAGGTGAAGGCGGCAGTAAGCTGAGATTGTGCCAATGCACTCCAACCTGGGTGACAGAGTGAGACCTTGTCTCAAAAAATAAAATAAAATAAGGCCGGGCGCGGTGGCTCAAGCCTGTAATCCCAGCACTTTGGGAGGCCGAGGCGGGCGGATCACGAGGTCAGGAGATCGAGACCATCCTGGCTAACACGGTGAAACCCCGTCTCTACTAAAAAAAAATACAAAAAACTAGCCGGACGAGGTGGCGGGCGCCTGTAGTCCCAGTTTCTCGGGAGGCTGAGACAGGAGAATGGCGTGAACCCGGGAGGCGGAGCTTGCAGTGAGCCAAGATCCGGCCACTGCACTCCAGCCTGGGAGGCAGAGCGAGACTCCGTCTCAAAAAAAATAAAATAAATAAAATAAAAGAAAAGAAAAGAAAAGAAAAGAAAATAGAGCAGAGAATTGCAGAGTCCCTTCCCCAGCTCCCAAATATGATTTTAATAATTCCCAGGTGATCTCTATGCTTATTAAAGATTGAGAAACATTGACTAGGTCTTCCTAAAGCAAATGATCAATTTTCCTCCCTCATTGCTCTTAGCCACACTTGGCATGGTTGACCACTCTCATTCGTGGAACACTTTGTTATGGCCTTTGGTGCCACCACCCTTACCTGGTTTACTTCCTCCCTCACTGACCTCTCCTTCTCAGATTCCTTTGCTTGCCTTCTCCTTTACTCTCTCTGTCTCCTCTACCACATTTCCTAACACTGAAGCATCCCCAGGCTTTGTCTTTGGTTCTCTTCTCTTCTTCATCTATACTATTTCCAGGTGATTTTATCTAGTCCCTTCTAACACTGACGACTCCAAACTTTATACTGTATCTCTATCTAAACCTCTGCCCTGAGCTCGAGACTGGTCTATACATTTGCCTACTGGATATATCTACTCGGATATCTAATAAGCACCTCAAAATTAACTTTACTAAAATAGGACCATTGACCCCACACCCCACCTCTCCAAATCTTTGACATAAACAGCAGCATTATCTATCATTTTCTCATCTCTTTTCCTTATACTCCACATCCAAATCAATCTATCAGCAAGTCTTATGAAAATTATCTCCATAGTAAATCCAAAATCTAACATTTCATTTTGTCCTCATTTTACAGCCCTATTCAATCATGGGCTACTGTAGCAGGTTCCTCACTGCACTCCTGCTTCCACTCTGATCCACTCTTCAAATGGCATCCAGAGAAATCGCTTGAACCACAAATCAAAGTATCGTGCTCCTGCCTAAAACCCTCCACTGTCTTCCCACTGCAATAACAATAGAGTCCACTATCCTTGCTATATTAGTTAGAATACTTCTGGCTGCAGGTTAGAAACACCCAGCAGAAAGTGATTATATTTTACTCCTCAATAATGCTAAAGGTCAGTGGCTCTAAGGTTGGTTCAAGAGCTTGACAGTATCATTGCAAACCTAATCTCTTCCATCTGTTTGATGCATCATCTTCAGTGCAGCACTGATGATGCACCTCATGAGTATAAGATGGCTGCTGCAGCTCCAAGTATGACATCTGCACATGTCCAAAGGGAAGAAGAAAAGAAAACCTTTCATTTTATTAGGAGGGAGGAGAATCTTTATCAAATGTGCTAAGCAGACTCTTCCTAAGATCGCAGAACTGAGTCACAGTTATTAACTAGCCCTAAATTAATCAATGTTAAAGAGAAATGTCCAAACCAATCATGATTCATTTCTAGAAGGGGAAAAAGTATTCCTTCCCAGGAGATGTTGTCGTCTCATTTCTGAATAGGCAGGACATCAGAAAGAGGGGGACAGAACCCAAGCAAAAGTATAATATTATGTGTTTATGTTGCCTGTCTTTGGCCTCTGGAATGTCAATTCATTGTCAGGTATTTTGTCAGTGCTGTGTCTCCAGTCCCTAAAGCAATGCCTGATGTATGGTAGTTGCCAATCAACTCTTGTTGACTAACTGGCTGACTACAACTCTGGAGAAGTAACTCCATGTGTCTGCTCCTAAGGCTCTGCTGATACGGTAGGCTCACAATCAGGCCAGGTTATAAAAAGTAATTAGCCAAGTCAATTAGAGAACAGAAGCTTTTAAAGGGGATCAGTTTGTGGTCAACTGATTGGCTGGCTTTGCCCACTTCTCAATCTAGGGTGGCATCTTCAAGAAACTGTTTATATTTATCCCTCTATGTATGTGTAAATATTTCTGAGTTAAGCCTATTTATCTTGAGAACTTCACATTAGAGACCTGAGCAAGTGAGTTACTGCAGCTCCACATAATGTCCTGCGTAAAAACGACACTGGCGGTCAAGAGGCAGTTGTTCTAAAAGGCACAAAGGAGTCTGTGGACCCTGGTTTCTAAATTCTATTTAAATTTATCTTCAGGACAACAGCATCTCTACTTTTGTGCCAGGACAACAGACCTCACCAAAGTGGAACTGTATTTTGTTCTAAGCACATTATGAAGGAGGTAAAAATGGCCAAAACAACCTTGAAGTTAGCTTCCTGTGCATGGACATCACACAGACCAAGGTTTAAACCCAAGGTTTTTCAAGCCTGATTGCTGTTTTGGAAGCCACTTAAAATTTCCCTGCACCTCAGCAGCTTCATCTATAAAGTGAGGCTCGAATCTCACAAAAATATCAGGGGGATTATACTAGCTAATGCACGTGAAGTACTTGGCAGAGAGCAAATGCCCAATTTATCCTGGTCCCATTTGCTTCCAGGTTTGCCAGCAAGAATTGAGGCTTACTAAATGCAGAGAAATTGAAGTGTGATCATTTATGCTATCAACATACTCATACAATCTCAGAGGTGAAAAAAAAATTAAAAGACTTCTAGTCTAACCACTGCTTTTATTCACTAAATAAAGCAGTGCAGAATTTCTTTGAAAAACAACCTCGTAGGATACACAAAATGCCTGAAAATGAGCTTTTATTTCCAATAATTTCCTTTCAATAATCTGCTTTTCGTATAGAGCCTGATACACCTCCTGTATTGTAACTCATGGAAGAGAGAGCTCAGCTTTGGAAAAACTCTGAAGATAATGCAAATGCAGCCCCATCCACAGTATCCAGGGCACGTCCTGGAGCACTCCAGGCTCATGCACTGACTGAACACCCATCGCAGCAGCCCAGACAGCTTACCGAGATGCTGCAGTGGGGATGCTGGTATTGCCTTCCCCAGAGGAGAAATTGTTACCTACAAGGAAAGACACATTCAGTTTTCCAGTTCTCCCAAATCACCCAAGGTCTTGTTCCTCAACAGTGAGTCAGTGGGTCGACTTCATTAGTCTACCTTGATTACTAGTGTTCCTATGACTGGCATAAAGAGGTTACACAGCAGTGTGGTCAGATAGTGATACTGAAAAGAGATCAGTGTGTCCCTCTCTGTTCTGCTAAATATCACCCCAGTAGCACAGGATATGTTGCTGAAACTTTTTAAGCTTCAACTTTCATGTTCATAAAATGAGAATGTAGGACTTGACAGAATCTCCAGAAGTTTTTTCCATATCCAAATTTGTATGTATATCGACATTCCACATATTTTCTCTCTTACCTGCTCTTGGTTTTTAGCAGAAGGAAAGTTCTAGGTAGAAGGTCTGAGGATTAAGGCTGCTAATAAAAACTATGAATAGTCCCTAGTATTTACGGATTCATTAAATATTATTAATGTTTTCACATGAAATAATCAATGTATATTGTGCAACTGCTTGGTGTCAGAAAATAGGGAGGCAGAAAGAAATTTCAGGCTTAGATGATACCCTTAAGGATGTTTTAACCGATTGTAGGAAGAGATGAAGAACAATGCAATAATCCATAGGCTAAGTGCCATAATGGTGATAGCTCTGATTGATTAAAAAGAACACTACATTTAAGGTCAGAAAGACTTGGTAAAAAGCTGAGTTGTATCACCTACCAGTTCTGTGAACTTGGGAAATCAACTTATGCTTACTGAGCACCAAGTTCTTCATTGATAATAGGAAGGCAATAATACCCACCCCATATGACTATTAAGTGTATTTCATTCAATGAAGTAAATCACCTAGTACACTCTTGCATACATCTTGAAAACTTACTTGCACTAAATCCGATGCAAAGTTCAGAAAATGCAGATGATGAAGTTCCGTTCTCAAGGAGTTTATAACCCAGTGGGTAAAACTTCCACAATCACAACCACAACCACAAGAACCATAAGAAAAGCCCAATTCACGCAATTACAATCAGTATAATGAGTATTACCAAAGTTTAAGCACCAGGAGCTATGAGAACACAGAGAAGAGGCTCTGTGATCAGAGAAGGGTTTCTTAGAGGAAATTTATGTTTAAGATGAGACATAGAAAAGAGAAGACCTTATCTAGGTAAAGAGGAATAGAATATACAGAGCAATTGTTTGTTTATTTAGTTTTGTTTTTGCAGCATGTGCAAAAGCCTGGTATAAAGAGAGGGCATAATGCCTTTGACAAGTGCGTAGTATCCTAGTTCAGTGGGGTAGAGAAGATAGACTGATGGAATATATAGATTAATAGAGGAGATGATAAATAGTAAAATATTTGGACTGATAGAGGAGCTGATACTGGAGATAAAAATTATTTTTGCAGCCATAGTTAGAGTTTGGATTTTTTTTTTAATTATACTTTAAGTTCTAGGGTACATGTGCACAACATGCAGGTTTGTTACATATGTATACATGTGCCATGCTGGTGTGCTGCACCCATTAACTCGTCATTTACATTAGGTATATCTTCTAATGCTATCCCTCTCCCCAGAGTTTGGATTTTAACTTATGACCCTGGGATCAACAAAGGATATCACGGAGCAGAGATCACAATACGTTTCCAACATCAGAAATATCATTAAGAATGCAGAGTGGAGAGATTGCAGGGAAGCACACGAAGTCTCTGAAAACAATTCAGGTTAGACGATAGTCTAGAAGAAGAAAGTGACTTTAAGGATGAGAGTAGTAGGTGGATTGAAGAAAGGTTTATGATGAAGAACTGAAAAGACCTATTATTGCTTAGACACGAGTGGGTAGAAGTGGGAGAAACACTAGTGAAAAGAGAGTACTAGGTTTTGGGTTTTGGTAATGGGCAAATGATAGTGTCATTGTCTGTAATTTGTTGGAAGTAAAAAATCAAATTCAGTTTTGGATACACTGTGTTTTGTTGAAGCAGAAGATTACCTAACATAGGGGCCAACACATACCACATCCACATTCATTCAGAAATACTTGTTGAACACCTACTATATGCTAAACACTGTGCTGAAACCTAGAAATACAAAAATGAATACATTTCAGCAGTTCCTGTCTCAAAGATCTCGGAGTTTCATGAGACATCAGATATAGAAACAAATAAGTACAATATGGCCAAGGTGAGGAATGTTATAGAAAACAAATGTATTCATGGTAAAAAGTATATTAAATGAAAATTCTCAAGCAGTAAGTAACAGAGAATTAGAAGAGAAACAGGCAGCACAAGGCTCCATTGGTGAGAAGACTTGTGATAAAGCTAATTGAGTTTTAAAAGAAGGGTCAATTGTAAGCAAGGCATAAGAAAGTCTGTTAGGCAGACAGAGCAAAGTGAGCAAAAGTGAGGAGCAGGACAGTGTTTGGCATGTTTGAGGGACAGTACCTAGAACACTTTTACTAGTCCAGAGGGCTCTTAAGTGGCATCATGGGTATAAGCCTGGAGATGCAGAGTCTTGCAGTCTTTGCCTGTGATTTTACACCTGCAGCCTGGGCTTCACTCAGTTCCAGACTTGTGCCTTGAATGAGACTTGACATCTCCCCTTGGATAGCTAATAGGTAAAGGTAACATGCCGAAAACTGATTTCCCCCCCTCTTTAAAATACGATCTTCCTGGAGATCTTTCCATATCAGAAAATGTCAGTTTCACATTAATAATTGTTCAGATAAAAAATCTTGGCAGCATCTTTGCCTCCTCTCTTTCCTGCCCAGGCCACATGTAACTCATCAGCAAAACCTGTTATCTAAGGATGATGTCAGTGAAAATAGAAACTAAGGACCTGCAAAATTTCTCTTCTCCATAAAAACAATGAGAAGACTGCCAATTGATTTGTCAGAATCAACTTTTTTAAAACCATGAAATTAACTAAAATTTTGCAGCACCTAACAACAGAGAGCAAAAATACATGAAGCAAACTGACAGAAATGAAGGGAGAAATAGTCAATTCAAAAATAATAGTTTGAGACATCAATACCCCACTTTCAATAATAGATATAACAAATAGATTAACAAGGAAATATAATTCTTGAACAATACCATGAACCAATTAGAGCTAACAAACATCTATAAAATATTCCACTCAACAACAGCAGAATAGACATTCTTCTCAAGTGCCCATGGAACACTCTCCAAAATAGATGACACATTGGCCCATAAAATAAGTCTCAATAAATGTTAAAACACTGAAATATACAAAGTATGTACACTGAACACAATGGAATAAAATTAGAAATCAATAACAGAAGGAAAATTGAGAAATACACAGATACGTAGAAATTAAAATATTTGTAAGTAACCAATAGTAATATAAATAGTCAAAGAAGAACTCATAAGGAAAATTAAAAAATACTTTGAGATGAATGAAAATGGAAACTTAACATACTAAAACTTGTAGATCACAGCTAAAATACAGCTTAAAGGGCAATTTATAGCTGGAAACACCTATATTTAAAAAGAAGAAAAATCTCAAATCAGTAACCTAGCTTTTCACCTTAAAACACTAGAAAAAGGAGAACAAATTAAATTCAAAGCAAACAGAAGGAAAAAAATAGTAAAGATCGAGGAGAAATAAATGAAAAAGAGAGTCAAAAAACAGTAGAGAAAAATCAACAAAACCAAAAGAGATAATCAACAAAACATTTCAAAATGTTCGTTAAAAATATCAAGAAAATTAATAATCTTTTAGGTAGCCTGACCAAGAAAAAACAGAGAAGACTCAAATTACTAAAATCAAGAACAGTGAGACATTACTACTGACCAAACAGAAACAAAAATAACTGTATCCATACTAGTGTATGGATAATTACACCCTAACAAATTAGATAACTCAGATGAAGTGGATACATTCCTAGAAACATACAAACTACCAAAAAAACTCAAGAAGAAATAGAAAATCTGAACAGATTTATAACAACTAAAGAAATTGGAATTAATAATTTAACAATAACTTACCACAAATAAAAGCCCAGACAAAAGCTGAGCATAGTGGTGTTCACCTGTTGTCTCTGCTACTCAGGAGGCTGAGATGGGAGAATTGCTTAGTCTGAGGAGTTTGAGGCCAGCCTGTGCAACACAGTGAGACCTCATCTTGAAAAGAAAAGAAAAGAGAAAAGAAAGGAAAAGAAAAGAAAAGACCAGGAAAAGAAAAGGAAAGAAGGTTCCAGAAAAGATGGCTTCACTATGAATTCTTTTGAACATTTAAAAAGGCTAACATCTATTCTTCAAAAACTCTTCCAAAAAATAGAAAAGGAAAATGTTCCCATCTTATTCTGCAGGGCAGTATTTTCCTGATACCAAAATCAGAACAGGCGATTGCAAAAAACCTATAAAACAATATTCCTTATAAATAGAAACATAAATATCTTTTACAAAATATTAGCAAACTAAATCTAAAAGAATATTAAAAGAATTATACATGATAACCAGGTAGAATTTTTTTTTGCAATGTTAGGTTTCAAATACAGAAACCAATAATTCACCATACTACTAAATAAGGAACATAAATCACATGATTACATTAATTGATGCAGAAAAAGCATTTGACAAAATCCAACTCACTTTATGATAAAAAAAAATCACAAACTAGGAACAGAAGAGAACTTCATTAATCTGATAATGGGCATCGATGAAAAACACATAACTCGCATCACACTTCCATGGCAAAACATGGACTGTTTTCCCCCTAAGATCAGGAACAAGACAAGGATGTTTACTCTTGCCAGTTTCATTCAGCATTGCACTGGATGTTATAACCAGAGCAATTAAACAAGAAAAGAAAAAAAAGGCATACTGATTGAAAGGGAAGGAGTAACACTCTCTATTTGTAATGACATAACTTTGTAAATAGAAAATATTAAGGAATCAATTGAAAAACTATTATTGCTAGTAAACAAATTCAGCAAGATTGCAAGATACAAGATTAAAACACAAAAATCTATTGTTTTTCCGTACAATGACAGTAAACAACTTAAAAACAATTGTAATAGTAACAAAAAGAATAAAATGGAGAGAAATCCATTTAACAAAAGAAGTTTAATGAAAACTATAAAATATCATTGAAATAAGGCAAAGAAAATCTAAACAAATTAAAAAACATTCTGTGTTCATGAATTGCAAAACTTAATATTATTAAAATGACAATAATTTCCAAATTGACATGCAGATTCACTGCAATCCCCATCACAACTCCAAAGACCCTTTTTGCACAAATGGAAGAGGGTAATCTTAAAATTCATACAGAATTGCAAGGGACCTCAAGTAGCTGAAACAATCTTGGAAAAGAAAAACAGATGACTTACACTTTCTTTGAGTTCAAACTTACTACAAAGCTACAATAATCAAAGCATTATGTTGCTGGCATAAGGCTAGACATATGGATGAAATAGAACTGAAAGTCTATTTTTTAAAACCCCATTTATCTATGGTCAACTGATTTTTTACAAGGGTGTCAATACCATTCAATAGTGAAAAAATAGTCTCTTCTACAAAAGGTGCTTGGACATCTGGATACTTACATGCAAAATAATGAAATTGAACCCTATAATAGTCAAAATTCTCCAAAGAAAAAGAACCAATAGAACACACACACACACACGCACACACTAGAGAGACAGATATAGATACATGTAAAATGAGATTTATTATAAGGAATTGGCTCATGTGATTACGAAGACTGAGAAGTGCCATGGTCAACCATCTGCAAGCTGGAGACCTAGGAAAGGCAGTGGTACAATTCAGAGGCCTGAGAACCTGAAAGATGCTTGAGAACCAGGAACACCAAGAGCAGGAGAAGATTGATATCCCAGCTTAAGCAGTCAGGCAGAGGGCAAATTCAGCCTTCCTCTGTCTTTTTGTCCTATTCAGGCCCTCAGTGGATTGTATGATGTCCACACACATTGGGGAGGGCCATCGGCTTTACTCAGTCCACCAATTCAAATGCCATTCTCTTCCAGCAACACCTCACAGACACACCCAGAAATTGTGTTTAAGCAGCTATCTAGGCATCCCCTGGCCCAGTGAAGTTGACACATAAAATTAACCATCACAGAAACCTATGTCACACCATATAAAAATGAGCTCAAAATGGATCAAACACTTTTAGAGTAAGAGAAAACTATAAAACTCTTAGAAGAAAACATAGGAATAAATCTTTATAACCTTGAATTTGGCAATGGTATCTTCGATATGACACCAAAAGCAACAATGAAAAAATAAATAAATTAGAATTTCATCAAAATTTAAAACTTTTGTGCTTCAAAGGGCACCATCAAGAAAGTGAAAATGTAACCCATCAAATGGAAGGAAATATTTGCAAATTATTTCTGAAAGAGTCTAGCATACCCAAGATTTCTAAAGAACTCTTACAATCCAACTATAAAAATACAAATGACCTAACTGAAAAAATGGGCAAAGAATTAGAATACACACCTATCTATGAACGATATACAGGTGGCCAATAAGCACATGAAAACATGCTCAACTGTATTAGCCATTAGGGAAAAGCAAATCAAAACCACAATGAGATACCATTTCACACACATGAAGATAGTTATAATAAAAAGATATATAATAACAGGTGGTAAAAATGTGGAGAAACAGGAGCTGTCATACATTGCTGATGGAAATGTAAAATAGTAAAGCC
The DNA here is from genome assembly GCF_003255815.1 of Theropithecus gelada. Classification (NCBI taxonomy): domain Eukaryota; kingdom Metazoa; phylum Chordata; class Mammalia; order Primates; family Cercopithecidae; genus Theropithecus; species Theropithecus gelada. The sequence continues at coordinate 200,382,419 of NC_037668.1, read as the reverse complement.
ACTTTGTTCATTGCTGTACCTCCAGTGTCTAGAACAGTGCCTAGAATAATGCCTGACATATAGTACATGTTCAGTAAATATTTTTGATTGAACGAATTACATGGTGTGTATAGCTATTTATCTATGCAAAGGATTGGGATATACACAAGCCTGTGAAATATTGTTAAGCTTTTAGGTTTTGATTCTTCTTACTCTGTTTTTATTTTCTTATCTAATTATTTACATGCATTTTCTTTGGAAAAGCTTTCTACCTCTCTCATGTTATTGTACATACATTCTCTTCACCAGACACAGTTGATACCTGCATCTATGCCTTCTACGTGGTGCTACAGTAACTGCACACAGAAGCTCTCAGCTTTCACAAGTCTTGGAAAGGTAAATGAAATGAAGGCCATATCCAAGCTGAATAGAGAAGTTGAAATGGCTTTGAATTACTTGACAATGAATGTAGGGACCCTTCTTTGAGAAAATGTCAATACAATTCTATTTTTACAGGTCCATAACTCAAACATGTCTGAAAGCTCTAGTCCCTGAAAACATTCATGGGGAAGGGGAGATGACTACATGAGAATTTATCCATCATTCTTAGTTCCTATGTACTATTCCAAAAAATATCAAAATTAGTGAGAGAAAGTTTGCTTTTCACTTTTCTTGCCCCACCCCTACCCCAAGTAAAGTGAAAGCCATAGTTTGGATTCATCTACTGTCTAAAAAGGCAGAGATGAAGTCCAAAAGACCAAGAATTCTTTCCCAGTTGTGCATATACACTTTAAATTTTAGCTCTCTTCCCAAAATGAGAAATATTTTGTTAAAGCAATTGTTCATTTGTGTTCATTTGTCAAAAGCAGATGCTTTTGAATTCACGTTCAGTCTAAAAACAAGTCATAAGTGATCTGAGTGACAATGTTGCCGCAGGGGAAGGTTGCTGCTCAGTTTTTGTTAAAAATAGAACAAATAGAAGTATCTTAAGTGTGTTCACTAGAAAGCTTTTCTTACAAAGAACACAAATGACACCCGATAAAACATCTTTCATAGCTGTGCTTCAGTTCAGTGATGTGATGAAGAGTAGCATGAGATGTTTCTCTCTGGGTTCTTAAGACAAAAATTAGGAATACTTACCTGATTTCCCAGCAGGCAGTGGGGCAGAGGGTCCTTGCAGGACTTTGGGCTGTTAGTACTGGTCCCAGCCAGTGCATTGTCAAAGACTGGAGAGGCAGTGTTGAAAACCACAAATTTTAGAATTAGAGGGCTTGGGTTCCAGGTTCAGCTCTAAGTTAGCTAGCTGTACAGAATAATTCACCTTATTTCCTTGAGACTCATTCTGTAGGCTGAGTTGCTGCCAACATTCCCTGCTTCACAAGTTCTTATGATGTCAGCAAAAAAATATATACTTTAAAAAGAACTTTATAATGATGCAATACGAAGTTAGTTATTAGTAGTATAACTTAGTTGATCCTGTTTACTAAGCTCTTTAACATGGGTTTGTTACAAGGACTTTGACAGTGTGTCCCATGAATCATAATAACAAGCTGTTATTGAGTCCGTACTATGCACCATGTACTGGGTTAGGTGTTTCACATATTATCAAATTTTATCACTATTTTATTAAACACTTTTATAAACCTTATGAAGTTAGTATAACTTTATGAAGCTCCATTTAACAGATGGAAGACCATATGATTATAAAAAGGTAATCAAGCCCAGGGCCCAGATAAATCCAGCTATAACACTCACACACAACAATATCATGCAGCCTCTTTGGAATTACTGAGCTGCCCCCAGGACATTTCCATTTCTAGAGGATAGAAATTGCTAGTCCAAAATGAATCTAGTTAGCCTAACCCAAATTGTTACTAAATATCAGAGAGGATTCAGAAGAAAGATGATGACTCATACTATTCTGAAAAAAAAAAAAAAAGGACAAGCCACTTCATGCTGGATACGGGGAGGAATTGATATGAACACCAACAGATCCGGGTGAGGAAAACCTGGACCAGACTTGAGTTTGTGGCATAATCTGACATCCCCTGGGCCACAGGTCACCTAAACAAAGATAAGAAAATGTTTTGTGCCCTCTCATCATGCTTCTCCTGACTCAAGCCAAAAACTGGGCAGCTGTTCTTCTCCTTCCGTGGTCTTGCTCTATAAAATGGGAAGATATCATTTCCCTGGACATTATATCTTCTCCTACTTATACCCCTACCCACACACACACATTGTTTTTATTCAGACAGGGGCTGCAATGCCAGAAAAGAGTTAAGTCAGAAATAAGAAGAGGCTCATTGATGGCAGAGATGAGAAAAGCTCTGGTAGCCATACATATTATAAATAATAGTTTTTAAAGAATCATATTGACTTTAAATAAAATATTCAAGTAGACATAAGTTAAAAACTCATTAGAGCAGAGGGCACTGTTTGAAACTCACCTAGAAATTGAGAAATAAATTAAGAGCTAAACTCATCAACTGTCCCTTCCGTGGTGGGTGTGTTAGCACATAAGTTGTGAACCAAAACAATGCCTTCACGGCCGACAACAAAAGTGGACAAAGACGCTGCCTTCTCCAAAGATTACTGAGGAGAAAGCAACCAAAATGAAGCCATAAAAGAAAAAATAAAAATAAGTAATTCTGACCAAGAGAAAGTACCCAGAAGACCCAGAATAAGATCCGCCTGAAACCGACCTTTTGTAGCACACAGAAGAAAATGTCCAGAAACTGATTGGCATCGTCATAATAGAGGTCTGGATGGGATTTCCTCTGTCAAACAGAAGCAGAAAATAACAAAAATGAACAGGGTGAGATGATAGGACAACAGGATGGGAAAAACAGCAACCATGTAAGACAAAGAGATGTAAATGAGATAAGAAATGATTCCAACAGAACTAAAATACAAACAACAAACACAGGATTCGAATTTTCACTGAAGGAAGTACAGCAGAACTGAGGCTGCGGAAAAATGAATGAGTGATGCAAAATTTTGAAATGGCCTTTCAGAGTACAGAAACAGAGTTTCGAAGGTGAAAAACAGATAAGTAGTCTGGAAATGGCAATGGGGTGCAAGTAGGATCTCTGCTCCCATCCTGGTTCTGAAGGTTCAGGGAAGGAGGGTAAAAACAGCCTCCTCTTTATAGGACTTCAGGAAAAAGTACGCCCTCAAGGGACAGGCAGATTTCAGTTAAGGCACCAAGCAAAGAGAAAATCCATATAATAGACTGAAAATATTGCGGAGCTTGTTCTTCCCTCTCTGAGATAATCACTTTATATCATCTCATTGAGCCTCCCGAACCTTGGCCTTCCACCTTCCACAAATGACATTGCCTCACAATTTATTCAGAAAAACAGAAACCATACATAGGAACACCTGCCTGTACCCATCTTCTCCACCTCTGCTCTCATGGAGATAGAAAAACCATCTCTCACCCATGAAAGCCAGTCTCCTGAGTGTGCACAAAACCCCTTTCTCTTCTCTTTTTCTCAAGGATTTTACTCCAGCTCTTCACTCTCTCTCCTAACCATTGTCTCCTTCTCTGTCAGCTCATTTATATCACCATAAAACATACTCTAAGGAAGAATATCTCATTTTTAAAAGCACTGCCCCTTGAAACCATATCTCACATTGGTTAATAGCTCGTTTATGTTCTCCTCTGCACACTTAGCCTTCTCAAACAAGTTGTCAGCACGTGCCATTTCCACTTCCTCACTTTTGATTCACTCCTCATTCCACTTTAGTCTGGTTTCTGTCCATCTCACTCCAGAACACTGCCTTAACTCCACGTTCTTCCTACTCCACTGCTTGTAAGCTCAACTTCCAAATGCCAGCACCTACACTTCTTTACCCAGTGGCCCCTCTTGGCACTGTAGCTCACTTTGCCTCTGCACAGTAGAACAGAAACGCCAACAAAACAATGTCTTCTCCTCACCCCAGGAGAAGACCTCAACAGATGATTGACTGGGTTTAATGAATAAATGATGCCCGTCGTTTGAAGTGACCCTCTGAGGAATGGATTTTGCACCAGCTTCCAGCGTTTTCCCAGTGATATCCAACATCAGTTGCCCACACTGGTAGCTGCCCTGATGACACACCCTTTACCACCTGCCTTGTCTTTCTTGTCTGTTTCCCACTCCCTCTACTTGAATTCTTATTCCTGAGTTTGCTGCTAAGAAATCCAAACTAAGACAACATCTATGATGCTAACTCTAATACATTTCTCCATCTCCCATCACCAAGTTGTTAGTTGAAAGCTATCTCCTCTGCTGGCTTTCAGAACACCACACCTTCCTGGTTTGCCCCTGCTTCACAGACTGATCCTTTTCCACCAGACCTTTCATATTGGAATGCCTCAGGCTTTGATCTCCATGTCTGCTCTTTCTTTTCCTATCTTTTTCGTATGACTCAAGTTCATAAATCTAGCCTGGCCTCTTGTCTGAATTACAGATTCACTCTAGACATTAATTTAAAAATTAATCTTAAATTTACATTGCACTTATTGTCCTATTGTTTTATGGTACACCAGACTTTGTATAAGTTCTTTGAAAACATTGTCTCATTTAGTCCTCACCACAATGATCCAAATCATTACACTTCTCAGGCAAGGAAATCACGGTTCAAAACTGGGAGCTTGCCTGGATTCATGGAGCTAATGAGGAACAGCACCAGGATGTGAAGCAGGTGTTTCTGACTCTGAAGTTTGTCTGCTCTTAACCACCGGGCCACTCTACTTCCTGTATTCCTGCTTCCTTTATTGAATGGGCTTATAGGTTTTATAGAATGATAAACTGCTGAAACTGGAGAAGAACTTAGTGATCATCCAATGCAGCTCTTTCATTTTATAGTTGTCCAAAAAAAAAAAAAATTTCCTGAGATTTATTTAGATATCTGCTTATATTTATGATGGGTGGTTATTTTCATGCTTTGTGTTTGGGGCTATAAATGGTGCCAAGATTCTTCATTTTTTCTCTGAGTTGTATTTTCAGCCCTAGAGGCACTCTACATAAATGTTGATGACACACAACCTCCTAACCACCCCCCGCCCCACCCCAATGCTGACAGCCCTCTAGAGAGAACCCTGAAGGGTCACCATGCCGTTTCTCTTCGAGACTTTCTCAGGTGGTGATGATTTTCCAATTGCACAAGCCAATGACTGGAATTCTAACCGCTGGAACCCTGCGAATGTATCTCTGTTAAATATCTACCCATCACCACTAAGGCTATTTATTGTGCTGTATCCAGAGCAACTCAACCCGAGACTGTATCTATGCCAGAGACATGAATAAAAACTATTAAAAAAGCAGCCATCCAGATGTTCATTGGCAATGACAAACACCCAGACATTTGGAGACATCTGGATGACTGACTGACTTTTTCAGTTTTCATCTGGAAGATGAAGATTATTCAGACACAGTGTGATTACATGCTGGATGATAATAAACAAATCTTTGACAATGTCCACAGGATTGCAAACATCTGGGTGAAAAACTGAACAATCCAGCTAACCATCCAAATGTTTGGCATCATTTAAACAAAACATTGGACAGCAGGCGATGGGCAAAATCCAAAAACGGAGGCAGGAGGTACCCAAAGCAAACATTGCTTACATAAAAAATTAGTTTACATTCAATTTAAAGGGGAAAATGAGTTAGGAATGGTAAACTTCTTATTATGACCCACATCCTACAGCTCTCTCTCCTACAATGGCCTTTCCAAATCTACCGAAGTCACAGAACCTCCAGAATTTTGTGATCAGAGCCTAATCTGCTCACCTAGTACGGAAACTTTTAGGCATCACACCAGAATAGCAAAGTCTTGTTTTTTGTGTGATTTTCTGGTCCACCTACAAAGACAAAAAGTACATCTGGGGCTTAAGGACTTCTCAACAAAAAGCATGCAGGTGGACATTATTGCCAGGGGTGGGGAGAGGAGGGTGCCTTGGAAATCAAAGCAATAGCCCTGAAGTATGAGAATGCTGGAAGATAAATGAACCATTTCAGGCAGCTGATTCAAGGTCACTAAAGGATATGTTGAGTGAGACAACGATACAAGGGTGTATGTCCCCCCCAAAAGAAAACTTAGTACTATGTTTTAATTGATGAAGAAAAGAAGCAGCCTACTCATGGAAAAATAAACAAAATGTTGATGTTGGGGCTGAGAGAGATGTTGCCCTTAGAGGAAAATTTTCTTTCTGTTTGTAGCAGAAATGGCTCTTAGAGTAATAACGGCAGCTACAGGAGCACCAGCAGCAGAAAAGTAGTGCTGTGGTGGTGACAGCAGCATCAGACAGCTTCAAGTACTGGCAGCAGAAATGGGAGATTGGCTCCTGTTGGTGGAGGAGTCAGAGAACCAAAGCATCTGCAGGTGCAGATGAACAAATCTAAGTGTAGGCTGGGAATCAAACATTTTTCTGCATGTAACCTGAGCCCACAATTTTTCTTTTTGCTGCTATATTCTAGAAAGACAAGAATTTTGAGCCAAAGAAAATTTGAAGCATCTTGATGTTGCTTTTCATCTGGGCCATGTTAAGGAAAATGTAATAAAACTTCCACCACTAAGCTGTTATACTTGTGATATTTGCTTCCTGGCCATTTTCCTTGACATTATCTGGAAACAAATGCTCTGCTAGAGCATGAGGAAGAAAGTGAAATTTGCTGACCAAAAAAGGAAAAAGACTTTGGACTCAGAAATAACGTTCACACAAAAATATGAAAAACAACAAGCAGTAATTTTACAGACAACCCAAAGCTGAACTTCCCTTGCCAAACAGCCCTTGAGTTCCTTGCAAATTTAAAAACCATTGTCTAAAACCAAGATGGTTTCTTGGAAAATGTCTGTCTCTTGATTAGTCACCAAAAGAGATGGAAAAATATATATATTCCAAAGGCCCCTTTGGATTGTGTAACAGTGAAGGTCTCCGTAAATTCACCAGGGCCTTCATTCCACTGTGCTAACAATATTTAAAACCAGATGCTGGCTCTCCCCACTCCTTTGCTGGAAAAATTATTGTCAACATGCATTGTTTCTGAGAGAGACTTGAGGCAAAACACTCTCCAAGTCTTGTAATTAAAATAAGTTAAAAAAAAAAAAGCTATACAAAATTCTCTGCATTAACACTTTTATTACAAAAACATCCCTTAGGTTACAAAGAAATTACTTAGTTATAATCAAAATAAATACAAAAATATGTGTCTTTTAAATAAGGCCCACTATGTATCTTTGTGATCTTGGGCAAATTATTTTTGTGTTCTAAGCATCAAGTTTTTTGTATGTGAAGTGAAAGATTTGGAATTCCATGGTCCATAAGGTCCCACCTGGCTCTATGAGTTTGTAAAAATATTTTCTATTGAGTGGAAACACTAGCCACCTAGTGTTATTTCTCCTAAGTAATCCATTCAAATTCTGTATTTGCTTCTATCAGGAGAAAGGGGCAGAAAAGGGAGTGTTATGGAAATAATATTAGTGGTCCTGCTCTAAGAAAATCTAAACAGTAAAAATCTTCACTTAGAGAACATAAAAAAGAACGCTGTTTTTAAATTCAAAGTATTCACCACAGAATCCTTTAAATAAATTCTTCCCTGCAGAATCCAAATCTCACATGCCAGTTACTAAAATTTAATTCACACAACTCTTGTGTCTGACAAAATCCCCTACTAGGGCAAGCCATAAAGATTCCGTAAAGCTGAAGTAGGGTGGCAACAGGTAGAAGTTCCAAGGGACATTGGAGAGGGATATTTTATTTTTTTTTTCTTTTTTTTCTTTATTTATTTATTTATTTATTTATTTATTTATTTTTTATTATTATACTTTAAGTTGTAGGGCACATGTGCATAACGTGCAGGTTTGTTACATATGTATACTTGTGCCATGTTGGAGACTGGAGCTGTTCCTATTCGGCCATCTTGCTCCGCCCCCCCGAGAACATCATACATATAACAGGTGTGAGTCCAGTTGGTCAGGTTTGGACTACACACCCCCTCTTTCCCCATCTGCAGCTATGGATGATTTGATCATGAGTGGAAGATGACTTGACCATGAGTGGAAGATGATTTGACCATGAGTGGATTGATCAAAAATGAACCAATCAGATTCTTTCCCCTGAGAATCTGGAGTTGGGATAGAGAGGCTGGTCATTTGCTCCAATGTATTTAACTAAACTGAGGACATACAAAACAGATCATAGAGCAACGCACATAAAGATGGCCAGGGAAAGGGATGGAGAGAGAGGGGAGAGAGAGAGGGAGAAAGAGGGGGAGAAACAAGAAGCAGAGAAGCAAGAAAACCAGAGCACCTGGGGAATTTCTGTGTCCAGATCTCCTGAGATCCCGACATGTTCCCACTCAAGCCACCCTGGGTTTCTTATTTCAGCTAGGCTTACATAAATTCACTATAACTAAAAGAAACCTTGTTTGAAATACAACTTACAAAGCCTCTGCACATCTGGGCTTTTACACCAACCAATTCAATACTGAATATTTGTTTTAATATTTAAACAATAAGTTTATTAATTTCACAAATACTTATGAATCACCTATTATGTGTCAAGTAATAGACAATCAGAATGTATTTTTTCAACTAATACCAGGTTCTGGGAGATGCAAAAATAAATGAGAAACACTTCTTATCCCCAAGAAGTTTACATTTATAGAGTGCTAACTGTATCTACTTTGTTAAGATTATTACTATGACTTGATGGATTTAGTATTAATAAAAGTTAATTAATAATATTAACTTAGTAGTAATAAAAGTTAAATTTCAATGTATTTGCCTCACTCAGCTGTGTACATTGTGTACTGCCCTTAAATTAAATGACACAGGGACCACGTCTTAAGCACTTTTGTTTCCCCAGTACTTGACAAATGAAAATTGCATATGATGATTAATAAATAAATATTTTCCAAATGAATGAATAAATATATGATAGAATAAAGGGTCAATTTCTTTTAACAAAAAGACTATTTTTAAACATTGAAGCCAACAACTTTTTGGCATTTAATAATTGTCTCTGTGACTGTGTATGTTTGTGTGTGTAGATACAGCCCATGTGTTTTGGTAACTAACTGCTCAAGTGGTGAGGCCATCTTTTCTTAGAAACTTTCAGCTATTATACCCCCGTGGATCTCATTAGCAGAAGAGGCTGAAGCTTAACCATTCCGTCTCATCTCAGCTTGTGTCCTGTCAGGACTTATCAAGATCTTCCTTGCTCAATTCATGGGCAATCATTATTTTAGAACCTGAGATAGGAAGGCAGTAGATCTTATGTGATTAGCCACTGAGATAAACGTTAATTAATTTTCAATTTCCATAAAATATCTCACTGACAGAAAGATTTGTTAAGTCAGTTAATGGCTACAGATGATTATTCCAAAATTGGGATTGGGGATAAAGAGCTATGAAGACAAGGACTGGTGAAGAGTGAACATGAAGCAGGCAGCACATAATATATTAGGAAAATAAATAAAAGGGGAAGCAAATGCATCACCACATGACTGTACAGTTAAAAATCATTAGGCAAAATGACTTGGGGATTGGGAAAAGGTAAGGAACATAAAGTGGGTGGCGGGCCTGGCATTTTTATCATTTGATCTTGAAAGAAAAATATGTCAGTCCAAAATCTAAGAACTGAGACATGTGTGAGGGCATATCTACTGTCTTAGTCTGTTTTTGCTGCTAAAACAGAAGACCTGAGACTGAATAATTCATAAAGAACAGAGAGGGAAGGCTAAGGGGTGGCATCTTGTGAGGGCCTTCTTGCTCCGTCATCCCATGACAGAAGGTGAAAGGGTAAGGAAGCTCAAGTGCACACACACGAAGTAGGGAGAGAGAGAGAGAGGAAGGGGGCTAAGCTCACCCTTTTATCAGGAACTCAGTCCCACAATAACAGCATGAACCCAATGCCTTTAAAAGATTACCTAATCATCTTTTAAAGATCCTCCCATCTCAACACTGTTGTAATGGGGATTAAGTTTCAAACACATAACTTTTGGGGGACACATTCAAACCATAGCAACGACTAAATTTAGACTCCAATGACAAATCTGATGTGGACTCTGTTTTGATTTAGTCCCATCCAGAAAGTCAAGAAACTATCTCATTTATTCCTTGACTAGAGGAAGTTGCTTTGGATAAGCAAGGACAAAAGGAGGAGAGAGGGACGGGTTGGTGAGTTTTATTTCTTCTGGATAGCATAGAAACTCCTGTCATAGGTTTGTAGAAGAGAAATTCTGCATCTCTTCTGTACCTCAAACTTTCTGGTTTGGACAAGTCTCAAGCTTTCTGTATCTCAGTTTTATTTTTTAGAAAAGAGAAAGGTTACATGTATCTACTTCATTAAGTTGTATGGAAGACTAAAAGAAATAATGTACAGATGCTCCTTGCACTGTGCCTGCACATGGTAAGTATTCAACACACATTATCTAGTTCTGTTCCTGTTTGTGGAGTGAGTCAGTTTACCAAAGACTCAAAATACCTCAGTGCCATTGGTGAGGAATTTCAAAAATTTGCTAATTTCCTTAGACTTAGGTGCTGCTATTGGAGTTTCTAAACATGCTGAAGGCAACTCGAAGTCTTGCCAGACAAAGCTAAATTCTGTAACAAAGAGACCCTAAGCCCAGCAGTCCCAAAGTGACTGTATTCCATTCATGCACATCTCCCAGTCAGTTCACTGTACCTTATAAGGGGAATACTGCCAGGTCTACTGACAACAATTTTCTCTCTCCTTCTGAATCTAGAGGTCAAGGCATATTCCTGACAATATCTTTTCATCTAATGTCATAGAATAAACAAAAGTTTACAAGAAAGATGCCACAGGTGACCCTGTCTTGTTCTCAACTCAATGTTACCTCCAGCATCATCCTTTTTCCTAGAATAGGCAGGTCAATCCACCCTCAATCAATAGTGTCCAAAAGCCAACCTTAAAACTTTGAGTCAATGTCCTCATAAGCAGCAGGTAATCTCGTCGCCCCAGCAATACAACTGCTTTCAAAAAGCACTAGCTACCTGGTTTTCATTTTGCCAAAGTGTTTCTGAGAGAGCTGAGGAATTTGAGGGAGCCAGGTCAGAGTCAGGTGTGTCTGCTCTGACATGGAGCTATCCAGGGGAAATACCGTATCTTTAGTATCAAGGATTCAGTTGACTATACCTTCAGCATGTCTTAGCTTAGCCAAGCATGTGTTGATACATGAAACCCAGGAAATGTTTATTAAGTACACCACAAATTATTCCAGGTCTTCTGTTTTAGGACCATACAATGAGTTAGGGTTCGATATTAACCCATTAGGGTTTCTTAAGAATATCTCTTTTCAAAGTTTGGGATCAGCGTATACATATCATGGAACTGAATAAGAAAGCACAATGCCACAGATAGAAAAGGTTAATTAGAAAGAAACTCAGCCCTCTCTTTGCAATAACAAAAATAAAAAAGAGAAGGAGCAAGGAAGGAGGGAAGAAGGGAAAACATTCATATCATTGGGAAAATCAGAAGATGTTATTGGAAATAATGATTGACAAGCAAAAAATTTCCTCATGGTAATATTTTCTTATGCACTTAAATGTAGATGTTTGATTTTTTATAGTAAACTTTATAAATAAGCAAGAAATCAGCATAAAGCTTGGGGTTAAAACACAGCTTGCTTCTACAGGCACAAGATGTTATCTGGAAATATTCTGTCTTTATTTCTTTATTTTTAACACAAAGAATAAAAAGCACATGATGCAGTTAGAGGTGGATTGACAGTGACATTTCATTAATGGTTTGAATAAAGCAATTTCTTTCTTGCTCACAGTACCCAAACAGGCAACCACAACAGAAAGGTAGTTTCCCTTATAATTCTGTCTCTGAAACATCCTTTAAAGATAAATAACCATATATAATTATATATATTTAATTTGGTAGACATTTGTCAAAGAAAAGAAACTTTATACTATATTCAACCGCAACCTCTTTTCCCCCATTTCTCCTGTTCTTTCTTTAAAGAGAGAAGGAAATGTGACTGCATAATGATCTATCAAGTCAATACTCCTGGGGATATATATCACACAATTCAATGCAACCTCATTAAACTATTCTAGCATTACATGGGGCTCTATACACAGCAATTCAATGCAAAAGTCCATTTTAAATCCCAGAGGTCTGGTTCACATACACAATTGTCTGGAAAATTCATGCTGAATGCCTTCGTTATCCTGCATTATCCAGGTATTAGATATGTTGGTATAATTTGTGGAAATAAACAAAGGCCACCCAAATGAGTAAAAGCAAAGGTTATTTGCTCTGAGCTTGCTATAGCAAGGGAGTCAGTCACCATCACACACATTAGAAAGAGATTCAAACTTTGGCAAAGGAGTGGTAAAGCTTTACAGTGGAAGAAAGGGAGGACTTCAAGTATGCCCTGACTAGAGGCTGTTGACCTGGGAAAATTATAATCAGGTTAACTAGAATTAGGACATTTTATGTGATTGGAGTAGGGTGCATATTTGGCTTTCCAGCTGATCCTGAGTTGGAAATGGAGGCAAAAATCAGGAAAGCTGTCTGGCCATGTGGGGCCGATTGCTACAAGGTTTATTGTTTGGTTTTCTGTATTGGTTTACTGTACATACTAAGTTTACTTCCTCGACTAGTTACTGCAGATTGTAAATCAGGGTTCCATTTTTACAGACAGTCTTGTCATTTTTCATTTCTATATCCAGTCTCTCATAAATTAATTTCCTATAGGTCTGCTTTTGGTTTTCCTTTTTTTTTTTTTTTGGATAGAGTCTGGCTCTGTCACCAGGCTGGAGTGCAGTGGTATGATCTCAACTCACTGCAACCTCTGCCTCTCAGGTTCAATCAATTCTCCTGCCTCAGCCTCCTGAGTAGCTGGAACTACAGGCATGCACCACCACGCCCAGCTAATTTTTGTATTTTTAGTAGAGATGGGGTTTCACCAAGTTGGCCAGGATGGTCTCAATCTCTTGACCTTGTGATCCACCTGCCTCAGCCTCCCAAAGTGCTGGGATTACAGGCTTGAGCCACCGCAGCCAGCCTTGGTTTTCCTTTTTAGTGAATAACCTCTGTGTTTTTATAAAATCAGTTTCATTGGGCTTAATATGTCCTTTTATTCCTGACTTCTTGTTTGTTCATTTATTTATTGCCTCCAACTTAGTTAATGTTCATTTATTCCATGGCTTTGCTTTAGTGACATCATGTGAGCCAAAGTAGTTCCCTCACAGATGGAGGCTTCATTTATTCATTCAACAAGTACTTGCAGGGAAACTATTACGTGCTATTTTTTAGGTGTAGAGATGTATTGGTGAACAAGCAGAACAAGATTTGTGCTTATATTCTAAAGAGAGAGAAAGATAATAAATACACAGGCAAATAGATAAAGGGATAACTCACCAAAAAAGACCAGTTAAGTGATGGAAAGTGCTATGCTGAGGTCTCTAAGGAGTGACATTTCTGCTGAAATCTGCAAGACAAGGAGCCAGCTCTTCAAAGATCAGAAGGAAGAACATTTCAGGTAAAGGGACCAGGGAAGGCAAAAGTCCAAAGATGGGGATAAGCTTTCATTCTCAAGGACTTAAAAGACCTGTGTGTCTATACCAGAGTGAGCTAGGGAGCACAGCAGGAGAGAAAAACAGAGAAATAAGCAGGGATGGGAGCATGTGTGGCTTTTCAACAAGATGGAAAGATTATTTTCTTAATTCTAAATGTGATAGAAAGGCATGAAGGGTTTTTAAACAGCAAAGGGATACAATTTTTTTAGTTTTTTAAGGATCACTCAGAATTCTGATGGAGAATAAATTGTAGGGTGTCAAGAAGACCAGTTAGTAGACTGTCAAGAGATGGGTTGGCTTAGTCTGCAGTTATAGCAACTGATGCAAAGAAATGAATAGGAGCACATTAATTTTTTTTTTTAATTTCCATAGGTTTTTGGGGAACAGGTGGTGTTTGGTTAGATGAGTAAGTTCTTTAGTGGTGATTTCTGGGATTTTGGTACACCCATCACCCGAGCAGTGTACACTGTACCCAATGTGCAGTCTTTTATCCCTCACCACCCCCCGAACTCTTTTCCCTGAGTTACCACAGTACATACAATGACAAAGATAAGATAGATAAGATAGATTCTTATCTATCATCCATTGTATCATCCTTTGCACCCTCATAGTTTTGCTCCCACTTATGAGTGAGAACATATGATGTTTGGTTTTCCATTCCTGAGTTACTTCACTTAGAATAATGGCCTCCAACTGATAGGAGCACATTTTAAAGATAGGTGGAGTCGCAGTATTTGCTAAAACATTGGATATGCGGAGTGAGGAAAGGAGAGAAATCCTAGCTCTTGGCTTAACCAATTAAGTGGAAACAAGTAATAACTAATGATGTAGGGAAAGCTGGAGAAAAAAGTATGATTTAAAGAAGGGAATAAAGAATTCTATTTGGGCCAAGTTAACATTCTTTTGTGTGATGCTCTAGAGTACAAACCTAAGGAAAAACAATTAAAATTATGAGTATGTAGTGAAAACAGTGTATGGAATCATGACAGCTTTGAAGAATCTTTCATCTCCAATAGTTGTGAGGTAAGTATGGCTGAGTACCAAGACCCAAATCTGTATTACAGAGTTGTAAACATCACAGTGCCAATTAATTGTTCTCTGTGCTTCTTAAGTTATGAGTACTGTGAGGAAGAAGGGAAACCATGAAATGTGGAACGTAGATATATGGACAGACATAAATGAGGCTGAGAACTTTGAACCTCCAAAATCCCTGAACTTCTTTGTCAGAGAAGCCAACTTCTTTCCTTACCCTCTCCCCTTATCTTCTGCCTCAACTCATCTTTCTCCAAATAAAAAGGCTGTCAAAAAGGCAAAAGTATAATAGGGGCATTTGCCTCACAAGCTGACACCAACTCTCCTCAGGCCCTGCCCTCACCACCTGTCATCACCTCCAGGCCAATAACAAGGATTAGCCCAGTTAGAGAGACACGAGTGCTGCTCATGAGGAGACAGGCTATACACAAAGAGAACTGCAAGATCACCCCAAACAGGAGGAAGGGAAGCATGAGGATGAATTTTAAGAGTATTAGACAAGGGAGGATAAGTATTACACTCATATAAGCTGATTTCAGTGACATGGATGCCCTAACTCAAAATTTGGGGCTTAATGCTTTGGTGAATGAAAGCCTATAATCAATCATGGTCTTGAATTAACGAGATCAAAATACTAGAATTGCACCAACATTCTGTAAAAGAATAGGTCTGAAGGATCAGTAAATGTGAATGTTGAAATGAATTCATTATGTGCACTCTAATTAGATACTCTGTAAATATACCTTCCAAAGGAAGACCCAAGGGACACTCCCTTCACCAAGAAATTAGGAAATGCACTGATGAGTTGAGCACAAGCACAGCTAAAGGCTCTTGTAATTGTTCTCTTCTGTAGGCTAGAGAGGATAGTGGGGATGATGCAATAGATTGGGATTCCCTAACCTCAATTGCACTAATGAGATCCTATTCTCATAGGGGCCAGGTGGTATCACTGAATCATCAGATAATAGGAGGACAATTATTATCATAGGCCACAATGACAAAATGATAGAGTATTTTAATGTGTGTTAATGACTAATGAGTCACAGTGTCCCTAGATATAATATACATAGCTTGTCTACTAAAATTGCTTGATGTATGTAAGAAAAATATGTTAGGTTGCATGTACAGAAACCTAACTTACTTTGCTAGAATGGCCATCCCCAACCACTGAAACAGTTCCCAGAATTAAGCCTGTTGCCAGACCAAGAGCCCTTTGACTGAGGAGGCGGCCAAATTCTTTTGAGTTTAGACCCCACAGTATAGCCATAAGTATATACCATTAAGTTTCTATACCATGAAACTTTAATCAAGACTTCATCATAAGAATCTAAGGCCATTTATCAGGGTGATTGTGGAAAAGAGGAAATAATCATATTTCCCTGAGGTTATTAGATACCAGCTTTGAACTAATACTGATCCCTTAGAGACTCAAAATGTGACCATGGTCTACTTGTCAAGTAGCGGACTATGGAGATGAGATGATAGATGGAGTCTTGACCCAAAATCTCCATATTATAGTGGAGACCAGATAATAGATCAAGCCTTGACCCAAGCTTATTTTAAAATGGGCCCATGCAGACTCATTGGTCCCTGACTATATCACAGAAATGCAAGTGCAGACATAACTCAGATATATTGTAAATTTAGTTCCAGACCACTTCAGCATTCACCTCCTTGTACGTCTCTAGCATAACTTTGGATGACCAGGTACACTTCAATCAGCAGTAATATTTTGAAAGTAATCTTTTTTTCTGAGCAGTAGGTCTCAACGATGGAGTTAAAATATTCAATAAACCTTGCTGTAAACAGACGTGCTGTTGTTAAGGCTTTGTTGTTCCACTGATCGAGAATAAGGAGAATAGATTTAGCATAATTCTTAAGGGTTCTGAGATTTTCTGAATGAATCATGAACATTGGCTTCAACTTAAAGTCACCAGCTATCTGAGCCCCTAACAAGAGAGTCAGTCTGTCCTTTAAAGCTCTGAAGCCAGGCATTGACTCCTTTCTAGCTATAAAAGTTCTAGATGGCATCTTCCTCCAGTATAAAGCTACTTACTTTACACTGAAGATCTGTTGTTTAATGTAGCTACCTTGATTAATTATCTTAGCTAGATCTTCTACATAACTTGCTACAGATTCTACGTTAGCACTTGTTGCTTTACCTTGCACTTTTATGTTATGAAGACAGCTTTTTACCTTAAACCTTATGAACTAGCCTCTGCTAGCTTCAAATTTTCTTCTGCAGCTTCTTCACCTTTTTCAGTCTTCATAGAATTGAATAGAGTTAGAGTCTTGCTCTGGATTAGGCCTTGGCTTAAGGGAAACTTATGGCTGGTTTTATCTTCTATCCAGACCACTAAAACTTTTTCCATTTTGACAGTAAGACGGTTTCACTTTCTTAGCACTTCTGTATTCACTGACGGCACTTTTATTTGTCTTCATGAACTTTTTCTTTGTATTCACAACTTGGCTATTTGTTTGACACAAGAGGCCTAGCTTTCAGCCTATCTTGATTTTCAACATGCCTTCCTCACTAATTTTGTTTTCAGCTTTTTATTTAATTTGAGAGACATGCAACTCTTTCTTTTGCTTGAACACTTAGAGGCCATTGTAGGGTTATTAATTGATGTAATGTTACTAATGTTGTGTCTTAGAGAATAGGGAGGCCTAAGGAGAGGAAAAGAGATGACAGAATAGATGGTCAGGAGAGCAATCACAACAGACAGAACTTAATTTATAAATTAAGTTCACTATCATCTTATACGGACATGATTAATTGTACTCCAAAATAATTAAAATGGTAACATCAATGATCATTGATCACATATTACTATAAAAATATATTAATAATGAAAAAGTTTGAAATACTGTGAAAATTACCAAAATGTGACCCAGAGACACAGTATGAGCACATGCTGTTGGAAAAGATGGTGCCAATAGTCTATAGTAATAGATGTACTCTCTGTGAAATGCAATAAAGCAAAGTGCAATAAAACAAGGTATGCCTGCATCTGTTAAAAGGCAGGTTCTTTATTTCCTTTCCATGAAGTAAGGCTATTAGGTTAAGAAGAGACAAGTGGAAGTCTTTAAAACTGACTTCTCTACACCTCCACCAAGACAGCAAAACAAAATCGATACCGTAATCTTAAGAAAATGGCAGAGAATAGGACATTCATCAAAGACTTGAGAGATGCAGAAGTAGAAATTCCTTCTAAACTCTCAATTAAATTGCCTGTTTGTATGGTGCAAAAGCCATATGGGTTGTAAAGAATGTCAGTAAATTATTAAAAACTATCTCGTTATTATAATCACCACTACAACTTTAGATGAGGTATAATTATTACAGCAAATAAACATTATCCCTGACATCAGACACAGTTATTGACTTGTTAAATGCTTTGTTTCCTTTCTTTTCTATTTCAATCAGTAAGAAAAAGCAGTAGCAGATTTGCATTTACATGACAATCTCAACAATATACTTTCACAGCCTTTCTCAGGGCTATAACAACTTTCTTGATTTCTCATAATTGTCCTAATATCCCAATTGTCCTCCTATCCCATTAGGGAATTACCTAATGTACCAGTGGAACATCACAGTGGTAAATTAATGACATCATGCTATTTAAAACTGGCCATGATGGAATGATAATCCTGTTAGATGCCTTAGTATAACATGGGCATTCCCGAGTGTAGGAGTTAAACCCTGCAAAAGTTCAAGTTTGCATACTGGATGTATTTCTCAGGCTCCAGTAATAGTCCAGAGTATGTTGGATGTTCCTTATAAAGTAACCTACTCATTTGCCATATTTATACCACCCACCATGAAGCCAAAGCACACAGCTTCATAGGTTTTGTTTTTGGTATATTAAGACCAAAATATTTTTTGGCATGTTATTCTGATTCATTTACCAAGTAACCCATGTATGTCAGTTTTGAATAAAGCCTAGAACAAGTAGACCTGTGGCAGATGAAAGCTATAGTGCAAGATACCCTTCTGCCTGGGCTTTTGTGATCCAAAGATCTCTTCATATTGGAAGCATTTATGTTAGCCACGGGTGTAGGATAGAGCCTCCAGAAGTTAAGGAAAACCACACCATAAGTTTGCTGTGGTTGATAAGGCTATGAATTCATCCTCTGCCAACATCTATTCTGCATTTGAACATAGCTTATGGCTTGCCACTGGTTGAAACTGAATGCTTGACAATGGATCACCAAGTGACTATGTGACTTGAATTTCCCATAATGAACTGAGTATTATCTATAGAACCATAAAAGTGGACATACAGAGAAACATTACCTTACGAAAGTGAAGTGGTATATAAAAGACTGAACCCAGCAGGTGTGGTGGCTCATGCCTGTAATCCCAATACTTTGAGAGGCTGAGGCAGGGGGATTGCTTGAGCCCAGGAGTTTGAGACCAGCTGTGGCAACACAGTGAGATCTCATCTGCACAAAAAAAATCAAAAATTAGCCAGGTGTGGTGGTGTGCACCTATAGTCCCAGCTACTTGGGAGGCTTAGATGGGAGGATTGCTTGAGCCTGAAAGGTCGAGGCTGCAGTGAGCCATGGTCACACCACTGCACTCCAGCCTAGGTGACAGAGCAAGACCCTATCTCAAAAATAAAACAAATAAAGTAAAATAAAAAGACTAAACCCAAAACAGTCAAGGGGACACAGGTTAATTGTACAAAGAGACCATATTATAACAACACCTGCCCATCCTGTATTTCATTGCCTCTTCCTGAGTCTACACATATGGCCTCATGTGGTATTCTCTATGACCAATTAGAAAAGAAAAGCATTGGCCTGACTCATTTATAGATCTACACCGTACACAACAAAAAGTCTGCAGATGCTGCACTGTAGATGGCAAGAAAAAATCCTGCAATAAGGCAGAATTTTGGGCAGTCTATTCTGTTGCACACTTTGTATGGAAGATGGCCTGAATTATGTATATATTCTGATTTATGAGCAATGATTAATGATAGACCAGCTGATCAGGAAATTGGAAAGTACAAAATTGGAAAATTGATAACAAATCATCAATGGAGCTCTGAAACTAAAGAGATCATTCTGATAAATGCCCGCTAAAGGTTGAGGAAACTCTAAATAAGCAAAGGGATAAGATGATTCATCTTGTAGATGCCAATCAGCCTCTTTCCCCAGCCATCCCAGTGCTTACTTAATGTACCCAGGTACAAAGTGGCCATGGAGGCATGGACGAAGGCCCACAGCATGGTCGTTCTCCATCAAAGCAAGTTCAACTACCATGATGGCCGAGTGAATTGCCAATAGAAAAGGCCCATGCTGAGCCCTCTATATGGCATCATTTCCCAGAGAGCTGTCAGCTTGCAGGGTGGTTGCACTGGGCCATGCTTCTTCTAAAGTGGGCAGCATCTTGTCCTCACAGGGGGAAACACATATTTATTTTCTTACCCGAGGTGTTTCAGTCAGTATCATTATTTGTAGACTTTAAAATGCCTCATCCATCATTGTGGTATGTCGCACAACAGTTAAGACATAAAAATACTGTTAAGACATAAAAATAAGTCTTAACACTAGACATATTTTATAAAAGAGCAATATCTTTTATGACCACAGAATTCAGTGACTTTATCACATGCCCCAACTTCCAGACGCAGCTAGCTTGATAAAGTAGTGAACTGTCCCACCAAAGGTTGAGATATAGTCCCACTTGAGAGTCAATACCCTGCCTTCAACCAACATCACCTCCCCGTGGTCAAGAGGTTCAGGAGTCAAAAGCTGGAAGTGGGAGAGGTCCCTCTCTCTCTTATCTATCTAATAACCTACTGGACATATTTTTTCTTCTTTTTCCTATGAACTTGAGTTACATGTCTTTGGAGGTTCTACTGCTCAGTGAAGAAAAGCTTCCATCAAGGCAATAAGTCATCTTCCAGAGGAATGGGATGCTAAGTCTGTCTCTATTCATTTTGAGTTTCTCATGCCTCTAAACAACAGACAGAGAAGAGGGGAGATCACTGCACTGGGTGGGGTGATTGATCCCAATTATCAGAGAGAAATTTCATTACTGCTACCCAAAACCAGCAACAGTAATTATATTTAGAACACAGGGTATTCACTGAATTGCTTCTTAATACTCCTTTGCCCCATAATCCTGGTTAATGAAAATCTGTTATGACCAAATAAAGACTTAAACACCAAGAACTCAGACTCTGCAGAAATTAAAGTTTCATTATCCTTGCAAAGTAAAGGACCCTGTTCAGCTGAGATTTTGGCAAAAGTCAAAGGGAATAAGGAATCTGTAATGGAAGAAGGCTGCTATCAATGCCCACTTAACCTCAGGATGCTACAGAGGCAGAGATTATTACAGTGCTTTATGTTTCTTTAGACAGTTTCTTTCTCCTCGTTTTTTTGTTACAAACTCAAATGAAGAAGGTGACTAGTGTTTCAAGTTTCAAGAGAAATGTGACTACTCTGACATTTCCCCATGGTGATAAAATTGCTGATGGGACTTTCTGAGTCCTCTGTTTGGGATGTTAAGGGGGAAAGGGGACAGATCGTGTTGGTTATCATCTCTCTACTTATCCAGATTAAGCACTCCCCTTTCTCTGCCCTGCTCTCCCACAGCAGGCTGATCTCTAGGTCCCACCTCCAACAAGGCTTTCATGACTTTGGCTTCAGCTAAATTGGGACCTCCATCAAAAAAACGGTAGGATATGTGATATTTTGATTTACAATAAAAATATATGTTTGGTCTTTGTCTCTGTTCCTGGCACAGGGCTCCTAAAACTCTTGGAATTGTGTAGGTTGTAAGTACAACAAAGGTGAGTGGAGCAACTTTTGTTATTCATAGTAAGCCCTTTTCACCACTCGAATTACGTTAATGAGGTGGTTTTTGGAAAGCCCACAGGATGGGGGCTGGTTGCCAGGGGAACCAACTTTGGGATGAGAGAGTTAAAACTTTCAGCCTCACTCCATCCCCCTACTTCCAGGAAGGGGAGAGGGGCTGGAAATTGACTTGTCACCAATGGCCAGTGATTAATCAAACATACCTTACAAAAACTCAAAAGGACAAAGTTTGGAGAGCTTCTGGATTGGTGAACACATATGTACTATGAAGGCAGTATGCCTAGAGAGGTCATGGAAGCCCTGTATCCCTTCCCCACATCTGGCCCTGTGCATCTCTTCCGTCTGATTATTCCTAAATTGTATTCTTTTATAACAAACTCATAGTCTGTTAATAAAATCTATTTTCCTGCGTTCTGTGATTTGTTATAGCAAGTGATCAAACCCAAGGAGGGAATTGTGGGAACCTCTGATGTACAGCTGTTGGTCAGAGCACAGGTGACAACCTGGACTTGCCATT
Source organism: Theropithecus gelada (assembly GCF_003255815.1). Lineage (NCBI taxonomy): Eukaryota > Metazoa > Chordata > Mammalia > Primates > Cercopithecidae > Theropithecus > Theropithecus gelada. Next base: position 200,360,515 of record NC_037668.1, on the reverse strand, counting down.
GATCTGAACTGGGGACAGTCTTGTGGGATTGGGCCCTTACCACTTGGAAACTGATGCTATCTCCAGGTAAATTGAGTCAGAAGTGAGTTAAATTACAAGACACTCAGTTGGTGTCTGCCAAAAAGTGAGGAATTGCTTGCTGTCAGAAGTGGAAGATTGAGAGTAAGTGTGGGAGTATAGAGAGTATAGAGAAAAATAGTGGTTTTTTTCTCTTTTAGGTAGAGGAGAATAAGGTCAGGATGCTTATTTCCCTGGCTTCCTCCCTATAAAGTTGCCAAAGGCTGGCAGAGTCCCCCCACCAAGATCTTCCTCTCAATATAGCCTGCTCTGCAGGACTTTCTCTTCTTGTTGATTATGATTCACTCTCCGGCTTTATTCCTTTAGGTCTGTGGGAGTAATTGCCCTGTTGCTGCTTGCCCCGGGTTCCTGTACTACCTATCACCTGCCCACACATTTTGCAATAAGGTTTTCTCAAAGTATCCTAATTTGAATGTGCTACCTATTTCTTATTGGGAACTTAACTAATATTATTGGTAAGAAAAATTACAGCATAGATATTGGTTAATAGATAATTGAGAATATGAAAGAGACGCTGATAATCATTATTTTGACCTAAAGTTACTGTGGTGTGGTGGTTTTACAAAGTGTCTACAAACTCTCTGTGGTATTCTTTCCTTCAAGAAGTGGAGCTTGATCCCCATTCTTGAGTGTTGGTAAGACTTAGTGACTTGCCTCTAACGGATAGGATAAAACTGGAAGTGAAAGTATACAATTTCAGAGACTATGTGATAAAAAGTACGGTGAATTATTTCTTCCTCTCTTTGATCATCTGCTTTGGGGAAAGCCAGTTACCATGTCATGAAGACACGGAAGAAGCTCTGAAGAGGTACATGTGGTAAGGAGCTGAGGCCCCAGCCAATAATCATATGAGTTAGTCATCTAGGAAGATGATCCTCCAACCTCAGTCAAGCCTACCAATGACTGTAGCCTCTGCCTATATCCTGACTGCAACTACATGAGAGACCCTGCACCAGAACCACCCAGGCAAGCCAGTTCTAAATTCCTGACTCACAGAAACTGAAATAATAAATGTTTATTGTTTCGAGCCAGTAAGTTTGAAGTGATTTGTTATGTAACAATAGACATCTGATGTACTTGGCTACAACTAAGATGATCATTAATAATAACCATGGTTAATATTTATTGGATGCTTATTGTACATGAGTTACTGTGCTAAGTGTTTCATTTAATCTTCACTCATATCCTATGAAGCATGTACTATTATTAGCTTCATTTTATAGATTAGGAGCCTGAGGCACAAGGAAGTTAAATATCCTAACAAAGGACACATAACCTGCACTGTTACAAGATGCACATTTTTTCATTCTTAACATCTCTGAAATAAGGATGCCTCTTATAATCAATGATGTTTCACAATTGCTGGCAACCAGGGTGCAGTTTGATATCATTGCCATTTCATGCACATGTGTGGCCTTGGTCATAGCTGTTCATATTGTTCTTGCTTCAATCACGTATAAACATTGAGCTTAATTGCTGCTTAAAATATCTTCAAAGGAGTACACTATGACTTGGCATTAAAATTAAAAGTTATTGTATACACAAAGAGACAAAAATAGAGCAGCAGATCATAAATTTTTTATTTGAGAAACAAATATTTATCACTGGAGGAATAATAGCAAGTCCATATTTTCTTGCAGAACAATAATGCAATCCTTTATGAGATCTAAGAAAGGATAATGCTCACACACAGCTGAAGCTGTTTCTCTTTATTCCTGAGAGACACGCAAAAGGATTGCCTATCATATGCCAAGCAAGACATGATTGTAATAAATGACCAAATTCCTTGAAAAAGAAGAAAGAAACTTTAAAGCCATGAGAGAGTGTTGCAACTAATGCATGCATCATAGAGAACCACCATAAGGCATTGCTTCTTAGTTTAATTGGGGGCATTGTTTTTCTTCTTAGTGTTTAATAGAATAATAGTGTATCTTATAATTGATGATGTTTTAGAGATAAAATATGTTAAGTGGTGGGGCTGTGATTTGAATCCAGGTGACATGATTCCAGAGTTTATGCTCTTAATCACTACAAAAAGTGTCCCCTAGATGAGGGGGTTTATTGGGAGTGCTTAGGAAATGCCTAATCAATTTTGTATGATAACTTCAATGAAGGTTATTCAAACTAATTTTCATCTCTTAAAAACTTCTGGCAATTGGTTGTACAACAATGCGAATATACTTAACATTACTAAACTCTACACTTTAAAATGGCTAAGTTGGTAAATTTTATGTTATATATATTTTGCCACAATTAAAAATAAAAATAAGTAACTAACTAAAATAAATAAAATATTTGACCAGGCACAGTGGCTCATACCTAAAATTCCAGCACTGTGGGAGGCTGAGGTGGGAGGAAGGCTGGAGGCCAGGAGTTTGAGACTAGCCTAGGCAACATAGAGAGATCCTATCTCTACTAAAAATGTTTAAAAATAGCTGGGTGTGGTGGTGCACACCTGTAGTCTCCATTATTGGGAGTCTGAGGTGGGAGAATCATTTGACCCTGGGAGGTTGAGACTGCAGTAAGCAGTGATTGTGCCACTGCACTCCAGCCTGGATGACAGAGCGAGGACTTGTCTCAACATACCTAAATAAACAAATAAATAAATACAAAATAAAATATTTAACATCTCAAATACCTAATTTACTTTCTGTCTTTGAGCCATGATGGAAGTTATTAGCAGAGAGAGGAAGATGGAGTTAGGATTCTAAATCACAGTATCAAAAAGCTTTAAGTTCTACATCTTGATTAGGGTGATGAACACACAATACTTGTCAAAACTCATCAAACTGCAAACTTAAAATGAGAACATTTACTGTATATAAATCATACCTCAGCAACAACAAGTGGTTTTTGTTTTTAGACATGGTCTCACTCTGTCACCCAAGCTGGAGTGCAGTGGTGAGTGGGGCAATCGCAGCTCACTGCAGCCTTGACCTCCCAGGCTCAAGCAATTCTCCTACTTTGGTCTCCTGAGTAGATGAGACTACAGGCACATGCCATAAGCCCAGTTAATTTCTTTAATTTTTAGTAGAAATGGAGGTCTCAGTATGTTACTTAAGCTGGTCTTGAACTCCTGGCCTCAAGCAATACTGCCATGTTGACCTACCAAAGTGCTGGGATTACAGACCTGAGCCATCGTAACAAAGTTGATTTTTAAGACAGCATTGAAAACGTGGATGGAGAACCAGGCCTGGAAACAAAAAACTAGTTAACATTATTGATGATAAACTTGGAATTTGTTAAGATAATTTTCAACCTTATTTCCTTAATTCATCATATTGGCTGTCTATCTGGGCTTCATATCACAATGCATATATGAGAGAATGTACATCCTGTCTACAGTATTTCCCTAATATAGTTTCTAATATAGTTTCCCAAAAGAAGTGTTTAGCATGACTTGTTCGTGCTGATCCCACACCGGTTCCTAGGGAACAGCACACTTTTATCCAAGCATACGCAGCACATTTCATAATCCAATTCGTCAACTTAACTTTGAACAGACTATTAGCAAGTTAAGTTGACAACATTAGTTCATTCTTCACTTTCCCTTTATGAAGTAGAAAGAAAGTACAAACAAGTTTCTTTCCCTTCAAAACAAAGCAGTTGGGAAGAATTTCTCACGTCCTCATTCAGAGCAAAGAAGATGGAAATTACAGGAGTCTGTCCCCCTCAGTCTTTGGCTGCAGGAGAAAATTCTGTGCCTACATTTTCAAAGTAAGGCAGGCAACTCCTGGATTAATGAATCTCACCTCTCCTTGAGCAATTTCTCTGTTGAAAAAGATGGAAAAGGTGGAGATGCTGAAAAAGATGGAGAGTTCCACTCAGCCCCTGCCAAAGGAGCCTGGGGAGTAGACTTCCTCTAGTGCACAACTATTGGATGTGATGCAGGAAGAGAAGTTTGAAAGGGGAGGAATACAAACCCAAGTAGATGATGCTGCGCTGTGGGTTTCCCTCTGTTATGGGCCAAGCAATGCAACTGAAGACAGGAGACTGATTTTAGCCTTGGGTTACCAGCACTGGACTAGATAGTTTGGTCGTGTAGATAGTTGTAGAGCAGTTAGATAAACTGTTCACCAAGACTGGTTTACACTGAAAACAAAGTAAGGGAGAGGGTTTCAGGTCACTCTGTCTTGTGTAGAACTCTACTTTGACCACACAGTTATCCTGGATTGAATTGCCTACCATGATCTGTTACAGACCAGAGGTAAGCAGGGCTGAGCATGCACAGTATGCTCAGGGGAACAGACAGTTTTGCAGTGGGGTGGAAGTGGGAACATCAAAGCCAGAATGTAAAAATGAAGTACCTCATGTAGATTTTTCCATTATTTTACCAAAGGGCCTGAATCAAATAATTCACCAGCTCAGTACCTCTGTTCTGCCTTGTATAAATTGGAGGCAATACTGAATTCTGTTCTTTCTCTCTCTTCTTTCTGTCTTCCTCCCTTGTATTTATTTATTTAACTGCTATTTCTTTAACACCATGATTGCAAGTCACTGCTCAAGGCCCTATAAAATGGGCCTTGCCCTCACAGAGCTTATAGGCTAGTGAGGAAAACAGATGTTTATTTAAATAAGTAAACTCTGATAAATGCTATAAAGGTAAAGAATAGATGACTCACCTCTTAGTGGAGTAACGTGCAGTAATATGTGGAGAGGCCCTCTGTGGGAAAAGCTTGAGTAGGAATATTAATGATGAAGATATAAAACTTGCCAGAAGAGAGAAGGGCCGTTGAGATTGTAGAGCATCAGCAGTTCAATTGGGAGGTGTGGAGAGAATGAAAGTCAGAGAGAGAGAGGGGCAGAGGCACAGAGAGAGGAGGCAGAGAGAGGGGGAGATATGGAGAGAGAGAGAGAGAGCAAGGAAGGAGAGAAGAGGTTTCTCCAGCTCTCACTTTTCCCTCCTCTCTCACTCCCCTTGAAGAGGACCTGACTCTCACTAGCTCAGCATGCCATCAACAGTCCTTGCAGCCAACAGCAACCTTTGCTCTCACTGGTCTTCACATCTCTTTTTTCCCTTTGGAGGGGGAGGTGATTGGGGAGTAGAAAAGCATGCATGTGCTGTGCCCAGGCTATCTACCAAGACAGGCAGAGTAGGGCACCAGGGAGGGCTGAGATTTCCAAATCACACTGTCAGGATGAACTTAGCGTTTGTTGTTAATGACGTTGACGTTATTAGGCTAGACAGAGGGATGTCGATGTGAATCATTTTCAGTGTTATTCCATATTCATAATGGACTAAATATAGTAACAGAAATGGGACTGGCGGGCACGGACCTCTGGATGGTCATAGTGGATGATTCCCATGATGAAACTAAATGCCAGCCCAGCTCTTTTGTTCCCTAAGAGGCACAGAAACCCATATCCCTAGCCTCCAACCCAAAGATGAAACCAAGACACAGTTGTTAGATTTTTACCCTTCTTTCCCAGTAGCCAAATTCAAATAACATTTCATGAGGCCAGGCACTCAGCTCTGATTTGTGGAGATTTAGAGTCTACAGGTGCGGCCAGGGGCAGCCAATCCCAACCTGTCTCTTCCTAAGGCAGTCTGTGCCTCTACTTAGTGCCAAAGCCTGGGGGGTAGTGCTTTTCATTAAATGAGAAGGTTAATGTTTTCACATATGTAAAGGAGAATAGGGTGGGGGAGGGGTTGCAATGAAATGAAAATAAGCCTTTTTCTTTGTAAAACGTGAAAAGCAGAGGTCAAGAAAAAAAAGTACAAAGAAAAATGGTCATTATTTTATTTGCAGAATTCAAAACTAAGAACTCAGCCATAATGCCTAGTATGCTAGAAGTTCTAGATCATAAGTTTTGATGAATTAAATTTATTGTTTACTGTATGCAATATATCATTTAACATTTAGTCCCAAATAAAGAAAACAAGAATTTATTCATTTGGTTTATATTTATAAAATTTCTGATTATAAAATAATATATATTCAACTAAAAACAACTGAAAAAAAAATCAAAAGGTAAAATTACATGTAATCTACACCCTAGGATGACCACTCCAAAAATTTTGTCTCTCATTCAATACTTTTCCTATGTATGTATATTGATGAGTATTTGTGTGTATGAACTGTATTTATTGACATCTCTCTGTATATTTTACATTTATATCTTCAACCATGTTCTGATAGGCATATGTATGCACATTATACTGTCTTGAGGTAATAAACTTTAAAATTCTTCAGTATAGACAATGTGATAAATGTGCATATAATTTAATTTGAATATTCATCTGGAGTGATTCAGAAGTGTTTACTTAACACACAAAAATTTATGATCAAGATCTATACCGGTAGGTTCGCTATCACCATTATTTATTTTAGAAATAATTTTGGGAAGAGAAGAGTAAGTGGTATTCAGGATATGTATCCCGGTTTTTTCTATTGTGAGCACTAAATTTCCCAGAGTCTCCTTATGCACCACTCTGAGCCAGAGTTGCTAAGAGGGGAATTTGCATGAGATTTGAGACGTGGGAGCTGGAAGGGAAGCAGCATTACTCTCTGAAGACCTTTGCAGTTTGATACATTAACAAAAAAGCAGAGGTGCCTAGCATGCTCTAGCTTGTCCTTACTCTCCTTTTTCCCATGTCTAGCTCTTTTAACTCTCAGTCCTGTTGTCCAACAACAGCCCAGACTACCTCCAGCCTCTTGTCGCAGATCCACAGAGGCTTTCCAATCACCCCTCCTTAAGTTTCCCTCTATGTGGTCTCACTTTCACCGCCTCCCACACTTGGTTGTTTAGATTCCCTTGCAAGTTCCAACTTGTCCACCTGCACCAGTGCCTTCTTGTCTGATCGTCTAGCTTCCCATTCCACACCTCCATTTCTTAAACTCCTCCCACAATTATGCACGGTGTCACAATTGCGCAACGTATGATAAATGTGTTATTCCATTACACTGAGTCACCTGCTTCTCTGACTGAACTCTGAATGGCAGTTTTTGTTCCAGAAGTGGTTCCAGGTGAATAGAATCTAAAGGATGAGAATCTCTGATCTGACTATTTACAGGTGTTAATGACCCTATTTCTAGTGGTCAGTGGGAGACACAGGTAAATAGAAGTCCATGGCGTGCAGTAATATAACAGTTCTTTAATTCATGATGTGTGGTCACATGGAGTCAAGTGCCTGAAGAAGACAAAGTTTTGAATGATCAAGCAGCTACTGCCATAAAAGATTTTAGATTTTAGTGGAAATAAAGAGTATACTATGGGATTGGTTGGTTGCATCCAATTATATTGTAGAACATGGAAGAGGAAAATAAGAAGCTCAGCACATCAAATTTCCAAATCAAAGTCGAGATACATGGCCACAAAGCAATTCCAGCTGCCCTATCTTTCTCACTTCAGGTTGAGATTTGTGAAGAATAACTCCAAGTTTAATCTTATGAATGGCTGAGTTATAATGCAAATTGAATTTACAAGTTTGCAGAATCTCTTAGAACATTCGTTGGTAAGGAGTAGAATGCCAACATTTGGAATGGGGATATGTGCATAGATTCAAATGAAGCTAATTTCTTTGAATTCTTATATTCTGCCAAGATTGCGTGAACTAGATACATACCTTTCTCCCTTGTCTGAGGAGATTAGCCTCCTCTTCCCTGAAGGACCTACAATGCTGTCTCCTACTTTGCATGGAAATTCTGATTCTCCTCAAGACCTATACCTACAACATCTCATTACTCTTAGAGCTATATCCAGACTCAAGTCTCAGCAGGCCCCAAGGAGTCAGTGAAGAACTATAACCCATGAAGTATCACACACAGAGAATGAACTGCAAGATTCTGACAATTATATAATCAGATATTTAGGGGAACATATGTGGAAAAGAACACTATGACTTGGATAAGGATGAAAGGGGTATAATATTAGACCAGGGCAAATTTACTGACAGGGGTATTATAAGCAAAAGTTCTGGATTCAATGAATTAGTACTAATAGTTTGCCTAAAAGTTGATTTCCAATTGTATGTCATCTATAAGAAAGACGCTTCAAATATAAATAAATTAGATTAAAATATCTTACCATAGCTTTATAACAGTTCTTAAAATCAGACTTTTAAAATGTGTTGAGGTATTTATGGCTCAGTAAACAATTTATATTTTTTCAAAGATTGTGTATTCCATTCTTTTTGTGGGTATAGTGTTCTGTAAAAAATCTATTAGATAAAGGTGATTGATGGTGTTATTCATTCTTAATATCTTCATAGCCTTACAGATTTTTCATCCAGTTGTTCTATTACTGATAATGGACTGTTAAGATTACCAAAATATAATTTACATTTACCTTAAAATAGTAATGTTAAATTACAGTTATTACAATAATAAAGCAAAATTTTATACCAATAAATTTAACTTTGATAAAATAGACAAATTCCTTATAAAATTACAACATATCAAAACTGACACAAGACGATACACAAAATGTAAATAGTTGTATCTACTTATAAAATTTCATTGGTAATTTTTAAAAAAACTTTTCCACAAAGAAAACTTCATGCTCAGATGGTTTCAATGGTGAACTCTTCAAATATTCAAAGGATGAAATAATAGCAATCTTATACTTCTATAACATGAAGGAGGAAAAACTCAATTTCTTTATAAGACTCACATGACATTAATATCTAAATCTGACAGGATATCACAAGAAAATTTTAAAAAGTCGTTTTTACATGAATGAAAAATATCCTTAACAAAATATAGCAAATCTCATGAAGACTAGCAGAGTTTATTCTAGAAATGCAATACTACTTTAACAACTGAAACAAAGTAATTCATTGCAATAACAGAACAAAATAGAAAAATATGATTGGCTTGATGGAGGTGAACATTTTTGTGAAAATTTAACATACATTTATGATTTTTAAATTCTTAGGAAAATTAGGATAGAAGGAAGCTTCTATAACTTGGTAAAAGATACATATTAAAAAACCTATGTGGTCATTATTTATTTTTATTTTTATTTATTTATTTTTTTGAGATAGAGTCTCGCTCTGTCACCCAAGCTGGAGTCCAGTGGCATGATCTTGGCTCACTGCAACCTCAGCCTCCCAGGTTCAAGTGACTGTTCTGCCTCAGCCTCCTCCTGAGTAGCTGGGACCCCACGTGCGCACCACCACACCCAGCTAAGTTTTTTGTATTTTCAGTAGAGATGAAGTTTCACCATATTGGCCAGGCTAGTCTCAAACTCCTGACCTCATGATCCGCCCACCTCAGCCTCCCAAAGTGCTGGGATTACAGGTGTGAGCCACAGCACCTGGCCTGTGGTCATTATCTTCAATGGTGATAATAGTGGTATATTAAATTATTTCTCCTGAAGATTGGGAGAGAGGCAGGGATGTCTATTCTCATCCCTCCTAGTGTTATTTAGAACAGCTATTTAAAAAAAAGTATAAAGTTTGGAAAGGAAGCAGTGAAATATTCATAGATAAAATAATCGTTTATGTAGAAAACTTTATGTAACCTTTTTGAAAAAAATCTACTAGACCTAATAAGTAGAATTAGAAAGGTTACTAGATACAAGGTTAGTACCTTTTTAAAAAGCAAAAAATTGGAAAATGAAACTTAAAAAAATTATTTGCAATAGCATCAACATAAAAAGTAAGAATAAGTTTACCAAAAATCATGCAAGACTTCTACCTTAAAAATTTGAAACTACCGAGATAAAACAGAAAAGGCCTGAATGAACAGAAATATACCATTACCATCAGTTGAAAGACTCAATATTGTTAAGACGTCAGTTCTCCTGAAATTGATCTATAAACACAATCTCAATCATAATACCTACAGACTTTTTAAACAGAAATTGGTAGTTGATTCTAAAATATTCATAAAAATGCAATGGCCCAGATTAATCAAAACAATCTCAGAGAGAGAGAGAAAAAAAGAGAGAGAGGCGAAAGTTGAATTCTCAAGCCTGATTTCAAGACCTGCTAAAAAGCTGCCGGGCGCGGTGGCTCACGCCTGTAATCCCTGCACTTTGGGAGGCCGAGGCGGGCGGATCACGAGGTCAGGAGATCGAGACCATCCTGGCTAACAAGGTGAAACCCCGTCTCTACTAAAATACAAAAAAAATTAGCCGGGCGCGGTGGCGGGCGCCTGTAGTCCCAGCTACTCGGGAGGCTGAGGCAGGAGAATGGCGCGAACCCGGGAGGCGGAGCTTGCAGTGAGCCGAGATGGTGCCACTGCACTCCAGCCTGGGGGACAGAGTGAAGACTCCGCCTCAAAAAAAAAAAAAAAAAAAAGCTACAGTAATCACATGAGTGTGGTATGGCATAATGACAGAGAGATCAGAATGGAGCATAGAAAACAACCCGCACATATGCAGTATACTGATTTTCAGCAAAGTTACCAAAGCGATATAATAAGGAGAGAAAAAAATATTCCAACAAATTATACTGAAACAACCAGTTAATACAGAAAAACAAACAAACAAACAAAAAACCTCTCTCTCTCTACCCTATATTGCTATTTTAATTAGACTTTCTTTTTCATTGAAACAACTGAGTAGTTTGCCTTGGGTCTCAGTTGTCAGACAGGTTCAGGTAGACTCCATGTGTCTTTCATTTTGGGGCACAAATTGAAAAACTAACACTGCCTGAAGGTTGCTCTTTTATTAAATAACAAAACTAGGAATATAAGAGGTGAAAGATTAACTCACAAGCACATTTAAAGCCTCTGCTCAATACAGTATCCATCACATATATTCACAGTCCGTTGGATGAAGAAGTCACATGGCCAATCCCAACCTCCAAGGGATGGGGAAGTACACTCCTTTAGAGTGGAGCGGAGAGAAGCGAGCATTTGCTGAACAATAGTATTATTTTACATATCTTCCTCTTTCTTGTTGCATATTTGAAAAAATGTTTATTCCACCTCCTTAGAGTAGACTTAGAGTTTGGCTGAGTGCAGAATTCTCCCATTGAGAATAAATTTTCCTAGTATTTCAAGGGAATTGTCCCACCCACTGACTTCTAGCATCCAGAATTCCTGATGAACAATCTGTTTTTTTCTGTTGCAAATGACCTGCTTTTTACTCTCTGAAAACATCTTTTTATCTAACATTCCACTGTAATATGTCTGGTTTGATAGTGTTTCATTTATTCTAACTGATGATTGGGAAGACTTTTCAATCTGGAAATTTATAACTCTCATTCTTGAAAATGCCATTGTACTACTCCTTTGATAATTCCCCCTTTTCATTCTCTGAACTCTCTTTCTGGAACTCTGTCCTAGACTGATTTTTAAGTCTGATGGTTTAATTTATATATTCCACTTGGGCCTATTTGTTCTATGTTTTGAGAGCTTTTTCTTGGTATTGTTTTCCAAAGTTTCAATGGAATATTTTTCTTTAAATATGTCAATTAAGATGCTTGTGGCCTTCGAGTAAGTAAGGATTCAACTCAAAATAGGTTAAACAAAAAGGGGATTATCTCCCAAAGCAAAAAGTTCAGAGGTGAGTAGCAAAGTGGTTGATTAATTCAACTGCTTAATGACATAGGGCTGTGGCAGCTGCATTATGTCACCCTTGTCACTTGGCTTATAGACTCTTAGTAATAGGATGGCTGCAGCAACACCAAGTATTGTATCTCCACACAACTAGATCTGAAGGAAGAAAAGGAAACATCTGTCTTGTGTCCTTTTTTAAGAGCAAGAAAAATTGTCCCAGAAACCCCATAACAGACTTTTCTTCAAACTTCATTGGCCAATATTGTGTCACATACTCATTCTTAAGCCAGTCATATGACAGAGGGAATAGAATTTTCACATTAAACTACTCAAGACCCACTTCTGGTGATGGGGAGGAACTAAGTCTTCCCTGAAACACAAGACATTTGGAGAAGGGTGCACACAATCAGGATTCTGCCAGAAGAGGGGAGGTGAGGCGAAGAGTTTTTGCATAAACAACTCAGAGTGCTATATTTGGCAATCAGAGTCTTAATGTCAAACAGCTCCTTTCTGTTTTGATTGTTCTATTTTCATGATATCATTTCTTGTTTTATGAATGCAGTTATTCTTTTATCTCAGAGGATTCTAACTAGTTTTATAGACTCTCTGATATTTTTCTTACACATTTTTTATGACATTATTTTTTCTATATTATCTCCATCAGGCTGGCATTCCTCAACAGTCTATCAATCCTTAGTCATGTCTATATCTTAAATGTGACAACCAAGAGCAGACTAGGGGCTTAATGCCTATGGATGGGACTTTCATCCGGCAGGCTATGACCCAGGATCATTAGGCCAGAAGTGTGCGGCTATTTCTTAGGGAGATCTTTAGGATAAAAAGTGCAGATTTTTTTTTTCTAAAGGATATTCAGTTTCCCAATTTTGAAAAAAATAAATCAAGGGTGGTGAAGTGAGTAAGGAAAAACCAGGTGTTCAGGAAAACAGGAAGTATGTAAATGTGCTTTCAATTAATCTGATTTATAACTCCATGTTAACTTCCTATCCACCCTTCTAGCCACATGGCTGCAGCCTCTGCCCTGGTTCTTGTGCTACGGAGGTTCCCATTCTGTCCTTCCTCTGGCCTCAGTCCTCCCCACTGGGCAAGGAGTTCAAAGGACCAAGGAAACCATCCAGTGCTCACAGTTCCCCTTTTTGACCATGCTCTGGCTAACCAAGATCTAAGAATTCTCTGCCCAATCAGCTCCAAGCTCTCTTCCTTCCAGAGACTGTTCAGCTCTCTTTCCTAGGCCTTGAAAGGTAGCCAAGGGGAGGTCACTTGTAGGTGTGGATGAAGCTCCAACACGTGCCAACTGGGTTGACTACACAGGTGCACAGGAGGCCTTTTGTGGTGCAGAACAGAGGTAGGAAGCAAAGGAAGGGGTGCTAGCTGGAGCTCGGGGACTCTATTTGTACCATTCTCCTGGGCCCCCCAAAGAACATGAAGCTTGTTTGCCTCTCTCTCATTCCTGGTGCTTGCAAATTCCATACCTCATTGGGATTAGGAAGGTAAAGAACAGCTTCTTCATTTGTACCACCCAGGTGTTCTCTAAGTTCATGCTTCCCAAACTTGACAATATGTAAGAATCAACTGAGCTTATTAAATAGATTTCTGGTCCAATCCACAGAATCTGATTCCGTAGTTCTGGCAAGGGAAACTAACACGTTCTGGGTGTGACCCGCTGACCCACAGACCACAGTCTAAGCATTGCTTTGTACAGGCCTCCTGCACGCCTGTGTCTTACTTCAACAATTACAACTTTCCTCTCTATCCTCTCTTTCTCTCTCTCTGTCTCTCAGAAATTTATTTAAAATTTTATCTGCGATGTTTCTTCATTGTTGTGTTTTATGCCTTTGAAATTTTTATTTACTATCATTTTAGCAGTTTCTTAAGGGAAAGAAAAAATAAATGTATGTGATCAGTCATATTTTTTGTGAAAGTTTTATAAAAGTTTTTTTAATTGGCATTTAAAGGGGTAATTTTTATTTAACTGAAAATTAACTTAAGTGACCTGCCTCTTCTTTCTGATGGTGACAGATAAATGGAGTGTTACAGTATTATCATAAAATAATAGTTTTGAGTCTAAGACTTGATTTGACCTCTACTTGACCTAATGCACATGAATATTATTTTACCCTAGCAGCTTCATCTGTAAAATGTCAATATCATAATTATACTTGATTCACATTTAATAGGAGTATTTTGAGGTTAAATGAGAAATTACTTATGAGACATTTCCAGGACTTGCATTGCAGTAATCGGGCTCCATATTTATGTAGGTCTTGGCTCTGAGTCGCCTCAGACCCAACACAGACATTGTCTAAGTCACCATTCCCTGGCATACTGGAAAGAAATGCAATATAATTGGAAGAGAATAAGTGCTGGAGTCAAACAAACCTCAGTTTGAATTTGATCTGAGTCACTAGCTATCTGACCTGAGGCACATTTCTTCATTTGCAGAAAATGGCGTCAGACAAAGATCTAGCAACTTTATTTAAAAATGCATGCTAATTGGTGAGAAAAACAATAGAATCCTAAAAGATAATATAAAAAAACAAAAATTCACAAGAAGACAAAATGCTGCTAATAAATGAACCCATGAAAAACATTCAACCTTGCCATTCAGTTTGTTAAAGATACAGAAATCAAAACAACATATTATTTTTATCTATAGACTGGCAAATATTTTTAAATGACAATACCTATTACTATCCAGTGAAATATCTACTCTCTCTGAACTTGAGGTGCTGTATCATGATAGGACTTTTCTGTAAAGTACTTAACAGCATGTATGCATCACAATTCTCAAAAATCTCCATATCTCTTGATTTGGCAATTTTTCTGTTTATTCATATGTCTCTGTGTGCATCTCATGAAAAAATACTCTATATGGGGAAAAATGCATAAAAATGTGGCTGTATTGTCTATAATTAGCTTTCAAATACCTCAGTAGGGAAAGTGTGACAGGTGCATGTTCCTTTTAATCTACATCTTCTGGGAAAATATAGATAATATTTAAACTTTTCTAAAGAGGAACATACATTCTTGAGGGGTAATCAAGACCTTGTATTCCTGAGGGAATAATAATTAGAAAGCTTGATAATTATACATGGGATATTATAAAGTATTTTTTATGTGCAATAAGTAGGGGTTGGATGATGATGGGGGTGTTCTATAGACTTGTTAGACATTATTTCCTGGGAAATCATCTCAATGTTGTTCCCTTCCTAATTCAGTCTCAGGAACAGGTTCAGCTTCCTGTAGACCTGAGTTCTGTAAAGTTTATCCAGGTAAGAGACTAGAGGGAATGGATGGAGACCTCTGATGGTGACTAAGAGAGTAGAGGGAATGGATGGAGACCTCTGATGGTGACAGATTGGAGACCTCAGTTTCCTAAGATCCAACGGAGTCCTTCCTCGCCTTAGGTTAGAAGTAGCAGATGTCTGTCTCTGAGTGGAAAAAACACACTGCATTTCTCCTACCGTACTCTCCTACCACAGAATGCTTCTATGACCAAATAGGCGGGATTTTTTTCCCCCACGCATCAAGCAAGAAAGCAGTTCTCCAGATTCAGCAGAAGACACCAGCTGGATGTCTTCTAATTCAATTCAATTCTGACACTATCTACCTGGAGACAGCGTCAGATCCCAAAGGTTGAGGGTTCAGTCCCCCAAGAGTGTCACCACCCATTGAGATGCCAATTGCAAGCCCCAGGTTGTTTTACTTATACTTCTCACAAATCAACTACAAATTGGGGTTCTCATAACCCCCTCCTGGTTTGATTAATTTGCTAGAGCAGCTCACAAAACTCAGGGAAACACTTATATTTACTGGTTTATTATAAAGGATATTACAAAGGCTATAGATGAACATCAGATGGGAGAGATGCATAAGGCAAGATGTGTGGGAAGGGGTGCCCGCTCTAGGTACCTCGCCATGTTCAGTCATCTGAAGTTCTCCAAACCCAGCCCTTTGCGTTTTTGTGGAAGTTTCATGACCTAGGTATGACTGATTAAATACCATTGGTGATCAACTTGACCTTCAGCCTCTTTCCCTTCCCCAGAGGTTGGGGAGTGGGGAAGAAAGTCTCAATCTTCCAATCATGCCTTGGTTTTTCTAGAGACCAGCTTCTATCCTGAAGCTACCTAGAAGTAATTAGTCAACTCATTAGCATATATCACCTTGGAGGTTCTAAGGATTTTAGGAGTTGTATGCCTGAAAACTCCGAAGAAAAGCCATATATGTTTTACAATATTATACCCTCTGTGAGGGTGGTTTCAGCATTGATCCTGCAAAGTCAGTACACCTAGCAGTGTGGGGGCCTTGAGTCTTACTCCAGATGCAGAATCAGCTTCTCCATATTTTGTTCTGAAACACTCCATTGTTTGGGGTCTCCCAAACACTCCACTGTATGGGAATGAAAGGTAAAACAGAGGCCTAGGGAGTTTATGGGCCACGCTAAAGAAAGAACTCAAAGGTGAAGTATAGGATATAGGTGGTCCAAACAATGAGACCACAGGTCTCCTTTCAGAAAGAGCTGAGACCCAAGAGAAAGTGAGTGGTGGGTAATGGAGGTCACTGGTTGCTTGACACAGGCCCCAAGTACAGGATGTTGAGGGTGGTCTTATGAGTCACAAGACCTCCCGTAAAGAGCATCTTTTAATAAAGTGTTTCTCCCTGGGCTAGAAAGGCAGCTGCCTCCACTAAAGCAGGGCTGGTCCAGAAATATTACCACTGGCATTAGCTATGCTTCCTTAGGCAGACAGCATGCTGAGAAATTCACATTCATCAGCTTGCCTAATCCTTGTAGTAATCCTAACTGGCAGGTATTATTATATCCCAAATCACACACTTAGAGGGATTTTGTATTTTGCCTAAGATGGTAAATGTGGCTCATGGCACAGCCAAAATGTGAATTCAGGTCCATTGGTTTCCAAATCCCAGCCCCTAGTAAATGGATGGACATGGGATAGCAGATTAACAGTGCCGTCAGTCACAGAGGGGACTGCTACCCAGAGTCCAGAGTAGTGAGGGCCTGAGGCATGGCCACTCTCTCCTCCTGCTGGGCTGTGTGGGGGGTTATGGGGGGAGAGGACCTTGGGAGAAAGTGTCATGGTGGTAACCATGGCACCCCAAAGACGGGCCTGCCTCTGAAGTCACATGTCTAAGTACATGGCAGGCACAACCACCAGAAGTAGCTGCGGTCACAAGAAAGTCAGCTGCCAAGGGGAGGAGGTGTGGTCACACCTCAAGCCTTGTCACCAGGACTTTGTAAAGGTCCACAAGTTCCCAGAGGCTGGACTGGTAACTCCTGTGGCTACTTCACACTGACTAGATCCTTCTCTCTAGACCTGGCCCATAGAGATTGACCTTTTCAATTCAGGCTTTTGTTCTTAGAGACTAAGTACTGCTGTCCAAGGCCCATCACTCCTGGAACACTGTTTTTTATTTCCTGGTGAACACTGTTTTATATGTCTCACAGAGAGGCTGTATTACTTTACTAGGGCCACCGTAACCAAGTATCATAAACAGGGTGGCCTAAACTGTAGACATTTATTTTCTCTCAGTTTTGGAAGCTAGAAGTCCAGCCTCCACCTTGTCAGTAAGGTGGATTTCTTCTGAGGCCTCTCTCCTTGGCTTATAGATGGCAGCCTTGTCACTGTGTGCTCACACGGCCTTCCCTCTATGCATATCTGTGTCCTGATCTCCTCTTCTCATAGGGCTGCAGTCACATGGGTTAAGGCCCACCCATATGACCTCATTTCAACTTCATCACCTCTTTCAAGACTCCATCTCCAAATACTGTCACATTCTGAGCTGTTAAGGATTTGCTTCAATATATAAATTTTAAGGGGATAAAATTCAGCCCAGAAGAGTGGCCAAGTGCGCTTTGTCATTCAAAGAACTTCTAGGTTGTCTGGAGGCTGCCCATCTCTCAGCTTCTCAGACACCCAGCTGTAGGGAGTTACATTTGCCTGAGTTCTCCCACATTGGGGGATCACATATATTGTTATCCAAACCAGGACACATTCATGGTTTGCCTTTAGGGAACAGGGAATCGAGTCTGTGATTTTATTCCTAATTGCACGTGAAGTGTTGTGAGCCCCGTGGAGCACAGAAAATTCTAAGGGCAAAAGAGGGAGTTATTGATAATGATGCCAAGAAAACCAAAATAAATTGGAATCATCCTCCAGGTAAGCTGGGAAGTATGGTCTCCTATCCATAAATCCAGAACCCAAGATTTGCACATATAGCCACGTTTACTGGAATAACTAGACTGTACAATGTTCCCTGAATCGCTCAAGAGGAAACAGCAATGGAGGTGTGGACTCTTTTTTTCAGACAGTGAGTCCACGAGCGCAGGTGAGCTGATCCACCCTCCCTTCTGCTACCTGCCTGTGAATCCAGCCAGTAGGCTGTACATTACTGTGCTTTAGTTCTGCGGCTCACTTTCCCTCTGTGCAAGGTGTGAGGACACACCCACTGCTCCTAACAACAGGTTCAGCTTCTAACAACAGGTGAACGTGTTGCCCCTTTTAGGAGACACAATACCCAACTAGGGACAATACCAGCCTCCAGGAAGCATTTGGAAATGACTGGAGACATTTTAAATGGAGACATGCTGACTAAGGCCAGGAGGCAACAATGCTCAACATCTTCCACTTCTGGACAACATAGACTTGTGCTGCACAAACTGCCCAGAGGAGCACAAACGCAGAATAGCAAAGCATGGGCTTTTAAACACTACAAAGTTGGCTGGAAATTTTCTGAGGTCAGGGAGACCTTTGGCTGGTAATTTTGCCATTCCACTTACTCTGTCCCTGCCTGAGATAAAACTTGTCTCCCTTGCCCTCTTCCCACTTCAGGACAACAGTGAGTCTAGAGTAGAATTTTAAGACAAGATCTGGGATTGATTCTGGCTTGAATACTGCCTAGTATTTATGTGACCTTGGGCCATCTAGCTAAGTTTTTTGGGCTTCATTTTCTTCATCTGTAGAATGGGGGACATATTTGCTCCTCCTACCTGTCTCAAAGGATTTGTGTCTCCCACAAATTTGTAAAGTGCTTTGCAAATTGAAAAATCTGTAGGTAGGTCAGTTGTCACCACGATGAGCAGATGTGCTTACTTGAGAAATGGCGCCCACTGTGAAATGGCTCAGTCTTTCCTACTGCGCTTTACCAGAAGGAGACAGGAAGAGGGGAGAAAGGACTGCCCCTGCAGCTTGGCTCTACTTGCTTCAGCCTCCTCCCTCCTGCCCCTTATTCTCATTACAAACAAAGGTCCACAGAGGGCACGTTTAAAACCAAGAAGTCGTCACTACTGTCCACCCACCACCTGACCTACATCTTCATAACAAAGGACCTCTTGGGTTTTGTTCCCTCCCCTGAATCTTTTTTGCCTCTAGGGAACAGGGAATTGGGGAGTCTGTGATTTTATTCCTAATTGCATGTGAAGTGCTGTAAACCCCGTGGAGCACATAAAATTCTAATCTATTTTAGTCCCCATTAATTTCCCACCCCTTTTCATTTATAACTTGCTCTCCTTTCTCTGTAATGCTCCCTTTTCCCTGACGGATTTGTAAATTCCCCTTTTATTCCCTTCCACCCCCTGGCAGGCACTAATTCAATCTCCAGTGAGGTCTTTTGCATGTTTCCCTTTAAATCTTCCTGGGAGCCCCAGTGCTTCTGGAGAGAGGAGTTCAAGGGTGGGTCGGGAGACAGCATGGGCAGTCTGACCTCCAGCTCTGGCCCACTCTCTGGCCTTGTCAATGTCTCACAGGTGTCAACAAGCTGCTTTGTGACTTAATTTTATTGCCTGCAAAATGGTACTCAAGGTACCTGCCCAAGGCACTCTTGACAGGCATGCTGTGCAGAGCAGTTAATTAGAGGTGGCCCTAGCGCCCCTCCTCTAACTCTCCAGGATTACGCCCTGCGGCCCCATTCTCTTGTATAGTGGATATAAATTTGCAACCAATACTCTCAGGTGCAAGACATGTCGCATTATTTAACTTTTCTAAATTAAATTAAATATGACTCTGAGCCCTCCCTTGTTAGGGTATTGAGGAGTTAAATCAAAATCATTACTAGGCTTCTCCTCTGAAGGGCAATGCAGAGGTGCCAGGGATCTTACCCAGCACTCAGCCTCCAAGAATGGACCCAGGTCTTTGTCCACAAATTTCATAACTCTACACACCTTATCTAAATCATCATTGTCTCCTGAAAGTGGGAAAACTCGGGTCCTTGCCGCCAGAGCACACAGAGTCAATCCCCTGTGGGGTACTTTCCCAGCCCTGAGAGCCAGGAGGGCACCCAAAATAAGGTCCCCTCCCTGAGAAAGGGAAACTCTCCCTTCATGGGGGTTGGCTCTTCCACCTCTAACCATCTCTCCAACTGCCTTCATCTCCCCAGCTACCACCGCTGCCAACCCAACTCCACATGACATTGTCTCAAAAAGTGTTAGAAACAGGTTAGTTACTTTTCTCAGAAGAGGTGTCTGTTTTGCAAAGGAGACTTTATGCAGTCTCTTTTGCAAGTTATGTAAATATAAAATCCAATAACAGATTAAAGCTTTGCTGTCTCACCTGCTTCAAAGCTTCTCCCTTCCCCTTCTCTCCCACTTCAGCTCAGGACAAATCCAGGCGTGGAGCCTGCTATGGGAGAGAGGTTCATTCCACTCATACCTCACTTGCTCGCCTCTCCACGGCCCCTGCCCTGGGTGGAGGTGGGGAAGGCCAAAATGGGCACCATCTTCAGTAGACAGGCCTGCAGTGTCAGGCCTTCTGTATGTCCAAAGCCTCATATGCATTTAGAGAGCCTCGTCCCACTCTGCATTTTGGGGGCCTTCCACCTGAGATTTCCTTCTTGATCTGGCCACCCTCAGTCTCTTCCTTAGCCTCTGTTCTACCCTACTGTTGGTGTCACCTTGACCTTTCAGGCCACCAGTCCACATCCAGCCTGGGAAATAGAGCCACATACTTGCCCCCTCTGAACTCTGGAAAAGCAGGCTCCCACCACAGGCCTCCATCTCAGGCTGCATCAGTCATCTCTCTTTTGGAATTTTTTTTTTTTATTTTACACTCTTTAAGCCAGGCACCAGTCCCCTAATTACCCTTAAACTTCAAGTAACATATATTAAATCTTCCCCACGAGTTCTCTTGAGATTTGATCCCCTTACCCCACCACTTGGCTCTCTCTAAAGCAATCCTTACTCTAAAACCCTTTAAATCCCCCTTTCCGATTTAATCTCAGATTCCTCTATTGATGCAGCAGTCGGGAGATCCTGCAGAAGTGGTGAGCACCCATTGCTCTCAGCGTCCGGACCCCAAAGACAAGAAGGGTCTCGTTTTATCATCCTGTTACAAACGTGTAGCATAATCTCAGGCAGTGATGAGTGTAATAAAAAATAAACTCATACAAGGGGAGCAAGGTGACAGCAGGGATCATTTGAAGAGTTGACGTTAGAGCAGAGAGGTGGACAGTTGTAGGGCTGTCTGGGTGTCTGGGGAAAGAGCATTCCAGGAGGAGTATGCGGCGAGGGTGTGCGCCTGACATGCTGCAGGTGATGAGACCAGTTGGTGCAGAAGGAAGAGGTAAGCAGGCTGGCCAGGAGGAGGGAATGGTAGCCAGAGGACAGAGCCTTTGGTTCGGTCTCTTAGGCATGGTAAAGAGTGTGGATGTTATTCTAGTGGATGAGAAATTCCTGGGGGTTTCCAGCAAGTGTTAAAGGATCAGGTGGCCTTTTTGTGGGAAATACACTGTTGAGAAACAAGAGTGGGGGCTCCATGAGCAGATCCCAGCAAGAGCAGTAAGAGACCCTCAGAGGAGGTGGTCACATTTGAGATATGTTATGAAAACATGGGCAGCCAGATACATTGATAGAAGGCATTCGGTATGTGAGAAACAGAATTTGTAGAAGAAAGAATTTGAACTTCCAAGTAGCTCCAGCTAGGACTTCCCACAGGAGGCCATATTACCAGGGCAAGCAGAGCTTTTCATCATGGAATGGCTTGAAGTTGCAGTCTCAAACTTACCTAACCACAGAATCTTTTTTTAGAGGACACCTCTTGCCATCTCTCAAATGGGTGGATTTACAAGATAACACCTATAAAGCAGCTTTTTCAAGGTTTGGTCCCAGGGCTACTATTATAGACAAAGAGCCAATTATATACACAATCTTTTTCCAATTGCTTTACATTTGAATCTCAAAGGATCAAAGACAAGAATAAGTTTGACTGGGACATAATAAGAAAGAAAATTAAACTGAATATTATATTTAAGTCAGTGGCTCTCACCCCTAACCCAATCCAAGCTTAATTTTCAATCACTGCTTAGCTGTTAAGTTTTCTTTCAGGGTTACAGAAAAAAAAAATGTTAATTTACCCTCAAGATGTTGTCTATCCCCAGTTTTTTATTGACTTCTGTTGTTGCCTGCACTGTTATGGTTTCATAGTCTTAATATCCTACTTGAATAGAGCTGTACATATATATATACACACACATTTTTATATATATATAACTTTCATACATATATATTAGTTTTTAGCTGCTACTTGAAACTCCCATTTCTCTCTGAAATATATACGTTTCAGTGAAAGGATTGTGAAATCTAAAATCCAAATGGTCCTGGGCAGGCAGATAACAGCTGTGTAGAAGGGCTAGGTGTGTAGGGACTAATGGGTGCTCTGGAGAACAGCAGAGTTCATGCCCACAGAAAGTCATTTCGACTAAGAAAAGGAAAATAATTAAACAGTGTGCTGACAAAACAAAACACAATGTTTATAAGACCCATCTCCACGTTGTCTCTCCTGATTGCATGAAACAATATTTTCTCTTAGACCCCAAGCCTACACTTTTCCTGATCAGCTAAAAACCGATGCTAAAATATGCCCAAACAAGCACACAAAAAAAGCCTTCTTTGGCTTGCTTAGCAAGGACATTGCATATTGCTACTATCCCTCCTGTGAGTACTCCACCTGTATTTCTCCTACATGGGGTCACTGCTTTATTACTTTATTATGCATTTACAATTTGATTTTCTACTAACAAAAAGATATTCTTAAAGAGGCAACATTTTTGACTCTTCCTTTTGAGGTCTTTAAAAATCAAAATAGAACAAAATGTTTTCAAACTTTCAAAACTAGTGTTTTCTTCCTTTTGAATAGTTCTTAACACTTTTCAAAGTGCTTGCATACACTGGCTCAGTTAGGATGTGCTAGGTTATGCTACAGTAATAAACAACTCCAAAATCTCAAAAACTCAACATAATAAAAATTCTTCCGTATGTTGTATGTCTAACATGGGTCATCAGGGGACTTCTGCTCACTGTAGTCAGTTACAGACTCAGCGCACTAAGACCAAGATTCATCTCTATATAGTCTTCTGCAATCACTACCGTAGGTGAGAAGGATGTGAGGCAAGTCAAGCCCCAGTTTGTCACGTTCTACCTGAGAGTGATAGACATCACTCTGCTCACATTTCATTGGCCAAAGTACTTTGTAGGGCAATACTTTTTTATCCTCAGGGCAAGTAGGAGGTGCAACCCTACCATGCACCAAAAGAAGCAAAGCCAGAAATATTTGTTAAACTGCACTATGAGCTATAACATTCATACCGGTATTTTTACATTAAGAACTTCCCAGAGATACAGCCAGAAATCTTTCTATTTAGCATAGAAAAACTCAGTCACAGACAGAGACTGGGAGAGCAGAAACAAGTGCCCTGTTTTCCTAAATCTTAGTTTAATGTCTTTCCGTCACAGCATGCTCTCATCCCTTGGCTGTGTTAGCTAGACTTTTTTTTTCAACTAACGAATTTATTTATTTATACTCTCCTGGTTTCAAAGAATATTTGAGTGACATTATGTGATAGTTGTGTCACGGCCTTATTTTATTATATACACATGGAGCTTCTGACTGTGATTATATTGCAGAAAACACACGTTTTATAATCATTTGATTTTTTTCATTTATTTTAATGACCTATTAAAATAATGATATGGTTGATTCAATCTACTAAACTGTTTAAGATTCTTGAAAATAATGATTCCCTTGAAGGAAAATAAAAGTCATCTCAGAGGTCATCTGTGGGTGTTATACAAACGTCTTCAAGTGTAATGTGCTACAGTGGTACACCCCTTGTGCTAACAGCTGAAAGGGAGAAAAGTAGCATTAAAAGCTCCTATGTGCCTTTGAGAATCTGAGTAATAACATTCCAAATTTCCATCCACACAAAGTTGTTTCAAGACGAAAGGGGGCCCTTTGGCCAGGGAATGAGATGATTCACTTAACACTTTCTAGGGCAAAATGAGATGAAAATGAAATAGACGTTAGATGACAACAAAGGATTTGTAACCACAAAGACAATAGCTTATGTAGTTTTATAAGAAATTTAAGCAGTGTTGTTTTCTCTCATTCTCATCATGTATTTTCTTTAGTTAGAATTAATAAACACCGTAGGTATCTGGCAATCCAGTCTTTAGTTAACAGATACATTTGCATAACAATAATAAACCCTCTGCGTGCCGTGTGTGTGTGTGTGTGTGTGTGTGTGTGTGTGTGTGTGTGTGTGTGTATGTGTGTGAGAGAGAGAGAGAGAGATGTGGTGTGTTAGCTAGTGGATGTGCATGTGTCTGCATTTCTAAGGCCCATGGGATGAAATTACAGTGAAAAATTTAGAGGCAGTGTATTTTTCTCAACTTGCTGGAGACTGGTTTCACGCTTCTTCATTCTAATAGGAATCAAATGAAGAATGCTGACTCATTAAGAGGCTGCACTGAGATGTGTGAATGTCTAGCTGTTGGCTATGCATGGCTATGGGTCAGTCTTTCAAAAGGTGAGAAAATAATTTTACTTAATGTTTAAGGAATTACATTAGAAATTTAGACCTGGAAGGTCTGTTTACAAGGGCTTTCAAACTTGAGGAATATTTCAGTTTGTTGCCATAGCACTGACAAGAGTATATTTTATTGTAAACAACTACGGGAGACAAAAAATGTATACTGAAGATAATGATAATATCTAACTCATAAGGTGGTTCTGTCCACCACAAAATAATACCAGGTCAAGAGTCATCATCATCATCATCATTATAATAAAATATCAATATACTAATGATTTTCAACCTTTTAAAAATTCTTAGCCATAAAAATCCATTGTTCAAATATTACTTGAAGCGGAAGCCCTCTGAGTAAAACATGTATGTAAAATAAAATTGCTTTGGTTGAAGACAGAGTAGAAACCCTGAACCTCAACTCCCTCCCTACCCACACTGGGCTCTCTAGGGCATATTTGGAAAATCGTTGTTTTCAAAATTATCTTTCATTTGTGTCTGATGTAGGTAAACTTTTTAACTACACAATCCCCCTCATCCCTTTCCCCCCACACACACTCCTCACTTCAGGGCAGGTTATTGGGCAAATGTACTGAGTATAGATAAGCCCTAATAATGGCAACAACTCTTTACCTAAGGGCTTACCCATTTTGCTCGAAACTTGATACATATTATCTCCAGTTCTCCTTCCAGCTCTGTGTGATTGGTATGACTATCCTTATGTTCAAAATGGAGAAAGGAGACACAAAGAGGTAACCACGACTGTCGAGTTAGCGGAAAAGCTAGGATTTGAATCTGAGTTTGTTTTTCTTCAAAGCTTAAGCTCTTTCTACTTTACCACACTGCTCTCAAACTGGAGATCTGGGAATGTCCATGGGCTTTATATAAGTTTTAAATTCAGCTTTAATCTTGTAATAATCCAAAAACTTTAATGTATGTCTATTCTGGATCACCCCAGCAGCCCCAAGATTTCAGTGCTCTTATTTGCTTTTGTTAGCAATTACATTGTTGCCAAGTGACACTACTTTAATGACTCTTACTAATGAGAAAAGAACAGAGGTGAACTGAATAGTAAATGATGCGTTTGTGCCAAATGAAGGCCAAATGACATCACAGCAGGCTGTAGAAAGTAGTGCAGATAGAGGAGAGCAGCATGCAAATAGCACATAGGTAATAATATGGGCACGTGGAACTCTAAGGAACTGGGGCTGCAGCAGCCACTGCCATGCTCATGTTGCAAACTGTGATTGAGTTTCAGTCAAACATTACTCATCACAGTACATGAATGTTGTTCATTTGAATTTAATTGTGTTCGTATTTGAGTTTGGATTTAGTTGATTAAGTTGTGTTGGATGTAGTAGAGTTCTTACTATCAATAGTTTGTATCTAGTTTTATGGTAAACATACTTAAGTAACATAAAAATAATTTACCACAGGAATACCTGTGTATTTTTTTCCCTCTAAACGGAAAAAAAGGAATCTACATACAATGGTTGAGTTTGAAGAATACTGCACCAAATGAATGGGTTCTCTATCTACTGGGTTTGCTCTTGGGAAACTTTCAAGTTAAGAATCTGAAGATTGGTCAATTCTATGAAAAGTCTACTCAATTCCACCAAACAACTGGTTGACTGACTTCTTTTTCTTTTTTCTAAATTTACTGAAAACATCTGAAACTCTAAACATAAAATCTGCTCATTATAATAGGGTGTGTGTATGTGTGTGTCCTTGAGAGCGGTTTTTATGTGTCAGAAAATTTCAGTCATATACCTTTGGTTGTGTAATTAATACTGATTTTATTAGAGTTATTAATCCAAAAACTTAATTCTTCCTTAAGCTTTTTAGTTCAATTTACAAATCTCATTATTTTACCTTTAAATGTGGCTAATCTCAACAATCGTATTTTGAGGGCTTTTGTTAATGTTTGGTCTCATTTACAAAGTTGGTTAAGCTCTTTTACAAATTTTAAACTACATTTATAATTTAATATCTTCAACTTCCTCTTTAAACACTTCACTTATCTGACCAGAAAACATTTCCCATACTTAACTGATTTTTGTAAGTCTAATAAATTAGACTTTTAAGGTTGGGCACGGTGGCTCATGCCTGTAATCCCAGCACTTTGGGAGGCCAAGGCGGATGGATCACCTGAGGTCGGGAGTTCCAGACCAGCCTGACCAACATGGAGAAAACCTATCTCTACTAAAAATACAAAATTAGCCTGGCATGGTGGTGCATGCCTGTAATCCCAGCTACTCGGGAGGCTGAGGCAGGAGAATCGCTTGAACCCGGGAGGTAGAGGTTGTGGTGAGCCGAGATTATGCCATTGCACTCCAACCTGGGCAAGAAGAGTGAAACTCTGTCTCAATAAATAAATAAATAAATAAATAAGACTTTTAAATACAGTGAAACTTAAGTTCTCTTGAATATTTAAACACTGTCTGTACAATTAGTAAGATTCCAACCAAAAATTATAGGACTAAGTCAATTATTCAATTGTATATTTATGGTGATATTACAAGGCTAAGCCATCATTCTAATAGGTCATTACTAGTATTTAAACATTACTGGTAACTAAAATTCCAAATTTTTCTAGATTCCTGACACAAAGACATTACTACTATGGTTCTGGTCTTTTAAACATTTCAATAATTAATTATAAATTCTATGAGGTTTGAAAGATGTATACACAGTGAAGAAACCATTATTATCCACACAATTTGGGTGGATACTTCTGACCCAGTTGAGGTTACATGACAATCCAAGGTTTCAGCTGGGATGGTGACTGAATACTTGTCTGCAACACTGATAGGGTGTGTCTAGTTCCATTTACAATGGTTATACCAAAACCTTTCTATTATAATTATTATTATTATCATCACTATACTTTAAGTTCTAGGGTACATGTGCACAACGTGTAGGTTTGTTACATATGCATCCATGTGCCACATTGGTGTGCTGCACCCATTAACTCGTCATTTACATTAGGTATATCTCCTAATGCTATCCCTCCCCCCTCCCCCCACCTACTGACACGCCCCGGTGTGTGATGTTCCCCTTCCTGTGTCCAAGTGTTCTCATTGTTCAATTCCCATTGTTCAATTCTCATTGTTCTCAATGTTCTATGAGTGAGAACATGTGGTGTTTGGTTTTCTGTCTTTGCAATAGTTTGCTGAGAATGATGGTTTCCAGCTTCATTCATGTCCCTACAAAGGACATGAACTCATCCTTTTTTATGGCTGCATAGTATTCCATGGTGTGTATGTGCCACATTTTCTTAATCCAGTCTATCATTGATGGACATCTGAGTTGGTTCCAAGTCTTTGCTAGTGTGAATAATATCACAATAAACATACATGTGCATGTGTCTTTATAGTAGCATGATTTATAATCCTTTGAGTATATATCCAATAATGGGATGGCTGGGTCAAATGGTGGTTATACCAAAACCTTTCAATGAGGTGGCCTCATAAACTGTTTAGCCCGTGTCTTTGTGATCAAGTAATGTATTACGTGATTATTTCATTTACCCTAGAAGACTGCATTCTGAATCCAGGCTCAATTTTGGATTTTGCTTTTCTTTGTTTCTTAAAAAACATGAATGCATTTTCCAGTTAACTCTACAGACTTTTGGACATGTCAAAATCTTGCATTCTTTTCGCATGTTTTCTCTCTCTTAAAATGAAATTCTAGTATCTCTTATGACTGGCTTACCATTCACCCACAACTTTTAAGGTCACTTCTCTGGCACAACCTATTTCTAAGACTCATCAAAATCAATCTGGAAATCTAGCCCAGTTATTTTCAAAATGTTGCTTTTGTTTTGGAACTCCTTGTTCAACTGTAATGTTATACAGAACTATGAACAAACAAAACAGACAAAAGCTTCAGATTCTATCATTTTAAAACAATGTGGGCCTCCAGGCATGAGATCACAGGGAAAGCTTCTCCAACTTTTATTTTTATGGTCTTGGCCATCAGCCAAGCTGTCACATCATCCTGGCTAGTAGTCATAAGAGTGGAGCATATGGCCACATGTCTTGCAGGCCACATGTCTTGCAGTAAACTATGGTCCTGGTGCTTTGGATGGTTGTTGAGCCATGCACAAAGTCCAGGTAAGGTTGAGTCGTAAAAAGTGACATGAGGAGGAGCGATTATGGAAGACTGATAGCTGTTATCTAAAATCCATGTTCCTCTTCTTTCTTTGTACAAAGCTAGATTACATTTCCCAGACTTCCTTGCAATTAGGTATGCCCATGTGACTGAGTTCTAGCCAATGGGTTGTAAATAGATATAGGATGTTCTCCTCCTCTATTTCTAGTCCAGAAAAGTCTCCCTTACCCTTTCCTCCTTGCTATTTTCCCCTTATGACTGGCAGGAATGGAGACAACCCTCAACTTGGCAGTCACAATTTAAAGATGACACATTCTCCATCAGCCTGGAGATGAATAATTGCGTGGATAAGACCCACTTCATCAAATCGTTCTTGGCCTTTCAGCACTGTTACATATCAGAAAGCAAACTTGTACTATGTTAGAGCTGTTACACTTTTGGGGACTTGTTTGTTATGGTGGCTAGCTTACCTTAACTAAGACAGCAGTCAGTGAGATCCACCTATCCATATGGCCCATTACTTTAACTTCCATGAATAGTGCCTCAGTCATTGTTAATGTCTCAAGTAGAAGGTACCCCTTGACCACGTCCACTCAGAATGATGCAAGCTTGAGGCTGGTCAACAGTGGGGCCTGGTACATCCACACACAAGAGACTCCAGCTTGCATCATTTTCAGTGAATTCTGATTCCCTTGGAATCAGGCACCACCAACAGTGACTGAAAATAGGTCTGGTGCCCTGATTCTTAGACTGAAACAATGTGGAGAAGGGGTACAGTTTCTCTATTACTTGTATCTGGAGACTTTTCCTGATGGTGACAGGTGATTCCAGAGGTTTCAGGGCAGGATAGCTACATACAGAGTGACCAGCTTTCTCACAATACAGGTGTGATTACTCACACTGATGACACAGTTGCTCAATAAGTCAGCACAGTATATTTCCATCAAAGAATTATCCCATGCTGAAGAATAGGTTTGAATAATTAGGAATTAGAGCCAAATGGCCTTTCAGCCTTGTAGAGCAGGATCACCAGAGTGTCTGGCCTTTACCACCACCCCATCATAGAAGGGATCACTGGAACTCTCTGTGGAATTTTGTACACACAGGAAGCTGTGTTCTCCATTAACAGAGCATTTGTATATGTTATTTATTCCCTCTGGCGTGCCCCCCACCTCTGCCCCCACAGTTAATTGACTCCTAGAATTCTTTAACATTCAGATGAAATCTCATCTACTTTGAGAAGCCTATGATCCCTCGGAATGGGTTAGCTGTTTCTTTCTCTGTTTTTCCATAATACTATGAGCATAATTCTATGTATTAGCCAGTTTTGTATTTATTCACTGTTCTCCCTCTCACCAGACTGTGAAATGGCGGCAGTGGCTGTATCTTTCCTCTTGCGAACCACCTTCTCTTTATCATCATGTGTCACTCAAGAAATATCTGTTGATGAATTAATGAGCATTTATTTGGTATCACATAGATTGAATAACAGATTAATTGGCTGGAATTTCAGTCCCCAACTACTATGTCACCATATAGTTAGAACTTACATCTCACAAGTCCCCACTTCCCTGCATGCTTGATTTCTCCCTCTTAGCAACACAGTGGTAATTTTCTAAGTTCTGTTTTATTTCCCAGGATGAAAAAAGAACATGAAAGACATTAACGGGTTAAACATGTAGCAATCTGTTTTACATGAAAAGAAAAAGATACGAAGAAATTTTAATAAAAATACAACCCTACTAGGACTTGGACTCATTACCTCTGCAATATAAGGAAGACACTAGGCAATGTGAATTTACAGGTGTTAATTAGCCAACAGAGGGTTCCTCGATTGTTCCCAGAATACCATACAAACATAGAGAAATAGAAAAATTCAGTCAAAGAACATTCCCTGTCTCATAGAAAAGACTGCATGCGTGCACAATGTCATGCAAATCAGCTTTAATTTACTGCATGTTTTTCTGCTTCCACCAAATTTGTTGAAGAAAATGGATCTTTCTCTGCTCATAGCTGTAAATTCCTGCATCATCAAAGCATACACAGATCAAGATGTTGTTTTTCAACTGATGCTTGAATAATAGTAGAAGAAAATTTCCATGCAGAAACATCAAATGGATATTCCCATGGCAGCATTAATTTGGAAATACTCCGCACTGCACTGTAAGTGTGTCTAGTTGGGTAACAGGAGCATGGGTAGGTCCTTATTTTACACCCAAGCAGTTGCTCTGCTAGGGATTCCTGTTCCCTTCCAGAAAATGGAGATAATGGTTTGCATGAAGGTGAATTAAAATATATCCCTGCAGCCACTATTAATTAAACCATATTCACAATGAAACATAAGTAACACTTTGGGAGATATATCTACACAGCATTAAACAACTGGTCGAATGTTTTCCCCACTGCATTGATCTATTTTCGTGGTGAATTGTGGACACAGGCACAGATAAGTTCAGCCTGTCAGTGCAATTATGATAATCCAGCTATATCCATTTTCTCATTCAGGCCATCACTCAGGAAGGCCCTGCCATTTTCCTAGATTGTATTGTTCTGAGCATTCTGAGTGTCCTGAAGATGCAGGCATGTTGTAATAATTATAGCTAACACTTACGTAGTGCTTACCCTGTGTAAAGCACTATATGAATCACTTTAAAATTTTTCATGTTCATCTATTCAGTCCTCGTATCAAACCTACGAGGTAAGCACCATTATTTCCATGTAACAGAAGAGGCAACTGAGGCATGGAGAGGTTTGGTAACTTCTCTAAAGTCCTGTAGCCAGTAAATGGCTGAGGTGGGATTCAAACTTATAGTCTGGTTTAGTCTTTGCTTTTAATCATGACCCTCTGCTGCCTCAGTTTCTACTAAATCTTTGTTGAATGAATGAATATGGCTTACAGAATCAGACTGAAAGGGTGATATTATTCATCAAAACAGATATATGATTACAGACTACCAACCGGTGGTTCTCAAAATGGGGTCTGCAAGCTATTTGCAGTTCATTAAGCTACCCCAGGTGCCATGTGTTTTTTGACAAGGACATATTAGCATTTTTTTTTGCTGGTTTTCATTAATATTTTGTGAAATCCAGATATTGCTCCTGGTGCCTCATCCAAAGGAGTGGGCATCTTCTCATGCATCATTTATTTAAGAGAATGTCTGGGTTGTTTCCTTGTGTTGATGAGTAAGGGTAGATTCATTGGCTTCCAAGGTCTCTCTGGACACTGCCAAAGTGGTTCACAGCCTGAAACTCTTACAAGCCCTTGATCTAGGTGATGACATTTAAAAATTGGAAAAGGTGGTGTGGTTCGTGTTTACTGTTGTTCTGAAGAGAGAGGCTGCAGGGCACATACTCAAGACCCACCCCTAGGTTGTGGGCAGGACAAACCCAGCAGCTGACTGAGGAAGGGTCATTTCTGACATTGGGAAGACATCGGGTCTAGCTGACTCTTACTGTTTCCAAGCATGGCACCGTATCAGTTGGCCAAGAACCGACTCAAGTAGAGGGAAGACAAGGAGGCCACCTATGTGCACTAATTAGTCTGTTTTGTCTAGTTATCTTGGTTCTACTCACAACTGCATCAGATTTCATGTGAAAGGTTGTACCACATGAAACTGTGGACATCTGATCATTTTCGACTTAAAAAAATGGCAATTTTGTATAAGACAACTTAATAATAGTTGCTCTTACATAGTACCCCATGTACTAGCATCATAGCCTTTCAACTTTAAGAGTGAGGCGAGAATCCTACCAAGCTCTTTCATTAGTGAAGCATTTATGGGTGGCAAGGGTATGAAAGCACAATAAGGTGCACCGGCTGCACATGGGCAGAAAGAGGAGGGAGACGACACGTGTGCCATGTGGCAATGGCACTGCCTCCTCCAATACTGTCTTGTGGTTGAAAAAAGCCTTCAAATTTATGTGCTTGACATCCATAGGTTATTATGAAACTAGTAATAAAGATACAAAATTAAACTTAATGAAAACATACGGAGCCCTTCCCATGCACATTCTCTTAAGTGCTAGAGTAGATATAAGGACGGAACAGAGATCCTAACCCTAGGACATTTTTGTTTATTCAACAAATATCTTAAAGCATCTACTATGTGCTATGATCTGGCCTAAGTGCTTAGGGACACTTCAGTGTTCAAAATGGAACAAAATCCCCATCCTTGTGAAACAGTCTAGCAGAGAAGAGAGACAACAAACAATAAGCAAAAAATAGTAATTATGGAAAATGAACAGGGCGGTCAAGGGGATCCGGACTGGAGTGGGGCTGCCTTTTTAAAAGGGTGGTTAGGAGTAGGCCTCCCTGAGAAAGTGAGAGTTGAGCAAAGACTTGAGGGAGGTCAGGGATCAGTCACGCTGATCATTGTGGGAGGAGTATTTCTAGCAGAGGAAATCGCTAGAATGCCCTAAAGTAAGAGCACCCTAGGAATGTTCAAGGAACAAGAGGGAGACTTGTGTGACTGAAACTTAGGGTACAGTGTAGTCCCTATTAGTGACCACATCATACAAGAACATTCAGATTATTGTTAGGTTCAACCAGAGGAAAGGGCAGCCATGTGACTGTAAAAGGCTAGAAAGCATTGTTTAAAAGTTGACAAAATGGCAGTCTATTGGAAGCGGTGTGTAATCACAGGATAGCAATCTATAAACACAGGAGAGCCACAAGAATTAGGTGCATGGGCTGGGTGCAGTGGCTCACGCCTGTAATCCCAGCACTTTGGGAGGCCAAGGCAGGCAGGTCACCTGAGGTCAGGAGTTCGAGACCAGCCTGGCCAACATGGTGAAACCCTGGCTCTACTAAAAATACAAAACTTAGCTGGGTGTGGTGGTGGGCACCTGTAATCCTAGCTACTCAGGAGGCTGAGGCAAGAGAATTGCTTGAACCTGGGAGACAGATGTTGCAGTGAGCCTAGATTGTGCCATTGCACTCCAGCCTGGGCAACAGACAAAGACTCCGTCTCTAAAAAAAATAAAAATAAATAAATAAATAAATTTTAAAAAAGGGAATTAGGTGCACAGAGCCAGGGAGCTGGGGCCACAGGGAGGGTCTGGAACACTGCCCAGAGAGAAAGCCATCTGGGAAAGGGGTAGAGCTCCTCAGCACAAGACCAAGAAATACAACCAAATATTGAGGAAAAGGGAGAACATGGGGGAGGGGGGGTTGGCAAAGGTGTAAACCCATAAAGTGTAAAGAAAAGAGAAGCAGTGTTAGAGACCTGCTGGTCCACTGGCTTGCGGATTGGGGCCCTTGGTAGAAGAGTAAGCTTGATTGTTTTCAAGTGTAAATTAACCCAAGCTGAGCAGCTGCTGCCTATCAGAGAACAGAGGCCTGGCCAGGCCCCTGGGGAAAATCCACAGGACTTATGTCTCCCCACAGCCTTGGCTTGCCTTCTCCTCAGATTTGTATTCCTGGGTACAGGTTTACCAAATGTCACAAATTGTTTGCACTTCCACCCCCTCCCCAAAAGAAGACTGCCTCCGGCAGTTGCATGCCTGCTGTTGGTCAAGATCCACCTCAAAGGCTCTTTAAGCAACCCAGACCTCCAGGTCTTCTCAAGTCATCTATGTCTGTATGAAGTGTGAATTGATCCAGTAACTTGTAGGAGGCATGTAACCATGGTTGGAGGACCAAACACCCTTCCCTCAATGCATATCTCACCCCCACCCCCAGAAAGAGGTTCAGGAGGAGAAAGGCCTCAGTGGACACATCTAATCAAGCACTCACAGGTGGTAATTTCAAGATTTCAATGTGATGTGTTGTTTAAGGAAGCTGCTGCTGAAGGCAGTAGCTCTACCACTTAAGGTGATAGCTCTGTAAAGAGTACATTTAGATTCTTCTTCTAGATAGGCCTGTGGTAAGGTTAAGGGCAAGAGGGACCTTAGACTAGAGGTTAAAAAAGGAACAAAAACACTGTGTAATTATAAGAAGTCTTGACTCCACTGTGGAGAGCTGGCCTTGCAAGTTGTAGTGGCTGGCAATAGGAAAATGGCTCAAATAAGTACAGAAACATTTTTCAAAGGGTAGTCGTTAGGATTACATCAGAATCGCTTGGAGTGTTTATTATAATTCACATTCCAAGGCCCTGCCCAGGCTTCCAAAACCAAAATTCCTTGGATGAGGGCCCAAGGATTTAAATTTTAACAAGCTCCAGGAATACTCCTAATACATGTTTCATTTAAAAACAACTGGTGTAAATTGTAGTATTTGAGTGATTAATGTTGGTCTTTGGGAAGTGTGTATGTGTGTGTAATTTGTTTGTATTGTTTGATTGTGTGTGTCTTGTTTGATCCAATAGTTATCATCTGCGTTTGAAAGAATGAGAGGCAGATGGGTAACCCACAACTCAGAATGAATGGGATTTAGCCTGCCTATATCTGCCCTGAGCAATTCCACAGGACAGAGAATGTCAAAATCTTTCCCTGCCAAAGGAGGGCATGTATGTGCAAACACAAACAGATGTGTGCTTCTCTCTCTTTCTTTCTCTTTCTTTCTCTCTCTTACATGTATGTGCATGCACACACACACACACACACACACAGTGTGCCTGGGTGGACTGCCCTGGCTGCTATTTTGAGCATGATTCCATAATGGAAACTCAGACTTGCAAGAAGGTCCAGAAAAGATATGAATCCCAGGCTGCTGTAAGATTGCCTGAATGTTGTCATGGCCATTGGCATAGTGGACATTAGAGAAAGAGGTATCCTTACAGAGGAGAGCAGACTAAGCCAAGAAATAAGATTAAGAAATGCAGATGTCAGTGAATGCTCTTCCTGTGACTATTTTGACATCTGGGGTGCTCTTATCACAGACTAAGGGAAAAATCAAGATTTTTCTGCTTCTATAAGAGACTCAACCCTTCAGTCGAGGATGGTGTACCTCAGGGCTTGGGGAGAGGTATTATGGAAAACAAAGGTGAGGAAGTTAGGGATGTATGGCCACCCCAAATCCACCCCTCACTAACAAGCATCCTGGCAGAGAACACACATGTTATTATTGAGAGAGTTGCGTCCAAGAGTTCTGCAAAGCTGACAGTACTAAAGTGAAGGGCGGCCTGTAGTAGGGCTGATAGAGAGGGGAGGAGACACAGCCAGACCAGTGTCAGGCAAGACAAGACACCTCCTTTTCAACCATCACACACACAGCGAGCTGTGGTTCTCAAACTTTTATGACCATGCCCAATGTATGAAATACATCTTGTATTGTACACCAATACATATATTAAAGTAAAAGTCTAATAAAATAACAATAATCCTCATTCAGTGCAAACACACAAGATCAATATCCGATGTTTTGGACATGACTTTATACTATGAAAAAAGTCTGGCTGCCAGGAAAGAAGGGAATCCCAAGGCCAGAACTGTGCCTGATAGCTTCATCAGGTAACCTGCTGATCAACCACACTTATGGCAGCATTTTGGTGATTTCTATCTTCAGGTTATTTGGAGATGGACTAAGACAGCACTCTCCAATACAGTCACCATTAGTCATGCATAGCTATTGAACACTTGAAACGTGGCTAGTCCAGGCTTGGCGCAGTGGCTCACGCCTTTGGTGGGCACTTTGGGTGGGCAGATCACAAGGTCAGGAGATTGAGACCATCCTGGCTAACACAGTGAAACCCCATCTCTACTGAAAATACAAAAAATTAGCCAGGCGTGGTGGCAGGCGCCTGTAGTCCCAGCTACTCGGGAGGCTGAGGCAGGAGAATGACGTGAACCTGGGAGGCGGAGCTTGCAGTGACCCGAGATTGCGCCACTGCACTCCAGCCTGGGCAACAGAGCGAGACTCTGTCTCAAAAAAACAAAAAACAAACAAACAAACAAAAAACCCAAAGAAATGTGGCTAGTCCAAATTGAAGTGTATTCCGTGTGAGATACCCAAGAGTTTGGAGACTTAGAATGTAAAATTTCTTACTAATAACTTTTATATTGATTACATATTGAAATAATTTATCTATAAAGGGTTAAATAAAATATTATTGAAGTCAATTTCAATAGTTACTTTTAACGTTTTAATGTAGCCATTTTACTGCATTATGTATGTGGCTTGCATTATATTCTGTACGTCAGCAAGTGTGTCAGTGTTGGGCACATACTGTACCCTTCCATCATATTTCAGGTGCATTCTTCTTAAAAAGCAATCATTCTCCAAAACCCCTCTATACAGTTCTCCTCTCACAGATCCAACTGCATTCCCTCTAGTATATGTTTTCGCAGTCAGTGATTGGCAACTGACTCCTAGCATATTCTTATTTAAAGGTGTCTTGCTTTTCATGTGTTACGAATAGTGCATGATCAGATTCTATTTATCATACTGATGATCCAGCTAAAAAACAGTCAATAAATGGTTGAAAATATTGTTTTTGTATTTCATTCAACAGATAAGTAAATAAGTAATAAGTAAATAATAAATAATAAGCATCAAATAAGAGCAAGCACCATGTTTGATGCTATGTTATGGGTAATGCAGTGCGAATACAAGGCAACGTTGCTTTCAAAGAGCTTAGCATATATAATATAACCTAAGTTTTGCTCTTTGCTATGCCATCCCCACATATCTATTGAATCTCTTTCTAGCAGTTCTCTGCCTTGCACCAGATGCCTCAGTGGTACCAAACTACCAATGCAATCCTGACCTTACCATCCTATTCTACCGGGAGCTTTGCCTTGTTAGTTTATCTGCCTGAAATGCTCATTTCTCCAACCTTTGTCCTCTAAATTGAACATATTTCCCTGACTCAGTGTTTCATGCCTTCCTCTGAGAAGTCACTCCCAACCCTCCAGCCAAAGCAGCAATGGTCACCCCATTCTTCACGCAACTAGCAGGCTTTACAATATAGTTCTGTTGTTGATCTATCACACTGGATTGCAATTGTTTACTGGCTATTTCCCTTATGCAGTTATATATAGTTTAAGAACCACATGTATATTTAGAGTAGTTGGATATTGATTTCATACTTAAAGACCATACACCCAGCCACCCCATGTACTTCTACCACCCATTCCCTAACTGATAAGTCAGAGAAAGAAACGTATGTAACCATAATTACTTTTGGGAGATACGTCTGATACAGGAAGGAGAGAAAATTATTATTATTATTATTATTATTATTGAAACAGAGTTTAGCTCTTGTTGCTCGGGCTGGAGTGCAATGGCATGATTTCAGCTCACTACAACCTCCAGCTCCTGGGTTCAAGGGATTCTCCTGTCTCAGCCTCCCGAGTAGCTGGGGTTACAGGTATGTGCCACCACACCCAGTTAATTTTGTATCTTTTTAGTAGAGACAGATTTTCTTCATATTGGTCAGGATGGTCTGGAACTCCCGACCTCGGGTGATCTGCCTGCCTCGGCCTCCCAAAGTGCTGGCATTACAGGCATGAGTCACCGCGCCTGGCCTGAGAAAATTAATTTCAACATGAACTTATATGACAACATTTTCATAATCAGACCATATCCCTTGCCAGGGCATCGCTGGTGTAAAGGGATGGAATGGTACATGATCACATGTGTGTTCATCAATCAATTTAGTGCAACTTTCTGATTTAGATGTTTTAAGAGCTAGGAAGTTTTGGCACTGCCTAACCACAGTTGCAAAAGACCCCTATGGGGGTTGAAATAAACTGCTCACAGAATGGCAGAGTTAGAAATCTTCTGGGATTCATTTACTTGAACTTCAAGAGCTTCCCTAAGTGGAGCTGTGCTGACCAGCAAGTGTTACCCTGCTTGACCAAGACAAATTCATGAAGAAGCGAAGGCAGCAATGCCCATCAACAACACGTGCGAATGTCTGGTATGCAGTGGGAGCTCAATATATGTTGTTGAAAGAAAGAATGAATGAATATCTCTGCAGAAGATCAGGACTGACTTTTATAAGTTGAGAATGTTCATTGCCCATGCTGTGGCAGTAGTATCAAATAACTGCTTAATAAGCATATTTTCTGGGAGAGTTGCAGAAAGGGCAAGAGAGACACAAAACTATGGAATGGTTCTTGTCCTCAGAGGCCAAAACAAAGTCAAACAGAGACACAGTGTTCTTGGAGCTATGCAAATAACTCTTCTTTGTCCTATTTCACTAGGGAAATGAGTTATGAGAATCTTATTCAGTTAATTTCATTCCTTTAAAGCTCTCACCCTATATTAATTAGCTGATAGAACCCTTATGGTGTGATGTGTGTTTAGGGCCATTGTAGAATGCACATTTTCACTGAAATCTGTTTTATGGGACTTGTTAGCACAGATATTATTTAGCTAAATAGCTCTTAATGATTTCTTCAGAGTCTGCTGCATCTGTTGGGTAATTCATTTTATAGTTGGGGACTTTAAAAAATTCTAGTTTTTAACCTATTCAGCCCTAGTGACCTGTCTCTAGATCAAGGAGAATAATGGAGTACCTTTGTGTTCAGAAGAGATTTAAAATAATACTTGATTTATCCATGAAAGAGTAACGAAAATTTCCGTGAGTGTAGTATTATTTTATTCCATTTTGAAGAGTCTTTAAAAATATATTATTTTTTCAAACAAATTGCTTCAAGGGAAAAGAAGAAATTTGAATTACATCAAATACCTGGGTTTTTTAAAATAACCTGTTGAATTCAAATAACTGAGGGTTGATGTGAATTTGTTTGCACAAATCAGTTGGCGCACCTGGGAGTTAGTGGACTCAGGTTCTGAAAAGCCCATCCCGTGAGTTCGATTGCAGTCAAGTCACTTGACTAACAGATCAAGGGTTTCGTGTTGCTGCAGGCGATGCCATAAAATGTCACAGAAGAACTCCCCAGCATCTCAGGGCTGGGGCAGCTATGGTAGCGGCTCTGTGATGTCAGCAGCAGTGTTCTCATCGGGCAGCTCATTTTGCTTGTGAAATGCAAATACTCAAATGATGACAGATGGGGCTGGGGAGAAGTGTTTTTTTAAAAAAAAAAAATAATAATAATTCTATAGTTCCATCAAAGGTTCTGGTCTTAGGCAAGGGAGAGACTTAAATGGGGCACATATTGGAACCCCATGGTGGTCAAGAGATGTTCCTTTGTAGGGTTCTTTTTCATGTACACTTCAAGATGAAATTAAATCTCTCTGAAAACAAATCCCAGGAATCATGTCTGATGACAGAAAACCCATCAATGACTCCTGCGTAGACCTCAGAACACCCACTGTAAGTATAGAGTCTGCTTGGTTTTCTGGAAACAAACCAGATCTGTGCACTTGGCAGTGCTTTTGTCCAGAGTGCTGACAGCTTTAGACCCATTATAGGAAGCTAGATCCTACTTTTGGAGCCAACAGCCATTTTTCCTTTTTCAGTTGGTTCTGATAGAAAATGTGCAGAGTACCCACTACCATAGAGTAGAGTGGTTAGTAGCCCAGGAAAGAAATAGAAATCGAATCAAATTCCCGTTTCTGCCACTTACAAGTTCTGTGAACTTAGACAAGTTATTTAATTTCTCTAATGCAAATTTACTCATTTGCAAAATGAGGATAATAATATCTAATTCACAGGGCTGCAGTGAGGATTATGTGAGATAATGTATATGAAATGCTTAGTGAAGTGTTGCTTACGTTGTAAGTGCTGAAAACCATTATCAGCCTTTAGCAGGGTCTTACCTAAGCTCTGGGGGAAAAGTCGGGTTTTCATGATGGCAATAAAAGGGCAAAGGCTATGTATGTAATTACCAGTAAATATTCTGACATGAAGAGAACATATAAATAGCTTCATCTGCTTTCTCTAGAACAGAGATTGGCAAACTTTTTCTATAATGGGTCAGATGGTAAATATTTTAGGATTGTAGCTATATAATTTCTCTTGCAAAGTTTTTATAGTAGCATGAAGGCAGCCATAGACACTATGTAAACAAAAGAGTGTGACTGTGTCCCCATAAAACTTTATGTACAACCCAGGCAGCCAGCTGGACTTGATAGCTTGCCAACCTCTATTCTGGAATAGAAGCTGTTGTCTGATGAAGAACAATGGTCAATAATTCAAAGGAACAATAACCAGAATCACATCCTATTATTTTTCTGCATCTCTTTGTCCACCCCTCAACCCATACAACAGAATGCTTAGTTGATTTTAGTCACATAGAGGATTTGTAGCCTAAATTTCCAAAGGTACTACTAGTAAATAATGTACAGGTTATGGACAGTAATAACATTTAACAGGCTAGATACAACTGGCTATATAGATGAAACAAAAAGGAAATTAAAACTTGGTTAAAAAACACGTTTTTGCACAGGAAAACTAGATAGTCCACATCATAGAGAATTATACAATGAGCTATTGATTCTCCTGACTCTCTGGTGAGTATATTTTTTAGAGTCCTAGAAAACTTAGAAGGCACAGTGAGAATTGGAAATTTTAACATCAAACACACACACACATAAATATTCAACTGATCTTCAAAAGAAGCATGACCTTAGAAATCACTGTAGGATAAATTCCAGCTGAGTCTCCACACACAAACCTGCTTCATAAAAAGGAAAATGATCATGTTCAAATTCAGTCTCATCGCTGACTATGTTGGGTGGATAAAAAAGAGAACACAATGGTTTAGTTAGATATTTTAAAGTTAATCAATCAGCTAGTTGTTTTCAAAATAACCAGGTTTTTAAATGAGTTTAACTTTTCCTCAGTTTTCGAATCTGACCATTTGTGACATTGATATGCAAATCAGATCACATTCCCCTTCCCATGCCCTTCAACGGCTTCTCTTTGCTCTTGATGCTCTTGGAATAAAGACCAAACACACTATCTGTCCCACATGCTTTTCCTTCGTCCCCACGACTTCCCATTCCAGTTGCATCTTCAACCACCCTCCTCCAGGCTCTTTAAACCTCAACCATGCTGGTCTTTTGTCATTTCCACCGATTTTCCAATCTCTCCCTCACCTTGTTCTAACTCACCACCACTACCCCTCCACCCCAAAATCACCACCACACAGACGCTGTGTTAGTCTCGTTAACTTCTGTATACTGTTTAGGCCTCTGTTCAAAACTTACTTCCTCGGGAGCCTCTCCCAAGCCCCAGTCAACTGTGATAGAACCTGTCTCTAGCCTACAAGCTCTTATTGTAGTTTTTCATTATACATTCATTAGGGTGATGATTTAATTAATGTCTGTTTTTCCCACTGGGCTATCCACCCCCCAAAGAGCAAGAAATGTGCCTCTATTTGAATGGCAGAGGGCTCAGCTCAGTGCCTGGAATGCAAGCAGAGCAATAATAAATAGAGATAATGGAGTGGTCGTCAGAAGGATATAGAATTAAAATGTAGCCATGAAAGGTCAAAACTGAATTTCTAAGGGATATTGCTTATATTGCAGACAAAACATTGCCATTTTTCAAAATAATGCAGATTTTCTTGTTTGTTCATTGTTCTTAACTCATTTTCCAGATTTAGTTTGTCAAACTTTTTCTATAAAGGTGCAGATGGTAAATATTTGGGGTTTGGGGGCTGTATGATTTCCGTTTCAGTGACTCAACACTGCCATTGTAGCACGTTGTGGAAACCAGAGGCAGTACAGAGACAAATCAATGTGGTAGGGATCTTATAAAACAAGGGATTCTCGATTTCCAGACTGTTGACATTTTTCCCCAACAATTCTTAGCTGCTGAGCTGTTATGTGCATTGCTGTATGATTAGCAGCATGCCTGACCTCGACCCACTAGATGCTAATTGTGCTCCCACCCCCACTAGTGACAGCCAAAAATGTCCCTAGACATTGCCATGTGGGAGCAAGATCAACCCAGTTAAAACCACTGCAATAAAATTATATGAAAATGTGGCAAACTGGATTTGGTCTATGGGCTATATCCTGATCTGGAAGAAAGAAAAAATAAAACTAGGAAATTCCCTAATGGGTGCTATTTCTGGAAAGGCTATTAATTTACTTTATTTTCTAGCTTCTTGGATTTTCTTTATGGGGTATAGACCCTTTGAGGACTTTCTTTCTCAGAGGTGGGTAAACTCTTGGAGTATAATTATTGCAGCCCTCAGAGATAAGCAGGGGCAACTGGTTTAAACTGTATAGAATTTGCTTGGTCAAGTAAAGGATGCTGGTTCTGTTTATACATGAGTTACTCCCCCAATTGGGACCCCTGTAATCCCTTTGCTTACTTTGATTACTTTGATCAGTTTTTTGTTTTTGTTTTTGTTTTTTAACTAGCTTCTGGCAAAGTGTGCATTGCAAGGCAACTGAGAGCTGAAGGTAGAGTGACTAACGGCAGGGCTAATGCAAGTTAGCACTGGAGATCCAGCTCTTGATCTAAGTCTGAGAGAGCTGGAATTATGACCTTAGGAACCATTCTCTTCCTTCCCACCTTAATTTTTTCTTTTTTTCTTTTTGGAACTCAGGTACACAGACTTGGATTTATCATGGTCTTCGGACCATGATACCCTCTCATCACTGGTCTGGACGTGGCCCATTTTTGGCTTGTTTATATGTTTATGTTATAAATATCTGTGCCTTCCCTGCCACTCCCCCAACACAAAAAATAGAACATAGTCAGTAACTGACCCGTCCCTAGATGTTCTACCTCTATCCTGCCCCTCTGTTTCCCCTCGCCTGAGGCAACCCCGTCCTGACTCTTATCTTTATCTTCCCACTTTACTTTGCGGGATGTTGGTTTTCTCATCTTCAAGGTGGGAAAGGGCAAAGGGACTGTCATCTCATCTTTTAAAGGTCCACCTTTATGGTTTTAATGCCGGCTTCATTTTCTCTGGCAATCCTCAGAAACTGTGCCATGCAAATATTTTACATCTCTAAAGAGGAGAAAAAAACCTAGGCAAGTCAATGTTGTGAGAGACACACACAAAAACAGAGAGATTTCAGTTCATGTTGAAGATAGCTCATTGTGAGGTATCTTGCAGCCAAGGAGTCTACAAGGTGCTAAGGCCATTAAGATGTGCTATATCAAAAAACGTTTTTCCTCTGATAGCCAAATAGATTTATTATAAATATTGAGGCCTTTCCCCTTCCTTGGTCATTTGTCTACTTTAACATTAAAAGAGTTGTATCATTTACACAGCTCTGTTGAAGAGAATTCAGTCTATTGGCCCCTGGGACGGCAATGCTGGTATGGTAAACTTCAACACAGCATATAATGCATGGTCTAATTTTAAGTTCTTCAAAATGCCTATTTATTTGACTTTTACCAGAGCAGGAAGATAAGGCAGTCATGCTCCCATGCAGCTCAACATCTCTGCATGCTTGAAATTAAACCTCAGGGAAGAGGGCAACATAGGCCTGCGCACTGAGTATGAATAAAGGAGGCTGGTGCTGACATACATGTGAAAGAGAAGATATAAAAGAGAAGGAGACACTTGGGAGAAAACAATCCCTTGTGGGGAGGGAGGGGAGATGAATGTCATTAATAGCAATTTGCATCGCTATTGATTTAAACGTGGGAGAAACTGAATTCTCCTGTAGCTGTCCCTGGCATATTTGGGTGAGATTCTAGCGACCTCCAGTGGAGGTTCTCTAGAATTACCCTCATTGCCCCCGGATACTAAGACGTTAATTTCTGCACTTAACAAACCTGTCCCCGCTTACACATATTTGTGCTCCCTTTACTATCTGAATTGAAAATAGCTTCTCTATGCATATAATTTTTAAATAATCTATAA
This sequence comes from Theropithecus gelada, assembly GCF_003255815.1. Classification (NCBI taxonomy): domain Eukaryota; kingdom Metazoa; phylum Chordata; class Mammalia; order Primates; family Cercopithecidae; genus Theropithecus; species Theropithecus gelada. The sequence goes on along the minus strand of NC_037668.1, from coordinate 200,316,422 downwards.
AAATTCTAATCGTAATACAAAAATTCAAAGTAATTTTTAAATCAAATAAAAATAATGAATACATATACAATAAAAATCTATATTTGAAGATATAAATGTTCACATCTGGGTGTTCTAGAAGACAAAATTCTTGCATCTAGTGCTAGACTCATCAGAAACCCACAAATCCAATAGGTGGAAATGTACTATATTGGCATCAAGGGCCACCAGCAGCATTGCTATAGGTTAGGTAATTTTTTAAAATAAGTTTTAAAAATCTGGTAAAATTCCAAACTAAACAAAGACAGTCTTCCCTATGAAATTTAAGGTACATTAAAATTTTGCAAAATGCCCCCCAGGCAATTGTAAACAGGCTTTTCTCCTGTTCTAGCGAAGCTTTCCTAAGCTGCTGGGGATGCTGCAGCAATTCTCTGTCGCGCTGGACTTGAGGACTGCCCTCTGTATTGCAGAATATTTACCAACCCTTGTCCTGCCCCTACAGATACTGATAGGACTCCTCATTGATGGAGTGATCAAAAAACCCCATCCAAATGACCAAAGAGCCTCTGGGGAAAGAACCACCCTGTGAAGCATCGCTTCCCAGGCCTTCCTCTGGCAACACAGAGGGCCCTCCTACCCTGTGGAAGTATTCCCCTGGGACTGCCTCCAGGACTGGGAACTGTGGGGTCTTGACTTTTCCTCCTACTTTGGGGAATTCTTGACACTGCAGACAGGGTGTTCCTGGGGGAGCTGAAAGGGGAAAACAAAGAAGAGGCTTCAAACCCGTGAATGGTGGAGTAGGTGAAGTGAGTACAACTCTTCAATCTGACCACAGCAGCACACGAGGCGGAATGTTGGGTTCTGAAGCCAGATCTCACTACCACCAGAGTCCAGGGTGGTGGCTCTGCACAACGGCTCTCCTGGGTGTATTGTTTATCTTAAGTTCAAAGAGGGACATAGTTGGCCTCACACTGTTAGGATTCTGAGAACTTTTCCTTCTAGGTTTTTGAGAGCACAACTCTCTAATTCTTAGTTGTGAACCCTTCGTGCCTAATAAAAACAAAAACATACTCAACAGAGATTATTAATAATAGCATGATGATCCGAGAATAGGTTCTGTTGTTTATTTGTTTGTCAATTTTATGGGAATAGAATGTTCTACACTCTAAGCCAGCATTCTCCAAATTGTATTTGAAGGGACACTCACTTTATTGGCCAGTCATAGATATTTCTCTAAAAAAGAAGTGTTCTTTATCAAACAAGATCAGAAGTGTTGGCTTAAATGAATTACAGCAGGCATAAATTTCACTAACTCTGGTGTGCAAAAATGTAACTACTTTCTAAAATGGAACACAAACTAACTTTTCAATTTAGTCCTATCTGGTATCTTAGAAAAATCACTAATACTGACAAGGCAAGGGAGACTCCATTACAGCAAGTGACCTCTGTCAGTCCAGGGCTCTCCCCTTCACTCTTCCACTTCCTGTGGGTGACATGAAGTTTGGGTGGGGCCTACTTCTCCAGGCTTTGGCAGGGAGAGGGTGCCAGGTCTTCAGGCTCTGCGCTCTGCACATACACTGCCAAGGGGATGGGTCTTGTCTGTTTTTGGCCTCAACCTTCCACCCTGATGCCTTGGCTATCATCATCCCATCTCTTGGGACCCTTTGGGTCTGCCAGCCCTCATTCAAATACTCTTCCAAGGCCTTCTCCGTGCACAGACAATTTAGCTTCTTTCCCTACACCACAAGCAGGTGTGAGAAGCTCCAGAACATTTCTGGGCTGGAAACCTTCCCAAGCTACACTAAGGAATCGAGGTCTTGGCTCCTCTGCATTAGAACTCCCAAAGCTATCTGGATTTCTATCATTGCATCATGTGGTCCACTCCCCGCTAGGGGTGTTGGCCTGTACGTTGATGGGCCAGAGGGCCCCTTGTCAGAAAAACACCATTAGTAGCTGAATCTAATATTCTTCCCGCAGGCTCAGAAAAAACATCACCCTCTTCTATCCCTGAAGGGATTTTTATTTCCTCAGCCTGTGGCCTAAAATTGGCTTGGCAAATAGTCTTTGGCCTTCCAAGCCAACTACTTAGAACAATGGTTCAGATGATTTTGCCTTCCAGGGAACATGTGACAAAATTTGGAGACATTTCTTATTGTCACAGCTTGTTGGAGGGTGCTACTGGCCCCTAGTGGGTGGAGGCCTGGGGTGCTACTAAACATCCTACAATGCACAGACCAGTCCCCAGTAACAAAGAATTCTCCTGCCCAGAGTATCGATAGTGCTGAGGCTGAGAAACTCTGACTTGTTCTTATTATTTTGTTTTTATATCAGAGAGAAAAGGAATCGATTTACTTTCTTAAATTTCTAGCCTAATTTTATGTTCTAATCAATGACCATACTCCTCGCTGGCTGCTGTTATTTAATAATCATATTAATTTCCACTGGACCTTGGAAAACTGCAGACATAACCAGTTTGGGTGAAGAGATTGGGGTTTTCTAATCTTCTAGATAATGTGCACCTGGGTACTGATAAATGCCCTCCCCTCTGCTGTCTCTGCACATCCCTTCTGTAGAGGAGGATAGTAGAGGTAGGAAGGAGTAGCCTTTCTTGTCTTTGCAAAACTCTGAAATTTGCAGCATCCCCACCTATGGGGAATCACTGGCTGCCTTCAGAGCAACCAGGTTTGTTGCTGAGAAGGAACTGGAGAGCAGCTGTGTTCCAAGGCTCATAGGCTCATCCTGGGCCCCTCTGAATTCAGAGCCACATCCTTCATGGTACCCTAGAGGGGCATCAATAAGCTACGTGTTCCCCTCAACATGCCCAGTGTGTCCACAGAGGTGTTCAACCTGTGATATGCAGAACTTGAGGGTTCACAGAAGGGTTTGGGGGCATCACTCTTCAACCAGAGTTATAATTTCCAACCTTTTTAACATGTTTGTCTTTTAGATCAAATTCAGTCTAAAGAAATAGTTCTGAAAGTATAAAGGAAGGAGACACAGCCTATGAGAAGGGGATATGGGGTCAGTGTCTCAACAGGACACACTGCTGAGTGCTCAGGCTTCTTTTCCTTGAGCACATAGCACAGAGCAGATGGACATGTGTGTCACTTCCCTCTCAACCACTGGAGGTGAGTTGTAAGGAACTCCAGGGAGCCCTAAGGTGATAACGGTGCAGATGGTGGAGCCGGGAGATGGTCTAGGAACAAGGGAGGAGGCCATTGTATCCAGTAGAGAGTCTGCCCTATCCAACATCTAGCTGCTGCCTGGTCCGGGACAAGATCTCCACCTATAGCTAAGTTTGCTTTTTGCCCTCCTCTCGGCAACCCTGTGCATCTGCCATGCTGGTATCGGCTGTGGTGTACAGAGGAAGAGAGAGGCTCCTGTCCTTGTGTACCCTCCTGCCAGCACCTGCTGCCTCTGTGGAGGGAGGGGGAGAACTGAGCTGTGTGGCAGCCATGGCTCCTAACGTGCAGGGTACACTTGTATCACCAGGAACATCTGTCACAGCCATAACACATTTAGTCTGGTTGTTTTGTTTATACAACCCGAAGCAACCAGTTGGACTAAGATCTTCACAAAAGACTGATGGGGTAGGGCAGGGAGGGGTCAGAAAAAGCTGACATCATTTAAATAGGGAATTGGATACAGCCATAAACAGGTGACTTCAGACTTTGATATCTTAAGCTACACTGTGAATTGACCTATAATAGTTCCAGGCACTTTCTATTATGCTGGGTGGCAGTGAAAAGCAGGCAAGGAATGAGTGGGCCCTATTCTTAAACGAGATCATTCTTTATGGATGCAGAAAGTACACTGAATTAACAACAATGGGAAAAGACACCAACACTGATATTTAACACCCCCTGGCATAAATAAAACCTGCCCCCTTCTGCACTAACATGGTCTTCTACTGAAATAGTTATAACTTTTTATGAACCATTATTATCGTTATTATTATTATTATGCAATGGTCCTCACCCTGCCTATGTATAATAATCAGAGAGGAGCTTTAAAAATGACCCGAATGATGTCAGGGCCTGCAACAATTGAATTGAAATCCCAGGGAGCAGAGCCTAGGAATCAGAAACTTTCAAAACTTTCCCAGGAGAGTCTAATGTGCCACCTTAGGCTGAGAACCACAGTTCTGGCTGTGTATATAAACATGCCAGGTGACAGTGCTTTAGCAGTTTTATTTGCCCAGAAAGAAAAAAAAAAACAACGATTTTTTTCCTTCCTTCTTTGGTTTTGTGGCTCTAGTGCAGTGCTTCTCAAACCTGGCTGTACATTAGAGTCACCTGGGGAGCTTTAAAAACTATCACTGTCCTGGCCCCACCCCAATCCAATTAAGCCAGAATCTCTACAGCTGGGGCTTGGCATCAGCATTTTTTAAAAGCCTGCTGGATGATTCTAATGTGTGCCCAGGATTTCAAACCACTGCTCTAGGACAGGGGTTCTCAACCTTGGCTACATATTGGGATCTCCTGGGAGACTTAAAAATCCTGAGACCTGAACCCCATCTCCAGTGATTCTGATTTAATTGGTCTAGGGGGAGATCGGGGCATTAAAAATTTTTAAAGCAACTCCAGGTGGCAATAACATGCAGTCAAGATTGAGACCAATGGGTCTTCAGGAGGAAGAACTATGCTATTTTTAAATGAAATCCATTTCTTCTTTCTGGCCCTCATAGATATAATTTGCTTTATGGCACTGGGGAACAAGAAATGCGATGTTGCTTTATATAATTCTGGCTCAAGCCCAGGTTGGTGGCAAGTTTGATGTCCATCTGTTGTGATTCCTTTCCACTCACCTAGAGGGTGAAGAACACCAGGGACATGTCCATTTTAGTAGGGTGATTGGAGCCTTTTCCAGACACCGTTTCTGCCTATCTAATATGGTTTGGTTATGTCCTCACCCAAATCTCATCTTGAATTCCCACGTGTTGTGGGAGGGACCCAGTGGGAGGTAATTGAATCATAGGGGCAGGTCTTACCCATGCTGTTCTTGTAATAGTGAATACGTCTCATGAGATCTGATGGTTCTATAAGGAGGAGTTTCTCTGCACAAGCCCTCTCTCCTTGCCTGCTCCTATCCACATAAGATGTGACTTGCTCTTCCTTGCCTTCCACCATGATTCTGAGGTCTCCCCAGCTATGTGGAACTGCAAGTCAATTAACCCTCTTTTTTTTTTTTTTTTTTTTGTAAATTATGCAATCTCGGGAATGCTTTTATCAGAGGTCAAAACAGACTAATCCAGTAAATTGGTACCAGAAGTGGGCTGCTGCTGTAAAGGTACCCAGAAATGTGAAAGCGACTTTGGAACTGGGTAACAGGCAGAGGTTGGAACAGTTTGGAGGGTTCAGAAAAAGGCAGGAAAATATGGGAAAGTTTGAATTTCCCTGGAGACTTGTTAAATGGCATTGACCACAATGCTGATAAGCTGAGGTGGCCTTAGATGGAGATGAGAAGTTTGCTGGGAACTGGAGCAAAGGTGACTCTTGTAATGTTTTAGCAAAGAGACCGGTGGCATTTTGCCCCTGCCCTAAAGATTTGTGAAACTTTGAACTCGAGAAAGATGATTTAGGGTATCTGGCGGAAGAAATTTCTAAGCAGCAAAGCATTCAACAGGTGACTTGTGTGCTGTTAAAGGTATTAAGTTTTAAAGGGAAACAGATCATAAAAGTTTGGAAAATTAGCAGCCTGAGAATGTAATAGAAAAGAAAATCCCATTTTCTGAGAAGAAATTCAAGCTGGCTGCAGAAATTTGCATAAGTAATGAGGAGCCAAATGTTAATCCCCAAGACAATGGGGAAAATGTCTCCAGGGCATGTCAGAGGTCTCCACAGTAGCTCCTCTCATCACAGGCCTAGAGGCCTAGGAAGAAAAAATGGTTTCATGGACTGGGCCCAGGATTCCTGTGTTGTGTGCAGCCTAGGGACTTTGTGCCCTGTGTCTCAGCTGCTCCAGCCATGGCTGAAAGGGGCTAATGTAAAGCTCAAGCCATGGCTTTAGAGGGTGCAAGCCTCAAGCCTTGGCAGCTTCCACGTGATGTTGAGCCTTCCAGTGCACAGAAGTCAAGAATTGGAGTTTGGGAACCTCTGCCTAGATTTTGGAGTATGTATGGAAATGCCTGGATGTCCAGGCAGAAGTTTGCTGCAGGGACAGGGATCTCATGGAGAACTTCTGCTAGGGCAGTGTGGAAGGGAAATGTGGGGTTGGAGCCTCCACACAGAGTCCCTACTGGGGCACTCCCTAGTGGAGCTGTGAGAAGAAGGCCATCATCCTCCAGACCCCAGAATGGTAGATCCACCGACAGCTTGCACCATGCACTTGGAAAGGTTGGAGACACTCAATGCCAGCCCATGAAAGCAGCCAGGAGAGAGGCCATACCCTGCAAAGGCACAAGGGCAGAACTTCCCAAGACCATGAGCACCTACCTCTTGCATCAGTGTGACCTGGATGTGAGACATGGAGTCAAAGGAGATCATTTTGGAGCTTCAAGATTTGACTGCCTTGCTGAATTTTGGACTTGCATGGGGCCTATAGCCCCTTTGTTTTGACCAATTTCTCCTATTTGTAATGGCTGTATTTACCCAGTGCCTGTCCCTTCATTGTATCTAGGAAGTAGCTAATTTGCTTTTGATTTTACAAGCTCATAGGCAGAAAGGACTTGCCTTGTCTCAGAGGAGACTTTGGAATGTATACTTTCAAGTTAATGCTGAAATGAGTTAAGACTTTTGGGGACTGTTGAGAAGGCATGATTTGTTTTGAAATGTGAGGACATGAGATTTGGGAGGGGCCAGGTAGAATGATATGGTTTGATTGTATCCCCACCAACAGCTCATCTTGAATTCCCAGATGTTATGGGAGGGAGCCAGTGGGAGGTAATTGAATCATGTTGAATCATTGTTCTTGTGATAGTGAATAAGTCTCATGAGATCCAATAGTTCTATAAGGGGGAGTTTCCCTGCAAAGCTCTCTCTCTTTGCCTACTGCCATCCATGCCAGATGTGACTTGCTCCTCCTTGCCTTCTACCATGATTGTGAGGCCTCCCTTGCCATGTGGAACTGTTAAGTCCATTACCTCTTTCTTTCACAAATTGCTCAGTTTTGGGTATGTCTTTATCAGCAGCATGAAAATGGAGTAGTACACTACCTAACCCATTCCCCTGGCTCTTTTTTCACAAATCCCCAGGTCTACATGGGGTAGCAAAAAAGAACCACCCTGCTTTCCAGACTGCCCTAAAGGTGGTCCTGTAACCACTCTGGCCAGTAAGGAATATATGAATGTTGTTAGGAAATTTTCATGTTTTATAAGCCCTGATGCTTTGTGCTTGTCTCTTCCTCCTTCATACTCTCTAGAATACAGATACAAGAGTGGAGGTAAAGCAGCTGTATTCATACATTCTCACATTGCCATAAAGAAACATTTGAGACTGGATAATTCATAAATGAAAGAGGTTTAACTGATTCACAGTTCTGCAAGTCACATGGGAAGCATGATGCTGGCATGAGCTCAGAATCTGGGGAGGCCTCAGGAAACTTCCAATCATGGGTGGAGGGTGAATGGGGAGCAGGCATGTCACATGGTGAAAGCAGGAGCAAAAGAGCAAGGAGGTAGGTACCACACACTTTTAAACAACCAGGTGTTGCAAGAACTCACTTACTATGGTGAGGACAGTACCAAGAGGATGGTGCTAAACCATTCATGAGAAACCTGCACCCCATCCAGTCACCTCCTACCAGGCCCCACCTCCAACACTGGGGATTACAATTGAAGGCGAGATTTGGATAGGGACACAGATTCAAACCATATCAGCAGGCTTGAAGCAAAAATCAAAAGGAAAGCCAAGCTCTGGAAAATATTTTTCACCCAAGCTAATGATGACAAAGCAGAATGACTGACAGAACCTGGGGCACTGATACCATTTTAGAGCCACCACATCGCTCGATTATTTATCTCGTGACTTTATGTCAAAAGTGAAAAAACAAGCCCAGTTTGATTAAACCACTGTAATCAAATTTTTCTTTTAGCGCCTCCCGATAGAGAGAGCCTGAAACACAGCATGTTCCTAACTGTCATTGTTCCACACTACAACATGATGCCACTAGTGAATGCTGGGTTTCCATTCTGTCTAGTTAACGAGCTGCTGGTGTCCACTCACAGTAAGCAGTTTCATTCTCTGAGGAATTCAGGCTCTTTCTGTTATTCTAGCCCACATTTTAGTCACTCACATATTGCCCCCTCATGATGCAAAATAGCTACTAAAGCTTTACACAACGTACAAACCCGCCCCCACCCCACCCTGACCCCAATCCAATCACCTCCTACCAGGCCCCACCTCCAACACAGAGGATTACAATTGAAGGCAATATTTGGGGAGGGACACAGATCCAAACCATGTCAGCAGGCTTGAAGCAAAAATCAAAAGGAAAGCCAAGCTCTGGAAAATATTTTTCACTCTGATAAGGATGGGAAAGAAATGCTTTTGTTAATATTCTCAAAACAACAATGTTCCAAATTGGAAAAGAAGGAGATAACTCTTACTATCAGATGAAAAATATTTTCTGGAAGTCTCCAGAAGACTTTCTCTCAGGCCACAATTGGATTCACCACACAGTGCCCTAAATCAACTCTTGGCAAAGGAACATGGGATTGCCATGATTGGCTTAGACCAATCATGGTTCTTTCCCTGGGGCTGCAGGAAGAGCCCACTAACACTGAGTGCATTGCTGCTCCAAACCAGAAGGAAGTTGGGGTTCTTTCAGGAAGGAATAAGGGGAAAATGGCAGTTTGAGAGGCAAGCAACCTAGTCTGCCACAAGAAGCCAATCTGCTAACAAAGGGAGGAAGGGTCCTACAGGCAGAGGGAAAAGTATGCACCAAGGTAAGGACATGAAAAGGCATGTCACATGCAGGAAGAAGTAACCTGTTCTGTATCACCATGAAATAAACTCATTAAAAAAAATATTCGGCGTGGTGGATCAAACCTGTAATCCCAGCACTTTGGGAGTCCGAGGTGGGTGGATCACCTGAGGTCGAGAGTTGGAGACCACCCTGACCAACATGGAGAAACCCCGTCTCTACTAAAAATACAAAATTAGCCAGGCATAGTGATGCATGCCTGTAATCCCAGCTACTCGAGAGGCTGAGGCAGGAGAATCGCTTGAACCTTTTTGCACTCCTGCCTGGGCAGTAGGAGTGAAACTCCGTCTCAAATAAATGAATAAATTAATTAATAAAATAATTAATTAATTAATTAAAAATAAAAATTCCAAAAGAGAGGATGTGAAGGTTTGGTTAAAAGTGAAACATAGCTCTTATTGCTCAGACATGGCAGTAAGGAGTTTTTTATTATTACATAGTTCCAAAGCGTTGTTCCTTTGTGATAAACAATCAAGGAAACCCTCAGGACTACATGGCATTCTGTGTTCAGGATAACATCAGTACCAAAAGTGAAGCATTCTTCGTAAAAAGCTGATATGGTTTGGCTGTGTCCCCACCCAAATTGCATCCTGAACTGTAGCTCCCATAATGGGATGCGGTAGGTGGTAATTTAATCATGGGGGCGGGTCTTTCCCATGCTGTTCTTGTAATAGTGAATGCGTTTGAATATGTTTTACAAGATCTGATGGTGTCTTAAAGGGGAGTTCCCCTGCACATGCTCTCTTGCCTGCCACCATGTAAGATGCCACTTTCTCCTCCTTTGCCTTTGGCCATGATTGTGAGGCCTCCCTAGCCATGTGGAACTGTGAGTCAATTAAACCTGTTTCCTTTATAAATTACCCAGCCTTGGGTGTATCTTTATTAGCAGCATGATAACAGACTATACAGTAAATTAGTACGAGGAGTGGGCTGTTGTTGTAAAGATACCCAAAACCATGAACACAATTTTGGAACTGTGTAAACAGTCAGAGGTTGGAGCAGTTTGGAGGACCCAGAAGAAGACAGGTGAATGTGGAAAAGTTTGGAAATTCCTAGAAACTTGTTGAATGGCTTTGACCAAGATGCTGATAGTGATATGGACAATAAAGTCCAGGCTGAGGTGGTCTCAGATGGAGATGAGGAACTTGTTGGGAACTGGAGTAAAGGTCACTATTGCTATGCAAAGAGACTGGTGACATTTGGCCCCTACCCTAGAGGTCTGTGGAACTTTGAACTTGAGAGATATGATTTAGGGTATCTGGCAAAAGAAATTTCTAAATGGCAAAGTGTTCAAGAGATGGCAGAGCATAAAAGTTCAGAAAATTTGCAGTCTGACAATGTGATAGAAAGTAAAAACCCATTTTCTGAGGAGAAATTCAAGCCAGCTGCATAAATTTGCATAAGTAATGAGGAGCCAAATGTTAATCACCAAAACAATGGGAAAAAGGTCTGTAGAGCATGTCAGAGGTCTCCACGGTAGCCCCTCCTATCACACGCCCAGAGACCTAGGAGGAAAAAGTGGTTTTGTGAGCCAGGCCCAGTGTCCCCATGCTGTGTGCAGCCTAGGGACTTGGTGCTCTGTGTCCCAGCTGCTCCAGCCATGGCTGAAAGGGGCCAACGTAGAGCTCGGGCCATGGCTTCAGAGGGTGCAAGCCTCAAGCCTTGACAGCGTCCACGTGGTGTTGAGCCTGCTAGTGCACAGAAGTCAAGAATTGGGGTTTGGGAACCTCTGCCTAGATTTCAGAGCATGTATGGAAACGCCTGGATGTCCAGGCAGTTGTGCTACAGGGGCGGAGCCCTCATGGAGAACCTCTGCTAGGGCAGTGTGGAAGGGAAATGTGGGGTCAGAGTTCTTACATGGAGTCCCCACTGGGGCACTGCTTAATGGAGTTGTGAGAAGAGGGGCACTATCTTCCATGCCCCAAAACGGTAGACCCACTGACAGCTTGCACCATGTGCCTGGAAAAGCCACAGATACTCAATGCCAGCTCATGAAATCAGCCAAGAGGGTGGCTGTACCCTGCAAAGCCAAAGGGGCAGAGCTGTCCAAGACCATGGGAACCACTTCTTGCATCAGTGTGACCTGGATGCGTGACATGGAGTCAAAGGCGATCATTTTGGAGCTTTAAGATTTGACTGCCTCACTGGATTTCAGACTTGTCCACAGGGCCTGTAGCTCCTTCATTTTAGCCAATTTCTCCCATTTCGAAAGGGTGTATTTACCCAATGCCTATACCCCCATTTATCTAGAAAATAACTAAATTGCTTTTGATTTTACAGGCTCATAGGTGGAAGGGACTTGCCTTGTCTCAGATGAGACTTTGGACGGTGGACTTTTGAGTTGATGCTGAAATGAGTTAAAACTTTGGGGGACTGTTGGGGAGGCATGATTGGTTTTGAAAAGTGAGGACATGAGATTTGGGAGGGGCCAGGGCAGAATGATATGGTTTGGCTGTGTCCTCATCCAAATCTCATCTTAAACTGTAGCTCCCATAATTCCCACATGTTGTGGGAAGTACCTGGTGGGAGGCAATTGAATCATGGGTGTAGGTCTTTCCCGTGCTATTCTCATGTTAGTGAAGAAGTCTCACAAGATTCAATGGTTTTATAAAGGACAGTTCCCCTGCACATGCTGTTGTCTGCCACCATGTAAGATGTCACTTTGCTCTTCCTTTGCCTTCTGTCATGATTTTGAGGCCTCCCCAGCCATGTAGAACTGTGAGTCAATTAAAGTTCTTTCCTTTACAAATTACCCAGCCTTGGGTGTGTCTTTATTAACAGCATGAGAACAGACTAATACAGAAGCAATGCTTATGGAAATGTGTATCATCAGCTAATCAGCTCATCAGCTCCTACTGGGCCCACACTAGTTGATTAGGGCTCTGACTCACCCAGTCCCAATCAGGCTCCTGTCCCTCTTGGCCCTTCCTATTTTACTGGAAACTTTTCTCAGCCTTTGGAAGGCCCCATTAAAAACAAAATTTTGGAAATACTTTTTATAATAATCACTTTGCTTAACCACAGTTGCATTTGAGTTCATTTGGGGGCATCTATTCTAAATAAATTGTCTAAAATCACAGTTTTTAAAAATACTTCATTTAAAGTTGTTTACTGTGGAGTGATGTCAGTAAGAGGAATAGGAGGTTACCCACTTATATCTCTTGACAACAATGGGAATTCTGCACCCATCCGCAGACAAAAGTCTTCAGGAGCCTTAGGATTCAGGTAGAAAGTTGTGAATCCTTGGTAAAGCCCAAGACCTAAAAAGGCCATTTTGAGAGTGCAGACTAGCACCTAGGTGGCAGACCCACCAGTCATGCATTTGGGCTCAAACCAGAAGACAACCCCATTCCCCAAAGAATTTTGGTTACTGCCTCCCTTGGCCTTGAGCCTGCAACCAAAGTCATCTTCCAAGAGGTACAGGAGAAATCATGCACACTAGTCTCATCTGCTTGCTACAATTGGTCTTAGAAGTGGACTTGAAAATTATCCTGTAACTTGTCTGAAACCCTCTCATCTGTGGTTCCAGCTGAATACTTCTTGCACAAGGGTCCAGAGGGAGATTATCCTTGTTCCACAGCTTGGGAATTACCTATATGTTTGAGCCTCCATAACAGGCTTGCCAGCCTCTGTCCCACAGCAGATGCTGAGGGGCTCAGTTTCAGCTTTGGCCCCTCCTGCATCTGCAAGAAACAGCTAGGAGACACATACCTGCCTGGGCCACCAGGGTAGACTTACTGGCATCCATCCCTTCATGGATTTTGAAGGGGCCTAGTCTCAGTTCTAGCCCCTCTCACTGCAGTCAGGGAATTGTCTTGCCTGTGCAGGGAACTTCTGGAAGGCATGCCTGTCTAGGCCAACAGGTCATGCTTCTGGACTCAAGTCCCTAGCCAGCTTTCTTACACAGACTGGGTACCTTCCATAGGTCTTCCCCAGGTCCATCCAGGCCAAGACACCATACCCACATAAGAACTCTCATGAGACTTACAATAAATATGGCTTCAGGGGACCCTGTAGTGCTAGAATGTCTGCAATGGCCATGGGATTTCACAATAGTCAGTCTGCTTAGATATCTGGACAGACTCATTAAAGATGAATGGGCAGAGACCAACCCAGACTATGAATACCAGATTAATACATAATTATTTAATGTGCAGACATCAACATGCATCCATATCCATCAAGAACAATCAGGGATTCATAACCTTACCAAATATACAGAATAAGCATCAGTGACAGATCCTAAAGAGAAGATGTGTGATCTATAAAACAAGGAATTCAAATTAGCTGTGATAAGGAAGCTCAGCGAACTTCAATAAAATGCAAAGAAACAGTATAGAAGTTTACCAGAGAAAATTTAACTAAGAGATTAAAATTTAAAAATCAAACAAAAAATTCAGAAGCTGAGAAATACAAAGAACAAAATGAAAATGCAATAGAGAGCATCAACAGTAGAATTAATCAAGCAGAAGAAAGAATTAGTGAGCTCAAAGACATGTTATTTAAAAATACAGAGTTAGAGGCAATAAAAAGAACAGAAATGAAACTTCCAGTTCCAAAATGGTGCTGTAGATGCAAACTGGCTCCACTGCCCCCCACAGAAAACCAAAAACAAATATAGAGCATTGAGATTATCACCAGCAATATCCCAGAACCCAAATATGAAGATGAGTCTGTTCTTGTAGCCACAGAGAAGAAAAAAAAAAAAAAGAAAGAAAACTCTGAAAATGGTGGCAGAATCAGATTTCCATATTCATGACACCCTTCCCCCAAATCTGTGGCACCAAGCATGTAGAAAATTTCCCTCAACTCAGTTTCTACACTGATAAAAATGAGGTCAAGGTGAACAACCAGCTTCCCTACTATCTTGAGTTCCCTAGCAGGAGATTCATCCCTGCCTGAATTCATGGGAAGCAACATAAATGCCTGAAGGGAGAAATATCTCTAAAGACAGCTACAGAAAAAAAGAGTAGGTGGGACTTTCATACCCAGCCCTGGAAACTGCTCTGTAACTTGGCCAACAGAGATACGAAATCAGAGTGGCTGTTCAGTGGCACCACAATGTAGGAGGTGTTACATTTCACAGGTCCTCTGGGCACAAACCCCTAGTCAGCCTTTCCACACTACTAGGATATCACCTTGGATACCCCATTCAGGATTGTGAGTTCTCTGATTAATTGCTAGAGCTGAGGCAAACCTAGGCTTGAGGCATTATCTAGTGTCTAAAAGGAGGCAAGATCAAGAAAAAGAATAAGAAATCGAACAGGTAAGCTATGGAAAATCTCTATGCAAATATACCCAACAAAAACCCAAAACAAGCTAGATGGAAAAGACTCTAATAAATAATGAAGCATTTAATGCAAAGACAGACATACATTGACAGGAAATAACAGGAAACAGGAAATCATGACCTTCCCAAATGAACAAAGCAGAGAGTCAGTGTCTGACTGGTAGCAATATGTGAGTTCTCTGACCAAAAATTCAAAATAGCAGCTTGTTTTTCTTTTTTTTTTTTTTTTTTTTCCAGATGCAGTCTCACTCTGTTGGCCAGGCTGGAGTGTGGTGGTGCGATCTCGGCTCACTGCAAGCTCCACCTCCTGGGTTCATGCCATTCTCCTGCCTCAGCCTCCCGAGTAGCTGGGACTACAGGTGCTCCCTACCACACCTGGCTAATTTTTTTTTGTATTTTTAGTCGAGATGGGGTTTCACCGTGTTAACCAGGATGGTCTCCATCTCCTGACCTCGTGATCCACCTGCCTCGACCTCTCAAAGTGCTGGGATTACAGACGTGAGCCACCACCCCCGGTCAAAAACAGCAGTTTTAAGGAAACTCAGTGATCTCGAAGATAACAAAGAAAATCAATTCAGAAATTTATCAGAGAAATTTAACGAAGAGAATGAAATAATTCAAAAAAATCAAATAGAAATCTTGAAACTGAGAAATATATTTGCTTAACTGAAAAGTTTATTAGAGGCTTTCAACAGCAGAATGGAAAGAACAGCGAAAAAAAAAAATCCGTGAACTTGAAGACAGACTATTTGAAATTACACAGTCAGAAGAGAAAAAAGGAATGAAAAAGCATGAAGATCACCTACAAGATATAGAAAATTACCACAAAAGACTAAGCCTAAGAATTGTTGGTGTTTAAAAGGGAATTGAGTAAGAGCAAGGAGACAGAAATCTTATTCAAATAAATAATAACACAAAACCTTCCAAAACTGGAGATAGACATAAATATACAGGCACAAAAAGGTCAGAGAATACCAAACAGATTTGACCCAAAAAACACTACTTTGAGGCATATCATAATCAGACTCTCAAATCAAGGACAAAAAAAAGCTCTAAGCAGGAAGAAAACAGAAGCAACATGTCAAGGAACTCCAGTTCATCTGACAATAGACTGTTCAACAAATATCAAATATGCCAGGAGAGAATCGAATGATGTTTTCAAACTGCTAAAAATAATTGCTATCCAAGAATACTGAACCTAGCAAAGCTATCCTTCAAATATGAAAGCAAGATAATCTTTCCAAAACAAGCAAAATGAGAAAATTTGCCACCACTAGACCCATCTTACAGGAAATGCTGAAAGGAACTCTTCAACCCAAAAGAAAAAACACTAATATACAGGCAGGGCACAGTGGCTTATGCTTGTAATCCCAGCACGTTGTGAGGCTGATGTGGGCAGATCACCTGAGGTCAGGAGTTCAATACCAGCCTGCCCAACATGGTGAAACACTGTCTCTACTAAAATACAAAAATTCACCAGGTGTGGTGGTGCATGCCTGTAATCCCAGCTACTGGGGAGACTGAGGCATGAGAATCACTTGAACACAGGAGGCAGAGGTTGCATTGAGCTGAGATCAGGCCATTGCACTCCAGCCTGGGTGATAGAACAAGACTGTGTCTCAAAAAACAAAGACAAAAACAAACAAAAAAAACACTAACATGCAAAAGGAAAACAAATTTTTTGTGTGTGATCTAAGATAAGTGGTTATCTCTTTAAAATAGCTTGTTATATCTATACAATTTTTTTTGTAAGCCTCAAGGTAACCACAATGCAAAAGCCTATAATTGATACACTAAAAACAAAAAGCAACAAGTTGAAACATACTACCAAAAAGAAATCACTTAACAACAAAGAAAGACACTAGGAAAGAGACGAGTTATGAAACAACCTAAAAATGAGTAACAAAATGGCAGTAGAGAGACAACTAATCAATAATAACACTGAATGTAAATGGACTGTATTCTCCAATTAAGAGATACAGAGTCGCAAACTGGATTAAACACACACAGACACACAGACATACACATACACATACACACACACACACACACACACACCAATTATATGCTGCCTATGAGAGACTCACTTCACCTGTAAAGATATGCATAGACCAAAAATGAGGGATGGCAAAAGATAGTCCATGAAGATGGAAACCAAAAAGAGTAGAAGTAGCTCTACTTGTAATATATAAAATAAGGTTTAAGCCAAAAACTATAAAAAGAGACAAAGAAGGCCATTATATAATGATAACTTGGCCAACACAGCAATTTTATACATGTATTATATATATTATATATGTATATATATTATATATATGTGTGTGTGTATATATCCAACATCAAAGAACCTAAATATGTAAAGTAAATATTAATATACTTAAGGGAGAGATAGGCTATAAGACAATAAGAGTAGGGGACTTCAACCCCCTACTTTCAGCAATGGACAGATCCTCTAGGCAGAAAATCAACAATGAAACATGAGTTCAACTGTACTCTAGACCAAGTAGGCCTAAAAGACATTTACAGAACATTCCATACAACAGCTGGAGGACACACATTCTTCTCAACAACACATGGAACATTCTCCACTACAGATCATGTATTAGGCCACAAAACAAGTCTCAACAAAATTTTAAAAATTGAAATTATATCAAGTATATTTTCCAACCACAATCGAATAGAATTAGAAGTCTATAGCAGGAGAAACTTTGGAAAGTGTACAAATACATGGAAATTAAACAGCATGCTTCTGAACAACCAACGGGTCAATAAATAATTTTTTAAAATAAAACATTTCTTGAGACAAATGAATATGGAACTACAACATACCAAACCTATGGGATACAGGAAAAGCAGTTATAAGAGAGAAGTTTACAGCAATAAATGCCTACCTCAAAAAAAGGAGAAAGTTCTCAGGTAAACAATCTAATGTTGCATCTTAAGGAGCTGGAAAAACAAGTACAAACTAAATCCAATATTAGAAAGAAATAGTAAATCAGAATACAAACAAAATAGAGACAAAATATAAAAGATCAACAAAATAAAGAGTTGATTTTTAAAAAAGACAAACAAAACAAACTTTCAGTTAGACTTAGGAAAAAAATAGAGATAACCCAAATAAATAATAACGGAGATAAAAAAGGAGACATTACTACTTATGCTACAGAAATATAAGGGGTCATAATAGACTATTATGAACAACTGTGTACCAACAAGTTGGAAAACTTAGAAGAAATGGATAAATTCTTGGACATACAATTTAACAATACCAAATTATAAAGAAATAGAATATCTGAAAAGATCAATAATAAGTGAAGAAATTGAATCAGAAATAAAAAGTCTCCCATCAAGGAAAAGCCCAGGATCTGATGCCATCACTGCTGAATTCCACTAAACATTTAAAGAAGAACAAATATGAATTCTCCTCAAACTATTCCAAAAAACTGAAGGGGAGAGAAATTTCCTGAAATCATTCTTCAAGACCAGCACTACCCTAATTCCAACACCAGAGAAGGACACATCCAAAACAAAGCAAAACAAAACAAAACTATAGGTTAATATCCCTGATAAACATCCATGCAAAAATTCACAAAAATGAATTTTTTTTTTCAACAGTAAACAGAATTCAACAGTACATTAAAAACATAATTGGCCAGGATCAAGTGAAATTTAATCCAGGGATGTAAGGGTAACTCAACATATACAAACAAATAGATGGAATTCGTCACATTAACAGAATCAAAAACAAGAGCCATATGATCATTTTAATAGATGTAGAGAAACATTCAATAAAATTCAATATCACCTTATGGTAAAAACTCCCAACAAATCATGAATGAATGTATCTCAACACAATAAAGACCATATATGACAAACCCACACTTAAAACCATACTGAATGAGAAAACATTTAAAGCTCTTCTTCTAAGATCTGGAACAAGACAAAGATACTCACTTTCACTACTTCTATTCAACATAGTACTGGAGGTCCTAACCCATGGATGTCCAATCTTTTGGCTTCCCTGAGCTGCATTGGAAGAAGAAAAATTGTCTTGGGCTACACATAAAAAACAGTAACAATAGCTGATGAGCTTTTAAAAATATCACAAAAAAAAGACTCATAATATTTTAAGAAAGTTTATGAATTTGTGTTGGGCCATATTCAAAGCTGTCCTGGGCCACATCCAGCCCACGGACTGTGGGTTGGACAAGCGTATCCTAGTCAGAGCAATTAGGCAAAAGAAAGAAAGAACAGGCTTTCAAATTGTAAAGAAAAAGTCAAATTGTCCCTGTTTGAGGATGATATTATGTCATATACAGAAAACCCTAAAGACTCCACCAAAAACAACTATCAAAACTAATGAATAAATTCAGTAAAGATGTAGGATACAAAATCGATATTTAAAAAATCAATAGTATTTGTGTATGTTAACAGCAAACTGTCCAAAAAAGAAAATAATCTCATTTACGGTAACTACCAAAAATGCCTAGGAAAAATTTTAACCAAAAAGGTGAAAGATCTATACAAGAAAAACTATAAAACATTGATGAAAGAAATTGAAGAGGACACAAAAATATGGAAAACTATCCCATTTTCATGCATTAGAAGAATTAATACTGTTAAAATATCCATATTACCCAAAGCAATCTACAGATTCAATGCAATCTCTATCAAAATATAAAAAATATTCCTTTGCAGAAATAGAAAAAAAAATCCTAAAATTCCTAGAACCACAAAAGACCCTAAATAGCCAAACTGATCTTAAGCAAAAAGAAAAAATGAAGCTGGAGGCATCACCTTATCTGACTTAAAATATATCACAAAGCTATAGTAACTTAAACTGCATGATACTGACATAAAAAAGAAACATAGACCATTGGAACAAAACAGAATCAAAAATAAATCCAAATATTTACATCCAACTGATTTTTGACAAAGGCATTAAATGCACGCATTGGGGAAAGGGCAGTCTTTTCAATAAATGATGTTGGTAAGACTGGATATCCACATGCAGAAGAGTGAAACTAGACCCCTATCTCTAACGATAAGCAAAAATCAGCTCAATATGGATAAAATACTTAAATTTAAGACCCAAAACTATGAAATTACTAGAAAAAAACATAGGGAAAAATGCTTAATGATATTGGTCTGGGTAAGAATTTTTTTAATAAGACCTTAAAAGCCTAGGTAACAAAAGCAAAAATAGACAAAATAGTCATCAAACTGCAAAGCTTCTGCATATCAAAATAAACAATCAGTAGAACAAAAAGACAACCTACAGGATGGGATAAAACTCTTGCCAAGTATGCATCTAACAAAAGGTTAATATCTGAAATACTTAAATACTTTAAACAATTCAATAACAAAAAATAATAATAATACAAATAATTAAATTTTAAAAATCAGTGAAAGACTTGAACAGATATTTCTCAAAAGAAAACATACAAATGGCCAACAGGTATATGAAAAAATTCTCAGCATCACTAATCATCAGGTAAATGCAAATCAAAACCACAGTGAGAGAGCACCTTGCATTAGTAAGAATGGCTATCATCAAAAAGGCAAAAAATAATAGATGCTGGCAATAATGTAGTAAGTATACACTGTTGGTGGGAATGTAAATTAGTACTGCCATTATGAACAATAGTATGAAGGTTTCTTAAAAAATAAAAATAGAGCTACCATATGATCCAGAAATCCTACTACTGGGCATATATCCCCCAAAATGACATCCGTATGTTGAAGAGAGATCTGCACTCCCACGTTTGTTATATCACTATTCATAATAGCCAAGATATAAAATCAGTCAAAGTGTCCATCAGTGGATGAATGGGTTTTAAAATGTATTATATGTAAACAATGGAATACTCTTCAGCTATAAAAATGAATAAAATCTTGTCACTGATGACATGGATAAACCTGGAAGACATGTTATATTAAGCAAAATAAGCCAGGCACAAGACAAATACCACACTCATATGTGGAATCTAAAAAAAGTTGATTTCAGAGAAGTAGAGAGTAGAATAGTGGTTACCAGAAGTTGGACAGGGGAGGGTGAAGAAGAGATGGGCAGAGGTTTGTCAATGGGTACAAAGCTACATTTGGATAAATAGAATAAGTTCTGGTGTTCTATTGCATAGTAGTGTGCATATAGTTAACAATAATGCATTGTATATTTCAAAATAGCTAGAAGAGAGAATTTTGAATGTTCTAACCACAAAGAAATAATAAATGTTTGATGTGATGGATATGCTAGTTATCCTGATATAATTATTGCACAATGTATACATATATCAAAACGTCATTCTGAGTCCCATAAATATGTACAATTATTATGTGTCAATTAAAAATAGAATAAAAAAATAAATACAGGTCTGCCTCATTATATTACACTTTGCTATATAGCACTTTGCACTTCTGCACTTTTGCACTTTTTTGTAAGTTGAAAGTCTGTGGAAATCCTGCCTTGACCAAGTCTTTCAGTACCATTTTCCCAACAGCATATGGTCACTTTGTTTCACATTTTGGTGATTCTTACAATATGCCAAACATTTTCATTATTATTATAATCTGTCATTGTGATCTGTGACTGGTGATCTTTGATTTTACTACTGTAATTGTTTTGGTATGCTAAGAACCACTCCCATAGAAGACAGTGAACTTAACTGATAAATGTTGTATGTGTTCTGACTGCGTTACTAACCTGCCCCTCCCCTGTCTCTTCCTTAAGCTTAAGCTTAGTGAGGAAAGCATGTCAAAAGCTGAGACAGGGCAACAGCCAAGT
Organism: Theropithecus gelada; assembly: GCF_003255815.1. Taxonomy (NCBI): domain Eukaryota; kingdom Metazoa; phylum Chordata; class Mammalia; order Primates; family Cercopithecidae; genus Theropithecus; species Theropithecus gelada. Next base: position 200,295,447 of record NC_037668.1, on the reverse strand, counting down.
CTCTTATGACAAACAGACAAGTTGCGAATGCAAAGAAAAAGTTATTGAAGGAAATTGAGAGTGCTACTCCAGTAAACACATGAACAATAATAAAGTGAAACAGGCTTATTGCTGATATGAAGAAAGTTTTAATGGTCTGGATAGACAATTAAACCAGTCACAACTTTCCCTTAAGCCAAAGCCTATTCCATATTAAGACCCTAACTCTTTTTAATTCTATGAAGGCTGAGAGAAGTAAGGAAGCTGAAGGAGAAAGGTTTGAAACTCACAGAAATTGATTCATGAGGTTTAAGGAAAGAAGCTATCTCCATAACACAGAAGTCCAAAGTGAAGGGACAGGTGCTGATGTAGAAGCTGCAACAAGTTATCCAGAAAATCTAGCTAAGATAATTAATCAAGGTGGCTACATTCAACAACAATCTTCAGTGTAGACAAAATCACCTTGTATCAGAAGAAGATGCCATCTAGGGCTTTCATAGCTAGAAAGAATTCAGTGTCTGGCTTCAAAGCTTCCAAGGACAGGCTGACTCTTGTTGGGGGCTAATTAATGTACCTGGTAACCTGAAGTTGAAGCCAATGTTTATTTACCATTCAGAAAATCCTATGGCCCCTAAAAATTATGCTACATCTACTTTGTCTAACCTCTATCAATGGAACAAAGCCTGGATGACAGAACATCTGTTTACAGCTTGGTTTACTGAATATTTTAATTCCATAATTGAGACCTACTGCTCAGGAAAAAAGGAGATTCTTTTCAAAATGTTATTGCTCATTGACAATGCACATGGTCACCCAAGAGCTCTGATGGAGATGTACAAAGAGATGAATGTTGTTTCCATGCCTGCCAACACAACATCCATTTTGCAGTTCACAGTTAGCGTAATTTTGACTTTCAAATCTCATTAGTTAAGAAATACATTTTATAAGATGATAACTAACATGCATAGTGATTCCTCTGATGGATTTGGACAAAGGACATTGAAAACCAAAAGGCGTTCACTATTGTAGATTCCATCAAGAACACGCATGATTCATGGAGGAAGGTTAAAATACCAACATTAACAGAAGTTTGGAAAAACTCGATTTTAATCCTTATAGATGACTTTGAGGGGTTCAAGACTTCAGTAGAGGAAGTAACTGCAGATGTGTAGAAATAGCAAAAGAACTAGAAGTAGAAATGGAGTCTGAAGATGTGAGCGAATTACTGCCATCTCTTGATAAGACTTTAACAGATGAGGAGTTGCTGCTTGTGGATGAACAAAGAAAGTGGTTTCTTGAAATGGAATTTTTTATTGATAAAGATGTTTTAACATTGTTGAAATGACAATAAAGTATTTAGAATGTTCCACAAACTTATTGGATAAAGCAGCAGCAAAGCTTCAGAGGATTCACTTCAACTTTGAAAAAAAAATTCTACCATGGGTAAAATGCTATCAAACAATGATATGTTACAGATAAATCTTTTGTGTAAAAGAAAAGACAATTAATGCAGCAAGTTTCATTGTTGTCTTATTTTAGGAAATTCCCATAGCCACCTCAGCCTTCAACAACATCACCCTGATCTGTCAACAGGCATCAACATCAAGGCGAGAGCCCCCACCAGCAAAAAGATTACAACTGAAGGCTCAGACGATTGTTAGCATTTTTAAGCAATATTTTTAAATTAAGGTATATACTTTTTAAAAAATATATATGCTTTAAGCTCTAGGGTACATGAGCACAACGTGCAGGTTTGTTACATAGGTATACATGTGCCATGTTGGTTTGCTGCACCCATCAACTCGTCATTTACATTAGCTATTTCTCCTAACGCTATCCCTCCCCTATCCCCCACACTGCCCAAGAGGCCCTAGTGTGTGATGTTCCCCTCACTGTGTCCATGTGTTCTCATTGTTCAACTCCCACTTATGAGTGACAACTTGTGGTGTTTGGTTTTCTGTCCTTGTGATATTTTGCTGAGAATGATGGTTTCCAGCTTCATCCATGTCCCTGCAAAGGACATGAACTCATCCTTTTTTATGGCTGCATAGTATTCCATGGGGGTATATGTGCCACATTTTCTTAATCCAGTCTTATTGATGGACATTTGGGTTGGTTCCAAGTCTTTGCTAGTGTGAATAGTGCCACGATAAACATACATGTGCATGTGTCTTTATGGTAGCATGATTTATAATCCTTTGGGTATATACTCAGTAATGGGATTTCTGGGTCAAATGGTATTTCTAGTTCTAGATCCTTGAGGAATTGCCACACTCTCTTCCACAATGGTTGAACTAATTTACACTCCCACCAGCAGTGTAAAAGTAATTCTATTTCTTCCCATCCTCTCCAGGATCTGTTTCTTGACTTTTTAATGATTGCCATTCTAACTGGTGTGAGATGATATCTCATTGTGGTTTTGATTTGCATTTCTCTGATGACCAGTGATGATGAACATTTTTTCATATGTCTGTTGGCTGCATAAATGTCTTCTTTTGATAAGTGTCTGTTCAAATCCTTTGCCCACTTTTTGATGGGGTAGTTTTTTTTTTTTTTTTCCTCGCAAATTTGTTTAAGTTCTTTGTAGATTCTTGGTATTAGCCCTTTGTCATATGGATAGATTGCAAAGATTTTCTCCCATTCTGTAGGTTGCCTGTTCACTCTGATGATAGCTTCTTTTGTTGTGCAGAAGCCCTTTAGTTTAATTAGATCCCATTTGTCTAGTTTGGCTTTTGTTGCCATTGTTTTTGGTGTTTTAATCATGAAGTCTTTGCCCATGCCTATGTACTGAATGGTATTACCTAGGTTTTCTTCTAGGGTTTTTATGGTTTAGGTTTTACATTTAAGTCTTTAATCCATCTTTAATACATTTTTGTGTAAAGTGTAAGGAAGAGATCCAGTTTCAGCTTTCTACATATAGCTAGCCAGTTTTCCCAGCACCATTTATTAAATAGGGAATCCTTTCCCCATTGCTTATTTTTGTCAGTTTTGACAAAAATCAGATGGTTGTATATGCATGGTGTTATTTCTGAGGCCTCTGTTCTGTTCCATTGGTCTATACATCTGTTTTGGTATCAGTACCATGCTGTTTTGGTTACTGTAGCCTTGTAGTAAAGTTTGAAGTCAGTTAGCATGATGTCTCCAGCTTTGCCCTTTCTGCTTAGGATTGTCTTGGTTATGTGGGCTCTTTTTTGGTTCCATATGAACTTGAAAGTACTTTTTTCCAATTCTGTGAAGAAAGTCAGTGGTAACTTGATGGGGATAGCACTGAATCTAAAAATTACCTTGGGCAGTATGGCCATTTTCACGATATTGATTCTTTCTATTCATGAGCATGGAATGTTCTTCCATTTGTTCGTGTCCTCCTTTATTTCATTGAGCAGTGATTTGTGTTTCTCCTTGAAGAGGTCTTTCACATCCCTTGTAAATTGGATTCCTAGGTATTTTATTCTCTTTGTAGTAATTGTGAATGGGATTTCACTCATAATTTGGCTCTCTGTTTGTCTGTTCTTGGTGTATAGGAATGCTTATGATTTTTGCACATTGATTTTGTATCCTGAGACTTTGCTGAAGTTGCTTATCAGCTTAAGGAGATTTTGGGCTGAGACAATGGGGTTTTCTAAATATACAATCATGTTATCTTCAAACAGAGACAATTTAACTTCCTCTTTTCCTAGTTGAATACGCTTTATTTCTTTCTCTTGCCTGATTGCCCTGGCAAGAACTTCCAATATTATGTTAAATAGGAGTGGTGAGAGAGGGCATCCTTGTCTTCTGTCGGTTTTCAAAAGGAATGCTTCCAGTTTTTGCCCATTCAGTATGATATTGACTGTGGGTTTGTCATAAATTGCTCTTATTATTTTGAGATACGTTCCATCAATACCAGCATGAAAGGCTGTTGAATTTTGTCACAGGCCTTTTCTGCATCTATTGAGATAATCATGTGGTTTTTGTCTTGGGTTCTGTTTATGTGATGGATTACATTTATTGATTTGCATATGTTGAACCAGCCTTGCATCCCAGGGATGAAGTCAACTTGATTATGGTGGATAAGCTGTTTCATGTGCTGGTGGATTCAGTTTGCCAGTATTTTATTGAGGATTTTCGCATTGATGTTCATCAGGGATATTGGCCTAAAATTCTCTTTTTTTCTTGTGTCTCTGCCAGGCTTTGGTATCAGGATGATGCTGGCCTCATAAAATGAGTTAGGAAGGATTCCCTCTTTTTCTATTGATTGGAATAGTTTCAGAAGGAATGGTACCAGCTCCTCTTTGTACCTCTGGTAGAATTCGGCTATGAATCCATCTGGTCCTGGTTTTGGTTGGTAGGCTATTAATTTTTGCCTCAATTTCAGAATCTATTATCGGTCTGTTCACAGATTCAACTTCTTCCTGGTTTAGTCTTAGGAGGGTGTATGTGTCTAGGAATGTATCCATTTCTTCTAGATTTTCTAGTTTATTTGGGTAGAGGTGCTTATAATATTCTCTGATGGTAGTTTGTATTTCTGTGGGATCGGTGGTGATATCCCTTTTATTATTTTTTATTGTATCTATTTGATTCTTCTCTCTTTTCTTCTTTATTAGGCTGGCTAGCAGTCTATCAATTTTGTTGATCTTTTCAAAAACTCAGTTCCTGGATTCACTGATTTTTTGAAGGGTTTTTTGTGTCTCTATCTCCTTCAGTTCTGCTCTGATCTTAGTTATTTCTTGTGTTCTGTTAGCTTTTGAATTTGTTTGCTCTTGCTTCTCTAGTTCTTTTAATTGTGATGTTAGGGTGTCGATTTTAGATCTTTCCTGCTTTCTCTTGTGGGCATTTAGTGCTATAAATTTCCCTCTACACACTGCTTCAAATGTGTCCCAGAGATTCTGGTACGTTGTGTCTTTGTTCTCATTGGTTTCAAAGAACACCTTTATTTCTGCCATCATTTCATTATTTACCCAGTACTCATTCAGGAGCAGGTTGCTCAGTTTCCATGTAGTTGTGTGGTTTTGAGTTATTTCTTAGTCCTGAGTTCTAATTGGATTGCACTGTGGTTTGAGAGACTGTTTGTTATGATTTCCATTCTTTTGCATTTGCTGAGGAGTGTTTTACTTCTAATTATATGGTCAATTTTAGAATAAGTGTGATGTGGTGCTGAGAAGAATGTATATTCTGTTGATTTGGGGTGGAGAGTTCTGTAGATGTCTATTAGGTCTGCTTGGTCCAGAGCTGAATTCAAGTCCTGGATAACCTTGTTAATTTTGTGTCTCGTTGATCTGTCTAATATTGACAGTGGGGTGTTAAAGTCTCCTATTATTATTGTGTGGGAGTCTAAGTCTCTTTGTAAGTCTCTAAGGACTTGCTTTATGAATCTGGGTGCTCCTGTATTGAGTGTGTATATATTTAGGATAGTTAGCTTTTCCTGATGAATTGATCCCTTTGCCATTATGTAATGGCCTTCTTTGTCTCTTTTGATCTTTGTTGGTTTAAAGTCTGTTTTATCAGAGACTAGGATTGCAACCTCTGCTTTTTTTTTCTTTCCATTTGCTTGGTAGATCTTCCTCCATCCCTTTATTTTGAGCCTGTGTGTGTCTTTGCATGTGAGATAGGTCTCCTGAATACAGCACACTGTCTTGACTCTTTATCTAATTTGCCAGTCTGTGTCTTTTAATTGGAGCATTTCGCCCATTTACATTTAAGGTTAATATTGTTATGTGTGAATTTGATTCTGTCATGATGCTAGCTGGTTTTTTCACCCATTAAGTGATGCAATTTCTTCATAGTGTTGATGGTCTTTACAATTTGGCATGTTTTTGCAGTGGCTTTTACCGGTTGTTCCTTTCCATGTTTAGTGCTTCCTTCAGGAGCTCTTGTAAGGAAGTCCTACTGGTGACAAAATCTCTTAGCATTTGCTTGTCTGTAAAGGATTTTATTTCTTCTTCACTTATGAAGCTTAGTTTGATTGGATATGAAATTCTGGGTTGAAATTTCTTTTCTTTAAGAATGTTGAATATTGGCCCCACTCTCTTTTGGCTTGTAGGGTTTCTGCCAAGAGATCCACCGTTAGTCTGATGGGTTTCCCTTTGTGGGTGACCCGACCTTTCCCTCTGGCTGTCCTTAATATTTTTTCTTTCAATTCAACCTTGGCAAATCTGACAATTATGTGTCTTGGGGTTGCTTTTCTCGAGGAGTATCTTCGTGGTGTTCTCTGAATTTCTTGAATTTGAATGTTGGCCTGCCTTGTTAGGTAGGGGAAGTTCTCCTGGATAATATCCTGAAGAGTGCTTTCTAACTTGGCTCCATTCTCCCCATCACTTTCAGGTACACCAATCAAATATAGATTTGGTCTTTTCACATAGTCCCATATTTCTTGGATTCTTTGTTCATTTTGTTTTTACTCTTTTTTCTTTAAACTTATCTTCTCACTTTGTTTCATTAATTTGATCTTCAATCACTGATATCCTTTCTTCTGCCTGATCAAATGAGCTATTGAACCTTGTGTATGCTTCAAGAAGTTTTCGTACTGTGGTTTTCAGCTCCATCAGGTCATTTAAGGTCTTCTCTACATTGGTTATTCTAGTTAGCCATTTGTGTAACCTTTTTTCAAGGTTTTTAGCTTCCTTGTGATGGGTTAGAACACGCTACTTTAACTTGGAGAAGTCTGTTATTATCGACCTTCTGAAGCCTGCTTCTGTCAACTTGTCAAACTCATTCTCCATCTGGTTTTGTTCCCTTGCTGGCAAGGAGTTGTTTTCCTTTGGAGGAGAGGAAGCATTCTGGATTTTGGAATTTTCAGCCTTTCTGTTCTAGTTTCTCCCCATCTTTGTGGTTTTATCTACCTTTGGTCTTTGATGTCGGTGACCTACGGATGGGGTTTTGGTGTGGATGGTTTTTTTGTTGTTGTTGATGTTGATGCTATTCCTTTCTGTTTGTTAGTTTTCCTTCTAACAGACAGGCACCTCAGCTGCTGGTCTGTCGGAGTTTGCTGGAGGTCCACTCCAGACCCTCTTTGCCTGGGTATCACCAGTGGAGGCTGCAGAACAGCAAATATTGCTGCCTGATCCTTCCTCTGGAAGCTTCATGCCAGAGGGGCACCCACCTGTCTATGAGGTGTCTGTCGGCACCTACTGGGAGGTGTCTCCCAGTCAAGCTACATGGGGGTCAAGAACCTACTTGAGGAGGCAGTCTGTCTGTTATCAGAGCTCAGATGCCATGCTGGGATAATCACTGCTCTCTTCAGAGCTGTCAGGGAGGGACGTTAAGTCTGCAGAAGCTGTCTGCTGCCTTTTGTTCAGATACGCCCTGCCCCAGAGGTGGAATCTAGACAGGCAGTAGGCGTTGCTAAGCTCCAGTGGGCTCTGCCCAGTTTGAGCTTCCCTGCAGCTTTGTTTACACTGTGAGCATAGAACTGCCTGCTGAAGCCTCAGCAAAGGCAGAGGCCCCTCCCCCTGCCAAGCTCCAGTGTCCCAGGTCGATCTCAGACTGCTGCACTAGCAGCAAGCAAGGCTCCATGGGCGTGGGACCCACTAAGCCAGGCACAGGAGGGGATCTCCTGGTCTGCTGGTTGTGAAGACTGTTGGAAAAGCACAATATTTGAGCAGAAGTGTACCGTTTCTCCAAGTATAGTCACTCACAGCTTCCCTTGGCTAGGAAAGGGAAATCCCCTGACCGCTTGTGCTTTGTGGGTGAGACAACGCTCTGCCCTGCTTCAGCTCACCCTCCATGGCCTGCATCACTGTCCAACCAGTCGCAATGAGATGAACCAGGTTCCTCAGCTGGAAATGCAGAAATCACCCATCTTCTGCATCAATCTCACTGGGAGCTGTAGACCAGAGCTGTTCCTATTTGGCCATCTTGGAAGCAACTCCAACCAAGATTAACTTTTTATGGTGGGAGAAGAAGGGGAAAGGAAGGGGAGAGCTATGAGGGAAGAACCTGAAGTGACCCACGCCAAGGAAACAATTGACTTTTTAGATTGCTATTTTGTTTTTTCTTAAATATTGAATAACACATAGTAATATTAGAATTTGGAAAGTATTTCTGAGAATTCAACTTTGTTGGGCCATAAACAAGTCATACAGAATGCATACTTAGTATTCTAGAATGGAGAACTTCTGTGAAAGATTGGAAAATTCTAGGGCCAATTGAAATTATTAACAGAATATGCTCACTTTAGAAAGCCCATTTTGATTATCTGAGTCTCCATAGCAACATCAGTGACTTAGACTCAAGGAACATGGGCAAGAGAAAGGTATGTCTACTGCAATCATATGTCATTGAACCCAAGATACCTTAGATTATAAAATACATCCCAATTTTAGAGATGCTAACATGTGAAAAAAATGCATCTTAAAATCAATGGAACAAGGGACTATAAATGTTACTTTTTACTGAGAGTTTATTCTGTATCAAGTATCTGATATATAGTCTTTTTAACATTCACCACATTTTACATGTGGTGTGTTATGGTATTTTTATTCTACACATTAGGATATTAAAGCACAGAGAAACTAAGGAACTTACCTAGCATGTCATATAGTGATTAGGTGCTGGGGCTAGGATTTCAACCAATAGCAATTTGACTTTATCCGTGATGCTATACTGATTCCAGAAATTTTGAAAATACTTTTCCTTAGGTGAAAATAAATAAAAAGTTGCAAATTGTGTGATGAGCCTTTATAGATACCCAATTGTACAGCCTGGACCATTAGAGGTAGCTCAAGATCACTATTTTGCAACCCCCAGGAACTAATGGATCCAGGCAATAATTATTGAAATAGAGATAACAAGACCTTATGTACTTTCTAGTGGAAATACACAAGACCACCTCTGAATTAGCCTTAACAACAACAACAATATCAAAATCACATCTAAATTTGACCAATCGTCTAGATATGAGCATCCCTACATTTCTAAGGAAATATAGGAGATAGAGTAATATATTACCTAGCACCATGAGAATGAAGACAGAAAAACCTGGACCATGAGAGTATGTATGGGACAAACAGTGTGGTTTCTTCACAAACCAATTGCAAGGGGAAAAATAAGACACAGAGGAGGAACCTATTAAAAGAGATTTAAGAGATGTCAGTCAATCATAATGCGTGAACTTTATTTGGATCCTGATTCAAAACAAATTATAAAAAATTATAAGATAATTAGAGAAATGTGAACACTAAATATCTGATGATATTAAAGAATTATTGTTAATGTTTTAGGTTTGATAATGATATTACAGTTGTTTTTAAAATAGTCTGGTATTTAGAGGTAGTTACTAAAGTATTTGTATAAAAATAATATAATTTGTTTCAAAATAATCTTAGGGTATGGGTAGTGCAGGAAATAGCTGGGGTACAAAATGAAGTAAGGTTGGCCATGAATTGATGGCCACATGGGACTTATAATACTGTTCTTTTTATTTCTACATAGTATAATTTAAAATTTTTTTGGCTACAGAGACCAGTTTTAAATTAAGTCACTTGAGTTGCCCTAGCAACTACTTTCAAAGTCTTCACTCTTCTCTAATTTCTATTGATCTTTGGCTTCTCTTCTCCACCTAGTCTCTGTCACCTTAGAACTCCCACTCTTTAACACCGGTTACCTACATCATTTTGCCTCTTTGATCACAAGAACCTCTCAAATAGCCTATCCAGAGATTTTAAAGAGTTCCCTCGAGCTCCTGTAGAGAGATGATAAGCCTTATGGAACAGAAAACTGCCAACCTCACCATCTACCACACACATCAAGAGAATAACATGTCCATCCATGGGCTACCACGTTCAGCCTTCTCAGCCAGAACCTGAGCTGGAATCAACCTGCCCCAATCTAGAAATGCTTAATGAATTGATCCTTACAACTAACCTAATTTGATCATCCCATGCTTACTCTGGAAGGGAGGCTCAGCCTAGAACAGGAGTTTACGGTTTTTATTCCCACTGACCCCTGGCACGTGTTATAATCAACCTAGTGGGATTTTCTGTCGCTCAGACTAACCCCAGGCCCATACTTCAGCAGGTCGAATATTCTTAAAAAGCCATCATGGATATGTTCTTAGGAAGCTCCTTGTATCAGGTAAGATGTAATTCAGCTGTAAGCAGGGGCTCTCGACCTCAGCACTACTAACATTTTGGGCTGTGTTATTCTTTGTGGTGGAGGCTGTCCTGTGCATTGTTTAACAGTTTTCCTGGCTTCTGTTTACCAGATGCCAGTAGCACCTCTTCAGGTGTTACAACCAAAGGTGTCTCCAGGCATTGCCGTGTGTCTTCTGGGGTAGCTCCCTATTATAAGCCAGTAACCTGTGAATTACAGAAAATCCAAAACAACTGTGGCTGCAAGAAGGCAGAAATTTATTTTTCCCTCATGTAAATGAAGTCCCAAAATAAGCAGTGTGCCTAGTATGGTGGCTCTAGGACCACCAGTGACTGGGATTCCTTCTTGTTGCCTCTCTCTCAGTAACACACGATTTCCTCATTATGGCCCCAAACACTCTAGCTACAACTATAGAGCACAGCTTCCAGCACAGCAAGGAGAAACAGTGAAGAGCCAATGTCCTCTACCTTTAAAGACACTTCCCAGAAGTGAAATAGCATGGATATACCGTGTGCCTGAATTAGTCATGTGGTCACACCCGACTACAAGGAAAGCTGAAAAATGTGTTCTGCATTCTAGGTAGACATGAACCTGGCCAGAGGTTACCATGGAGGAAAGGAAAACCAGACGCTGGGAACTGCTAGTTGTCTCTACAGCACTAAGACAAGCAGGAACCATGTCTGATTATCCACATAATCCCTCAGTTCTACCTGGCTGTACTGAAGTTGGGAGTATGAATACATGGAGCCCCCTCCCCTTGCCACCATGGGCTCCACTTGGCCTTTGGCTGACTGTTGATCCACAGCTCCTTCTCTAACCGTCTGGCTCTACCTGCATCCTTTTAAAAATGCTTTCTCTCCTTTTTTATACCATTAACAAAAGTTCACTTTGAAAATATAGATAAAACCAAAGAAAAAAAATAAACATCACCCATATTCACACGAAGTTTAGATCATCGTTGTAAAGTTTCAGACTATATCTGTAATAAGAGCTATTGTGTGTTGAGTGGCTACTAAGCGCCGCATATGATCTCAAGTGTTTTACTTGCACCACCTGATTTAATTCTTACAATAATCCTGTCAGGATGGTTATTGAAGTACAGAAAAAGTAACCCTAGTCTGTACTTCCCCAACAATGCTAAAAAATGGCTAGACCAGAAGTTGAAGCCAGAAAAAGGACTCCAAAGTTCTTGCTCTTAATCCCTTCACTCCATTTTTATGTATCTACATTTATCTGTCTATTACATATGCACATACACATGCACAATGGGGTTATACTGTATTATTTTGTAAGCATTTCCTTTAAACGTAACAATATATTATGAACATCTTTCCAAGTCTTTGTATTTTCTTTTCTTTTTATTTTTAGAGACGGTGTATGTTGTCCAGGCTGGTCTCGAACTCCTGGCCTTAAGCTATCCTCTGGCCTTGGCCTCCCAAAGTGCTGAGATTGCAGGTGTGAGCCACTATACCTAATCTTTATATTTTCTTAAATATAGCTTGGCCTAGTGCTTGAGAGCCTGACTTTTGGAGTCAAACAAATTGGGATTGGAGTTCTAGCTTAACTAGAGTCTCAGCAAGATGGCTAACTTTTCAAAGCTTTAGTTTTCTCATCTGTAAAATAGAGCCATAATATGAATTTCTAATCATAAAGTCATTAGGAAGATTGCACTGATGTTAAAAAGTGACCCTATGGATCATGATAATGGTTAATGTTTATTAAGTAGCTTCCAGGTGTCACCAAAAGCACTTCAACATGCTAGCCACTACAATTTATCCATAAAGTCATTTTAAATGGCAAATGTCTTCTATTCTATGGAGAGTATCCTGTGCTCTAGTTTACAGTCCTATAACTTATGTCCATGATAAAAGCCAAGGACCTTCCTTAAGTTGTTGGGGTGTACTAGATCCTAGATCCTTAAGGCTGCCAGGAAAGCTGCCAGTAATTTCCCTTAAACTCAAAGAGGCAACTGCAAAAATGTCAGTGGCTCACCAGATTAAAGGCCCTTGCAAGAAATGACCTGCCTGATGTGCCAGGTTTCCTTCTTTAGGCTGATGGCCTAATCATGCCTGTGCCCACCTTCAGCCAAGGATCAAATCTCAAGTGGTATCCTTACTGGCAAACAGGCAGATTTTGTGAATTTTCTCTCTTAAAGGTGACTGCTCACACTCTCTGTTATCCTTTTAGGCAAAACTCAACTCCCATCCTTTTTGTAATTAACGTGCAGAAATCAGATATCTGAACTTGGCCTTTCCTCTTTTGTAAAGTGGCAACATTGCCTTATAAGGAGAAAATGTATGAGGGAAAAGATGTAAATGACAGATATTTCGCCAGCTTTAGTGGCAGAGTGCAAGGAACCTTTGAAGGGAAGAGGAGGAGTTTGCAAAGAGGAAAAGACCGGGGCTGCAAAAAGAGGAGGACTTTGAGAGGTAGGCAACTTGCCTAGCCTCACGCATTTGCTTGTAGGTCCTACCTACCCTGTGCTCTAGACTGTTTTATAAATTTATTTTGAAATTGCTCGAGAGAAGCTGCAGTTTTGTTTTTGACCACACGATGGAGCCTTTGCCTCTTAAATGGGAAACGTTTCTCCATCTTTCATGAAAAGCCAAAACGTTAGGGAGGCTAGTCGTCAAGCATTCCATGATCTTTGCTGATCGCTGAGCAGAACCAGAGCTCCACGCTGCCCTCCATGAAGGAGCTGAAATTCGTTGTTTTTGCGTTGTTTTAATACCACCAACCACTAGCCTACCAGCTATTCATTTGTGCTGGGTTTTGTTTCCTGGGATATTTTTCCATTCCTTTTTTTCAGATGAACTCCTCTATTTTTTTTTTTCCTATTTAACTTGATTCTACATTTTAAAGGCTAATTAGGGGAAAAACGATCTGTCAAAAGAGTCATTTGGAGATTTACTGAGAAACAAGTTGACTGACTGCCCTTTTAAGTTTTTACCAAGACTTCCTCTCTTTCTGCTCTCAAGAGCGTAAATGCTCTTCAGAACTACCCAGTAAAAGAGACATCATGGTGCTTTCACTGACATACACAAACATGCTGCGTTATACACACACATGCACACACACTTGCAGACACACGCACCTGCAGGCACACATGATCATTCACACACATGTGCATGCAATGCATTCATGTTCATGCTAACACACACGGAACCATACATTCTCTCACACACACACTCATGGCTACACACACACACTTACGCATATACCCACACTCACGCACCTACTCACACATGTGAACACACATGCATGAAATACTCACATCTGTGCTTACTCACCCACAGTCGATATCACACAAATACCCTTATACATACACTTTCACACACACATTCACACATTCACCCACACGTCCTGACCTCCAAAATACGCAAACACACACTCATCACATGCACACACACACACTCACTCACTCACACATACTCTTTCACACTCTCAAACTCACCTACAGACTTACATGTACTTACATATAGATCCCAAGTAAGAAAATAGAAAGTTGTAAAACATTTTTCTGCTTCCCCAGTAGTAACTAGCACAGTGCTGAACATCAAGCAAAAGCAAAGAAACAAAAACAAAGCACTTGAGATAGCAGGAAGAAAACATTTAACTGACCAGCTCTTCTCTGGATAAATTTATTTTGCAAAAGCAAACATTGGTCCCTTTACTGCTCACCAAAATTTTAAGTTACAAATGTCACAAACTGGAATTTGTGGCATAGCATATATAAAAAAGAAGTATCAAAAGTCAAAGTATAATGCACACAGGAATGGTTTCTTCTCTAAGAAACATGTCCAAGCAAGGCAGGGTGTGACCAATACTTCAAGAGGAGCATAATCATTCCCATTTGACAAGGGAAGACATCAACACCTGGAGAAATTAAATGGCACTTGTCACTCAACTAAAACCTTCTTAGCAGCGAGAATGTCTAACCCATCCCACTTGCTATCTGTAGTATCAGCAAAATGAATGCCTGCCTGACTCCCTGTTTTCCTCTTCCTCCTCCTGCTCCTCTCCCCCTCCCCCTCCCCTCCCTCTCCCCCTCTCTCCTTCTCCTCCTCCTTCTTCTTCCTCCTCTTCTTCTCCTCTTCCTCCTCCTCCTTCTTCTTCTCCTCTTCTTCCTCCTCCTCCTCCTACTCCTCCTCCACCTTCTTCTCTTCTTCTGACAATGTCAGGGTGGTTATCTGTCAGGGCCAGATGCCAAAAAGCATTGCTCTCACACACACTAAGAGTTCGGGCTTAATCTCATAGGCATAAATCAGTCATGAGTCTTAATGTCGGAACAAACAAATTTGTAATCACCTAAATCCAAGTGGAAGCATATAACCTGTTCCCAAACTGTGTTTCACATGCCCTCAGGCAGCCTCACTTATATTTAGTTTTTGAGTGACCAGGGTGAGCTTTATCTGGAGGAAAGAAAGAGTTGTTGCCTAAGAATAAACTCTACAGTGGTTGACCTGTTTCAGCTATTATTTCGAGCTTGAATAGAATCAGAGTAGACTTGACCCAATATTTCCACAAAAGCAGCAAAAGCAGTTGCCCACAAATAGGAGCACTTGTGTGCTTTGTGGCTAAGCTGGGGCTGGCATGCCTCTTCTTCACCTTCACCCTTTACCCTGTACTGTCTGCAGTGCAATTAACTGATATGAACCTCTCTCCAGGGGGCCATGAGCTCCTTAAAGGTTAGGATCATGCCTTGTACATGAATCATTCCACACATATTTGTAAGTGCAAAGCTGGCTCCACACACTGTGCTAGGACCTGGAGTGATGGAGATGAATAACACTGATAGGACCCTTGTGCTCACTCCATAGACAATTCCAGTTCAGTGTCAACTGAATTCCAGTTCAGAGTGCTATGATTGGGAACACGCGGGGTGCAGCGGGGTCACAGGGAGGCCACCCACAGTGTACTCCAGACGGTTTCTTGGAGGCCATGAAGTCTAGGTCAAGCCTCAGTCAATTTTGAAAGATGTGTAAGCAGGCATTCTCCTCGGCATTTAGTCAGTGACTTCACCCCTTCCCTACACAGCTGGTGAAGCAACAACAGGATGAAGGGGATTTGCAGAGACGGCAGGAGGAAATAGGTAAGCCAAGACTGAGAGCCACCTAGTTCCAGGCTCATTTCCACGCAAAGCCTTGAGCATCCCATTAGCTCTTCCCAAACGCCCACCCCAGAGAGAGCTCCTTTGGTTGGCGCGCCTCCAATCCCCTGCTCTGTGTCCAGCTCGCTGGCTCCACCAACCTGTCCTACACGTAATGACTTAGGACTTTTAAAAAAGTTTCCTCCTTTTCCATCCTTCCTTTTAACCCCAACAGCTTCAGGGAAAACTTGCCAGAAACAAACTTGCCAGGCCAGCTGAGAGAGGGGGCGGCTGGTGGCCCTGTGCTTCTCAGCCGGCCTTTCTCTCCGCAGGTGCCCGGCCCCTGCCTCCGCGTGCGCCTCGCAGAGCGCAAAGCGCTGTCACGACTCTGTGGCCGAGGTGATTAATTAGCGGCGTGGCCGTGCGGGGGACGCGTGCTGGCCTCCACATCTGCCCCGTGCCAGCAGGGGTCAATATGCGGTGTCACTGCTTTCCCTCTCACTCCCTCCAAAGCCTAATTGGCTGTGACACGCGGGCCAGCTGTTGTGAGAGGTGGAGCGCGGCGGGCGTTTTCCAGGACGGAGGCTGCAGGCAGGTTGACGGGCCTGTGGAGAATGTGTGCTCTTCCTGCCGGCGACCACGTCTTTGTTCCAAGGCTAGGGCAGGCTGGAGGCTCTGGGTACTAGCATCCTCATTCTTTCTCCAGGTTTTCCTCCTGGTCACAGCCAGGAGGTTGGGTATGGAGGAAAGGGGAGAACTTTCAGGGGCACGTAAAGGGGCATCAGGTAGCGCTCCTGTCCCCCGAAGAACCAGAAATCTCTCCCTCTCCCCAGATGAAATCGTTGTGCCCCTGTCAATACTCTTACTGTGGAATAAATTCGATCTCATGTCTTTCTGCTTAGGAAAATAATGGGCTGGGGTTGGAAAGAGAAGACAGAGAGTGAGTGGGGTGATTTTGGAAGCTTGGGCATTGGGAGAGTAAGATGCCAGGGCTGAGAGGGTATCAGCACTTGCAGGAATTGGCTTGAGCATAGGAGGGAGATAGAATAGTGCTAGGAGCAGATACAGGCCTGGTATTGGTAAAATCGCAAAGGGTTTTTTCCCAGTGTGTGGGAGAAATACGATTTGAGAGGGAATACCCTTTTTACAAAATAGTCTTGCAAAGCTGTTTTAGAGTATCTCCCTTCTCAGAGCAGAAGTTTCCTGAAAACCACCCTGAGGGTAATATTCTAACAGAATGAGCCATGCGTCTCCGTGGATTGAGGAGAAAGCAAAAGGGAAGGGTCCTAACAATTACTGAGCCCCCACAGCATGCCAGGAAGGGTCCTAAGCACTGCTCTAATCTTTGGAGAGGCGCAGATAGGCTCCTTGGTCTCTCCAGGTCTTGCCACTCAGGATTGACCTAGGTGGCCAGTCTGAATGATTGGTTCATTTGTTTAATGCAGTCCACAACTTTTATGGAACCCGGGGGCAGACACTGTGATAGGCACCAAGATGAGGAGCTGGAGGAGTCCACAGGTAAGGCTAGGGAGCAAAACAAGGCAACATGACAACCCAGGGTGGGAAGTGGATGGGAGCGTCAGGGAGTCTTCCTGGGAAGAACATCCTGAGCTGAGTCCTGAGGCTGAGCAGGCATTCATGAGGAATCAGTGGCAGAATTCGGGCACGGGGAGAGGCAAGCTTAGATATGGGACAGGCACAGATTGTTAGTGCTGGGGGGCACCGTAGCAATCATCTGCTTCCCTCTGCTCAGTCTGGAACCCAGAGAAAGCCAAGAGCTGGGCAGATATGGGCATTTCTCCCCCTTAACTATACGGACAAAACCTTAAGAGCACCTTCCTTTTAGAGAGCTGGAGGGCTGCTAGGGCCCACAAGTGAGAAGAGGGGGTTAGAGAGGGTCTGGAGGTCCCTCAACCAGTAGGACAGTAATAACCTCATTAGGAGGGAGGGGGGCTTTGTAGCACAGGTAGCATCAGTTACCACCAATGGCCCTGCAGCTGACTGCATGCTGTCAGCAGTTTGAGCAGCCCATAATTGCCTTTATCGCAGAACCTCCTGCCTCACACCTCACTTCTCATTAGCCCCCTGCCGGGCTGCCACCCTGGCAGATGAGGAAGTGCTGTTGTGTCCTCAGTCCAGCTCCACCTCCTGGACCACCGTCCTGCTGCTCCCACCCCTCCCCTACCCAACCAAACAGTTGTCTTGTCCCCTCATTCTTGGTCCTCCAGCCCTTGAATCAGGGAGCTAGAGAGGAAATGGAGAAATTAGCTTCATCCTTGGCTCTCTTATGTGGAAACATTCTGATGTCCTTATAAAACATAAAGGCAACATTCTCCACTGTGCTGTCCAGCTAGAGCAGCGGGCACTCCTTGACTCTTGGTTAAGTATGGGCTGTTGCTCGCATCACTCAATCAGCTCATGTTCCGACCATGCAGGATGGGCAAGGCACCTCGATAGAGAACAAGGGTGTTCCTTCAGACACTTGCAGTCTAACTGGGCAGGGTGATATCACAATGTATGAAGGCAAATAATAGCACAGCAATGCAAGAAATGTCTTGATGCTGAGTAAGTAGCTCGAGGCACAAGTAGAATGAATTTAAAGGAAATGAGGAGCTAGGGCTTGGCAAATACTTACCTGGCCCACCATATGCTATTGACGAGAGCTACAGGGATCAGTCTGGGTGCGTCCCCCTGACCTCAAGGAGGTCACAGCAGGGAGGTGAAGACTGAGTCCTGTGACATTTAAGGCAAAGTGCACAGTGGGAGCAGGGACATTGGCTGAGGGACAGACCGAGCATGCAGAGAGAGCTGGCAGAGAGGAGCAGGAGTGGTGGTTATGAGTGGAACAGGGTGGGATGGGGCTGTGACAGAGAGGACCTGCCGGGTGCTGCAGACCAGTATGGGCGCAGCACCTGCTCTAAGACGGTTTGGCATAATCTGCGGCCACTCCTTTCATTGTGCTGTTCTTTTCCCATGTACCATGAACAGCGGACTCCAACCTAGGGCTTTGTAGCACAGGCCCAGGCTGCTCAGGGCCTGAGGGGCTCACTGCTACTCCTCATCTCCTCTCTCCCTCCCATGTGGTGGGCACAGTGGGTTTCCTTCATTTTCTACATCACTCTTGTAAAAAGTTTAAATTTCTCTGCATAATAGATTCTCTTTCTCTTAATGTTTGTGGTCCACCTGTTTGTTTTTGGGATTTTTCACACAGAAAGATCCAGGAAGTTTTTTGGAAAGTTAAGGTAAAACAACCAATCACTGTCTAGTTTTAAACTATGCATTATCAAGAAATGGGCTTTACTGATTTCTGATCAACTCACTCCTACTCACTCCTACCATTCATACCACTCCCAGAGCAGACTAAATTCTTGATGTAATGAGCAAAGCAGTAGTTCTAGCATCAGACAGGCAAGCCTTCTTAATTCCTGCAGTTAGGATTCTCATAGCTTTCCTCTGGCTGCCAAGTGCAGAGCCCAGCATTCAGCAAATGTGCTGGTAAAATGGCACCGCTTTCTCTGATCCCTCAAGGTCATCCAGTGGAGGTGTGAGGACGGCCAATTAAAGCTGAGTCAGGTGCAAGTTTGTGAGGGAAAAGGTGATAGCTGAGGCTCAGACAGAATTGAGATCTCTACCACCTGTTCAGCATCTCCACCTGCCATGCAGAGCTTTGCTGAGCTGCTGGAGACAGCAGTCTGTCTAGTCTGTCTTGGGACATCTTTTTCTTCACTTCAGTCTTGCTTGCCTCTCTGAGTTTGGTGTTTGGCTAGCTCTTATAGCCCTCAATGGCAGCTTTTCCCAGAATGGGTTTAGTGGAAATCTAGACCCATGAGTCACTTGATTTAAAAATAAATAAATAAATAAATAATAAAATGAATAGTTGGGAGATTTCTGGTTCTATCGTCATATGTGTTTTGGAATTGTGACCTCCTGCACCCGCCTCTTGGGAATCCACTATGCACATTAGCCTATTCAAGGCTCTGAGAAGTATTGCAGCTCAGAAAATCTGGTTTTATTTATTATAGCTGCTTAAATTGATTTCATCACTGAGGCCCCATTTTTATGGAACAACTATTAGCATCTTATAGAACTTGGGTTTTGTAGAATACACTTTGGGTAGAAGTTACTGGCCTGAAGGATCATCAATAATAGTTTAAGATATACTGATTTACCAGGCTACTCTTGGAAATGCAAAGCCTTCCGGAGCCAAAGGAGTAATTCTTTCTTGACAACCAATGGCTAGGCAGATGGCAGCCCCACTCATATTTTTGAAATCATATCACGTGGCTGATCACCTACTCCATACAGTTAACCAACAAAGAGCGCTTCAGAGGGGAGTTAAATAGAGGCACTGGGCTTCTCTTCAAAAATAGAAAGCCTGCCTTATTTTGTGACTGAGACAGAAAGTTGAAATCATCTACTCAAGTAAATTGATGATTTTCTCAGACAATTTAGGAAAACAAAAATCCATATGCACACACACACACACACACACAATGACAATCAAAGAAGGATGGGAAAGCCACCTTTATTTTAATCCAAATTTGCTGTCCAGCATATAATTAGTTAGCCAAAGCAAGCACTGTATATGAACACAAGGAGGTAATAAGTACTTACGAAATAAACAGTGCCCATCATCTCTTTTCCATATCTTTTGAAAACAAAACAAAAAGTGAGGTCAAATTGCAACAAGAGATATTGTTTCATCCATTCTTTACTTTAACAAGCATTTATAAGGTGTCTACTACACTAAGAAGAAAGAGAGAATGTTTAGGTGAATAAGATATCAATCATGCCCTCAAGAAATTAGCAGGTTTGTAGGAGAATTACATGTAGACTCTGAAACTATAATCATAGAATCACTGGGCTTTAAACAGAAGCTTCTTAGAGGCCATACAATTTAAGCCATCATGTTGACACATGAGAAAACAGAGGCTTAAGGAGACTGCTGAATGCATTTAAGGCCACACGCCGTCTCAGTCACAGGGCTGAAGCTTGCATTGTCCTCCTGACTCCCACCAAGGCTCCTCCTCCTACTCCATGAAGAGTGTGATAGAGCCCCTAAGAATTGCAACCAAAGTGCTATGGAGACTTAGAGGAGAGGCCCTTGAGAAAATAAGACATTTAGGCTGAATCTTTAGAAATATGTAAAATTTTGACAGGTCGGAGGCAGTACTGAGGATGCAAGTGCATTCCAAGAGGATGGAATAGCAAAAAAAAAGTTTAGAAATGAAGAAGTGCAGGGCAGATTTGGATTACAGAAAAACCATCCAATTCTTGGTCAGATACTTGGTAGAAGAGAAACATCTTATAATGGAATTGACCCTGAAAGATTGGTAGAGCTAAAACCCTCGGCAGCCCAGTCAAACCAAGGACTAGATGAGGTCAGTACGCCATGGTTTGAGCCGTGTGCAGGAGCTGTGGAAGCTGTGGCATTATCAGGCCAAAGCAAGACATGCTGCAGAAGGATAAGGGCAGCATAGCAGGGAACAGAGGGTGAGATACTAGTGACTCAGGAGGCGCAGAAGATGAAAATTGTTGGAGTGCTCAGAAGGAAGCATGTCTAGATGGTGAGTGACATTAATTCAGAGGACTTTTCTGGAGTCAGGAACAGGGGTGATGAAGTTTCCTCTCCACTAAAACTTTTAGTAGCAGGTTCAGTGTCTTCAATTCATCTCTCCAAAGTGCTCTAGTTTTGTGCCTGGTAAGAACTGAAATTGAGGAGGGAGGGTTATGAACCCTCAACATGATTTAGCACTTGGGGTAATATAAACCTTGGGAAGAGAATTACCCTCCTGAAGCTTGGCATTATCAGACTATGCAATTAAAAGAAAACTGAGTATTGACCTCACTCTGACAGGGTGTCATCATAATAATGATTTCAGATTCCTTCTCTTTCATTCATATTCTTTCTTTTTAAATTAAGCAGATGCCCATGTATACATATTTAATTACTGGGAAATTCTTCATCAAGGAAGACCTTGGTGCTCAAACCATGCTTGATCAGTATTTCCATTTGCTAGAGCTTTTTCTTGGCATCTTTTGCAATATTGTTTTGCCTAGCATTGGAGAGATCTATAAGTGGATTTTTCAAATACTGTTTCAAACTGATCACAGAAGTCACCTCATATTTGAATATAAGCAAATAATCTAAGTAAAATGTTTTGATGCTTCCAAATATTCAGACACTTGTCATTGTAGAGTCAAGATACTCTACGATATAAGATACTCATATATTTTTACATAGCAAGTGATACAGATAGTCAATAGTATGATGACACAGGCTCAGAACTGGGTCACAGTTTAATTCTTTAGCAAGAAGAAAGTCTGATTTGAGTATTCTCTGCAAATTCATTTTTGTGATTCTTGCCATTCCTGCACAATGCTCTTTCATACCAACACACACACTCTCTCCCAAAGAGGTCTTCATCTGAATGCCAGCAAGGCTGTGAAAACACCTCCAATCCCTGTGACCACAGGGTTTACTGCTGTTTCTGAGAGGGGAAGGAGAGCTGAAGGACCCAGCCTTATGTTCAAATCATAAAATCAATAAGCCCTTTCTAACAAATTAACAGGAAATGAAAGGAGGAGGAAAACAAAGAAGGAAAGAAAGAAAGGCGGAGACAAGGAGAAAAGAAGGAGAATGATTCAGGATAAACCCACTCTGTGCTGATACATGCTCTGCAAAATAATAGAGAAACACATAGAAGCCCGGCTGTGCATGTGTATAAAGAAATCACGTGTGTATATCACAGTAGTAATTAAAACCTCTCAGTCAGATGCTATAGAGAGATTAGTTGTCACATTGTGTTAAAGGAATCCTTGCCTTATTCCCTGGAAGGGGACAGACTGCCTGCCGTCCTGTCATCTGTTCCTGTGCTAGAGTGACCCTCAGCCAAAATGCCTCGCTGACAGATTCTGTGCACAGAAGAAGCCCTTTGCAACTCGGGACTGTTCTGCCACTAAATAAGATAAAAAATGGATCACGTCTACGTGCCCAGACACTCCAACCTTGTGTTCCAACAGCCAACCCAGTTGTCTTCAAAGAAGACCGTAAATGCTATGTCAAAACTCTCACTTTCCAGTCTTGCTTTTCAGGAAGGCCAGTTGGGAAATTCAACAGGCAGCCAGGAAGGGACAGGAGTAAAGTGTTGAAGCAGAAAGAAACTTGGTCTGGAATTCAGGGGATAGTTTCTGGTCCTCAGCTCCACCAGGGAATATAAAATCTTAGCTGAGTACCTTGAGTTTCTCATCTATAAACTCATATAATAATATGATAATATAATAATGAGGAGATCACCTGGTTCCAAGTCAACCATAATTCTGTTATCCTAACCAAGTCGAATAGATGATATAGTCAATAAGTTGAATGAAGAGAAATGAGGTCTATGGACATTTTTTCCTTACCAAGTAACCTGTTGATTCAGTCAAATATTTTGTCAGCCTACTGAAAGGAAAAAAAACTGGTTTTCTTTATCTGCCCATTTGTTCAGAACTTGAATCAATTCCTTGCCCTCCAAAAAATGTTGATGCAAATTGATTTGACAATGATGATGACCGTGAAGATTTTTTCTTCCTTTAAATTCAAACCTTTCTTTTAGGAAACATTTGGATGTTAACTACACGATTGTAGAAAATGAAAAGTTAAGTGGAATTGCTGAAATGTTAGGTTCACATGACACCACAAGTCTCCATCCACATGGTCCAGTATGAAAGGGGACTGGGCGATTCCGCAGTGACAGATTTGGCCTTGCCTGGTGCATGTACTTCAGGGTGGGAAGCTGACTCTGATACCACTTATTAATCAAGAGCCATGGCTTTATTTACCCTCTGTGTTCTCACTACTGACTCACCATCTGTAAAAACGTGATGTGAGTTCCCCACAGTCCAAGGTTTGTTCATAAAACTTATGTATTCAGACACTGGATCCCACCTGATGGTCTAGAGTTGACGAGAGTCAATAGCAACAGATTACTATAAGAGACTGCTGATTGTTCCAAAACATCTGTTCTCCTTTTCTTCCCCAGAATTCAAGTTTTAGCTTGCTACCTAGCCGCTCAATATGGCCATCTGATTAGGTTCTGGCCAATGGAATGTGAGTAGGAGCTATGTGTGGCATTCTGGGCACTCCTAAAAGGATTGGGCATATGCCCCCCGGTCCTTCTTAAAAAAATCTTCCCACTGCACTACAGGGTTAAGCACTGGAGAAAATACCTGTATCCAGAAAGGAATAACACTTTTAAAGGGATGGACTGCACCAGGTATGGTGGCTCATACCTGTAATCCCAGCACTCTGGGAGGCCGAGGCAGGTGGATCACTTGAGGTCAGGAGTTTGAGACCAGCCTGGCCAATATAGTGAAACCCAGTCTCTACTAAAAAAATACAAAAATTAGCCAGGCACAGTGGTGTGTTCCTGTAGTCCCAGCTACTCGGGAGGCTGAGACATGAGAATCGCTTGAGCCTGGGAAGCGGAGGTTGCGGTGAGCTGAGATTGAGCCATTGCACTCCAGCCAGGGCAGATAGAGTGAGATTCTGTCTCAAAAACAAAAAAAAAGAAGGAAAAAAAAAAAAAAAAAAAAGCAGAGTGCTCCTAGCAGCCCTGAACAACATAATTACCACTGGACTACTTTACGAGAGAAAAATAAATTTCTATCTAATTGAAGTCACTGTGTTTTGGGGTCTGTTGTTACAGCAAGTTAGACTATACTGTAACTAATACAATCAGACTGCCATGCTTGCACAAGACTGATGTATAAACCAAATGCCAATTTGTTTGTCATTCCCACGATTATACATTTCCCAAAACAAAAATGTTTAATTCCTTCCACAGAGCATTCTTTTCCTATTCAGGATCCAAGAACAAACTGCATTAGAAGCTCTTTCATCAGATACTGTTAGAATTGATGGTGGTTGTTAACCTAGACAAATTAGTTAAGGTGAAGAATCATTTTAAAATGATACAAACACATACATATTAAACATGTTTATTTGAAAATATGTGGGAAACTTCCTGAAAATCTCTTGAAAGAGAGAGAGAGGAGTTGGGCTCTTTATCCTGCTGCTGAATGATTGGAGCTCTGGAAGCTATATTGGACCACAAGGATGACAGTCACTTTCCAGGGAGAGTGGAGCAGAAAGGAGGAGGGAACACGAACCCTCTGCAACCTCATGGAACTGTCATGTGAGCCTGGACTTCTGTTCCATGATAGATACTGTGGGCATCAGTTTCTACATTTTATGGAAGGGATGGAGAGTATTGGTCAGTTCAGCACATTGTTCAAGGAGTAATCAATTAACAGTGTTTACAGAGAAATTAGATTCTGGAACAAGCACAGGTTTAGATCAAAGCAAATTATATAGCTCTGCATGATATATCATTCAAGTTACAGAAAGGCTTAATGAATGTCTCTATCTTAGAGTATGTCTCTCTTGTGACCAGAATTTTTGTAACCACTGACTATATCATTTCATGTTCTCTCTGTTAGTACTGAAAACTGCTGACAAGTTTTTTAAATTTCTGATTGTTTTTAAAGTCACCATGAGCCCAAAGTATAATGTAAGACAAGTTACTATAAAATTGAATGACTTGCAGTTTAATTGGTCTTCATAGCTACAAATGGTTCTTTTATGTGCTAGCTATAATCATTTCCTTGGCTTCATTAGCCAGGTCCCAAAATTAGCTGAACTAAAATTACTGAAAGAAAATATGCCACCAACTATGCTTGGTTAAGGATAATACCAAGGAGGAGTTTATGTAGCTTAACAAAGGTCAAATCAGAAGGGATTTGAAGTTCATTTACAGACCCCTGCATTGCTTCCTAAGGAAAATTCCACCTAAGCTATCCCGAAACATGATATAGAATCATCTTGAAAGACCTGCCACGGAAGTCAGCAAAATGATTAAATGGCTAAAATGAGTGCTTGCTCTGTATTATTCTTTAAAATGATTTAAAATAATATATGAAGCTGTAGTCATGGAAATAATGAAATAATTATAAAAAGATAAGCTCTACTATTCATTTGTTTATCCCTTTATATATTTATCAGATGTTTATTGAAAGCCTCTGATTTACTGTCCTAAGGGCAGGGTATCTCAGCGCAACTAGCTGACCAACAGAGATGTACGTTCCCTTTCCATGGAAGAGAATTGTTCCCCTACCAGGACGACACACGCAAGCCCTTGTGTATCTCAGTGACCAGTCTGGCTCATGTTATGTGACTGTAAGTGATGTGTGTTACTTCTAAGCCAAGACTGTTAATACCCATTATGCCTTCTCCACATTCTCTTTCCTTCTACAGTGACCTTGAAGACTCTGTTGAAGATGCTGACGTCGCAAGATAGAAGGAACATGGGTCCCTCAGTCATCACTTGCTGCAAAACCTTCCCAAAGAATCAACCAACCAGGAATACCATATTGGATTTTGTATGAACAAGAAAAAATACATTTATTCTGTTAAGCCACTGAATTTTGGGGTTGTTTTGCTACTGCATTTAACCTACTTTGATTAATACTAGATACATAGAATTGGGGATTATACATTTCTCATTTATTGCAAGCAACTGATCCCATTATTATGATCTTATCCCATTGTAATGCAACTTTGTTAGAAAATATTGGGAGTTTATGAAAACCTCCCTCTGAGTATCTTAAAAGCCTTCTTTAGACAACAAAATCTCACGAAAGAATGAGAACAAACCCAAACTAATTGCATTTTGGCAAACATTTCACACATATATTTGCAAGTTAAAATCTCTATAGACAATTGCCTAGTTTACAGAATGGAATGTTGGAAAAGATTGCAAATGAGACCATCGGGTGGATGGACAGTTTTAGTAGGACTATTCTGCAAGGTCTGGAAAATTTACCACTGATCGTTTAACTGTCTATTTATTTCCTCCCACCCATGCCCCCCAGACCTTCAGATATGTGTGATTTATGAAAAGGATACAGCGTCAGGTGAGGTGCATGCAGAACCTGAAGCCGTGGACACCCAACACTCAAAGAATGAGGCTTGGGGTTTGGGTCTTCAGAGTGCCGAGTCATGACCTGCCTACCTCTCTATAGAGCTTCTGACCTGTTTTATCTGACCTAGACTCACAAGCTAGAAGATGAGAACAGCATGGACAGTAAAAGGCAAAATATTTATATGATCTGAAGAGAGACAGAGCATAAGATGAGAGCAGCATGGATTGATAACCGAAATAAAAACTTTACAAAACACTTACCATTACTACGTGCAATGCAGTCAAATATTTTCTAATTCCTTTTGTACAATACTGATTGAAAAGATAAACTCTTTTCACAACCCTCTAATAAATTAGAATTCTCAGTTAGAAAATTGTCTCATCTAAGCATGTGTTATCCTTTCCTTGTTAAATTTCCATTTCTACCGGTCCTCTCCTTAAATAAAACCTGTACTTAAGAAAGGACATGATCTCAGTTAACTCTGTCATGTGGAGAACTGTAGTAAAATTGTTGCCTTCACAAGGAACAGCTGAATTTTTATTCTTTCTTTTCTTTTCTTTTTTCTTTTTTTTTTTGGACAGAGTTTTGTTCTTGTTGCCCAGGCTAGAGTGTATTAGTGTGATCTCGGCTCATTGCAACCTCCACCTCCTGGGTTCAAGCGATTCTCCTGCCTCAGCCTTCTGAGGAGGGGGGATTACAGGCATGTGCCACCACACCTGGCTAATTTTGTATTTTTAGTGGAAATGGTGTTTCACCATGTTGGTCAGGCTAGTCTTGAACTCCTGACCTCAAGTGATCCGCCCTCCTCAGCCTCCCAAAGTGCTGAAATTACAGGCATGAACCACTGTGCCTGGCCTGAATTTTTATTCTTAAAGCTGAAATAAATCTCAGATTTTTTGTATTGCAATAGATGATTTAATAGGCCAGCTCATGAAGGTTAAAGTTCTCGGCATATCTGGTCACAGAGTTGGAGATTAGAACTCAGGTCTCATGGTATGGGAACATTTCCAGTTATTACTCTGCCACCTCTCTAAATGAGTGCCCGTATCCTCTCATAATCAATTTTGAGATTAGTAAGATGGGAAGAAAGGGTTTTGCAGAGGAATGGTATTGGGTGCCAGGAAACTCTCAAATTGTATTTATTTGTTTATTTATTATTTATCTATTTATTTTGATGATCCAATAAGATACTTCATTGACTAAAAAATTTATTCCTTCATATATTTCTATAGATTATATTTTATTATGGCAAAACATATAGTTTACTATCGTAAGCGTTTTAGATATACAGTTCAGTGGTATTAAGTACATTCATATTGTGCAACCATCACCACTAGCCACCTCCAGAACTCTTTTATCTTGCAAAACTGAAACTGTATACCCATTGAACAGTAACTCTCCATTCTTCCCTCCCATATCCGCTGACAACCACCCCTCTGCTCTCTTTCTCTACCTCAAGTTGTATTTTGGGATTGTTTTTTACATCTAAACCACCCAGCAAGTAGACACGGAGTGGGCAGGTGGGATGACTGGCTAGCTCCATGTACAGGCTCACAGCATACTGATTTTAAATGTCACCCCTTAGCTCAGCAGGTGGCGCTCTCTGACATCAGTTGACTCTGAGGCAGCTCATGGAATTAAGGGAACTGTTCGTGCAAGTAAGCTGGAGCTGGTATGGAAGGTAAGAAAGGGCAGGGAGAAGGTAAACACTGATTGGCGGCTCTGCACTCTGACTTCAGAAGCCACATCCCTGCAGACTGGCAGAGGCAGACACTGTGACTGACAGCAATAAAGACAAAGCAGCTGGTGCCCCATTAATAATCACAGGCTCCAGGGAATTTGTCCCCCTGCAGATGAGGACAAACGGTGCAGGCTGTCATCAGGGTGTGCTGGGAACACCCTCAGTCACCCTGGAGGCAGGACTTCATGCCCCTCACCTTTTCAACTTGCTTTTCTAGGGGCCTGTGACATTTATTTCCTGACCTCAGGGTGACATCTCATAAAGGCAAAATTATCCTAACCCAGTACCTTCGAAGCTATCAGCATTAATCCATGTAACTCATTACAGTAAATGACAACAGCTATGATGGACAGAGCTGTAGGGGGATGTAGAGTTCTCATCTTGCCCCTGTCCAGTTTGTCCCAAACAAAATACATTTCTATTACACACTTAATCCCTCTTGTCAATGGTAGTCTCGTTTTAAACAGACAATGGAAACAACCTACAAAAGTCACACTATAAACCAGAGAGAGCCATTGCCAACAGTAGTGAGGAAAGAGTGATAGCCATGAGCAATCAGCATTACTAATGGTACTCATTAGAGGTACTTTCAAACCCTAATGAATTGCCAGCATGGATGGCCCTACCCAAGAAACCAGTGTTAAATATTCACAGAGAAAACAACTTCTGCCTTAGTTTGGGGCATCAGCCTTAGTTTGGACTCCATACAAAGAAGAGACTCTGAAAGTAGCCAGTTCATAGACTTACCACTCCTTAGAAGTGTTGTGGGGTATGAACTGCCAAAGAATGTACTTGTATATCTGGATGATATATACTAAAGACATTTCTATTTGAAGCCAGAAACTTTGACTGGGCACGGTGGTGCACACCTGTAATCCCAACGCTTTGGGAGACCAAGGCGGGAGGATTACTTGAGCCAAGGAGTCTGAGACTAGCCTGAGTAACATGATGACACCGTGTCTCTAAAATAAATAAATAATGATAAAACAAAAATTATATGAAGCCAGAACCTTTGGTTCACATTCAGGCTCCTCCTCTCACTAGCTGTTAAAATTGAATAAGACACAAGCTGGGCATGTTTTTGTCGTTGTTTGCAAAATGTATATAATACCAACTGTCTCTGCCTTCTTCATGGAACTAGAAGGATGAAATGAAATACTGTAAATAAAATCATCCTAGGCCATGCATGGTTGCTCATGCCTGTAATCCTAACACTTTGGGAGGCCAAGGCAGGCGGATTACCTGAGCTCAGGAGTTTGAGACCAGCCTGGGCAACATGGTGAAATCTCATCTCTACTAGAATACAAAAAATTAGCCAGGCGTGGCGGTGTGTACCTGTAGTCCCAGCTACTCGGGAGGCTGAGGCAGGAGAATTGCTTGAACCTGGGAGGCGGAGGTTGCAGTGAGCCGAGATCATGCCACTGCTCTCCAGCCTGGGCAACAGAGGGAGACTCTGTCTCCAAAAATAAAAAATAAAAAAGATAAATAACCCTAACCACAAATAGTAAAGGCTACAGTGATCCCTGTATAGAGGCACACCTGGGCACACACACACACACACATTTATTTCATTATAAGAATTCTTCAGCAGTGCTTGTAAGAACCTCTGTCTGTTCTTCTCCTCTGGGGATATTCACCACAATTCTATGAAATGATGCAAGTTGCAGAAAATGTAGAGCCATTTGCAGGACTTTGATACATCTGAAATAGAGGATGTATAAGGTAACCCCTTTGCAATGTGTGAGTTGAGGGAGAGGGTACATATAATACAAAGTTATACAGAAGGTTTTTCCTGATACATAGAATAGATGCTCTGAATCCCAGAGTTCAGTGCAGACCTGGAATCACACTTGCTAAACTACAACGAAAAGTGTCATGTTCTGGCTTGTGATGCCAGTTTTGCTGGCCTGGGTGGTGAAGGCTGTGGAGTCTCTTCTTTCTCATGGGCTTCTGCATTCATGTATTCTCATGTGCTTCTGGGCAACTGTGATGCTTACACAGGGAAGTGTTGACCAGATATCCAAAGTATGCTTTTTAAAGAGCAAAAAGTAAACCAGGCTAGATCATTTCAACCTGAAAGTTGAAAATAATGTAAGAACAAAGGATCTGTGAGCAAATTACATGGATCTGTGCACACACTTATCCTCACACATAAAATATACATGTGCGCGTATCTTCTGTGATGCCTTTATTTGGGTATCTGCCCACTAATACTCCAAATCATGTATCTGTTCCGAATAGTACCTACCACCACACATTGCTTGTTTTTCTGTCTCTCCTACTGTAGGCAGAGTAGTAGGAGGGCCAGGACAATGTCTAATTAATCATTATATTTCCAACAGCTAACAAACTGCTTAGGTTAAGAACTATTAGTAAAATGAATGAAGGACGAACACGGCCACTCTCACCTCTCCCAAAAGAGAATTTTCTAAAGCATTAAAAACACAGTTATTTGTTTTTATGAGAAAATTGGATGAATTGCACAGGCAGTTTGAACAATTTATTTTGGGGGCAGCTTTAAAAATAAGGGAGATACCTCAGATGATATAAGTGCCATCTTATTAGAAGGAAGCAACATGAATTAAATCCATGGACCGTCTGTGTCAGAATCAACAATGAGATTTTAGAAAATATAGATTCCTGGGCCCAAGACCTAGAGATTTCTGATTTAGTAGATCTTGGGGTGTGGTCCTGGTATTGGTAGTTTTTAAAAGTCCCATAGGTGATTCTGGCAGTTATTAGACTGGGGACCTTAGTCACCTTCAGGGCAAGTTCAGGCTGGGTCTGATTTGAAGATGAGTCCTGCTTTGTCTAGATTCAAATCAGAAGAGCCTACCTGGTGAGAACTCAGGATGAAATGAAGATATTGAGCAGTTGGCTACTTCTTCTGGTTTTAAATACTTGAGATTACAAAGCATGTTTAAACTTCTGAAGAGATCATGAGTTCAGTCTCTCGCCGAGGCTCTTGGATGAGATAGCTCTCTTCAGAGCCCAGAGCAGATGCTGGGATGGAAGAAAAAAGGATAGGATTAGAATTTAAGGTGAAATAAGTGAACGAATGAATGAGAAATAAAGGGCATAGGGAAATTTTAAAGAGGTTAAGGAGCAGATTTTTTTTTTTTTTTTTTTTTTTTTTTAGTTTGTTACAGGGAACAAATGAATAATTTATCTGGCTCTTAAATTGTTCCACATCCTAACGTTTTTCCACTGCACCCACTTAGGGAACAGGTTTATTCAAATGTTGCAAAGGAAGATGCTAAGGGATGGTGAGAAGTGACTTAATTTGTGAGCAAACCAAGTAATCTGCTCTTTTCAGTTGCCATTAAGTAATGGTTAGCAGAGAGAGAATCATCTAGACCAAGTTTTAGGCTAATTGGTTCTGTATTTATGGTACAGACTCACCAAATTTAGTAAAATATAAGCATTCATTCAGTCAACGTTTATTGGACAATTACCTTGTGAAGATCTCTGCTAGGCAGTCTGGATATTCAGATATGAATTTTACATGATCCCCGCCCGCTGTAACCTACTCCACGAAATCAATACCTTAGAGTTTTATAGGTCTTTGGATATTACAAATTTCTTACATCATCTCCTTTCTCCTTTCCTGTATCCTCATTTACCCTCCTTCTTCCTTTACCACCATAACCATGTGTCTCTGTTCCAGCTACACTGTCTTACTATTCTTGAAACATACTAGAAATGTTTCTGCCTCTAGGCCTTAGCACTGCCTGTTTCCTGTGTTTTAAATGCTCCTCTCCAGATATCTGCATGCCTAACTCCCTCATCTCAAAGTTTTTGTTCAAATGTCACTTTCACAATGAGGCCTACCCTGATTAGTCTATTTAAAATTTCAACCTGCAATGCCCCACAGATATTTCTGATGCCCCTGGCTATGCTGTTTTTTTTTCCCCCTTAGCTCTTATATCCTTCTAACATATTGCATAACTTACATATTTATTGTGTTTGCTGTTCATTATTTTCTGTTTCCTAGTAGAATATAAGTCCTTAAAGGTAGAGAGCCATTTCCACCTGGGAGAGGAAGACGTGGCTACGGAAGAGTAGACAGATGAAACATTGCTGGCTTTGTAGATGGAGGAAGGGAACCATGAGCCAAGAAATGTGGGCAGCCTCTAGATGCTGGAAAAGGCAGGAAAATGGCCTTCTAGGGCCACTAGAAGGATTGTAGCCTCTCTACACCTTCCTTTTAGTCCAAGGAGACCCGTATCAGCCTTCTGACCTACAGCACTGTCAAATAATAAATTTGTGCTGTTTAAGCCACTAAATTTGAAGTAAATTTTTAAATAGTAGTAATGGAAACTAATACAGGGTGGAAACCAATGTCCATGTAACTTTCCCCCATTGGCTCTAGATCTGCCTCTGGAGTAACCAAAACACATCTGCTTCCTTCTGCCCCGTGGCAGACATTCAACTATTTGAAAACACATTTCAAATCCTCTGTAAATCTTTAGCTTGCTAGCTAAATGTTGTTAGCGTTTTCTTATGTGACAGTTTTCAGACCTCTCATCATTATAACTATATTTTAGTTCTCACCCTTATCCAGAAGACATTAGTATCCTGAATTAACTCTAGAGTGTAATACAATGTAATACAAGGGAATTGGCCTCTAAAAATACTCTAGATTACCAAGATCTCTGCTAGAGCACAGCTCTCGCCACCAAGCCCACCACTGTGCTACGTGTTAACAGAACCCCACCTGGCTCTGCAGAGGCCTTATTGTGGGGCAGTGGAAAGAGCAGGGCTTTGGAATCAAACTGACCTGACTATGAACTCTGACATTTCCACTTCCTGGCTACATGATCTCAAGAAAATTAATTAGCTTTCTGTGTCTTGAACTCTAACTCATCTGAAAAAAAAAATCCTTATAGGTTGTGGGGAAAAAACCGAAAATATTTGAAAATATTTTGCAGAAGGAAGGCATTCATTAAAATATTTTGATTTCTTTTTTCTGTAGTTCTCAACATTATGTTTTCATTCATGCAAATCACATTTGAACTAACTCTTTAGGCGATGATATTGCATCTCAGGCTCATATCAAGTTTACAATTGCCTAAAAGCCTTAGGTTTTTGTTTGTTTGTTTGTTTGTTTAAGGGTATGCTCATCACACCACCTTACCCTATTCTGTACTGAACAGTGAGTGAATTTATGATATTTTTATCTTGTTAGGTTTAGTTTACTGGCTGAGTCCTCCCATACCTTTGGGATTCTAATTTGTTCATTCAGCGTATTAGTTAGCAGGGCCAGCTTCAAACCTTGAATTCGTCAAACGCTTCATTAAATGCCTGTGATGCCTATTTTGGAATCACTTGCCCTTAATACATTCATGCTGGATCTGAGTCCAAGTGTTCACAAGCCAGCTTCTCAATGACCATGGATCTCAAGATTCCTCAGAAATTACTCAAGATCTTTCCAGCCAGCTCATATGCAAGTTCTCTCCTACCCTGAAAGTAGATGGATCCACCCAGGAGACTTGCACACATACAGATCCCCTAGTTTCTCTTTTGTCACCTCTGCCTTTCTCCCGGGTTTAACTTATCTCCCATCAATGTCGATGCTAACCTTTACAGCTGAACAATCCTTCTCCGCAAATAAGCATAGAAACAAAGCAAGTATTGGACAGTTCTGTTTTCTCTCTGACTTGTTATCATTTCAATATTGACCTACAGCAGAACTCTCCTTTCACTGTTGTTGTTGTTGTTGTTGTTGTTGTTGCTTTCTTGCTCAAAACCTGTCTGTTGTCATCTGACACTTCTTGGTTTACTTGCAGATTGCCCCCTCCACCCCCAAAGTGATCAGTGGCATGGTGCCTGTCCATCTTTGTTTATATTCACCTCTTTCCATGTCTTTGGCGTCTGAACTTGCAGACATATTTTCTGGAGACACCCTCAGTCTTTTGTTTATATTCTTTTCCTCTTTCCTACTATATTGGATTTTTTTTTTTTTTTGAGAACTTCTGGGTAAATGGTCTTAGTCTGTGGAGTTTTTCGTACCTTTTCTCTGAACTTTTTTTCTGAGTGTTTTGAAATTATATCTCTAAAATAGAAGGGACATATCTAACTCTGCCCTACACTCTTGGGGACTATGAACAGTCAAGTGCTGAAAATACAGAGCTTGAAGAGTTGAGTTTGGTCCTAGCTCTTCAGACATGACATTGAACCATCATTGCCCACTCCTCATCACTTAGAACAGCAATGGAATCTTCCCCCTTCCTGTAGAGGAAGTGGAGGGCTCTCCTTACCCCCAGAAGGAAGACAGGCCTTGAGGGGAGATGAGTGGGCCTAAAATCCAAAAGGTGATGGCTCCTTTTATCTCTTGCAGAATTATTTCCCCTGAAGTCCAGAGAAATCTATTCTCTGGTCAAAAACCATTGTCCCTCTCTTTCTCTTTTCTCTGTACTTCCCTATTCATATGCCATCTGCAGCAGGACACTGAGGTGCAGCAAAAACACTGTGGCTAAGATCCTTGGCTCTGGAGCAGACAGACCTGAGTTTAAATCTCAGACTTTCTGAGCTTTAATTTTTCTCGTTTATAAAATGTGATAATGATATAACCTGCCACGGAGTAATATTGTGAGAATTGAATAAGAATTAAGTGAGATAAGGCTTGTAAACCACTCAACTCAGTGTCTAGGAACTAACAAATGCCAATTAATATCAGTTATTATTACTCACTGGAAATATGTCCCTTCAGTGTAAAGACCCAAGCTTGTATCTAGCCATTCAGTCTGCCTACAAGTCAATTCAGGCCACCATATGGTCCAGGCAAGCCACAATAGAGCATTCAATCTTGAATACTCACTGATGGAGTATTCATAATTGAATGCTCCATCATGGATTTTTTCCTTCTCATTAGTTTTTTGGATTTTTTTATTTTTTCTTTCAAATGCAGTTCTCTTTCAACATTGCCTACAATCAGCTTTAGTGCAGAGATTTGGGGGTGGGGGAGGCACATGGTAAAAAAGAAAAAGAAAAACAATAACCCAGGCAATTGCACAAAGTCTTTCCCTGGAAAGCCCAGACTCTGGGGTGGTCAGGACACGTGGCTGCCCTCCTGCACTCCTAGAGCTCCAGCTTTGATGGTCAAGGCACAGATGGGGAGTCATTCCATTCCCCACATAAAAGAGCTGTCTGGGAGTGGGAGAATGGCTGCGGTTGTCTATACAGGTGTGTGTGTGTGTGTGTGTGTGT
Organism: Theropithecus gelada; assembly: GCF_003255815.1. NCBI lineage: Eukaryota > Metazoa > Chordata > Mammalia > Primates > Cercopithecidae > Theropithecus > Theropithecus gelada. The sequence continues at coordinate 200,260,396 of NC_037668.1, read as the reverse complement.
GTGTCTGTATGTACATATATATGTATACATATAATTGACTATATTTGAAAATCCTCTTTATGTATAAATATAAAACACTGGTATTCAAACATGACACCAATGGATAACTAAAGTGCCTGGCCTTTAAAGATTCTGGCCTGTGTGCGTTTGCAGGAAAAGCTGTTCAACCTGAGTGCCTAGAATGAGGGAGGGGCACTGGGGAAGCAAAACAATGGGGATCCCCTCTGCGGGCAGGTGGTGGGAGGAAGGTGTGTGCTGGCCAAGCAGAGCCAGCAAGAGCATTCGGGCTGCCCAAGTCTTCTTGGTCCCAGGGCTGTCATTAATAGAAGCAAACAAAGAAAGGAACAGAGCACAAAGTGGCAGGTCCTATGGTTTATTTATAGAGATGGCTTCAAATGAAATCTGAGTCTATAAAACATGAAGGCGGGAGCCAACTTGGCTTTTCCATGGAGCTACGGTTAATATATTGGAAAAACTCAGTGAGCTAAGTATTTGGCTGCATTGCCCAGTTGTCCCTGGGTAGTTTGTTGTAGACCCCTGTAGAAAATACCTTCATTTAATCAGTTTACACAGAAACCAGGGAATGGTGAGGGGTATTTTTGTTTTTTACATCTCAGCACAAGGATGGATTTGAGAGAAGAAGAATACAGTGGAGGGGGACAGAAAACACAGCTTACCTTTGTCCATCTGTCAGAACTGGCACCCGGTTTTTGGCAATCTTTTGGGAGCCTCTTTGCCTGGGCTGGGTTGACTTGGCCTCGTCCGTTTAAGAATATTTGATTTGATTGCAGAGCAAAATGCTTTTGAAAAGCTGGGCTATTATCCCTGAAATAGAAAAATTAAAAAAATTTGAAAAGCACCTTTGAAGTCAGCTACCCAAATGAAACCTGTGACATCAGAGAGATGGCAGATAAATGGAGGGCAGAACAAGGCAGCCATTGACCGCGAGGCAGGCCAGGCTGATGCCACACTTTACACCCTACCAATATAAGTCAAAGATGAAAGATGCTCTGGGCAGCCCGCCTGACCCCTGGGCCTCTGTTATCTCCAATTGATTGCACAGTGTTTTGCTCTGAACAATCCCTCACTGTCTACCTGGTGCAGGTGAATCTCAGCAGAACAGGGGCTTGGGTGGCTTGGCCAGGTTGTGGGAATGCCATGCATAGCACAGGGGGCCAGAGGCAGGCTTGCTTGCATGAAGTGCCGTCTTTATTACTTCTCTTATCCCTTGGACGCTGGGGACAGGGCTGCTAAGTGCAAATCAGGGGCAGCAAAAAAGCCCAGGGCATGTATGGTAACAGGCAGCTCTCTCTCCTGTTGGCAGACTATCAGAGACTGAAGACAAGCTCCAGCTGCCACTCTGCCCCCTGAATATTTCCATACAATGTACCAGAACCTTGGACAAACCTGGATCCCTTAATATACAACAACTCATTACTGGACAAATTTATCTGCTAAGGATAGTCTGTATCAGTCGTTCTTAAACCTGAGGCTGCGTCAGAAATACCACCTGGAGGACTTGCCAAAACACAGCTGGCTGCCTCCCCTATCCCCATGGCAGATTTAGTGAATGTGCATTTCAAACAATCTCCAGATGATGCTGATGCTGCTGATCCATGGCCTGCACTTTGAGTGGTCTTTAAGGTAAATATCAGACTTACATTCAACCCCGCTGTTACAAAGCAGATTCGCTTGAGTCAGGGGCTATGCTAAGAGCCAGGTACGAAGATGAGTAGCGACAGACTGCAATGAAACAACTCATAATCTAATCTGAGACAAAGTGGGACCAAATAAAGCCCAGTGGTATCAAATAAACTCCTATATTGAGTCATCTTTCCCAAGGAATGTTTGGGGAATAAGCAGGGTGTATATGTATTTTTTTAAAGAGGTAAACTTACCTTTTAGCTATCATCAAGAGTTGGTGAATACATAGTTTAGAAAGAAAATTTGGCAGAGAAATGGTTTACTCTGTTTATAAAAACGGTTTTAGGACAAAAGCAAAATGGCTCTGCACTTCTAGAAGACATGCTGCTGCATGGTAATCCATGAAACTGAGAACAAGGGAATATGGTGAAGATGAAAGGACAGGGGAAAGAAGTGGAGTCATTGCCAATTGCACAAGTAGGTGACATCACCTCTGCCTTCAGAAAGCTTACAAGAGAAAAGAAAGAGCCAGGCACAGTGGGTCATGCCTGTAAACCCATCACTTTGGGAGGCAGAGGTGGGAGGATCATTTGAACCCTGGAGTTTGAGACCCGCCTGGGCAACATGGTGAAACCCCTGGCTCTACCAAAAAAAGAAAAAAAATAGCCGGGCATGGTGGTATGCACCGGTATTACCAGCTACTCAGGAGACTGAGATGGGAGAATTGCTTGAGCCTGGGAGGCAGAGGTTGCAGTGAGCCAAGATTGTACCACTGCACCCTAGCCTGAGCAGCCAGACCCTGTTTAAAAAAAAAAAAGAAAGAAAAAAGAGACAGAAAGACACTCTTAAGAAGTTATAGATCATTGACTAGCAATTTCAAAACCACTGTAAAAGATGCTAGAAGACATTAATGATTAAGTGCCATGCGAGTATGTCAGAGTAGGAAAGTAGGGCTGCAGAGGACAGGACAGTCTCTAAAGAGGACTGAGATGAAAACTCAGTGAAAAATGGGTGCGGATTATATCATTAGAGAGGAGAAGGGGGCACTGCAAACAAAAGAAAAAGAAAAAAGAAAAGGAGATGAGAATGTATGGAGATATCAACGAGGCAATACATAGTTTATCCTGGATGATCCAGAGTGTTCAAGTCACATAGAGCAAGTTGAGAACAGACTGAGCAATGCGTTGAGGCTGTCCTAAAGTACTTTGACATTATTCTCCAGATTGCAGGAAATCAACTATGCATTTTACTCATTCATTTATCCAGTTCACACTTAAGGAGCACATACTGTAGACCAAGAACAAGTATCAGCTGCAAGCTCAGAAATCCGTGAGCTCAGTCCTTGCTCTTCAAGCTTTCACTGTTCAGTAGGGAAAGCCCCAGAGAATCAGATAATAACACAAATTAGGAAATTATGTGATGAAATTTGGAACGAGAAAAGTGGAGGCCAGAGGAAGCAGCAGTTGGCTCTCCGTAGAGGCACTAAGGAAAAACTCCACAAAGCTGAACTCCTTGAGCTGGGACTTGAAAAGGGGTGGATAGACTGAATGAAGGCTCTGTGCTGCACTCTGTGGTCATACAGGGCTGCCTCCCACTTCTTCCCTTTTTCAACCATCATGTGTCATGAATGAATGAAGGAATATGGAAAGAAGGAAGGCAGGAAAGGAGGGGGAATGGGAGCAGGGAAAGAAAAAGGAAGGTAAGGAGAAAAGGGGAGAAGGAGAGAAGAAAGAAGAGGGAGAGAAAGTATAGGCTATAGGAGGAGAGGAAGGTGGAAGGACATTCAGAAGAGGTAACAGAGAGCCCTGCAGAGCACTGTCGTGTGCACATGGATGGCAACCCTAGAAATGGCATATATGGGGTGTCCTACACTGCAGCTCTCAGGGAACAGCAGAAAGATATTCTTCCAGAAAAGGGCAAAATTTGTAACCTTTTTTGAGTAGACTGTGTATGGTTGAATGTCTGCCTAGTTCATTGCTCAGGAATAAGTTTTGTCCCCTAGGCAAAAAAAGAGGAGGTGATTGGTCCTTGCTCTGACTTGAGGAGCTCTAAAAGTCCCTGCCTCTGTGCTGCCCCACCCTCCTAGGCTGGGATGCTGTGGTTGGCCTGACTTCACCATCTCATAACTGCCATCACTCCTGGGTCAGGAAACAAGCAGGGCTCACTGGCTCCAGGGGACCACAGGTAAGAGGTGCGTATGTCAGTTCAGAAGCTTTGTTGTCCTTTCTCCAGAGCACGAGAGTCAGCTTTTATAAGGCAAAAGAGGAGGTGCTTTAAAAGATGAGTCCCACAAGAAAATGTATCTTACTAGGAAAGCTAGCCTGGGATCACTCCAGAAATGAAAAAAAGGAAGGCTAATTTTTCAAAGCAACTAAAGTCTCAATGTTGAGTAAACAATTTATTTGGATAATTCATTTGAAAAAAAAAAAGTGTTCAACTTCTAGAAGATCAATTAATTCTATCCAAGGAGTGTTTACAGTTCAGAAGTAGATTTCAACTTTCTTTTGCCATATATCTGTCTTTTGCCCTGAGATTTAACAGAGACTGGCCAAGTGAGGCGTGGTGGCTCATGCCTATAATCCCAGCACTTTGGGAGGCTGAGGTGGGTGCATCATGAGGTCAAGAGATCGAGACCATCCTGGCCAACATGGTGAAACCCTGTCTCTACTTAAAATACAAAACTTGGCCAGGCATAGTGGCGGACACCTGTAGTCCCAGCTACTCGGGAGGCTGAGGCAGAAGAATCACTTGAAATCGGGAGGCGAAGGTTGCGGTGAGCCGAGATCGCGCCACTGGCTCCAGGGGACTCCAGCCTGGTGGCAGAGCGAGACTCCATCTAAAAAAAGAGAGAGCGAGAGAGATTGACTAACTTGCCAAGATCATCTTCCTTTCTTTTTCATATCTTTATTCTTTCCTTCCTTCTTTCTTTCCTTCCTTCCTCCCTCCCGTTCCTCCCTCCTTCCTCCTATTCCATTAAGCATCATTTTTCCATCTCTTACCACCAACTCCTCCCCCTGCCCCGGGTGGAATTCCACCTAAGAGGATCTGTGCTGGCCTGGGACTCTGAATTAAGTGGGCTTGGGGGTTATGTGGCTTTAGCACCCGCTATAAACAATTTTCCCTGTCAGTCAGTTTCTTCTTATTACAAGAAGGACCTCCAGTATGGCTCCTCCTGTGGTTGGATTCCAGGTCACTGCTGTGCCCTGTGTAATTTAGGAACCTCTTTGATTATACAGGTGAATAGCTCTACTTGTTTCTCCAGCAGATGTTTGGTTGAAGTCCCTTCCCTGTGATTATGACTTTCTTTGGTCGAAAGGAAAGTAACTTGAGAAAGCTGGGTCCAGGAATGAAAAACTGGGAGGCAGCCACAAGATGAATTTTTGAACTCTCCGGGCCACATTTTTGACTATACAATCCCTGAACCAACCTTATTATTAAGTATAATTACCAGCCCCAGGCACAAGCTACAGAGCCCCTACAGAGGTACTGTAGGTACCCCAAAGTTAAGCTATATTTTTTTCATGCATGACCATCTTACCTATTGAGGAGTTATGAACCCCTGGGTAATCAGTTGGGTCAAGTTGGCTCCAAATGCCAAAAGACATTGATAGGATACTGAGAAATGTAAAATATCCATCATTAGAACTTAAGAGATAAGTGTATCCAGGCCTCACTTAAAAACAATACAGATGTGTTTTAATGCAACATGTTTTTTCCTGAATATTGATTCTTGGAAAATAAAGCTTCTTCCCAATCACCTGCATCAGCTCCAGACTGATTAATATGATGGTCCTCTCAGGAGGTGGGAATGGGTATTGGTTTAAGGATGATTAGTCCCTATTTCATATAAACCATACTAATCAGATAAATTATTGGCAATAGATCCCTCTCATCTAATTGCATTAATAGAAAGCACCTGGAGGAGAGCCATTTCAAGGTCCAACAGCTCTGTGAGGTAGATATGATTCTCAATCCCACCTTTAAGGTAAGACAACCAAGATTTAAGAGAGATTGGCTAATTTGCCAAGATAATCTTCATTTCTTATCTTCCTTCATTTCTTCCTTTCCTTCTTTCCTTCTTTCCTTCCTTCCTTCCTTCCTTCCTTCCTTCCTTCCTTCCTTCCTTCCTTCCTTCCTTCCTTCCTTCCTCCCTCCCTCCCTCCCTTCCTTCCTTTCTTTGTTCTTTCCTTCCCTTCTTCCTCCTTTTCTTTATACACTATATGCAAGTCTCTATAAGCACAACAGAGAACAAACAAGACAGAAAGTCCTGGCCCCATGGAGTTCACATTCCGGTGAAGGGTAAAACAATTTTCTCTACATAACATGCTACCATAATGCCAGGTAATGAAGAGCTTTGTAAAATAATAATAAATGGGACAAAGACAGAGAGTGGGGATGGTGGTAAAATGGCTTTTATTTAATACAGATGCTCAGAGAAGTCCTCTCTAACAAGATGACATTTGAGGAGAGACTTGAATGAAAGACAGGAGAGACAAATGAAAAATGTGCTTGGCAAGTGTGAGAAGACCAAGAAGGCCACTGTGACTGGAGAAAAGGACAGCAGAGAGAATGATAGGTGATGAGGTTGAAAAAGTAGCCAGGGCACATATGTATAGCGTCTTGGAAGCCACAGTAAGGATTTGGATTTTAAGTGTGATGAGAATGTATCAGTTGCTGGGGAAGGCTGTCAATGGACAATAGTGGAAGCAGTTGATAGGGGTGGGAGGGCAAATTGGTGTTTTGAATAGAAAGCCATGCACTAGTCTATGCTTGGGCCAGGGTGGTAATGAGAAAGGTAGTGAAAATTGGCTGGATTCATGTTATCTCTGAAGCTAGGACCATAGGATTTGTTTCAGGACACAACGAAGTCTAGACTTTAACCCAGGCAAGTTGGCAACAGCCCCACGTACCCACCCTCTGGCCAACACACCAGACAGTAAGTAGGTTTTAGTCTCACTGCAGCCACCTACTCAATCCTCCTTTTTCTATTACCCCTGTGCTTTCTGCTGCTACCTAGTGCCCATGTGCTGCCTCCAACTCTTCCCAGCCCTTGCCCTGAGTGGTGTGCCCATCAAATACTTAGGAAGAAAATGTCACTTTTCTGGGCTTCAGTTTCTTCATCTATGAATGTTAGGGCTGGGATACTTGCCCTCTAAAGCCATTTTCAATTCTTACTTTCCATGGTCGTGATCTCTTCCCTATGATGTAGGCAGGAAAAAATGTTAAGATTATGGCTACCCTGTAGGAATGTATTTTTTAAATGTTGCCTTGGCAGTTCTTGAGCACCTTGCTCTAGTGCTCAGAAAGAATCAAGGTGCTCTGGAATCATTAGGTCTTGTTGCAAAGTTGAGATTAAACTAATTAACATTTTATAAAATCTAAAATTGAGTACCCTGAAAGATAGGTGGGTTATTCTCCAAAAAATTAAATAAAGAATTCCTGTGTGACCTAGCAATTCCATTCCTAGGTATACATTCAAAAGAATTGAAAATAGGTACTCAAACAGACCTTGGTACACGAATGTTCACAGCAGTGCTCTTCAGTGTAGCCGAAAGTTAGAACAATCCAAACGTTCACCAACAGACAAATGGATCAACAAAATGTGGTATACCCATAAGATGAAATATTACTCTGCCATAAAAAGGAATGAAGTGTTGATAAATGCTACAATGTCGATGGACCTCAAAAACATTATGGTAAATTAAAGAAGCCAGACTCACAAGCTGACATATTGTATGATTTTATTTATATGAACTCTCCAGAATAGATAACCCATAGAGACAGAAAACAGATTGGTGGTTGCCAGGGACTGAGTAAAGGGTGGAAATGGGAAGTGACTGATCAATAGCTACAGGGTTTCTTTGGGGTAATGAACATATTTTGGAACTTGATAGAGATGCTGGTTGCACAGCAATATGAAAGTATTAAATGCCACTAAAATGTACAACTGAAAATGGTTAATTTTGTTATGTAGATTTCACCTCACTAAAAATGTTAATGTAAAGGTAAAAGTGTTAATTCACTTCCTTAGTCTCACTAGCCTCATTTCAAACGCTCAGTAGCTAGCGGCCAATATATTGGGCCCCACAGATGTGGAATATTTACATCATCGTAGAAAGTTCTCTTGGACAGCACTGATTTAGTTGGTCTCTGACACGACCGTGGGGAGGTTGCGGGAGTAGAGGAGGAATGAAGGCATTGGATCGCAGTTCACAACCGTCCCTGCGCTTCATGGAGGCTCCATGTGCACCATGGTATGTACGGTTCTCCCTCGCAGAGCGGGGAGCTTTCTCAGCGCTACTTTCCAACCAAATGCCCACCAGAGGGCACTCTCACATCCCAGAAAATAGAAAACGAAAAGGACGTCAGAGTGCAAGGACTCAACATTTTTAGCATCCAGAGCTAAAGTAGTGGTAATAGAAGTTCATGGAAAGCAAACACTATATGACAAGTTCCATGTAAACTCTCCCACTCTGACTTGAGAAATTGTTCATTTTGTGGGGGGAAGCTTTCCTTCTTGGCTATATTGGGTCTCAGCCCAGTGTGAATTTGATGAGTATGTAGAAAGGTTGCATGTGTACTAAATGCAAATGTACGAGCTAAAGGCTAGAGTCCTGTGGCCCAGGGATGAAGTTGTCCATCCTTGCCCTGTAGCTTTGTTTGCTCCTCTTTTCCAAAGCTCTTGCTGACAGCTTGATGGCTGGTGGGCTATGCTACCATCATATAACCATGGAAAATTAAAACTCTACAAGCATTCAGTGTGGTAACCCTCTAACTAAGGCAGCAAGCCTTTGCTTAAAATGAAATAAAAGAAAAATGTCTGCTTCCAGGGTAGGAACTATACATAAAGCATGATTTTAAAAAAGCATTTGAAAATTATTATCTCTTCTGGTGAGCATTCTGGTGAGCCAGTGCGATCATTTATACTTCATTGTTTGAGTTTTTGCATGAATCTTCTCACAAAGCTCTTATAATCAGAAAGTTAACCAGGATGATAGTTTGGCTCCGGCATTAGTGTCATTTTGCAAATCTAAATGTGAAAAACCAATCTGGCAGTTTTACACTTGGAGAATAACATTGTATAGGACTCAACTATTGCCTCTACCATTTGGCTCTTACAACACTAAGACATTTTTCCTTCTCAGAATTTGGAAATGTTTTGGGTTAAAAAAATAAACTCACAGTTCTCTAGATCTGGAAGAGCTGTTTCTGCAAACTCTTCGCGACAGGGTATAAATGTAGCCTGCCGTTCCAGTGATTGGATGGTTGGTCTCATGGGCAGAAACGGTGGGGGTTCCTCCTTCCCTTTCTTCTCTCCTCTCTCCCTTCCTACTCTTTCTCCCTGTATCTGAGATGGATTTATTAAATTTGGAGCTTTTTTTTTCTTTTTTTTTTTGAGACAGAGTCTTGCTCTGTCACCCAGGCTGGAGTGCAATGGCACACTCTTGGCTCACTGCAACTTCTGCCTCCCGGGTTCAAGTGATTCTCCTGCCTCAGCCTCTTGAGTAGCTGGGATTACAGGCATGTGCTACCATGCCCCACTAATTTTTGTATTTTTAGTAGAGGAGGGGTTCGCCATGTTGACCAGGTTGGTCTCGAGTGCCTGACCTCAAGTGATCCACCTGTCTTGGCCTCCCACACTGCTGGGATTACAGGTGTGAGCTGCTGCGCCCAGCCTGGAGCATTCTTTACTAATTCTCAGCTCTCTGGAAAAAGTGGACAAAACCAGGCTTTGGCCTTGGGTTAATACCTGACAGAGGTGTTACAAAGAGGGAAAATTACTAGCTGTTACACAGCAGAGTATTTAGAAGGAAGATATCTTAATATTGTCCTTTTATCTAGTGTCTTATCATTGTTTGTAGGTATAAACATTTTATGTTCACCTATTTTGTTGATATACATGCTTTTTAGGTTCCTGAAACCCAAAACCAAAATGCCATTTAAATCTCAAAGGACCATCACCTCCTCACTTTCCCTAGGTGACACTAAATATCTTCAGCTCTCAACAGTATTGCATAAAATCAGCAGCATCCAGACCAATAAGCTGAAATGTGATGGGAAGCAGGGAATCACTACCCAACTCATGCCCGTTGGCACAATTTTAATCTATGTTTTAAAACAAAATTTTCGAAAGAGAGAAAAACATATGTAGCATTTACCAAAGAATGTTTCACACACACGCACAAGAAAAAAACAGCCTGAGAAGGACTGAGGGGAAAAGCGTACTCGGTGGTCAAAGAAATTTGGAAAACACTAAGTGTTCACTTTTTCTCTTGGCCATTCACAATTTATATTAATATGGTAAAGTCTTGAGAAGCTGCATGTAGCAGAAGTTATTAATGCTCTACCCAGATCCTTGGAGATCTTTTACAGTTCTTTGTGCTCATCCCAAGCTTTGGCATTCTTCACAACTTTCTTCAGAGTAGTGACAGATGCACAGAAAGCCTAAAGTACCTAAGAATTCACAGTCCCTCCGGAGGCTCACGGTCAGTGACGACAATGATGGGCAGATGTTGGGAAGCCTAGCCCTCTGTCTTGAAGTAGAACAAACTCTATGAAATACTTCAAGCCCCCAGAGCTTCCTGGGCCTGAGTGTTCACCTGAAACGGCACCCAGTCTTCACTTCTCCCTTCCCTATCCTATTTCCCACTTCACTGGCTGCTTTTCGGAGCACTTTTTTCATAAGTTCCTTGCCCATCCATCCTCACCTCAAGGTCTGCTTCTGGAGAACCTGACCCACCATGCTACAAGGAACCCCATTCAACTTTGTTTAACTCAGGGTTTTAGTCATGCATTCATTAAACGAGCTTTTACTGAGTTCCTATTGTGTGTCAGTGTGTCCTGAAAGTACTGGACCATGCATGGCTAATCATTAGCCGATTCATCCCACCAAGCGTGAACGGGTGAGTTTTCTCTTCCATGTAACACCTTTCAGATTTTGGGGAAACTAAAATGCCAAGGAATTCACTTTTGGAAATGCTGGCATACAGAATTAGATTGGGCACACATAAGTCACACTCTCAAACCATGTTGTACATTCCTCAAGGGAAAACTGTGGGGGGTGCCTTTCTTTGTATCCACATTATCATTGCTCAACCCTGACTTGCACCTTGAATCACATCTCATGTAGTTGTAATGGAACATGCCCTGGACATGGACTCAGAACCCTTGAGTTTTCATTCATCTTCAAGAAGTGAGGGGAAGCTGGAGGAGAGGCAACCTGGTGATTAAGATGTGATGCTGGTAAATGTGGGAAGGCTAAAGTCAATTTTGTGGGAGAATACAGTTTTGGCCACCTGGCAATTTTGGAAAAGATTTACAAAAGAGTGTTGTGTAATAATTTCTCCCAAGAAGCTCAAAGTTCATCCCAGATGTGGTGTAATCCATCTCCAAACATCCCTATGAAGCAGAAAGCATTTCAGAAGCTCACAGTGTGATTTTTAAAGTCTGTTTTAATCAGTTCATATAACTCGGCAGTCAACACTCATGTTTGATGTCACATAGGAAAACTACCCAGGTGTTTTGAGGCTGGATTGACTGGGGAAAAACAATCTGAAGGTGGAAGCGGAGTCAGGAGACATGCTTTCTGTCCCCACCTTTTCTCTGCCTGCCTTTCTCAACTGAGCACACTTCATAGAAGTCTGATGTGACAGGATTATAGCTAAACCAGGGTCTCTTAAAAACTAAGCTTGGTCAGGGAGAAGCCGCAGAGAGAGGCCTGCTGGCTGCTAAGGTAAGCACAGTGCACACAGTGCCTCTTAATGCTGCCTGAAGCCCAGTATCTGGACTCCATGCTTCATAAAGTAAGAAGGTTAGAAACAAAAAAAAAAAAAAACCTGTTCCTTATGCTTTTAAGAGAAAGGATTAAGAAAAATTGAATGATCAAATTGTAGGTAAGATGGTATACATGTGCATACCTGCATTCTGGTCATATCTTAAAAGGCTAAAAATGCCTGCCCTAGGTAAAGGGAGGAGAGTAAAGACTGACAGCAAGTCTTTGGAGTTGGTGACCAGTTGGAGAACAGCTCCAGCAAAGTGGAAACCTAACTTCCAGGTTAAGGAGTGTGTGGTGGATGTATGAAAGCCCACAAACAACTCCAAATAGGGTGATGTGTGATCAGAGTCAAATGAAGGACACAAATAATCAGAGGGTTAAGGATTCAGAACAGGAAAGATGCTCTAGAAATGGCAGGGCCATAACAATGTATCAAGAAACATTAAGGCTTGCAATGGGCCTGGAGGTAAGTCTGAGGAGCTTGGTTACAGATTTTAGGAGTCTCATCCCAGGGAATTCCTTGCCTATTTACTCTGGAAAGAAGGTGCTCTGAATTTCTTTTTTTTTTTTTTTAATTAATTTATTATTATTATTATACTTTAAGTTCTAGGGTACATGTGCATAACGTGCAGGTTTGTTACATATGTATACTTGTGCCATGTTGGTGTGCTGCACCCATCAACTCGTCAGCACCCATCAACTCGTCATTTACATCAGG